>NC_069504.1:560826163-561483663 GCF_027579735.1 Bombina bombina
CTGCAACCCATCGGGGCATTTACCTTGTGATAAATCTTCCCCTAAGAATCAGTTATTAAAATTTGTTGGTTAAAATGTATTTTAACCTAAGTGAAATGTTAAACCAAAGCAAAGTGCTCTATACTTTCAATACTGTGGTAGTAGTGGGCTCTTTGCGTTCATATCACAGAATATTATCCAAAATACAGTTTTTGCCTTTGGTGCTTTTGATGAACTGTTATCACTTGATATTGTGCCTTCAAAATCATGGAAGGTGTATAGCAAAGAAATACTTGAGTGGAATCTTTGCTTAGCACTCAAGCATTATTAAACTTGAAATTTAGTGCGGGCCCTCATAGAAATTTTTGATCAATTTCAAGGAGAGCACCTGCGCTATCCAATATAAAATATTCTGTTGTGCATTATACTACCATGCAAAATGCAATATACCATTCAATATATATTAACTAGTGCAAGAATGCACGCAATAATGATTAAGCCCCAGTGACGATAACGCTTCTTATCATTTGCATGTTTGCGCTCTATTTGTAATCTGGCCAGAGACTTTTAGGGATTGAATTATCAAATGTCTAGCAGACATGATTCGCTATAGTGAATCATGACAGATGGACATCACTGCAGGCAGATAGCATACCATGTCTGCATTTATCATTGCACAAGCATTTCACCAGAAAATGCTTGTACAATGCCACCCCCTGTTCACTAGCGGCCAATAGGCTGCTAGCAGGAGATTTAAATCATCTCAATCATATTGCATTGGAATGATTTCAATCCCCCACATTTTAAAACCGCTGCTTCTAAACTCCAAAGCAGCATCCGCTGCTTGATAAATAGAGCTCTTAGAATGGTCTCTTTACATTGTCTCACTGCAGCTTCCAATGCATTGCCAGCCTCAATTCTATGACTTCCATCAGGCAAAAGGAAGTGGTCCTGTATTATTGTCATGCAGAAATGGGATACAAAAATGTAAATGAAAGTTTGGGAAGCGGGTAGGATATGGTGATGGGCAATAACTATGGAGGCAATGGACAAACTATGCTCTTGATGAAACAATGAGGAGTGTATGAAGCAGATACAAATATTTTACATGGAAAAACTGTTGCTCTTTATGTCTTTAAATTTAGAAAATAATGTGAAGATTGGGTTCATACAAGGAAAGAAAAATATAAGTGTAGAAAAGAATAGGGATTAATTAAGCAGGGGGCAATAAAGGGTAAAAATCATATATTAAAGGGATAGTAAAGTCCAAACTAAACTTTCATGATTCAGATAGGGCATGTACTTTTAAACAACTTTCTAATTTACTTTTATCATCAAATTTGCTTTGTTCTCTTGTTATTCTTAGTTAAAAGCTAAACCTATTTAGGCATATATGCTAATTTCTAAGCCCTTGAAGGCTGCCTCTGCATTTAACAGTTTTTCACAGCTAGAGGGCGTTAGTTAATGTGTTTCATATAGATAACATTGTGCTCATGCACGTGAAGTTATTTAAGAGTCAGCACTAATTGCCTGTAATGCAAGTCTGTCAAAAGATCTGAGATAAGGAGGCACTCAGCAGAAGCTTAGATACAAGGTAATTACAGAGGCAAAAAGCAGTGGCATCACTAGGGGGGGGGGTGGGGGGGGTTGGGCCGCACCCGGGTGACACCCTCCATTTCTTTTATTGAAATTCAAAGAAATACAATGTTGAGATGCATAGATTTTTTTTTTATTAGAGAGGCTGGCATTTGTGAACATTAGTGGGACTGGGGAAGTTGTAGACACACAATTTTTTTGCCCCTTGAGCCAGTGCTGCAATTTCAACAAATAGTTTTCCCGGCTGCTTTTGCTTGTTTGCACTTTGCTTCTCCCCTGCCCAATTTCGCTATGAATGTTGTGGGCATGCCGTGGGGCTTGCAAAGTTGCGCTGCTGGCCTAAACCTGCCTGCCTATCTGTGCTCACTGCTCAGTGACATGTGGAGCAGTGGAGTCACTCACTGCTGTGCTGTCTCTCTAAACGGGAACTGGCAAATCATGAGGGGATGCCTGGCACCTGACCGCATGACTGTTTGACACTGTCTTTAAAGTGAAGGAGCCACGTATGATGCCCACCAGACCATTACGGTTATGGTACACTAAGTGCACACTGAACAGGTAGGAGGGCGGGCGGGGGTCTGGGGGTGGGCAGAGTGCAGAGGTGATTGCAGGGCCGCCACTAGAAATTTTGGGGCCCCTGACTCAACCATTGATCAGGGCCCCCCCCCCCCTCCTTTGACATGTGCAATTTTTGACCAAGTGACTAAAACGTATATGCACTTTATTCTTAATTGTCTATTTAAACTTGGAAATGTTGTAAAGGTAGTAACATACACTGACACACACACACACACACACACACTCACACATAAGGATTCACATATAGACACTCTAGCAGACACGCAAAGAAACACACTCAGACACAGAAACCCAAACAGACACTTAGCACTTGTTTACATTGACCTGACAAGTAATGAGGTAAACTACAGTTTTGTAAAAAAAAAGGAGATTTAGAAAACAAAATATGGAGTTCTGATTATCTTTTTGTAAAGGAAGATGACAACTAAATTATGACAACAGCATGCAGTGGCTGAAAGGAAGGGCCCTGAACTGCCTAAACAATAATTTAAAGGTTAAATGGTGGAGTGGTTACTTCCGGAAAGGTCTTGTTAGTCTCAAAGTCTGTAGAAAGATGTGAATAATTAGTAGTAAGGTCAAAATGTCCTAAAAAGGAACAGACAATGGACACACACACACAAACTCAAACTTGCACATACACCCAAGGAAACACCAACAGAAACAGCCTCAGAAAACACACAAAGACATACACACACATACACACACAGAGACACCCACAGAAAACACAAAGACATACACACACACACACACACAGACAACCACATGAAAAACACAGAAAGACATACATACACACACCCTCACTGAGACATCCACAGAAAACACAGACATACATACATACATACACACAAACACCCTCACAGAAACACCCATAGAAAAAGCTCAAAGACATATGCACACACCCTCACAGAGAGACCCACAGATAAAAAATACATACACATAGAGACACAAACCAAAGCACAAAGACATAAACACATACACCCACAGAAACACTCACAGGAGGAAACATTTATGCACCTTGCATCCCCTAAATCAACAGTGTGTGACATGCATGATTAAAAAATGCAGAAATTAAGAGATCACTTTTTAAAGAATCATATTTGTAAATGTGCAAACAAAAATAATTCTGTGAATTCAAAATTGTACATTAATGAGCTGGGTAGATGGCTAGATGAAGAAAAGTACCTTTAAAAGGTTGAAATATGTTTGTTTGTTTTTTTCCCATTTTCCCCAACCAAGAGCACCACTTCAAATATAGTGTACAAATTTTCCCATCTGTCAGCTGTACTTATGGATTTTGAAAATGCTGTACTCTATATGGTCTTGGTGGGACCATAAGCTGTGGTACTCATACCATTAGATCTGGTTAAATGCAAGATTTAGGCTTGTTGGTATGTATTTCAAAACAAAGTCAGCTGTAGTGTAAACTGAACAGTTTTAAGTTAACCTGTCTCATTTCAAACACTGAGCAATCTTAGTCTGAGAGTATAAAATTTTATGCAGATGTAAAAATCTTAGATAAAATGCCTCCTTGCATCTGGAAAGTCCTTGCATAAAGGGGCAGTAAACTGGAATGTAATATATATATATATATATATATATATATATATATATATATATATAAAATGCATATCTGCCAAAAGGGCATCTACCATTTGTGTATTGAGGAGGAAACATTTCTGCATGGTTTTAAATATAGAATTTCTACAGCATTGTCAAATAATCATAAATACACTGCTGCTAAAAAAAAATGTTTTTATGGACCCTTGGCCCCACCATACAACTACTACCACACTAAAGTTACAATCCAAAATTTCACAAAGAAATAAAAAACATTTGCTAAGTAAGTCCTACCTCCTCTTCAAATGAAAGTGATCTGCCGTCTGACTCAGGCACACACTGTACAAAGTGCCAAGTCTGTCTCACACTGAGCATAGTGGTTTAGTGCACACTAAGAAATCCTCTCAAATGCTAATACTTTACTACTTGTAATAACATTTCCCATGATCAATTAGCACAGTAGTACCCACTGGTGGCTGACAAATTTAAAAAAAAAAAAAAAAAATTTTTTTTTTTTTTTTTTTTTTTTTTTTAGTTCTTGCCTCATGGGGCCCCCCTGGCTCATTGGGCCCCTGACAGGAGTCACCCCTGTCACCCCCTGATGGCGGCCCTGGGTGATTGGCCATAAGAAGCGGTAGGCACGCGGCCCGGCGCTGTGCACTGACAGACTTGGAACAGAGTCAGAGAGCAGAATTTTCATAGTTTGCACCTAAACCTTTTCTTTAGTGATTTATTTTTAGAGTGCTCTGTTTATCTTTCATTTGATGCTCTGCTGAGCCAGGGAGCAGCTCTAGGCATGCGCTTTATAATTAATGCAGTGCAGTTTACATATTTTGTAAGTGTGTGTCTCAGTGTTTTTGTGTGTGTGTGTCTGAGTGTGTTTCCGAGTGTTTGTTTGTGCATCTGAGTATGTTTTTAAGTGTGTCTGAGTGTATGTGTGTGTGCCTGTGTTTTTGTGTGTGTCTGCTTTCTGGGGGGGGGGGGGTGACACCATAACTTACCGCACCGGGTGACACCAACCCTAGTGACGCCACTGCCAAAAAGTATATTTCTATAACAGTGTTGGTTATGCAAAACTAAGGAATGGTAAATACAGGGACTATCTTTTTTAAAAAATAACATTTTTGGTGTTTACTATCCCTTTAACAATAACCACTAAAGAGCATAAATCAGGTTATAAAAAAGTGACATTTTTACCACAGAGTGACTGAAGCTACTGTACCTTTACAGGCTGTTCATGTAACATTGCTACTCACACTGCTGCCATATATTGCTCAGGACACACACTTCTGAGCCCATTTCAATGTGAACTCATACAAAGACAAAGGGGTACATTTTATACCATATTACTTTAAATTCTTTATATAATATAGAACTAAGCAGGGTAAGTAGCTGATCTATTTAATGCTTATATAGGAAATTTACTTTTTTTGTCCCTTTCATTTTGTGAGCTTATTTGTTGCTTAGGGGTCAATTTATAAAGCAGCAGATGCCGCTTCCGACCCACTCCGGTTCAGTTTTGCCTGAAGCGGAAGTTAAGGTGGCAGTTGAGGTGGCAGACAGCAATCAGCCCGATCGAATACGATCGGGATAATTGACACCCCCTGCTAGCGGCCGTGAATCTGCAGGGGGCGGTATTGCACAAGCAGTTCACAAGAACTGCTGGTGCAATGATAAATGCCATCAGCGTATGCTGTTGGTATTTATCAATGTGCAGCTGACATGATACGCTACATCGCATCATGTCCATCCGCACAATAGTAAATTTACTCCTTAAGGCGGTCAGTTGCCAATGCAAATACCATTTTATATTTGTCTCATATGTATAAATGTTTTATTATACTTATGTTTATTTGCTAGAAATTAAATATCAGTTTGTGTTCATGATATTGGGACAGCTTTCAATAAAGTTAGAAAGTTACGACAGTCTAAAACTATTAGAAACTAGAAAATATTGTGATATATTTGTAAATTAAAAAGGTATTTAGGCCTCAAAAATAATTTACTTTAAATGTGGTCAATCAGAATTATGTCTGCTGATCTTATATATAAGGGAATATATATTAGGAATTCTTTTTAATTTAGGTTATTGGTGCATAGGCTCAAAAGAAAAACAAAGATTAAACAAGTTACAATACAATAAAATCACATTTAAAAACAATCCTTGTGAAAGTTGTCAATCATTCATTTAGCAGCATAAACAGTGCATAGTCTGTCCATACCAGCAACCTACCTAACAGATGCATTTAGATGAATTAGTAGTGGTGCAGATGGAAACGGATTGCAATAGTTAACTCTGAAAGTCATGATTATGTGATCTCCTGTAAAAACAAGATTTTAATAACACCTGTTTGTGACAATCACAATAGTGTGAGTGAGAAATACATTCAGATATGAAATATGAAATCACGCTATTTGTAGATGTAGGTTTCCTTAAGTGCCTATAGAAGTCTGTCCATCCTGCCAAGAAATATATAGCATTCATATGAATACTGAGTGTTGAGGGTGTCTTGTTGTGCTATACCTTTAAATTTGCACATCACAAGTACTTCCTTCCTATTTAAGGAAACACTCTAGCCTCATTCTGGGCCTGAAAATTGAAGTTGTTTCTTCACAGTTCACTTTGTCTCCTGTGAAATAACTTTGCTCTTAGACTTTACGAAGTCTTTCAGGTCCTTAAGCTCATTTCTTACTATATGCGCTGCATATTCTGTTGCTGCCTTTACTCTCTACCGGAACCAGCCTCCCAGATTACTACGCTTACCGGAACTTCTTACTACAGACGCCGAAGTCGCGCTCACACTGAGCGGTCACCGGAGCTCAATCTGCCTGCCTGTCAGCTCCTCTTAGCTCTCTCATACCCACGCTGCCTCAACCTCCCTGGTTACAAGCTAAGTACCGCTCTCCACGCACAAATACTTACCTTGTTATTTTTGCATCAATCCTATATACGATTGCCTTTTTGTATATTAACCTGTCATCTGGAAAAGTACTTTTGATACGTATTTGGGATATATGAGAGTGTTTGGACTGTATATATTTTATTGATTGCTTGTGTGAGTGCGTGAAAACCTTGCTTATACATAAAAGCAACAACTTTACCCTGGATATTATTGAACTGCCATTTGAGTGATTTAACCCATTTATTACTCTCATTTTCTCTGTGGTTCTCCTTGTTATATCATTCTTATATCAGTGCTTATCCACATTTTCTTATGTGTTATTGCAAGATATAATTTCATGTATATTAAATCAATTACTAAACTAATGCCTCACCTTATATAACAAGTTGAACAAGTGATTTCTTCTTGCTTATTATAAGAAAAGAGCAACAAAACCTTTATTTTTGTCATAGATTTGTATTCACCATTTAAAGTGATTGTGAATATCACAGAATTTTCAGGCCTATAAAATATAGGACATAACCACTAATAATAAATATGGATCCCAGTGAAATAAAGAATGAAATCACTAATATCAATCAAAAATTGGAATACTTAGCAAGGGCTTTAACTGAATTACAAACAGAAAACAAGGCACTTAAAACAATAGTAAAAGAATGTTTACCTGTGAAAAGTTTAGAAACACCTGAACCACATATTAATTACCCTCAAACCTTCACTGGTAAACGAAGTGAATATAGAGATTTTAAAAATGCTTGTAATTTACTTTTCTCACTTAGGCCTAAGACTTATCATTCTGAAAGAATCAAAGTGTGCACCACTATCTCTTTCCTCCAGGGGGAGCCCCGCTCATGGGCTAATAGATTTTTTGAGAATAACCATCCAATACTTGATTCTTTGGAAGAATTTTTTCTAGCAATGACATCCTTATATGAGGACTCTCACACTCAGATCACCGCAGAAACAAAACTAAGATCTTTGAAACAAGGAAAAAGGAACGTAGAAGAATACATCACTGAGTTCCAAATGTGGATTGATGATTCTAAGTGGAATGAAATAAGCTTAAAGAACCAATTCAGATTGGGACTTTCTGAAGCGTTAAAAGATGAGTTGTCCCGCTTGGAGATGCCTGAATCTTTAAACGGTCTCATAAAATTGAGCACAACTCTGGATCGTAGACTACGCCAAAGGAAGGCTGAAATGGCTTCTTTTGATGGAACACCGCGACGTTCATATCATTACACTCCAACCCAGGAAAAGGGTACATCAAATCAAACTCCAATGGAAATTGGAGCTATAAGGGGACCCCTTACACCCGAAGAAAAGGCCAGACGTAAATCTGAAAACCTTTGTTTATATTGTGGGCAAAAGGAACATTCCGTCTCAAACTGCCCAAATCTTCTAAGACAAAAAAAGGGTAAGATGCATATAAAACATAATATTTTACTCCTTGCTCAAAACCCTCAACTGACTGTTGATCTTTCTTTACAGTGGGATCAGAAAAACATACGATCTAAAGCGTTGATCGATTCTGGGGCAGCCGGAAATTATATTGATATTTCTTTTGTTAAATTAAATAAAATCCCTATTGTTTGCAAGGCACAACCAGTATCTGTTAAACTCATTGACGGCACACACATACAAAATGGTCCCATTACACATCAAACAATACCACTTTTAGTGACTACTGATAAAGGCCATACTGAATATCTGTCCTTTGATTTAATCACTATCCATATGCATACTCTTATTCTAGGATTTTCTTGGCTAAACAAACATAATCCCAGCATTGACTGGTCAAGCACACAGGTAACTTTAGAATCACCATTCTGTTTAAATACCTGTTATCCTTTTCAGCTAATCTCTACCATAGAAAAAGAACTACCAGAAATTTATCAGGATCTGGCAGAGGTGTTTGACTTAAAAGAAGCAGAAAATCTCCCTCCTCATAGGGAGTTTGACTGCCCTATTGATATAATACCAGGGTCTCAAATACCTCACGGTAAAATATACCCATTATCACAAGAAGAGTTAACTTATTTACGCTCTTATCTCGACGACAACCTCCGAAAGGGTTTTATATCACATTCAACATCACCAGCATCAGCTGGAATGTTTCTAGTACGTAATAAAGACGGTACTATAAGACCTATCATTGATTATAGAGCTTTAAATGAAATAACTATTAAAAACAGATACCCTCTACCACTTATACCTGAATTACTAGAACGATTGAATGAAGCAACTATCTATTCCAAACTTGACCTTAAGGGGGCTTATAACCTCATACGTATGAAAGAAGGTTACGAATGGAAAAC
Source organism: Bombina bombina (assembly GCF_027579735.1). Classification (NCBI taxonomy): domain Eukaryota; kingdom Metazoa; phylum Chordata; class Amphibia; order Anura; family Bombinatoridae; genus Bombina; species Bombina bombina. The sequence goes on from NC_069504.1 coordinate 560,835,096, forward strand.
CGCCTTTAGAACCCGCTACGGGCTTTTCCAATATAATGTGATGCCGTTTGGTCTGAGCAATGCTCCCGCAACCTTTCAGAATTTTATTAATGAAATATTCCATGATCTCATGGACATTTGTGTTATCATATACTTAGATGACATCTTGATATATTCCAAAACTCCCTCTGAACACGAAAAGCACGTAAGATGGGTACTTACTCGTCTTAAGGAACACAAATTATACGCAAAGTTAGAAAAATGCGTGTTCCATGTTTCTAAGATAAAATTCTAAGGTTATATACTCACTCCTAATAAAATACAAATGGATCCTGAAAAGATTTCTGCTATTATTGATTGGCCTATTCCCACCACTGTAAAATCACTGCAATGCTTCACTGGTTTCGCCAATTTTTACCGAAAGTTTATTAAAAAAATTTCTTCAATAGTCAGACCACTAACCCAATTAACCAGTGTTAATCAAAAATTCAAGTGGTCTGACAAAGCACAAGAAACCTTTGATACTCTTAAAGAACTATTCACTACTGCTCCAATACTTTCGCTCCCCAATTTTGAAGCTCAATTCCAACTCGAAGTGGATGCCTCAAACACTGGCATAGGAGCAGTACTTTCTCAAAAGCAAGGTGATGATGGTGAAATTCACCCAATCGCTTTTTTCTCCAGAACATTAACTAGTGCTGAAGATAACTATAGTGTGGGTGATAAGGAACTTCTGGCTATAAAGAGTGCTCTAGAACAATGGAGACACCTCTTAGAAGGATCAAAACTTCCCTTCATAATATTTACTGACCATAAGAACCTTGAATACTTGAAGAAGAACAAAACTTTGACAGCCAGACAAGCAAGATGGTCTTTATTCTTAGACCGCTTTAACTTCATCATCACCTACAAACCAGGAACTCAAAATACAAAAGCTGATGCTTTATCTAGAATATCAGAAACTTCACCCCATGATCCACCTAATTATACTATCTCACCTGAAAAGTTCATTGGTGTCCTCACACCTATAGAACAAGAAGTACATAATGCCTTAAAAGAAGATACAATACCTCACCAGTATTGTTCCAAAGACCCTCAAACCGGCCTATACTATCATAACAATCAATTATATGTACCCGAGAGTATCAGATCATCAGTCCTCTCACATACCCATGATGATATCATTTCTGGACATCCGGGAATCCAAAAAACCATTGACCTCACCAGACGTAATTTCTGGTGGCCAGGCATGAATAAATACATCTATGAATATGTATCCGGGTGTGAGAATTGTGCTCGAAACAAATTAGTTCACAAAAGACCAATTGGTTTACTCACACCTCTGCCTATTCCGGATAAACCATGGAGTACCATAGCAATGGATTTCATTGTTGAATTACCTCTTTCACAACAAAATAACAAGATCATGGTAATAGTGGATCATTTAACCAGACTAGCACATTTCATCCCTCTCAAGGGATTACCCACAGCTATAACAACTGCTAGAGTTTTTCTTGACCAAGTAGTTAGATTACATGGACTACCGACCAACATAGTTACAGACAGGGGAACCCAGTTTACATCCTCTTTCTGGAGATCTCTATGTAAACTGTTAAAGATTGACCATCGTTATACGACTGCTTTCCATCCCCAGACAAATGGACTAACAGAGAGACTGAATCAGACCATAGAGCAATTCTTACGTTGTTATATATCACATCTTCAAGATGACTGGTCAGTTTATCTCCCCATGGCTGAATTCACATATAACAATTCATTAAGCGCCTCTATCAAAACCTCCCCCTTTCATGCGACATATGGTTTTCACATTAACACTATATCTCTTTCTAGTAAAGCAGTAAATTCCCCTGTAGCTACAGAATTTACATCCAATCTCCAAGAAAGACTAAATGTCCTGAAGTTACATCTGAAGGAAGCAAAAAACTATCAAAAAAGATATTATGATCTAACTCATAGACAAGGCCCTGATTACAAGATTGGGGACTTAGTACTCCTTTCAACTAGGAATCTCAAACTTCATGTTCCAAGCAAAAAACTTGCTAATCAGTTTTTGGGTCCTTTCCCAATCGAACAAGTGATCAATTCCAATGTGGTAAAACTTAAATTGCCTACAGATTATAAAATTCATCCATCTTTTCATATCTCTTTGTTGAAACCATATCCTGTCAAAGTTCGCACTTCTGACTCACCCCCACCTCCTGTTATGGTGGATAACCAGGAGGAATTTGAGGTAGAATCCATACTTGACTCTAGGATAAATAGACATAAATTGGAATATCTCATTAAATGGAAAGGTTACGGCCCAGAAGATAACTCCTGGCTCATTCATTCAGCTGTTCATTCACCCCAGTTGGTCAGGGCTTTCCATAGGAAATACCCCCTCAAACCGCATCTGGAATCCCCAGGGGTGATTCCCTGAGGGGGGGAACATGTGATATACCTTTAAATTTGCACATCACAAGTACTTCCTTCCTATTTAAGGAAACACTCTAGCCTCATTCTGGGCCTGAAAATTGAAGTTGTTTCTTCACAGTTCACTTTGTCTCCTGTGAAATAACTTTGCTCTTAGACTTTACGAAGTCTTTCAGGTCCTTAAGCTCATTTCTTACTATATGCGCAGCATATTCTGTTGCTGCCTTTACTCTCTACCGGAACCAGCCTCCCAGATTACTACGCTTACTGGAACTTCTTACTACAGACGCCGAAGTCGCGCTCACACTGAGCGGTCACCGGAGCTCAATCTGCCTGCCTGTCAGCTCCTCTTAGCTCTCTCATACCCACGCTGCCTCAACCTCCCTGGTTACAAGCTAAGTACCGCTCTCCACGCACAAATACTTACCTTGTTATTTTTGCATAAATCCTATATACGATTGCCTTTTTGTATATTAACCTGTCATCTGGAAAAGTACTTTTGATACGTATTTGGGATATATGAGAGTGTGTTTGGACTGTATATATTTTATTGATTGCTTGTGTGAGTGCGTGAAAACCTTGCGTATACATAAAAGCAACAACTTTACCCTGGATATTATTGAACTGCCATTTGAGTGATTTAACCCATTTATTACTCTCATTTTCTCTGTGGTTCTCCTTGTTATATCATTCTTATATCAGTGCTTATCCACATTTTCTTATGTGTTATTGCAAGATATAATTTCATGTATATTAAATCAATTACTAAACTAATGCCTCACCTTATATAACAAGTTGAACAAGTGATTTCTTCTTGCTTATTATAAGAAAAGAGCAACAAAACCTTTATTTTTGTCATAGATTTGTATTCACCATTTAAAGTGATTGTGAATATCACACTTGTGATGACAATAGGTTAATGTCACACATGTAATTGAGTTTTATCCTTGCTGAGTAAACAAAGAATTTACATGAATAGAGCTTTGCTGTGACCTTAAGAGGTGTGAATAGACTATTGTATGTGTCAGTTTTGGGAGATCTCCCAGTTTCTTTTGTGAAAACAAGCAGTTAACACACAAAAAGTACTTTTAGAGAGCTTTTTGGTTGAAAATGTTTTCGTGGTGGCAGGTTTTTAACTACCAATACAGGACTAGATTACAAGTAGAGCGCTATTTTTTCGCTAACTCTTGAGCGTTAACTGCGCTAGAAGTAAGCTTTGCGCGGGTCGGATTGTGCTCGTATTAGGAGTTCAAAGTAAACTGTTTTAACTTGCATGCTAACCCAACGAGCGTAAAAAGCCGAACTTAGCACAATGAGCCTATACCCCCATATAAACTAACACCCTACTCGTACGCAAACATTATCCTATGTTCTCAAGTACGCTAACCCAACATGAAAATATGAATATTTCACATTCCAATGTTCTTCACATTGAAGAATATGTTCTATTTATTCAAAAATACATATTTCTATATATGTATATAAGAAATTAAATATAAGAATATTAAAGTGTCAGTTTATTTTAGTGAATGCTTTAAAACAAATGTTAAAACAAATATATTGGGACGTCTCCCTTAATAAAATGTACAATCAGTGAAATATGTTTCTTGTCTAATCAGACATATTAAAATCGATAATAAATAAAACCACTCATCAAACACAAAGGTTCTGAAAAAACAGGTGTTTAAAACACATCCCTTGGTATACCACTTTTAGAGTGTTTCGCCACAGGGTGTTAGGCAATATTATCAGTCCGTTATGGTTAAACAGATAATAAGTCTTATTCCACCCTTAGGTAGACAAAGATTGCGGACCTTTCATGCAATAACTGACATAAAATAGTTAGCAGCGGTACCTTTAGCCCATCAGCATATTTTAGCCTTTAGTTGGAGTTCGTCAGCCCTTTACTGTCTGTGGCGTTATCTCCGACACACGATGCTCACACACATGACCCTCACGGGGGAATCCCGTCTGGTGTCAGCTGTTAGAATTACGCTGCTCCTCTAAGCGGCCAATATTAAGGATAGTATCCACTTGTCAGTTTTAAAATGTGGTTATGTGCTTCTTTTCAGGTAGTGATTTTTCTGCTTTTAGTGCTTTATGCACGCAGTAAAGGACATGCAACACTACAATTTCAGAAATTCAAAATGTCCATAACCCGGGTTATTCAATTAAGGGATTTAGGAATATACTCCTGAATATAATAAACAGTACCCCACTGCCTTAGCTTTTAACGCGTTTCACACTTAGCAGGCTTTTTCACGATAAGTCCTGGCAGGTGTGTAGGTCCTTTCAGAGATCATAATCTCTAACCTCATTAGTACAATATAAATTACCTATATTAAAGGTGGTATTTGTAGATCCATAAAACTTACTTTCTCTCAAACTTGATAAAAAGAGATAACATAATTTCACATATTTGGAACTTGGTAGACGGTGAGCAATACTCAAAATGAATACAAAGTTTAAGTGAGCATTGTTCCAATACTGGTGGAAATACATATTATTCAAATAGAAGGGGGGACAGGTCCAATTCCTGAATTCAAGCCCTTAGGATATAATGGGGCCTATCTATCAAGCTCCGAATGGAGCTTGATGCCCCGTGTTTCTGGCGAGCCTGCAGGCTCGCCAGAAACAGCAGTTATGAAGCAGCAGTCACAAAGACCGCTGCTCCATAACCTGTCATCACCGGAAATCAACCCGATTGAGTACGATCGTGTTGATTGACACCCCCCTGCTGGCGGCCCATTGGCCGCGCGTCTGCAGGGGAAGGCGTTGCAACAGCAGCTCTTGTGAGCTGTTGGTGCAATGCTGAATAGGGCAAGCGTATTGCTCGCCGTATTCATCGAGGTTTGGTGGACCTGATCCGCACTGTCGGATCAGGTCCGCCAGACCTTGATAAATAGAGGCCAATGTATCAAACTTATAAATGAACTCTGCCTCTTTTATAAGAAGTCAGTTTTCAATATCACCCCCTCTCCAATCTACTGGTATTTTATGGATACCAGTATTTCAGATCACTTATTCTCCCTTTATGCACATCCCTAAAATGTTTATACAGAGGTGTATTATGTACTTCATTTTCTATGTTGCATAGATGTTCCCTGATTCTATATCTAAAGCTTATTTTTGTTTCACCTAGGTAAAACAGATTACAAGTACATTGCAGTATATATACTATATTTTTGTATGTACACATAATGAGGTCTTTAATCATGTATTCTTCTCCTATATTAGGAATTATAATACTTTTTTTCTTAGTACTATGCTGGCATGCTCTACATGTATAGCATGGATAAAAACCTGTTATTTTATTACCTTGTATGTCTTTTTCTATCCAATTACTGTTCTTGCTTCCATATTTCTATATATATATATCTGACGTTGATTTGCACAAATTATATTTATACCTATACTATAAATATATTATATATATATATATATATATATATATATATATATATATATAAATGTCTATTTATAAATACTTAAAACATAATACACACTATAACACTTTATTAAATTTTAATATTGCATAAATATGTTTTTACATTTTTTTTTTATTTTTTTAAACTTTTTATTTTTGTTGAGGTGAAAATGGCATATACAATCAGTCATATCAGACAGGTTACAATATACATATGTCATAGAAAAAGGAAAAATAATGCAGAACATCTTATAAAGACATTAACACAAAAAAGACCAACATGACGTGTTAATCCAGGCACCTCAGTTTTTTTTTATAAGTTCGTAGTGTCTTCCAAAACAAACAGGTCCGTTCAAGGGACCAGAGACTGTAATGAACTAGTGAAGACATGCTAATGGGGTTAATAGTAGAGAGTCTAGTTTCAGTAGGTATGAAGTTGAGGCAAGCTTTGGCTTATAGGTACAATATCAAAATATGAAGTATGAGGAGGGCATTGAAATCAATCTGAATCAGCATCAGCCACCGTCGGACACAGTAAACTGATAAATATGTTGTGCCCAAAAGAAGCCGCAGCTGGCAGTATAAGCATAGATGGGTATTAACATAGAAAATTTGTAATAATATACATATTAGTAAAAGCATTAGTCTAGACAATTTTCAGGTATTCCCGGATATCATAACAAGATTATATGAACTTGTTATTTAAAAGTACTAAAAAATATACACATGAACACGACAGTATTTCTGGAGTTAAAGCCAGAAGAACCTATTTACATATGATTGGGAGAAACGTTAAGTAAGGTTCCTCAGACTGAGCAGAGACTGCATAACTCTGCCAAAAAAAAAGTGCAGAGGACAAAGGTGCTTATCCCTCACCGCACAAGAGGGGGGGGAGTGGGGGGGGGGGCGCGGGGTGCACAACAGACTCCAGCAACAATACAAATACCAGCCCATTCTTCAAACTTCTCAAACTGGTAATATAGTAGGAAAAAAAAAAAAAAATTAACCATTTATGTATTAACAATGAACTAGTGGCTATCAGACCTAGTACATACTAGGAGAGTTCCAGGATATAACCATGGACCAAGTATTTAATGCATGTGCACCCTAATTAGCTGAGGATTAAAGAAAGAGGGGACTCATGTTATAAGAAAAATGCATATACTATTACATAAAGACTGTAGGAGCTTAAGTAGGAATGTTACTGGTATGGAATCTATGTAATTTCAGAACACATGTCTTCATAAATATAGAATCACCCCACTTATTGTATACAAGATATTAGACCTGTGACCGTGACTCAACCACTTGTAGAAGTTAAAGGCCATCAGACTAATTACTGGTTAGATGAGTTGTAGTGTATAACCATCGGCTAAGTATACATTGCTGTTAAGCTAATAGGAGACTAAGACACATGTGTGGGTGGTTATACTGTAGGGTCACTTTTGGCCTATAAAATAGGATACCTTACCATGTAATAAAAGTTTTCACATGCTATAGATTTCAACTGTTTTGAAACCATTATGAGGCTGCAATAGATCAAGGTAACGTTTCCTATTAAATAAGAATAAACTTAATCAAGCATTCTAACATAAATAGACATATAAATGGAAGCTATATAAACAGGGTTAGATACTCCAAGGCCATACATATATGAGGCACTGAAGAACAAACCATCAGAGTCACAGTAATAAGGTATTCCCCCAGATGTGTGTCCCATTGTAAACTTCCCATACTCAGTGCAGCATAGATCAGAGAGTCCCACCGCGACAATACTTGCAAGCACTCTGGCACCAGTGCTATGTGTGACTACCCAATTCCAGTCTGCACAACTAAAAAGACGGTGGGAATTTGACATATCAGAGCAGTATAGATCGCATAGGGATCGGCAATGTAAGTCTGTGTGGCCAGCCAGGTGACAGTTCCTCCGAGTAGAGAACGGATATCGGACACCAGGCACTGAGTACCGCAATTTTCTTCCGGGCAGTAGGGCAGCAGTAAAATTCTGTTTTTATCCAAGGAGAGATATCCCAAAGTGAACAGCATGGGTTGGATATGTAGACTCTCCCTTATTACCATCTCGGGTCGCGCGTCATCCACGGCCTCCAAAGAGCCAGCAGCAGCTTCCCGGATGGGGACTAAGGTAGGCAGGGAGGTCCCACAAGGATCCAGTCGCTGGTTAGGACTCACGGGGGTATCAGGAGCCACAGGAGGCTCATTATCTTCCCTTTCTGCACTCAAGGGTCTGGTGATCGATATGAGCCTGTCCATTCTTCTCATCAGATTGCGGTCATATTCTTCAAAAAGGGCTAATATAGCCATGCGGGAATCCTCCATGTTAACACCACCTCGTAGCTAGGCCGCACCTTGTAGATCAGACAATAAACTGAGGAAGCGCTCCCAAATCTTGCTCCAACTTGCACAGCAGGGTTTTAGTTAAAGGTATATTATGTTTTTACCCTTTATGGGCTGTCAGGTCAAAAGAAACCCCAAAAATCTATAATAAAGCCAGGAGCTACTGTTCTGTGTGTCTAGTCACCTCGGTGGTTAGCTCCGCCCCGTTTTTACATATTTTCATTTACTTAACTGCAATTTTTTTCTTAATAATTTTTATTAGATAGTCTTATTATGAGTGTAACTGTACTTTGTAATGTATTTTTGATGGGTTTTTGTGGCACTTTTTTGTTTCACAAAACAGTTAACCACAGCTCTGGGGATGCACTTCCAAGAAGAGTGGCAGTTGTTATAGCAACAACGGCGGGGGTGGGGGAGGGGGGCAATTCCATATGTATATCCATGGTTTTGGGATGGGATGTCCAGCAAGCTCATGTAGGTGTGCTGGTCACGTGTCCACATACTTATGACCATATAGGCCAAGATTATGAGTGGCGCATTAAAAGTTATGTGCAAGCGATAAAGGATGTCACGCTGCATGCTCCGTTCCTTGTGGCCGTTGCCACGGATGCAGGCGGCTGTTTTCGGCTGCCATGGCTGTTGCCATGGACGCAGCGGTGCTCTGGGCGCACTTACCGTGACGTCATCCCTCTGAGCCTCCTGGAATTGTTTCTTGTCGCAAACCTAGGGCTATGTAAGTACCTCTGTTCCTTACTTACATCGCCCAAGTATAGGTGTTACTGTGTGTGCTCCCGGGTGCTGTATTTCTTGTATTGCTGGATTGCCTAATGGTTACTGAACTCTGCCTGTCTGACCACTCTGCCTGTTTAACCCCTCAATTGCTCGATTGCCTAATTGTTAATGAACTCTGCCAGTCTGACCACTCTGCCTGTTTAACCCCTGTATTGCTGGATTGCCTAATTGTTACTGAACTCTGCCTGTCTGACCACTCTACCTGTTTAACCCCTGAATTGCTGGATTGCCTAATTGTAACCAAACTCTGCCTGTCTGACCACTCTGCTTGTTTAATGCCTGAACTGCCGGATTGCCTTACTGCTGCTGAATTCTGCTTGCCTCTGACCACTCTTCTGATTATCCCCTGAATTGCTGTTTCTGTGGATTACCTCATTGTTACCGAACTCTGCTTGGCTGCATACTCTCCAGTTATTCCCTGTAGTACCAAGAAGGATTGCCCCTCTACTGTGAGTACTGTTACCTAATTTACTTGTCTATTCTCTTATTCTGGGATATTTCCTTATACTTTCACTTGATGCCAGGATAAGAAGACTACTGGCCAAGTTTGGTCTGATAGGGAAATATCCCACGAGCATTACATTATACTTGGGCCATGGACCCAAATGAGGTAGCAAGAGGAGTCTCTCTTCAGGGACAGATGCTGGGAACCCATGCTATACACTTGCAGAATATGGATTCTAAACTAGAGGCTATAACCACTATGCTCTCCTCACTGGCTGCAGAGAAAAACGCTGCCCCTGTTGTTGCACAGCTGTTCCCTGCTGCTAGTGCTGCAACTTTCTCCCCTGCTTCTGGAAGTATACCCCGGATACCACTGCCTGACAAGTATGATGATACTACCGACTGTAGGGGTTTTCTTAACCAGTGCAGGCTGCACTTCCGCAATGATTCTCACACCTTCCAGTCTCACCAATCAAAGGTCACTTTTATCAATTCTTTATTGAAAGACAAGGCCCTAGCCTGGGTCTCTTCCCTTTTGGAACAGAGTGCTCAGCTCATGAAAGATGCTGATGACTTCATTTCTGCATTATCTGTCATATTTGGAACCTCCGGCTACACTTCTGCTGCAGAGTACTTTCTCTTGGATCTCCACAAGAGCAATAAATCTGTGGCACAATACGCCATCAAGTTTCACACCTTGGCACTTGAGACTAGTTGGGATGGCAGTGCTCTCAAAGTGGCCTTCAGGAGAGGCCTGCATGAGCGCATCATGGACGAGCTTACTTATCATGATGTTCCCTCTTCCCTGGATGAATTCATAACACTTTTAATCAGTCTGGATTCTCGCTTTCAGGAGAGACAAGCTGAGAGAGAGGGAGAGAACTCGAAGAATCCTTCCCTCTTGTCCTCCTACCCGTCCAGTCTCTAGACTATCTATCTAGACTCTACCCCTTCAGCACCTCCAGTTACCTCTGAAGAGAAACCCATGGATCTCTCCTCCCTTAAGCCCACTGAATCTGAAAGACAGAGAAGGAGATTGAGACTGTGTTTCTATTGTGGCTCTAATTCACACCAACTCAAGAATTGTGATATACGGCCGGGAAAAGCCAACACTTAGAGGAAACAAGTGGGGTACCTCTAAGAGTGGCCCCTACTAAATCCCCTCACTCTTCTCGGATCCTGGTACCTGTTACCCTTATCTTTCTTCAGAATTCTGCCCATGCTCAAGCCTTTATTGATTCAGGGGCAGCTGGAAATTTTCTAGAAGACAGTTTCATGATTTAGGCAGGGTTGCCTCTTCTTCAGAAAAAATAATGTCTTAAAATAACTACTCTGGATGGCACTCCGCTTGGATCAGGTTTAAATCTTTTCAAATCATTTCAATTTATTTCAAATCAGCACCCCTAACCATGACTGTGGGAGTCCTACATACCAAACATTTGTAGTTCGATGTCATTCATTCTCCTGCACAACCATTTATCCTTGGTCTTCCTTGGCTTCGTATACACAATCCTCAGTTCGACTGGACTGAGGGACAGTTGGCCTCCTGGAATAAATCCTGTTTCCACTCCTGCCTGGCTAAGGTTACTCCGTTGCATCACATCCCTATAGCCAGCCTTCAGACCCATTCAAGCCTTCCCTCAGTATATGAAGAATTTACAGATTTTTTTAAAAGAAAGCAGCTGATGTGCTGCCACCTCACCGTCCTTATAACTGCAAAATTTACATTTTTCCTGGAGCCCTACTTCCTAAAGGGAGGACTTATCCGCTCTCCAAAGCTGAAACCAAGGCCATGGAGGAATATATCCAAGAGAACCTAGCTAAAGGTTTTATTTGCCCTTCCTCTTCTCCTGCCGGGGCTGGCTTCTTTTTTGTCAGTAAAAAGGATGGTGGGCTCAGACCCTGTATCGACTACAGAGCCCTATATTTATTTTAAGATAGTTATATTGTAATTTTAATTTAAAGTTAGAGGGTGTTGCGTTTAGGGGTTAATAGTTTAATTTAGTGTTTTGCGATGTGGGGGGCGGTTTAGGGGTTAATAGCTTTTATTTAGGTGTCAGCGATGTCGGGGAGCGGCAGATTAGGGGTTAATAGCTTTTATTTAGGTGTCAGCAATGTAGGGGAGAGGTCAATTAGAGGTCGGGGAGCGGAGGATTAGGGGTTAATAACTTTATTTAGTGTTGGCAATGTCGGGAGCGGCGGATTAGGGGTTTATAACTTTTATTAGTGTTGGCAATGTCAGGATCAGCAGATTAGGGGTGTTTAGACTAGGGGTTTATGTTAGGTTTAAACATAACTTTCTTTTCTCCATAGACATCAATGGGGTTGCATTACGGCGATCGCCATTCCGCACTTCAGGTGTCAGTTTTTTTTCTAACACTTTCTCCCCATTGATGTCTATGGGGAAAAGCGTGCACGAGCATGTAAACTCAGCCCTTGGCTTTTGTGCGGTATGGAACTTAACACACCATAACGAACAGCACAAGGAGGCTTTTCCGTAACTTGTAATGGCAGCGCTATGGAGAGTAAAATAACGCAACTTTTTTGGCATTATTTTCGCACCCTGTTTAGCGAAAAACTCGTAATCTAAGCAATTGTTAGTTGCGATGTGGGGGGGATGGCGGTTTAGAGGTTAATAACTTATTGTTAGTTGCGATGTGGGGGGATGGAGGTTTAGTGGTTAATAACTTTTATTGTTAGTTGCGATGTGGGGGGGATGGCGGTTTAGAGGTTAATACATTTATTTTTATTTACGATGTGGGGGGGATGGCAGATAGAGGGGTTTTGACGTGTCAGGTCTATTTTCTGGAGGTGGGTTAGATTTCAATAGGAAATAGGTCTCAAAAAGCTCCTTTTTCTTATTTTACACCTAGTTGAGCTGGGTGTAATGTTTCTCAATGTATCGGTAGCCTCTGACAGTGTATTAACGGTTTGCGCGGTCATTGGAAACCTGGTATGATTTATAGATTAGCGGCTTCTTATACTTTGTATGGGAGATGAAAATGTTTTCGGCAGCCAGAGTCCGGTTGTAAAGAAGGACAGGTGGGTTTCAGAGAAAGCATAGATACAAATTTTGCAAGCCAAAAGGGGTTTATTTTGGCTCTTTGCATGCGTCGGAAGTAGCACTCGTATTACGAGTTGAAAGTAAACACATTCGCTTAAGTTCAATTGAATTTAGCTCACATCAGGATAGCACAACTTCAGAGCTCTGGTTAACTGTTACACTTGACTAAAATGTTGCACAAAACACATCAGAAATACATTTAACGGTACAGTTACACTCATAATAACACTGTCTGATAAATGAGAAAAACATAAAGGATGTTACATAGCGGATCATGTCCGCCCGACATAGCTAAATGCCGCTAAATGTAGTGAAATGCTTGTGCAATGCCCCCCCCCCCCCTGCAGATTCGCGGCCAATCAGCCGCTAGCAGGGGGTCTTCCCGAAAGTATCCGATCGGGAAGATTGCGGTCCGCCGCCTCAGAGGTGGCGGATGAGTAAGGGGAACAGCGTTCTTACGACCGCTGCTTCTTAACATATGTCTCCAGCGATCTGGAAACTACGGCAAAGATTGCAGCATGCGCTGCTTGTTAAATCTACCCCTAACTGTGACACTGCCAGATTACCAGCACTATTTGTGTAAATCTACAGTTCTTGTATTTTATGTGTATTGATTCAGTCTGTCTGGACTCTAGGTGTAATTTTATATTTTTGATGACTTGTGTACCCTGAAGCCTCCTGACCTGCCTTTACATCACTACTCCACCTAAGTCTAAATACCTATGTATAGCTCTGCTGCTCTAACCTGAATTCTGTAACTGATTAATTCTTACTTGTTGAATGTATGTGTATGACCTTCTGTTGCCTCCTGTAGGACTCTGCTTGCTCCAGCCTGATTATTGGTACTGGTGACATTTTAAATCTCAATGCCTGCATTCCTGTAATCTCTCTTACTTGAGTACCTGTGTATTAAACTGCTTTGACGGGAATTACTTGAGCAGCTGAATTTAATGCATTGCATTATGTATATATATATATCAGACAAATCTTTACTGAGAATGTTGCTTTTATTATCAAAGAGACATTTTCATCCGTGGATAATTTGAAGGGACACTGAACCCAATTTTTTTTATCATAATCTGGTTGTTCACCACCTCTCACTAGTGGATGGGGGTAGTGCATATTCACCAATTATCCTTTGTAAGGATCCACCAGAGGATTGCTTTGTGATAGGGGGAATTGGTGAATATGCACTAACCCCATCCACTATTGGGAGGTGGTGAACAATAATTATAATAATAGACCCAGGCGCCTGACCAAACGGAGGCAAAGGAAATATCAACGAGGTGAAAGGTGTAAGGATAAATTAAAATCACTTAATTTATTAATACATATAATCTCATGGATCCATGCTAAACATAAAATACGTAAAATACATTAAAAATCTTAAAAAATACAATGATGTACAATATATATGTGGTAAACTAACAGATGATAGAATGAAAAGTCACTCTTCTGAAGGACAGTATGTGACTGCCTAGTGTAATCCAAATGTAGTCTCCTCTATGTCCAATTGATAATCATAAAATTAAATAGTGCATAATTCCAAACAAAATCCAGTGATACAGTGATCCGTTAATGTGTCCAAAAAAAGTAAAAAAATATCAAAAAAATCACCACTTCCAGGGTATGTACGACAGTGGAACAAAGAGCTTAATCCCCCTCTTACAACCAAAGAATGGAATAAAACATTCAGCACCCACTCGAAAGCTTCTGTTTCGGCTAGAGTGCTGGAATCTAATTACAAATACCTGTCTAGGTGGTATCTTACGCCTGACAGGCTACAAAAAATATACAGACAGACTGACGGGACATGTTGGAGCGGATGCGGGGAACATGGCACCCTCATACATATATGGAGGGGATGCAGACATATTGAACCATACTGGCAGTCGGTCTTGGATAAGATGGAGACAATAATTGGATCCCCCCTGACGAGATTGCCCAATCTCTTATTATACCATGGTCTCCCTAAGTTTAAGGATAAGCCAACAAAGCAGCTCTTCCTTATAATGCTTAATAGCGCCAAATCTCTCATACCCAGGAAATGGAAGAGTGTTGAGGCTCCCTCATCACGGGAATGGGCCGCTCAAGTAGAAAGATACCTTCAGCTTGAAAGGTATAGATATCTTAGAGATGATAGGGCTGAAATACATGAACTCATGCTTGCCTGTTGGAAACAGGCGTTCTCTACCTCAGGTGTTAACTTATAAGATGCACCTGGCCGGATGATACGGTGCTCTCATTTGATTTCAGATGACTAAGATGAACATCCTTTAGCTACTGAGAGGTCTGGTGAGTTCCCCTTCTCCCTCCTCTTGTGACTCCCCTCCTTCCCCTCCACCCTTCCTTCCCTTTCTCTCCCCCCCCCCCCTTTTTTTTCTCCCTCTTCTTCTCTCTCCCCCTTCTCTCCCTCTTTTTTCTCAGGATTCCTCGTCTTTATTGTAGGAATTCTAACTTCCCATGTCTGAGCTATTTGTTGCTTAATTAAGTTATATAACATGACACAGTTGTGATGTTTTAACTCCATTTCTTTCCTGTAATACATCAAACTAAGTATGAATGGGAAGTTGGATCGGCTCACAAACTATCTGTTGCTTTCATACCATGCAAGATTTATGAAGTCTTTACAGTACTGGATTGAGTAATATGATGGACAATGGGTCTAAACTCAATGTATTTTGTTATACTTTGATGTATGTGATGTTCTCTTCTTTAAATTTCAATGAAGCCTTTAAAACTCAAAAAAAAATATATATATATATATATATATAAAAAAATATGTCTAAAAATATTGTATCCAAATTGATATTGTGTGCGAAAATATAGTGAACAAAATTGATGCAAAAATTAAAATAAAACTAAAAACTTAAAAATTAAAAAATTAAAATAAGATGAAAAATGAAAATCCTTCAAAAAATCCACAAGGTATTTAAATAGCGTGAGTGTAGCTTGCGTGAGTAAAAATTGGTAACTAAAAAATCCAGATAGATACAAAGGTAAAAATAGGTAAGTAAAAATAGGTATGTAGTGGATTCGTGAATATCAATGTGAAAGAACACAGTTAGAAAGGAACGTCATCCGTGAATGTCTATGTGATGAGAAGACGCCAAACAAATATAACAGTTATTTTGGATGTATGGACACCCCAATGGTATTGGTGGTGTGTGGCAAACAGATAGAAATATCCTCCTAAAGAAAAGAAATATAATATAGTGTAGATTGTTTCTCAACAATAAAAATATTGAAACAAGGCTTACCAGTGCTCTGTCTATGCGTTTCGGCCCTCACTAGGCCTTTATCAAGACTGATATACTAGTATACCTGATGGCCTTAAATAACGACAACACTTAATTGACCGGATGTGGCATAGCTTAGGACTTCCGGTGGTCCGATATTCTAAAAGCATGTTTTTAATACTTAAAAACCTACTTGGTTCTTGCTTTGTATAACTATTAAAACTTACATCAAATCATACATAAAATCGTGTCATAAATAGTTTCGTGAAATGTTAAAAATCGTTGATTTTTCTTTACCTCCTAAGGTCGTGATGTCACTTCCGGTTCGGGAAAATATCAAACTATGAAATTAGGATGATGGCAGAATTACAATTGCAGCCGCTTTATCTGGCATATTTGGTTGATGCTGGGACCTTTAATATAACATTTGTTGGTCTAGAGAGGATGGATCATTATGCCGATGTGATTTGTTTATCATGCCGATATTCGGCTTCATCTATTGGTCGTGATGTCACGGCTATTTACAGGCGCCGCTATTGGTGGTTAAAAGAGGGTGTAAGACCGATGCTTATCCTGATTGGGTCTTACTTAGGGGAACGGTGTATTCCTTTTTTTATGGAACTTATGTTTACATATATGTCATGTTTCTAAGAGTAAGCTGAATCACATTCAGATGATCTCAGTAGACTTGCTTGATAGGCATATCTTTGTATCGTTGAAGATCGTTCTTCATATTTATCATGTTATGACTGTGGTGATATTTATACTCTCTCATCTCAAAGTCAACTTACGATCCCAATCATAATAAATGGAATCCCTCACTTTGATGTATCATATTCATTATTGGCCTTTGTGACCATGTATTTAAATATATATATATATATATATATATATATATATAAACTCCCAGAAATTCCCTGTTATGTACTTCTATATCGTGCTTCATATAAAAGTATAAATGTAAAACTTAAACCTAAATGTAAAACATAGGCTGTTCGTGTTCTGAATAGACCTAATAGGATTCAGCAGCTCAATGCATCATATATAATATGAATCTGTAGTAGAGTTCCTGTAGGGCTAACATATATTATTCAGTTAGAATTCCTGTAAGGCCAACAATTATTAATTAGTTCGAGTAATCCTACTACTGCGATAGACAAAAAAGTGTAGTAGAACAATCTTGGTTAGTATAGAAAGATACAGGGGAAATGCTAACTACAACGATCTTACTATTAGGTTAAATCATTACCTATAGGTACTGAGTACTTGACTCTTGAAATACATCCTTAACTCTGAATGGATCCTCAGGTCCCAAATATTGGGATCTGACCATAGATGTCAAATCCTGATTGGAAACATCTTGTGCAGTTGGGTAAAGAGAAATAGCATAATAATAAATTATGGATGAAGTGATAACTTGATATTGGTGCACTTAATGCTAACTTAAGCAAATAATGTGAGTAAGGAAATTGTGATATCCTCCCCCTTGTTGGTTGGACAGAGTGATATCAATAGTCTATTGTGTGCAGGTAATTGATAAAGGAAAGGAGAGATGTCTTATAGACCTAATAATGGAGGATAGGACAAGACCTTGGTCCCAAGGGTTGAAATATTTAGATATGTATATACATACATTGGCTGGTCGATTTAAATCGCCTATTCTAAGATGTTGACTTCTCTGTCAACTGGGAATTTAATATTTGAATTCTGTTGCGGTTTCCCATCTATATCTAGAATAGTGCTAAATATGTGTCTTGTTACATATGATGTTGTATGGATCAATATGGAAGGGGAAGAGGATGAAATTAGGCTCATGTACCATGGTAATTGTACCTTAGTAATTATACCTTGAGAATGTGTTTAGTCCATCCTAGGGATGGATTGATCACTATATATGATCCTTATGACGAAGCTTGTTTGGATGTGCTGAATTTTCTAGAAAGAAGAAGCTTGTTCAGGTATACTGGATAGAACTATCAAGAACTAGTGTATAAGGTCAGTTCCAAAAGACAGAGGGGCAGAACTTAAAACAATGTTATGTTTTAAGTATCACTATGATGATTCTTGGAAAAGGTCAGAGGATTAGAACAGAACGTGTGTCTTCTTAAGGTCATTTTGGAGATATCAGATCCAGAAATGGAAAAAGTTACAAGGTGTCCCATATTAGACTGGTCCTAACACTAACCAGTTTCCACACTGCAGCAAGTCATGTCTACACAGTGTGAAGCTTTCTAGCTTATTAAGTATATTTATCTGGAACACACCTGGGACACCTTGTAAGTGGTGACTGGCTTAGCAAAATATGATCATATTGTGCGACTAAGATCCCATTTAATTTAAAGGCATTTTTTACAGCAAAAAAATTTTTGCAGCATAAATATAAGTCAATATTATTGCGAGATGTTAATCCCAATTTTATTTGAACTATGTAAGTATATTTAGCAGATAGAAGTATATTTGTCTTTGCAGCTCAAATATAAGCCAATATTATTGCGAGATGTTTATCCCAATCTTATTAGAAGCTATGTAAGTATATTTGGCAGACAGAAGCATATACAAATATGCCATGAAAGAGTGGACTTAAGTGGTTGGATGTGCACCAATATTTTTTGTTGTTTTGTAATTGTTTTGGTCACTTTGGTCGCACTCCCACAATATGTGTGTTAAGATTAAACAGTCCTTTCGTGGTGTGCTTAAGCAAAAAAAAAACCCTTGTTGTATCTCTTAAATAGGGAGCTGACCAAATCCCTCCCCTTTGGTTAATGCACGCCACCCAGCCCAGGTGTGTTCCAGATAAATATACTTAATAAGCTAGAAAGCTTCACACTGTGTAGACATGACTTGCTGCAGTGTGGAAACTGGTTAGTGTTAGGACCAGTCTAATATGGGACACCTTGTAAGTGGTGACTGGCTTAGCAGAATATGATCATATTGTGTGACTAAGATCCCATTTCATTTAAAGGCATTTTTTACAGCAAAAAATTTTTGCAGCATAAATATAAGTCAATATTATTGTGAGATGTTAATCCCAATTTTATTTGAACTATGTAAGTATATTTAGCAGATAGAAGTATATTTGTTTTTGCAGCTCAAATATAAGCCAATATTATTGCGAGATGTTTATCCCAATCTTATTAGAAGCTATGTAAGTATATTTGGCAGACAGAAGCATATACAAATATGCCATAAAAGAGTGGACGTAAGTGGTTGGATGTGCAGCAATATTTTTTGTTGTTTTGTAATTGTTTTGGTCACTTTGGTAGCACTCCCACAATATGTGTGTTAAGATTAAACAGTCCTTTCGTGGTGTGCTTAACCAAAAAAAACCTTTGTTATATCTTTACCGATGTATACCGATGTGTTTATATGTGTGTGTGTGTATATATATATATATATATATATATATATATATACATACATACACACACATATAATTACATAAATACATATGTACACACACATATACATATACACTGTGCGGCCACTTTATTAGGCACAGCCCTGTTGTGCACACAAATGGTTCGTTCCACTACATTGCATGTCATGTGGCCACAGTTTTGGTCTAAATACAGCAGAACAACCTTCCTACTATCAGTGAAGCATACAAACTGCAGTGAAAATTGTAAAGAGCAGTGATCTAATGAACTTTGAATGTGGCATGATAGTAGGTGCAAGATGTGCTGAATAAAGCATATCTGAAACGACAGTACTCCTGAACTTTTCACGCACCACAGTTTCAAGGTTGTATCAAGAATGCTGCAATGAACAAAAAACATCAAGTCAGTGGCAGTTCTGCGGAAGAAAATTGCTCATTGATGAAAGAGGTCAGAGGAGGATGGCTAGACTTGTGCAAGCAAACATACAGGCCACAATTTCATAAATCACATACAGAATTCAAACTTTGTGCGGAAAAAACATATTGCAATGCCCCACCAGGTGCATTTTGTCGCAGATGGGCTTCAACAGCCGGCGGCCATGTCGAGTGCCATTGTTATAAAAAACTAAACAAAAGAGCACGCTATCTGTGGGCACAACAACACCAGCACTGGACCATCAAAGACTGGAAAAATGTTGCTTGGTTTGACGAGTCGAAGTTCCTAGTTCATTATGTTGATGGTAGGCTCAGAATTTGGCAAACACAGCATGAATCCATGAACACGTCATGTCTGAAGAAAACTGTGCAAGGTGGTGAGGGTGGTGTTATGGTGTGGGGAATTTTTTCCTGGCACACGTTGGGTCCATTGATACCCCTAGATTCACGTCTGAATGCCACAGCATACGTAAACATTGTTGCTGACCAAGTGCATCCGTTCATGTTAACAGTTTATCCTCAGGCAGATCGTTACTTCCAGCAGGATAATGCGCCGGTGCACAAAGTCCGCATCACTATGGGATGGTTCCTGGAACATGACAATTACTTTTCTTTGCTTCAGTGGCCTGCTCAGTCCCCGGATATCAATCCTATTGAACATCCTTGGAATAAGCTGGAAAGGGCTATTCGCTGCAGGTCTACACCTCAGTCGAATCTCCAGCAGTTGCGTGATACACTCATGCCTGCATGGTATACAATACCTCCACAACGTTTTCAGCATCTTATTGAATCCATTTTGAATGCTAAAGGAGGCTCTACATGCTACTCTGTAGCTGTACCTAATAAAGTGGCCGCACAGTGTGTATGTATATATATATATATATATATATATACACACACACATACAGATACACACACATATACATATTTAGATATTTATATGTATGTATCTCTATGTTAAGGCGCTTTACATGGCTGAGACCTCATATCTTTGAGCCCTTATAACTTTTTAATGCAATTTAAAAAAAAAAATTATTATGAGTGGGATAGCTGTACTTTTAAATATATTTTTAAGTGTTTTGTGCAACTTTTTAGTTGAGCATAATAGTTAACCAGAACTCTTAAAAGGGACGGTCTAGTCAAAATTCAACTTTCAATATTCCGATAGGACATGTAATTTTAATCAACTTTCCAATTTACTGTTATCATCAAATTTGCTTTTTTCTCTTGGTATTCTTAGTTTAAACTAAACATAGGTAGGCTCATATGCTGATTTCTAAACTTTTGAGGGCTGCCTCTTATCACAGGCTTTAATTCCTTTTCAACACAAAGAGACTAAGAGGCCGAATTATCAAATGTCTGTCGGACCTGATCCGACAGTGCGGATCAGGTCCGACAGACATCATTGAATGCGGAGAGCAATACGCTCTCCGTATTCAGCATTGCACCAGCAGCTCACTGGTGCAACGCCGCCCCCTGCAGACTCGCGGCCAATCGGCCACCAGCAGGGAGGTGTCAATCATCCCGATCGTACTCGATTATGTTGAATTGTGGCGATTCCTGTCCGCCTCATCAGAGCAGGCGGACAGGGTTTTAGACCACTGCTTCATAACTGCTGAGAGCTTGATAAATGGGCCTCTAAAAGTACACGTGGGCCATATAGATAACACTGTGTACAAGCACAGGGAGTTATTTAAGATTTAGCCCAACACAATGCTAAATTTAAGACAATAGATAATAAACAGTCACAGTCATGTGATCAGGGGACAGTCTGCAGAGGCCTAGATACAAGGTAATCACAGAGGTAAAAAGTACATTAATATAACTGTGTTGGTTATGCAAAACTGGGGAATGGGTAATAAAGGGATTATCTATCTTTTAAAACAATAACAATTCTATGGTAGACTGTCCCTTTAAGTCGCGTTAACTCAACTCGTGTTAAATTCAATTGTGCTCGAGCTGACTTGTTTACTTTGAACCTGTAATATACGTCCTAATTCCCATGTGCGCAAAGATCTGCGATAAACCCCTTTTCCCTTGCACGCAACTTTTAGCGCACCACTCTATCACTCAATCTAGCCTTAAATGAGCAAAGTATGTATAGCTTGGAGGAAAAAAATAAATATATCACAGCTATGATAGAAATAAACACAATTTCATAAAGTTTGTAAGAATTTTTTTTTTCCATAAAAAGATAAACACTAGATCAATCGGTTTTGATTTGTAGCAGGAGGACAGCAAGTTCAGAGGGGATTCTTTTATAAAGTGTCCTAGCAGATACATGGAAATGCCTTTCAGTGGAAGTAGTAGGGATAAAAACAGTAAATGCATGTGATAAGCATGAGGTTATTTTTAATATTAACTAAGATAACATCAGCAACCATACATGTTTCTGAGTAAGGTGATATTGTATATAAAAATGGGGTATACATTCACATGATAAAAATCTAAATTAAAAGAAATTAAATAAAATGAAAGGGTAAAGTGCATACTAAAGTATTTCATGTAAAAGCTTATGACATGTAAATATTGCCTAAATCACATAAGATGTTGTTTACACTTGGTTCCATCCCCTCTCCAATGTCTCATTTTACAGATGCAAATATTCCAAAATCCAAACTTTTTTGAAATACAAACCTTTTCCTGTCTCAAGAAGTTTTGATAAAGGGTTTTCTACCTGCAGTTTGAAAGCCTTTTGGTGCTGCCACTAGGGGGCTCTAAAATGATGGCTTTGCAAAATGACTATAATTGGGAGAATGTGAGAGAAAGAAACAGACATAAGAGACAGCAAGAAATATGGAGGAGAAAGATGAGAGGAGAATAAAAGTTGCATGTTTTCTGGAGAGAGAAGAAGAAAGGCAGACAAAGGGCTAGATTCATAGATGCACCTGGGGTTAATGAGGGGCCTTGTGGTAAAGGCGAGATAATGTATGAAATTAATTGACTAACGCTTCACCTATATTTACATAGATTCATTAGTGGGCATTCCTGTCATTAACTATAATTGCATATAGTGCCCAATACACAAGTCTAAACACAAACTAGGAAGAAAACACTGAGGGCTAGATTACAAACGGTGTGCGATAAGCAATATCTCAATCGTGCTAACGAGCATATGACAAGTTGAAAGTAAACAGTTACACTCAAGCGCAAACCAGAAACAGTATTAGTGTGATTGGAGACCTTGCGTAAACTGTAAAGGTTAAAAAAATGTCACACACTTTCAAAACATATTAAAAAAACTTTCTGATAACAAAAAAAAATCATAAATATTGCTAAAAATGTTTTATAGGGGTTAAAAAGGAATATGGTATATGACAAGGTGTCTGACTGGAAAGGGCTATTATATTTATGTAAATAAGTCTAAATATGTATATGTGTGTGTATACACACATATCTATATATGATAAGTGTGTATTTATTTGTAAATATGTGTAAATATGTATGTGCGCATATACATACATATATATATATATATATATATATATATATATATATATATATATATATATATATATACGCATGTATATTCCCTTTTAAAGCCCTTCCCAAGCATATACCTTGAAACATGCAATATAATTTTTATTCTGTTTTAATGTGTTTTAATGTTTTTTTTAATAGAAATAATTTACATTCCAATGTTCTTTACATAGAAGAAAATGTTCTTTGATTTAAATAGATATTTCTATATATATCTGTATATATATATATATATATATATATATCCATATCTGTATATTCATAAAGGCCTATATTACAAGTGGAGTGCAAAATTGCGCTTTCATGAGCATGATATTTACGCTCCACTCAGCAATACCAGCGCATGCAAATGTGGTATTACAAGTTAAGCTCAATGCGAATACGACCTCACATTCACATTGTCTGAAAGTATTGCGCTCACAAGAGCATGCTTCCATAGGTTCTAATGGGAGCCTTGTTCTGATGCTGTGAGACACGGCAAAGCACCTAGCGCAGAGCGGGGGTAAGTCACGCAGTGTTGGGCAGCAAATTTTATATGCATATGAATATATACATATATATATATTTACAGTTTAAAACACAGTCCTTATAGACCGCTATGTAAAGGCACTTTATAAGCATCATTTTTTTTCTAACACCCCACACCCCCTCAGTTTAACCCCTTAAAACTGCTTTGTGCACTTTTCGTTTTATAAAAAAATATAGATGCTCATATTATTTTTTTTATACAAGGAACTGCACACTTTATTATGGGGGGCTATTGGGGGACATTTTTTTAATTAACTAGAGGTCTGACCTCTTGTTTATTGTGCTTAGCGCAAAGTTCTACCGCAAGCTCACAAGAGCATTAACTAGCCACTTGTAATTGCTGGTTATTTAACATGCGCCTGTATACGGGCAAATTTGCCCCTTTACAGGCGCATGTTACAATAGCGCTCCACTCGTAATCTAGCCCATAGATAGTTAGATAGAAGTTAGCATCTTCCTGATGTTAGAATGCCACTTGTAATTTGGCTATATATATATATATATATATATATATATATATATATATATATTAACATAACAACAAGCACCATACCTATTGCTAAGTAAGAAAAACAATTAAAACCGCAACAATTATGGAACACATGTAAAGTAGATAACATGGTTAATGGATTGCATATCTATTTTGTTGTAGAACAGTAGCCTCAGTGGACAGAATGAGGGGAAAAAAAAGTTTTATTGCATCTAAAAAGAAGAAAGACTGCGAGAGAGCAAATTGTTATAAAGGAGAAAGTGGTGACAAAATTATAGAACCGGGGGAGATATAGTATGGGGAAATTTAAAAATGCAAGAAGTGGGAGAAACAGAAAATATAGGAATGAGATAAACACAGGGCTGTCACTATTGGGGCCGCTGACAAAACCATTGATCGGGCATCCCTCCTCCTTTGATCTTTCCAATTTTTAACCAAGTGACTAAAATGTGTGTGCACTTTATTTGAGTGTAGTTAAACTTTAAAATATTGTAAAGGTAGTAACACTCTCACAAACACAGATACACAGAATACAAATCAGCAGTGTTCAAACTCTAATCAAGAAGTGGAAAAGATCACAGGTGAGGATGGTTACCTTTTTGGATCAGTTCTTTTGTGTCAACTTGTGTGCATGTTATCAGGCCAAAATCACCAGGTGCTTGTAAACTTTTGATCAGGGTCATTTGGGTAGTTTCTGTTGTCATTGTGATTTAAAAAGAGTAAACACAGTTGACTGATAATAAATGGCTTCAGCCAAAAACCAACCATAAGTGAAAGAAAAGTTTTTGTGTTATCTTTTATATTCTCTGAACAAGGGCCAAGAAATCATAAATTCTGCCAGGGTATGTAAACTTATGAGCACAACTGTATATACACACATAAAATAAAAAGGAAAATGTAATCATAATTTAACATTTTATGGAGAACCACATTTTTTATGTTAACCCACAATGAGGTTTAATAACAGACCAGGCTTAAAACTAATATGCAGATTTGTTTAAATCTTGTTTAATTTAAAAATCTATTAATCTGTTTACAAATGACATTGTTGGGCTGGTGGCTTTAGTACATTAACCCACTGAGTGTCAAGATGTTTGTAACACATTGCTCTGAGATGCCAGTTACTGAAATAAGGTATAGCTTTAATCAGATGCTTAAAAGGGCATGAAACCCAAAACTTTTCTTTCATGATTCGATTAGAGCATGTGATTTTACACAACTTTCTAATGTATTTAGATTATCTAATTTGTTTTGTTCTCTTGATATACTGTGTTGAAAATAATAACTAGGTAGGCTCAGGAGCTGCTGACTGGTGACAGCACATATATGCCTCTTGTCATTGGCTCCTAGTAATACATTGCTGCTCCTTCAACAAAGGATACCAAGAGAATGAAGAACATTAGATAACAGAAGTAATTGGAAAGTTGTTTAAAATTGTGTTCTCTTATCTGAATAATGAAAGATAATCTTTGGGTTTCATATCCCTTTAATGCAATATCTTTAAATAAGTCTTCTTCAGCACTTTACTTACTATCAACTTACACTTAATGCATAAAATAATCACAGGAAATAAATAATAAAATATACCTTTCAAAATGCTAATGCAATCCAAAGGTCTATTGTGAGTGCTTCTTTCCAATCAATGCAAATCCATGTCTCACAGAGACATTTCCTACATGTGCAGTGCAGCACAGCAGTGAAAGCTGCTTGGCATGAGAGCCTCTCCCTCCACCTTCACTCTGGGTGGGAGGGTGTTAGCCCCTCACTCCCCTTCTGATTTGCAGGCCCTTGCTGCACGGCATTCAGGAACTTATAGTTCCCAGCCGTGCAGCCTATAAAAGGGCCCATCCGAACCGCAGTCAGAGGTGGGCCCCATGGAAACCCCAAACCAGGATGCCTTTGCCAGTACCCCATTAGGGCCCAGACCTCCCTAGCCCACCAGGCCCCTGATTGGAGTTATGCCTTTCACCCACTGATGCCGGCCCAGGAATTTGGTAAGAAGTAGAAAGGACATGGAGTTATAGATAGGATACACATAGAGAAGGAAGGAAAGAGAGAGAAAAAAAAAAGAAGTAAGAGAGAAATCAGTAAACATCTTTAAAGGTTTGTAACTTAAAGGTAGGTTGTATACAAATAGCTTCTCTACCATTATTTTGTCATTTAAATATAGCTGATATTGCCAGTTGAAACCTACATTTTAGAACGACAGCTATATAAACAAGAGACAACAGAGGAAATCAACCTACCAGTGAGAATGGGAAAGAGAGAAGAGAGTCTAAACCACTGCATCCTCTACATCACCCAGAACTGATCCAAAAAGATTGACAAGCCCTGCTCTCAGTTGATAAAGGAAGCAATCCACGCATGCCACTATGCCACTAATACGTTTTAAAATAAGAGAAGTGGTATTTGTGCTAGGGTTTTGGCAGTTTGGGCCCAGTTAACCTGGGTTGAGGAAATTGTTTGTCCAGCACATATGTGCTCCACTGCTATGTTGGGTTTCCTCCTTAACCCTCTATAAAAGGTTGTTTCTCCTCCCACTGTGCCGTGACATTGTTTGAAAATCCCTTTTGTGGAGCCTGACTGTGTTATACAGCCTGTCTGATCGGGATCCTGCCTATGGTTCCACATTAAAAGCTTACCTTCCAATCTATGATTCCAGTCACACATCTTTCTTACCTATGGTCCCAGTCCGTCTGCCTGCCTGGGATCCGGCCTATAGTTCCAGTCACAAACCTGCACGCCTGTGGTACCAGTTACCCAGCCTGCTTGTAATACTATTTGCGGTTCCAGTCACACAGTTTGCTTGCCTGTGGTATAAGTTACACAGTCTACCTGTCTGCTTGTGGTTCCAGTCACAGTCAATCTGTCAGTTGGTGCTACGCTCTCTTGATTCTTATTATGGATGCCTTCCATACTTTTACTTGTTGTTGAATAAAGAAATATATTTATCTTTGAACTTCAGCGGTATCTACTCCTTTCTTTTTGTATCATCTATACCTGCTTTTTTGGTTCCGCTGACCTCCTGGGATGTTTGCAGGTACCGGGCCAGTGTACCACCCTCTCCCCTTCACAATATGTCACGTCTGACGTCATTGCCCCATGCTAGCCGAGTCTGGAGGCGTTGTTGGAGCTTACGACCAGCATATCTCTTGTGCACCACGCCGAGTGAGACTTCTGCCTCGTCTGAGACACGGATTAACCCTGAGGACACATGAAGCTGCTCCCACACGCTCTGACAATCCGGTGAAGACGCACGGAGGATCTACAAGTATTGAAGCTGCCTTGCTTATGGAAATATATGGGGAATTCTTTAGAGGGGTACTGGAGGAACACTGCCAAGTCCCGGTTTTCATAGTGAGTTTGTGGTTTATTATACTTATATTCACTAACGGCTAGATTTAGAGTTTTGTCGGTAACGACCCGAAAATCTAACGCCGGCTTTTTTCTGGCCGCACCATAAAAATAACTCTGGGATTGAGAGTCCACATAAAGGCTGCGTTAGGCTCCAAAAAAGGAGCGTAGAGCATATTTAACGCAGCTTCAACTCTCGATACCAGAGTTGCTTACGCAAGCGGCCAGCCTCAAAAACGTGCTCGTGCACGATTCCCCCATAGGAAACAATGGGGCTGTTTGAGCTGAAAAAAAACCTAACACCTGCAAAAAAGCCGCGTTCAGCTCCTAACGCAGCCCCATTGTTTGCTATGCGGAAACACTTCCTACGTCTGCACCTAACACTCTAACATGTACCCCGAGTCTAAACACCCCTAACCTTACACTTATTAACCCCTATTCTGCCGCCCCCGCTATCGCTGACCCCTGCATATTATTATTAACCCCTAATCTGCCGCTCCGTAAACCGCCGCTACTTACATTATCCCTATGTACCCCTAATCTGCTGCCCTAACATCGCCGACCCCTATATTATATTTATTAACCCCTAATCTGCCCCTCACAACGTCGCCTCCACCTGCCTACACTTATTAACCCCTAATCTGCCGAGCGGACCTGAGCGCTACTATAATAAAGTTATTAACCACTAATCCGCCTCACTAACCCTATAATAAATAGTATTAACCCCTAATCTGCCCTCCCTAACATCGCCGACACCTAACTTCAATTATTAACCCCTAATCTGCCGACTGGAGCTCACCGCTATTCTAATAAATGTATTAACCCCTAAAGCTAAGTCTAACCCTAACACTAACACCCCCCCTAAATTAAATATAATTTTAATCTAACGAAATTAATTAACTCTTATTAAATAAATTATTCCTATTTAAAGCTAAATACTTACCTGTAAAATAAATCCTAATATAGCTACAATATAAATTATAATTATATTATAGCTATTTTAGGATTAATATTTATTTTACAGGTAACTTTGTATTTATTTTAACCAGGTACAATAGCTATTAAATAGTTAAGAACTATTTAATAGCTAAAATAGTTAAAATAATTACAAAATTACCTGTAAAATAAATCCTAACCTAAGTTACAATTAAACCTAACACTACACTATCAATAAATTAATTAAATAAAATACCTATAATTATCTACAATTAAACCTAACACTACACTATCAATAAATACATTAAATACAATTCCTACAAATAACTACAATGAAATAAACTATCTAAAGCACAAAAAATAAAAAAGAACTAAGTTACAAAAAATAAAAAAATATTTACACCTACTCCTACACCTACTCTAAGCCCCCTAATAAAATAGCAAAGCCCCCCAAAATAAAAAAATGCCCTACCCTATTCTAAATTACTAAAGTTCAAAGCTCTTTTACCTTACCAGCCCTGAACAGGGCCCTTTGCGGGGCATGCCCCAAGAAGTTCAGCTCTTTTGCCTGTAAAAAAAAACATACAATACCCCCGCCCAACATTACAACCCACCACCCACATACCCCTAATATAACCCAAACCCCCCTTAAATAAACCTAACACTAAGCCCCTGAAGATCTTCCTACCTTATCTTCACCATACCAGGTTCACCGATCGATCCAGAAGAGCTCCTCCGATGTCCTGATCCAAGCCCAAGCGGGGGGCTGAAGAGGTCCATGATCCGGCTGAAGTCTTCATCCAAGCGGGGCAGAAGAGGTCTTCCATCCGATTGAAGTCTTCATCCAAGCAGGATCTTCTATGGTCATCTATCCGGAGCGGAGCGGCAGGATCCTGAAGACCTCCGACGCGGAACATCCATCCTGGCCGACGACTGAACGACGAATGACGGTTCCTTTAAATGACGTCATCCAAGATGGCGTCCCTCGAATTCCGATTGGCTGATAGGATTCTATCAGCCAATCGGAATTAAGGTAGGAATATTCTGATTGGCTGATGGAATCAGCCAATCAGAATCAAGTTCAATCCGATTGGATGATCCAATCAGCCAATCGGATTGAACTTGATTCTGATTGGCTGATTCCATCCTGTCTGACTCTAAATACCGATCAGACTCTAAATACCGGAGTTAGAAAAATCCCATTGAAAAGATAGGATACGCAATTTACGTAAGGGGATCTGCGGTATAGAAAAGTCTCGGCTGAAAAGTGAGCGTTAGACCCTTTTTTTAATGACTCCAAATACCGGAGGTAGCCGAAAACCAGCGTTAGGAGCCTCTAACGCTGGTTTTCACGGCTAACGCCAAACTCTAAATCTAGGCCTAACTTAACACTGCGACAGATACTTTTCCTTCTTCCTCTCTGTATACTGTGTCTCATACATGTTTCCACAGATTCCAAGTACTATGTCCTTTATCTGGGATCTGTGCCTACAGATTATTTGAGCACTGTGTCATTCATGTAAACTGTGCTAGTTTTTAATAAACTTGAACCTGTGCTTGTAGTTGCTTTTGAAATGACTGAAGGTAATAAGTCCAAGGCAAAGAAGGAGACCCTCATCCCTTCTAGTATTCATGTCCCTGAGCCATTAACATTCTAAGCTTCACCACCTAAAAATAGAGACAGGTAACACCCCGCCTGAACCAGCCTTTATACCCGCTTGCTGCAAATCACCCACATCGAAATATAACTAATACATTTATTAACCCCTAATCTGCCATCCCCCACATTGCAAACTGCCTAATAAATGTATTAACCCCTAATCCGCCATCCCCCCACATTACAAACTGCCTAATAAAGTGATTAACCCCTAAACTGCCATCGCCACACAACGCAATAAACCTAATTAACCTATTAACCCTTAAACCGCCAACCCCTCACAATGCAATTGTCAGGGTGCCAGGAATCAGACTAAGACGAGAAGTGCAAAAATAATCACACCTTTATTAATAGCAAAAAATAATAAAAAGTCCACAAGTCAAATAACAAGCCAGGAATCAAAACCATAGCTGGTAGTCAGACGAGTCAAGTCAGGAGCCAAAGTGAGTAGTCAGACAAGCCGAGTCAGGAGCCAAAGCGAGTAGTCAGACGAGCCAGAATCAGGAACAAGGAGAACAGCAGAGTCAGGAACAAGCCAAGGATCAGGAACCAGGAGGGACGTCAGACAGCCAGGTAATACACAGGAGCTCTCACAAACAGGTCTGAGACAACACAAGGGCAAAGCATACTGAACAGAGGCCCTTTAAATAGTAAGTGATGACATCACAATTCTGAGACTGCATCCTGTCTCACACTGATGATGTACACCAGTCTGGCCATAAAAGGAAGTCGGGAATTGTGCAGCATCACACAGTATGCACCAGAGTCAGCAAGAGAGGTGAGTAAAATGGCTGCCAGCAGCACATGGCAAACAAAACAGGAAAAAACCCTGACAGTACCCTCCCCTCAGCGACCCCTCCCCCACGGGAGGACAAAAGGCTTATTGGGGAAACGGGCATGGAAGGCACGGAGAAGGGCTGGAGCCCCTCCAGTGAACCAAATACTGTACGCGGACCCTGGACATATGAGAGTCAATAATGCTGCTGACCTCCTACTCCTTGTCAACAAAGATAGGACGGGGACGAGGCAATACAGTGGTAAACCGATTAAAAACCAATGGTTTCAAGAGGGAGACATGAAAAACATTGGAGATGCGCATAGCAGGAGGAAGGTCAAGAGCGTAGGCCACAGAATTGACCCGTCTGAGTATTCGAAAAGGACCAACATAACGGGGAGCCAGTTTATTAGAAGGCACACGAAGATTCAAGTTGCGGGAGAACAGCCAAACTCTCTCACCAACCTGGTAGGAAGGCACGGGCAGATGCCTACGATCAGCCTGGAACTTTTGGTGCTGCATAGAACAATGAAGGCAATCCTGAATCTGCACCCACGTGGAAAGGAGTTGCCGGAGATGCTCCTCCAAAGCCGGAATACCCTGAGACATGAATGAATTGGGCAACAAGGATGGTTGAAACCCATAATTCGCCATGAACGGGGATAACTTGGAGGAAGCATTAATAGCACTATTACGAGCAAACTCTGCCCAAGGTAACAGTTCAGACCAATTATTGTGGTGATCTGAGACATAGCAACGGAGGAACTGTTCCAGAGCTTGATTAGACCGTTCCGCAGCCCCATTGGATTGAGGGTGATATGTCGAGGAGAAGGAAAGCTGGATCCCCATTTGAGCACAAAAGGAATGCCAAAATCTGGAGACAAACTGGCTACCCCAGTCTGACACTATCTCCTTGGGTAACCCATGTAAACGGAAGACCTCCCAGGCAAAAATTGAAGCAAGCTCCTGAGCAGTAGGCTACTTCTTCAAGGGAATGCAATGTGACATTTTAGAAAAACGGTCAACCACCATTAGGATAACAGTATTGTCATTGGAAACAGGGAGCTCGACAATGAAGTCCATGGAAAGATGTGTCCAAGGACGCTCACCATTAGCAATAGGTTGAAGAAGACCCACAGGAAGACGTCGAGGAGTCTTATTCTGTGCACAAACTGAGCAGGAGGCAACATACGCAGAAACATCAGAACAAAGACCTGGCCACCAGAATTGTCGAGTGACAGACCAAATCATTTGGTTCTTGCCTGGGTGACCTGCGGCTTTAGGATAGTAGTAAGTGTGCAAAAGTTTAGTTCGAAGATTCTCAGGAACAAAACACTTACCACTAGGTTTCTCAGGAGGTGCATTGGTTTGTGCAGCCAGGATCTCCTCCCCCAAGGGAGAAATCAAATTAGTACGTATGGTAGCCAAAATATGGTCAGGAGGTACAGACTCCTCCTTGGACAGAGGGGAAAATTGTTGAGAGAGGACATCAGCCCTAACATTCTTACTACCAGGCAGGTAGGAGACCACTTAATTAAACTGAGACAAAAATAGCGCCCATCTGGCTTGTCGGGGTGACAAACATTTTGCTTCAGATAGATAAGTTAAATTCTTGTGGTCAGTATTATTCTTTATTTTATTATTCTTTATTTATAAAGCGCCAACAGATTCCGCAGCGCTGCCCATGGGTACAAGGATAACAGTACAGTGGAGAAACAATACGATAAGACACAAAATTTTACAGACAAATACAGGGGGAATTGAGGGCCCTGTTCCCGTGGGAACTTACAATCTAGATGGGTAAGAGGATTGGAAACAGGAGGTGGGGACTGCAGAGGTGAGAATGATATTAGTGAGGAGATAGAGGGCAACTGTTAGTTAATTGGTTGGTTTGTTAATAAGTCGGGTGATAAGCTTCCCTGAACAGAAAGGTCTTTAGGGAACGTTTAAAGGAGGAGAGGTTAGGGGCAAGTCTGACATCTCGAGGAAGTGTGTTCCAGAGGGTTGGTGCCGCATGAGAGAAGTCCTGTAGTCTGGAATGAGAGAAGGTGATGGTAGAGGATGCAAGAAGCAGGTCGATGTTGGATCTTAGGGGACGGGCAGGAGTATATTTGTTGATGAGTGAGGACAGGTAGGGTGGGGCAGCATTGGTGAGGGCTTTGTAGGTCAGGGTGAGAATTTTGAATTTAACTCTGTTGTGAATGGGGAGCCAGTGAAGGGACTCACAGAGAGGCGCAGCAGAAACAGAGCGTCGAGAGAGGTGGATTAGTCTGGCAGATGCATTTAGGATGGATTGGAGGGGAGAGAGGCAGGAGAGAGGGAGGCCAGTTAGTAAGTTGTTACCAGGGAGTGAATGAGCTGTTTGGTAGTTTCAGCGCTCAGAAACGGGCGAATTTTGGAGATATTGCGTAGGTGGTTGCGGCAGCATGAAGAGAGCAGTTGGATGTGGGGAATGAAGGACAGATTTGAGTCAAGCGTGACTCCGAGGCAGCGGACTTGGGGTGATGGGGAGATAGTGGTGCCGCCAACAGTGATAGAAAAATTAGAGACGGGAGTGGAGCTAGAGGGGGGAATTAGAAGTAGTTCGGTCTTGGACATATTTATTTTTAGGTGGTGAGAGGCCATCCAGGAGGAAATGCCAGATAAGCAGTCGCTGATGTGAGAGTTGACAGAAGGAGAGAGTGCAGGGGTGGAAAGGTAGATCTGGGTATCATCAGCATAGATGTGATAGCTGAAGCCATAGCTGTTGACAAGTTTACCCAGTGAAGAAGTGTAAATAGAGAAGAGTAGAGGACCCAGGACAGAGCCTTGAGGTACTCCAACAGACAGGGGCAATAGAGAGGAGGAGTCACCAGCAAAAGAGACTGAGAAGGATCTGTTAGAGAGATAAGAGTGAATCCAGGAGAGGGCAGTGTCACAGAGACCAAGAGAACTGAGAGACTGTAGGAGAAGGGGATGGTCAACAGTGTCAAAGGCAGCAGATAGGTCAAGTAAGATGAGTATAGAGTAGTAGCCTTGTTTTTAGCAGAAAGGAGATCAATAGTAACCTTGGTGAGAGCAGTTTCAGTTGAGTGTTGGGGACGGAAGCCAGATTGCAGGGGGTCGAGCAATGAGTTGGAGGACAGGAAGTGGGTTAGGCGATTGAAAACTAGTTTTTCGAGGAGTTTTGAAGCTAGTGGGAGCAGTGATATGGGGCGGTAGTTTGCAGGGGAGTAAAAATGAGCACTGGCACGCTAGTACCCTCAAGAAGATGCCTCCATTCCTTGAGTGCCAAAATTATGGCCTGTAATTCTCTGTCACCAATTTCATAATTGCACTCCGCTGGAGACAATTTCTTAGAGAAGAAACCACACGGATGCTAGGAACCATCAGGCATAGGACGTTGAGACAAGAGGGCACCTACTCCAGTCTCAGACGCATCGACCTCAAGAACGAAAGGCAGGACAGGGTTAGGATGAGCCAGAACTGGAGCGTCAGCAAAGGCAGTCATAAGACTATCAAAGGCCTTAATGGCAGTAGGTGACCAATGGTGTGGATCATTCTATTTACGGGTCATGTCTGTGATAGGTTTGACCAAGGAAGAAAAGTTTTTAATAAACTTTCTATAGTAATTGGCGAACCCCAAAAAACGTTGAATAGACCAAAGACCAACTGGGCGAGGCCACTGTAGAACTGCAGATAACTTGTCAGGATCCATGGAGAACCCTGCAACAGAGATAACATAACCTAGGAAGGTTACTTGAGTCTGATGGAACTCACATTTCTTGAGTTTACAAAACAGGCCGTTCTAATGTAGTCTCTGAAGAACCCGTGTAACATCAGAACAATGAGCCTCAAGTGTGGGTGAGTGTATGAGGATGCCGTCCAAGTACACCACAACACACTGTTGCAACATATCTCGTAGGACATCATTAATAAATTCCTGGAGAACAGCAGGTTCATTACATAGGCCAAAGGGCATTACAAGATACTCATACTGCCCGCTCCTGGTGTTAAATGCTGTTTTCCATTCGTGGCCCTCCTTGATCCTAACGAGATTGTACGCTCCTCTCAAATCAAGTTTAGTAAAGACCGTAGCTCCCTTGAGGCAGTCATAGAGTTCCATAATGAGTGGAATAGGGTAGGCATTCTTAATAGTAAGATGATTAAGACCCCCTATAATCGATGCATGGTCTTAAATTGCCACCCTTTTTCTTCACAAAAAAGAATCCAGCCCTTTTAGGAGAGCAGGATTTGCAGATGATCCCCCGCGACAGAGCATTGGCAACATACTCCTCCATAGCACAATACTCCGCAACATACAGAGGGTAAACCTGGCCCGAGGAGGAATGGCTCCGGGTTGCAGGTCTATGGCACAATCGTAAGACCGGTGAGGAGGCAATGTACCAGCACGCAAGTGGAAATACATTGCGGAGACCATGACAAAATTTCAGACCTGCGCCAGTCGAGACTGGGATTGTGCTTTTGGAGCAAGGGATAACCCAGAACAACCGGAAAATGTGGAGAGTTTATCACCTGGAATTGGAGGGTTTCAAAATGGAGAGCCCCAACAGCCATAGATAAAGAAGCAGTTTCGTGAGTAACGAGTGCGGGCTGAAGGGGCCTGCTATCAATGGCCTCAATAGCAACCGGAACGGACTGAGGCAAAACTGGAATGGAGTTCTTTGATACAAAAGCACTGTCAATGAAATAGCCCGCAGCACTGGAGTCAACAAGAGCCTGGGTGACTATGGAGGAGTCCACCCAGGAAAGGACAACAGTAACCAAAAGGTTTCTCCTTTAGCGGTTCCGGGGATGAGGATAAACCACCCAAGGTCTGCCCCCGACAGGACCTTAGGTGTGAGCGTTTCCCGGCCGTGTAGGACAAGACTTCAAAAGGTGGCCCTGTAACCCTCAATAGAGGCAGAGCCCCTCCATCCTCCTAAAGGCCCTCTCTGCCATGGAGAGACGCGTGAATCCCAACTGCATCGGCTCAGCAGTACCTGGTGACTCGGGACCAGGAGGCATGGGAGGAGAGGGAGGCATGGGTGGGAACGAACACGTAGGAGATAACAGAACAGGAGGCTTCCATAAGCGCTCCTTGAAAGAGGGCCTCTCACTTAGTCTGATGTCAATTAAGATAAAAAAATACACCAATGCCTCGATATCTTCTGGTAAATCTCTGGCAGCAACTTAGTCTTTAATCGCATCAGAGAGCCCATGAAAGAAGGCAGCAACAAGGGCTTCATTGTTCCAACCTACCTCTGCAGCAAGCGTACGGAACTCAATGGCATACTGAGCAACAGATCTTGTACCTTGCTGAATGGACACGAGTCATTTAGCAGCAGAGGAAGAGCGAGCCCGAACTTCAAATACCCTTCAAAAGGAATCCATAAATTCAGGGTAATTTGAAATCACAGGTTTATTAGTCTCCCACAAGGGATTAGCCCAGACAAGAGCTGTGTCAGAGAGTAACGAGATGAGAAATCCCACCTTAGCTCTGTCAGAGGGAAATGAAAGGAGGGCCCAATGGCACCACTGGTTGTAAATAAGGAATATAATTGTTGATACTTATAAAATAATAGAATTGGGTGGAAGATAAAAATCTTGTATTCCACTTGTTGTATTTTTAGTATCAATGTTAGGTGCTGTGTACTACTTAGACTAGTAACAGAAATTGGGGATTGACATCTCCAAAAAATGTACACTTGATTAGCACTCTAATTCCCTAATGTGGAATTATTTGCTGAGTTTCAGGAATGCGGATCAGTGAATTAAATTAAAACATAACTTTTATTGGACTATATATTAAAATTAAATGGCACAAACAATACTTTAAAAACCCAGGAATGAGTTAACTTTGATAGGAGTATGAACTAGAGCTCTAATAAACCAGTATCGTAGTAGCTATAAGATAAATCGTAATATATATTGCGACTAGAATACTGCCAGCTATCTGATTTATCCGTTTCTAATACAAGTAGGGGTTAGCCTAAAAGATTATTGAAACACTTATGGTTCTAGTTGATTTACTGACACAAACTGTCACATTGTGTAAAGTAGTGATTATGGTATCTTGTGGTATACCATGTACTTAAATCTGAGGTTCAATGTATTTGGGTTGCTTGTACAATGTTGAACACTTCTGAAGCGTGATGCGTAACCTATTACGAATATCAAATTGTCACTAGTATTACACAACTGTTATTGCACCATCAGCCTAGTATCAAAATCTCACTAGGAGAACATATATATTTGTTCTTTTAAATTATTTATATTGGATAACTTTCTTCAGCTAGCGAATAGATAACACTAGATGAGTAGATTCGTAGTATATTAATAAACACCTTTTTGTGGGTCTCATCAGTGTGTTTGTCATATATTCTAAGTATTCTAGATTTAGACTTTTATCAAGATGTACTACAATATATTGTCTGATTTATTGGCTCTTTTAAATTATTTATAATGTGGGTAAACCTGTGGATTTTAGCTGCAGCTGTCGTAACATAGTATAATGTGTTGCTGATATGGCTTGTTTATAAAGCTCAAAGAGGTATGCACGGTTAATTACCAAGGTTCTGATAGTACTATAAATTCTAAGGAGCTGAATATAGATCGAGTTACTTTTAATCATTCGTTTGTTATATAGTATCGAAACCTCTTACTGCAGCATTATTCTCGCGCTGCAATTGTATATCGATCTATCAGCAGTGGCTTAGCACCATTAACGTTAAAGTTTTTATAGTTATTGACCACTTGGTTGCTCTAAAGTTATTAATGTCAGCGTGTCACTACGGACACTTAGTGCTTATATTACCGCCTGATCGTAACCACTAGTAAGCTGATAGTAGCTGACAGCCAATATTATGTCTTATGACTGGTACCGGAACTATTGTAACCACCTTACAAAATGATTTTGTCAGATTCAGTTTTACACATTAATACTAAGTGTCGGTATATATGTATGCAGAGATACCTGCCATTATAAATACTAGGTATAAGCCAATAAATATGACTTCAATTTTAAGTATTAGCTCTATCCCTAAATAAAGTACCGAGATAATACCGATATCGCTGCAGTTTGTTATTAAAGTAGGTTATCAATTATAACCCTAAATCAAAGTTTTTTCCTGTTATTAAAACACATAAATTTTTTCCTTTCTATAAGGAGCCCATTTTAACTCGCAACCTCCCCTGACATGTTTCGCCGAGCAATTCGGCTTTCTCAAAGGGTTTTACGGAGGTGAAAACTTGGCGGGTATTTAAACCCACTGACTCCGCCTACCATGAGTATGTCATGGGTTGTTTAGCGAATCACAAGTGGGGGTGTGTATGTTTACCTTTGCCCACGTCTGCGTAAGATATGAAATTACATATGTTTCATTCTTTTTTAGTCATTATTTCGCAATCTAATCTTGCATATTAGGTACATTTTTGGGTAAGAGTATGTACTAATATATTTCATTCTAAAGAGGAGTATAGTACAATTGGTATATTAGTGTATTTTAGTAGCACGTA
Organism: Bombina bombina; assembly: GCF_027579735.1. Lineage (NCBI taxonomy): Eukaryota > Metazoa > Chordata > Amphibia > Anura > Bombinatoridae > Bombina > Bombina bombina. Next base: position 560,873,357 of record NC_069504.1, read on the forward strand.
TAATAAAGAATTCTATTGTTATGGTTCTTGTTTGGGATAATGTAAGTCACCAGTATATGTGTTGTTTACTCGTCTTGAAGTAGGTTGAATGAGGAGAGGTGCTGTAATTTATCTATATAAATAAAAGTGCTAATGTATAAGAGACTAATGTTGAAGTTCTGGTTGCCTCTAGCAAAGATATTATTTCCGCTTTTTTTGTACTCATCATACTATTTCTAGTGTCACTAGAGTTATAATGCGCACTTCAATTGTATTAACAAAACTTGGTTGTAAATATGTGTGTGATATAATACGTATTATACTGTCTTATAGATGCTAACACATTTAACTATGGGGTTCTTAGTCATTACTTGTATCTAGTGCTTAGTGATTACCTATAATGTGTGTACTTGAAGTGCCTGTACTTATTAACAAGGGAAAGTGTCAATGTTTGATGATTAGTGTTAAGATGCTGATGTTAGGTAATATTACCTAAAATAAAATTGTTTTAAAATTTCATAATAATGATAATGGTGATGTGAAAATAAAGTGAAAAGGTTTTATGAAGAGGTATATTATTTTGTGTATCAATAAGTGTTTTTCTAAAAACGTGAAAAAGAAAAAGAGAAGAAGGGATTTTTTTCCTTTCTTTTTTTAAAAAAATGTGCATTAATTAATTGTGAGCATATTTACATCCGTGTAGTTCGGTTAAGATGTGTAGAAACTGGGAGTATCTCCTTCATAGATTCTTCATCCCCTATATTCCAACAAGGGTCCTAATAATTATCGGTGTAACTGTATTTATACATAAAAATTGATTATTTCTGTAATTATAAGTATGTAAAATAATTATTGTGCTCATTAAGTCCTTGAGGTTGGACTGAGTTCATTAAAAAAATCCATCTACTTTCATGTTGTAGAAGAATTTTTGATAAATCGCCTCCTCTTATACCCAAACTTATCTTCTGGATTCCTGCACAGGTAAGTGAGGTGTTTTTCCCTTTGTGGTACTTTAGAAAATGATAGGCCACTGACGTGAGATTCTTCCTGTCCTGTAGGTCTTTCGCTGCATTTTTTATGTTTCGAAGATGTTCTTGTAAGCGGGTTCGTAACTTACGTGTCGTCATGCCTATGTATATTTTCGGGCATCCACATTTGATCATGTAAATGACCCCTGAAGAGTTGCAACTGATATATGTTTTTATATCATGAGATTTACCAAATCTGTCTTTTATTTTGTGAGTTTTTTCCATGTGTTTGCAACTACTGCATGTACCACAAGGGTGTGAGCCTTGTACAGTAGTTTTCTTGATAGTTTTCCTTTTTTCCAGAAAATGGCTTGGGCTTATCATATCTTTCAGATTTTTGCTTCTTCTGTAACTTACATCCACTCTATTCCCCAAATGTTGTTTTAATATGGGGTCTGATTGCAAGATCTTCCAGTGTTTGTTTATCACATCAATGACTTGTTTGCTGTTTGAGTTATAAGTCATAATCAGTCTTGTTTTGCCGTCAGATTTCTTTCTTTTGGATTGTAGTAATTCATTTCTATCGGTTGAGAGGGAAATGCCTGAGGTAACATCTCAAAGTAAATGCCCACCTGGTTCAAAACCGTCTGCACTGATTAGGATCACCTCCATATCGCTGAGGTAGAGGTGCAGAACCGGACATGCTCCTGGTAGGACTAGGTGCAGCAGCGGAAACAGGAGCAGCCATAACTTGCGGGACACTTTGGTCCAAATGTGCAGTGCGAGTCAGCAGGGTTTGCAGGGCTAGTGCAAATTGATCCAAGCGGTGATACTGTTCATCCATCCTGGAAATTATGGTAGGTAAAGGTGGATTATTAGCACCATCAGGATTCATGGCCCTTCTGTAATGTCAGGGTGCCAGGAATGTGATTGAGACGAGAAGTGCAAAAATAATCACACCTTTATTAATAGCAAAAAATAATAAAAAGTCCACAAGGCAAATAACAAGCCAGGAATCAAAACCAGAGCTGGTAGTCAGACGAGCCGAGTCAGAAGCCAAAGCGAGTAATCAGATGAGCCAGAATCAGGAACAAGGAGAACAGCAGAGTCAGGAACAAGCCAAGGATCAGGAACCAGGAGGGACGTCAGACAGCCAGGTAATACACAGGAGCTCTCATAAACAGGTCTGAGACAACACAAGGGCAAAGCATACTGAACAGAGGCCCTTTAAATAGTAAGTGATGACATCATAATTCTGAGACTGCATCCTGTCTCACACTGATGATGTACACCAGCCTGGCCATAAAAGGAAGTGCAGGAATTGAGCAGCATCACACAGTATGCACCAGAGTCAGCAAGAGAGGCGAGTAAAATGGCTGCCAGCAGCACATGGCAAACAAAACAGGAAAAAACCCTGACAGCAATAAACCTAATTAACCCCTAAACCACCAACCCCTCACAACGCAATAAACTAATTTAATCACTAAACCCCCTAACCTAACACCCCCTAAATTAACCCCAAATACATAAAATAATAAAACACTAAGTTAAAATAAAAATAAAAAATCCTAACAGTACTTAAAAAAAAATAAGATTAAAGTAAAATTACAAAAAATAAAAAAGTCTAAAATTACAGAAAAAAAATAAACCAAATTATCAAAAATAAAAAAATTAAACATAATCTAATACCCCTATGAAAATAAAAAAGCCCCCCAAAATAAAAACACCCCCTAATCTAAACTAAACTACCAATAACCCATAAAAGGGCCTTTTGTAAGGCATTGCCTAAGTTAATCAGCTCTTTTACATAAAAAAATACCCCTAACAGTAAAAAAATTGACCCCTAACAGTAAACCCCCCCAAATAAAAAAACTAACACTAAAGAAAAATTAAGCATTTTGTATAGGTATTGCCCTTAAAAGGGCAATCAGCTCTATTGCAGCCCATGAAAACAAAAAAACATCCTCTAGTCTAGCCTCCAAATAGGTACTCGCCGTACCTGAAGTCCGGCAGGAAAGGTCTTCTTCCAGACGGTGATGTTCTTCTTCCAGGCGGCGACATTTTCTTCCAGCGCAGGGACCTCTTCTATCTTCATACAGGGCGAAGGCGGCGCGGAGCGGAGGTGACCGCGGAGCAAGAATGCAGGCTGCGGAGCCATTGGAGCATCCTCTTCGTACGATCGTCACCACATACTGAGGATTGAATGCAAGGTACCCGTTTTATATTTGGGGTACCTTGCATTCCTATTGGCTGAGATTTTCAAATCAGCCAATAGGATGAGAGCTACTGCAATCCTATTGGCTGTTCAAATGAAATAAACGTGCCACATTTATATGCGGTGCCGTATATGTGATAGCAATACCGGACTAAAAACTGGCGACACCGGCTTTTGCGGGCAACGCTGCATATGTAATTTCGCCCGTAGCGTCTAAGGTGGTATTATACAAATAGATGTCTTGTACAATTACAAGGTGTTTATTGTCCGTCTAACCTGAATTGTTTGGAACAATTGTTATAAAGGTGAGGACAAGTTGAGCTTTATTTAGCCACCACTATATTAATGCATTTTGCTGGGCAAAATTAATAAATTCCATATAAAATAATAGACATCTGAAATGTAAAATATTTTTTCTCTATGTTTTTTAGTGAATTACTTTATGGAATAGCTAATCAAGCAAACAAAAGTAAGCCTTAAAGGGCCATCACAGTATAAAAATGACATGCTATAATTACTTAGAGCATGTAATTTTAAGACTATCAACCCTAATTTCAACAATTGTCGCCCTTTAAAAGGGACTGTAAACTACTTATAATTACAAGACATTTCTCTTGTGCTGTTATATATTTACAGTGTGTAGGGGGCATATTTATGTAGGAGGCCCCTGCAGTCAACATTTCATGAAAGATAAACACAACAGATCATTGTAGAGCAGGCTCACACATCCCTCAACAGAAAACCTCAGCAAATAGTGTTTCCACTAAAACCGCAGATTCTGGGTAAGGATTTGCATATAAGCTCCACAATGCCCCATATTTTCCATTATTAATATTCATTTTATATGCATATATATTGTGTAAGATATTAGGGCATTTTAATACTGAGTGATTTACTACATTTTCCTCTCCGACTAGTAACTTTAACTTTTTCCTCCTGTGTAGTAAACCATAGGGACATAGCCCTGTATGTATATGCATATATATGTGTGTGGATACACAGACAGACAGAATGTAAGTTTCCACATGAAAAGGGCTCTCAATTCCTCCTGTATTTGTCAAATCTTGTCTTGTCTCTTACCAGTATTGTATCATTGTTTTACTTATATCAATTGTACCCATGGACAGCGCTAAGGAATATGTTGGCACTTTATAAATTAAGTATAATAATAATAATAGATAGATAGATAGTTTATGGGATTGGAAACTTTTCATGATTCCATGCATAAATAATCAAACAGCTAAAGGGACACTGTACACTAGATTTTCTTTGCATAATGTTTTATAGATGATCCATTTATATAGCCCTCTTGGAAGTGTTTTTGTAACAATATATAGTTTTGCTTCATTTTCATAACATTGTGCTAATTTTCAGACTCCAAACCAAGCCCCAAAGTATCAGATGTAGACCCAAGTCTACAGACTCCTCCTTGCCCCTGTTTGTATAATGGGTCTTGAAAATTTGCAGGGGATAGTGTCTGCTTTTCCGGCTTTCTTAGCCCCTTTCAGGGGGTGTCGCAGCCTAACTTCATTCAACAGTGCTAAACTGGGAGCTTCTAATAAAGGGCTAGATTACGAGTTTTGCGTTATGAGTGAAAAAGCAGCGTTAAGTCTCCTTTTCTCTACCGCTGGTATTACAAGTCTTGCAGGTATAGCTGTACCACACACTTTTTTGGGCCGTAACGCAACATAACTACCGCAGCTTTCAAAAAGTCCTTTTTCAATGGGACTTCCATAGCGCCGGTATTACGGGTTTGCCTGGGAGGCCAAAAAGTGAGCGGTACAGCCTATACAGTCAAGATCCGTACCGTAAACTGAAAGTCAGTAGTTATGGGTTTTATTCTACAACGCCGTAACATAAAACTCATAACTAAAGTGCTAAAAAGTACACTAACACCCATAAACTACCTATTAACCCCTAAACCGAGGCCCTCCCGCATCGCAAACATTAAAATAAAATTATTAACCCCTAATCTGCCGCTCCGGACAGCGCCGCCACTAGAATAAACATATTAACGCCTAAACCTCTGCACTCCCGTATTGTAAACACTAGTAAAATATTATTAACCCCAAAACTGCTGACCCTAACATCACCGCAACCTACAGTACTGTTATTAAACCCTAATCTGCTGCCCCAAAACCACCGCCACTATACTAAAGTTATTAACCGCTAAACCTAACCCTAAGTCTAACCCTAACACCCACTAACTTAAATATAATTAAAATAAATCTGAATAAAATTTTGTTAAAATACCTAGTTAAAATAAATACAAATTGACCTGTAAAATAAAACCTAACCTGTCTTACACTAACACCTAACCTTACACTACAATTAAATAAATTACATTAATTAAATACAATTAACTAAATTACAAAAAAAACCCACTAAATTACACAAAATAAAAAAGAAATGATCAAATATTTAAACTAATTACACCTAATCTAATAGCCCTATCAAAATAAAAAAGACCCTAGCCTAAACTAAACTACCAATAGTCCTTAAAAGGGCCTTTTGTGGGGCATTGTCCCAAAGAAATCAGCTCTTTTACCTGTAAAAAATACCCCCAACAGTAAAACCCACCACCCACACAACCAAACCACACAACCAAACCCCCCAAATAAAAACCTAAGCTCCCATTGCCCTGCAAAGGGCATTTGGATGGACATTGCCCTTAAAAGGGCATTCAGCTATTTTTCAGCTCAAACCCTAAGCTAAAAATAAAACCCACCCAATAAACTCTTTAAAAAAACCTAACACTATCCCCCGAAGATCCACTTACAGTTTTTGAAGACCCGACATCCATCCTCAACGAAGCGGCAGAAGTCCTCAGCGAAGCCGGCAGAAGTCTTCATCCAAGCGGGCCGAAGTCTTCATCCAGACGGCATCTTCTATCTTCCTCCATCCGGCGCGGAGCGGCTCCATCTTCAAGACATCCGGCGCGGAGCATCCTCTTCTTCCGATGGCTAACGAAGAATGAAGGTTCCTTTAAGGGACATCATCCAAGATGGTGTTCCTTGAATTCCGATTGGCTGATAGAATTCTATCAGCCAATCGGAATTTAAGTTGAAGCAATCAGCCAATAGGATTGAGCTTGCATTCTATTGGCTGTTCCAATCAGCCAATAGAATGTGAGCTCAATCCCATTGGCTGATTGGATCAGTCAATAGGATTGAAGCTCAATCCTATTGGCTGATTGCATCAGCCAATAGGAATTTTTCACCTTTAATTCTGATTGGCTGATAGAATTCTATCAGCCAATCGGAATCCAAGGGACGCCATCTTGGATGACGTCCCTTAAAGGAACCTTCATTCTTCGTTAGCCGTCGGAAGATGTGGAAGAAGTGGATGCTCCGCGCTGGATGTCTTGAAGATGGAGCCACTCCGTGCCGTCTGGATGAAGACTTCTGCCGGCTTGGATGAAGGCTTCGGCCCGCTTGGATGAAGACTTCTGCCGGCCTCGCTGAGGACTTCTGCCGCTTAGTTGAGGATGGATGTCGGGTCTTCAAAAACTGTAAGTGGATCTTCGGGGTTAGTGTTAGGTTTTTTTAAGGGTTTATTGGGTGGGTTTTATTTTTAGCTTAGGGTTTGGGCTGAAAAAGAGCTAAATGCCCTTTTAAGGGCAATGCCCATCCTAATACCCTTTTCAGAGCAATGGGAAGCTTAGGTTTTTTAGATTTGTGTTTTTTTTTAGGATTTTATTTGGGGGGTTTGGTTGTGTGGGTGGTCGGTTTTACTGTTGGGGGGTTGTTTGTATTTTTTTTTACAGGTAAAAGAGCTGATTTATTTGTCTGAAAGCCCCGCAAAAGGCCCTTTAAAGGGCTATTGGTAGTTTAGGCTAGGGGTTTTTTTTTAATTTTGGGGGGGGCTTTTTTATTTTGATAGGGCTATTAGATTAGGTGTTATTAGTTTAAATATTTGATAATTTTGTTTTTTATTTTGTGCAATTTAGTGGGGTTTTTTTTGTAATTTAGTTAATTGTATTTAATTAATGTAATTTATTTTATTGTAGTATAAGGTTAGGTGTTTGTGTAAAACAGGTTAGGTTTTATTTTACAGGTAAATTTGTATTTATTTTAACTAGGTAGCTAGTAAATAGTTAATAACTATTTACTAACTAGTCTACCTAGTTAAAATAAATACAAACTTAACTGTGAAATAAAAATAAAACCTAAGCTAGCTACAATGTAACTATTAGTTATATTGTATCTAGCTTAGGGTTTATTTTATAGGTAAGTATTTAGTTTTAAATAGGAATTATTTAGTTAATGCTAGTAATTTTTATTTAGATTTATTTTAATTATATTTAAGTTAGGGGTTAATAACTTTAGTATAGTGGTGGCGACATTGGGGACGGCAGATTAGGGGTTAATAAGTGTAATGTAGGTGGCGGCGATGTCGGGGGCGGCAGATTAGGGGTTAATAAAACACATATATGCCTTTAAGAGGAATGCCTTTAAGAAATGTTACACTGGTATTTCACTCGTACTCAAACAGTGTTATTATCTAGAAAGAGTGAGTGGGATGTCACATTCCAAAGGAGATAGAGAATATTGGATTGTTATGAGAACACATTTTGCTAAATGTAGACAAGCCTGATAAACTGTAGTTTAAAGGGATATGAAACTCAAAATGTTTCTTTCATGATTTCAGACAGGACCTGCAAATTTAAACAACTTTCTAATTAAACTCTATTATTCATTTTTATTCGTTCTCATGGTATCTTTTGTTGAGAAGCATAAAAGTGCGCTTATGAGCAGACCCATTTCTGGAGCACTATATGACAGCAGTTTTGCAAGAATGTTATCCAAGTGCACTAGAGAACAGCACTATTTCCTGCCATGTATTGCTCCATATGGCTACCTAGGTATCCCTTCAACACAGAATATCATGGGAACAAAGGTAATTTAACAGAAGTTAATTGGAAACCTTTTTGAAATGGTATGCTCTGTCTGAATCACAATAGAACATTTTTTTATTTCATATCCCTTTAATTATTAGAAATGTTAAGAGGGGGCAGGAGAGTTTTGGGTAGGGTGACCATATTGCTGCTTTAAAAAAGAGACACATATGAAAAATACATATGTCAGGGCTGCTTACAGAGCTGTTTAAAGAAATGTTTTGAATAAGAACCCTGACATATGTATTTTTCATATATGTCCCTTTTTAAAGCAGCAATATGGTCACCCTAGTTTTGGGCAACATTTTAGACAGAAGTCTTGGACATTAGCACCTGTGAAACTGCTGTGTGTGTCCCACTGAATGATGACGCTGAATGTAGCAGCACGTCTCTGCTTGTCTACTCTTGTACGCTGATATTAATGCCTTATTTGACATCTTTAGATAAGTAATGCATTAATATTTTAATCACTGCCTTGCTTTATAAGATGATTACTAAATTATGTTATTGCAATAAATTCATAATAAACACTGTTATTATTATATTGCATTCTTGTGAGTTTTCCTTTTTCATTACTATTGTGAGACCTAGATAGATAGATAGATAGATAGATAGATAGATAGATAGATAGATAGATAGACAGACAGACATACTTACACACAGGAGAGGGGTTATGTTATTTACCCTTGTGTACTTAATTAGGGGATATGAGCACCATATGGTTAATTTATCAGACTTTACGCAATTAACAAGTAAGGAACAATGTAATGTTGGTAGGGAAATGTATTCAGTATTCACATTTAATATTCACTAAAACATGGGGACATTAAAATAATTGTTTCTTTGTCGTATCGAAATATAATTTGCAATCTATTACTTTTTTTTCTTTTCTAAAAATAGACATCACTGTCCTGAATAAAACTACATTTTCATGCTGGAGGTAGTGTGTAACTGCCTACCATAGAGCTGTGAGAATTGCTCTTGTCAGCCTGTATCTTTATAGATGAGTTGTATAAAAACATACACTTCCTGTTATCTTTTAAAGACACACTAAAGTTAAAGTGAAACGTTCATGATTTGGACAGTGTGTGCAACTTTCCAATTTACTTCTATTATCAAATGTGCTTCATCCTCTTGGTAGCATTTGTTGAAGAGTAGGCTAAGAAGCAGCAATGAACTACTGGGATCTGCCGGGACACATCTGGTGAGCCAATGTCAAGAGGCATATATTTGTGTAGAGAAAACAAACAAGCCATAACAACAAAGCTAAATAAAACCTTATCAATACCGATAACTACGACAAATTTGACTAAAAATTCACTGACTTTCATACTGATTATTTTAAACTCAATTTACGCTTTAGAATTGTTCATGTGTATGTACATATGAAAGACTAAAATAGCACACCAGCTTACATTCACTAAAAATACTGTGGGCAAGATTACAAGTCAGGGGCAACAGACTTTGTGCAAGCGCAACGGCAATTTCGCAATCCATTTTTCTTCCGCTGATATTACAAGTCGGGAGAAATCGCCATTGCGCTAGCGCAATAGTATTTTCTGCTTCAATCCATACTGTGATCTAAGATTTCTGGTAAACTGTTTTCCGAAACTAAAAAGTTGCACAAAACACAACAAAAATACATTACAAAGTACCCTTACACCCATAAACTACACTACTAACCCCCTCCACCACATAGCAAACACTAAATAAAAGTATTAACCCCTAAACTGCCATCCCCCCACATTGCAATCTAACTAAATTATTAACCCCTAAACCGCCATCCCCCGTAACGCAAACTGTCTAAATAAATGATTAGCCCCTAAACCGCCATCCCCCCACAGTGCAAAGTAATAAACTAATAACTAAACCCCCTAACCTAACAGCCCCTAACTTAACCCCAATTAAAATACCCATAAAGTAAAACTATAATACCTTAAAAAAAACTTACCTGTAAAATTAAATTAAAACATGCAACAACAACAAAAATAACATTACAAAAAATAACAAAACCTACCCTTACAAAATATAACGAATGAAATAAAAATTGTTTATTACTATTCTAATACCCCCCAAACAACACCCCAAAATAAAACCAAAACAAAACAAAACTATTCTATGAAAGGGAGAAGCTTTTATCATATTCAAATCCGTCAATGCAAGGTGTGCCTTGCATTCAATCTTCAGTGTGCAGCTAGAGACCATATGAAGAGTGAGCTCCATGTTGATAATCTAAAGAGGAGGACCGATGTCGCCGCCATCAGGATGAATATAGAAGATGGACCGCAGCCAGAAAGAAGATGGACCCGCGATGGATAATGTTGGAGTGGCGCCTGGATGAAGATGGAGGGCCGCCCATCATCATAGGTGAGTACCAATTTTGGGGTTAGACAGTTTATTTTTTTTATTTTTTGTGGTGTTTTTTTTTAAAGATGAATTTGTTTGTTTTTTATGGGCAGAAAAAGAGCTGAATGCCCTTTTAAGGGCAATGCCCATCCAAATGCCCTTTTCAAGGCAATGGGAAGTTTAGGTTTTTTTTAGTTAGTTTTTTTTTATTTTTGTGGGTAGGGGTTTTAATGTTAGGGGGTAACTGTTTTATTTTATGCAAAAGAGCTGTTAGCTTAAGGGCAATGCCCTACAAAAGACCCTTTTAATGGCTATTGGTAGTTTATTTCTAGGATAGTTTTCTTTATTTTGGGGTGTTTTTTAGGGGGGTATTAGAATAGGAATAATATTTTTTTTTATTTTTGATAATTTCATTAGTTATTTTTTGTAAGGGTAGGTTCTATTTTGTGCATAAATGTTATTTTTTTTATTAGTTGTAAGAGGTAGGGGTTTTTTTTTTTAATGTTTTTTTTTTTTTTTTTTTTAATAATATTAGTTTTTTAGGTTAAGTTTTAATTGAATTTTACCGGTAAGTTTTTTAATTTTTTTTAAGGTAGTTAGTATAGTTGTTTTTATTTAATTTATGGGTATTTTAATTAAGGTTAAGTTAGGGGTGTTAGGTTTGGGGGTTTAGTTGTTAATTACTTTGCGTTGTGAGGGGGAGGGTGGTTTAGGAGTTAATAATATATTTAGATAGTTTGCGATGTAGGGGGATGGTGGTTTAGGGGTTAATCATTTATTTAGAAAGTTTGCGATGTGGGGGGATGGCAGTTTAGGGGTTAATAATTTATTTAGATAGCTTGTGATGTGGGGGATGGTGTTTTAGGGGTTAATAGTTTTATTTAGTGTTTGCGTTGTGGGGTGATGGCGGATTAGGGGTTATTAGACTAGGTGCTAATGGTAGGGTGTTAGATTTTTTTCCACTTTTTGTCATTTTCACGAGTAGGGCGTTAGGTTTTTGTTTTTTCTCACTTTTTTTTCTCCATCGATTCCTATGGGAGAACACATGCATGTGCACGCCAAATCTCAGCTAGCGATGTTTGCTAGCAAAAAACATATTTTTTTCAACTTGTAATACGAGCAGATCCCGAGAAGCACAAAAACCATATCTCTAGCGGAGTTTTTGCTAACGGTAAATTTAGATTTGTCACGCGACTTGTAATCTCGCCCTGTATGTGTTCAACCAATAATGAAGTAATTTTATTGTTGCCCTTTTATGTCCATTTAATTAAATTAGAGTGTTTTCATGTTTAAGTGAATCTGCTAAACAGAAAAAAATATAGAATTTACAAATATTACTAGAATGTTTTTAGCATTCTTACTGAATGTAGTTCAATGGGAATATGTTTGCAGTGTCATTTCTAACACTATATGTGATAATCCTGTGACCTAAGAGACAAAGACCAGGAAATTAGAGTTCTAGCACAGTTACCTCAGCCTGGCAGGGGATCTCACACAACAATTAGTTCCCTTTCACTCCTAATTTCAACAGTGTGATTGTCATTAAAATTCAATTTACCTCAAGTTTAATTCCACAAACATACAAACGTCTTGCTTTATCATTCATCTATCAACATCCTAGCAAATAAATTAATTTATAAGTGTTAATACCAAGTCTATTGTAGTTTGAGATTTCATCTTTTGATTTTATTTTTTTACACATAGTATTTAATAAGGTGCAACAATATTCAATAAGAAAAACCATGTAGACTAATGAGTATTTTAATTTTTACTTATTACTTTTTTATTTAAATGATTTTTGGTATAAAAAGGCCTGGAATTTATTCTGTCTAAAGCAAACCACATGTGTGTCATTACATAATCAAAGAAATATGTTAATTGTTAAGGAAGCCATAACTTACCTTAAAGGTACATGAAACCCAAACATTTTCTTTCTCAATTCAGATAGAGAATACAATTTTAAACAACTTTCCAATTTATTTCTATTATTTAATTTGCTTCCTTCACTTGTTAATCTTTGTTGAAAGGTTTATCTTGGCGAGCTCAGGAGAAGCAAATAACTTACAGCTAGATTACGAGTTGTGCGGTAAAAAAGCAGCGTTAAGAGGTCCTAACGCTGCTTTTTTACGCCCGCTGGTATTACGAGTCTTGAAGGTTTACGGTCACCACACACTTCTTTGGCCTTACCACAAAACAACTTACGTAAACTTCGTAAAGTCTTTTTTCTATGGGACTTCCATAGCGCCGGTATTACGAGTCTGTCCTGGGAGGCCAAAAAGTGAGCAGCACACCCTACCCCGTCAAGAGTCCTAACGCATTTAAAAGTCAGTAGTTATGAGTTTTATGGTACAACGCCGTAACATAAAACTCATAACTAAAGTGCTGAAAAGTAAACTAACACCCATAAACACCCACTACCTATTAACCCCTAAATCGAGGCCCTCCCGCATCGCAAATACTAAAATAAAAATTTTAACCCCTAATCTGCCGCTCCAGACACCGTCGCCACTATAATAAACATATTAACCCCTAATCTGCTGCACCCAACATCGCCGACACCTACATTATATTTATTAACCCCTAATCTGCCACCCCCAATGTCGCTGCCACCTACCTACACTTATTAACCCCTAATCTGCCGCCCCCAACGTTGCTGCCACTATAATAAACATATTAACCCCTAAACCAGCGCACTTCCACCTCGCAAACATTAGTTAAATATTATTAACCCCTAATCTGCCGGCCCTAATATCGCCGCCACCTACCTACATTTATTAACCCCTAATCTGCCGCCCCCAACGTCGCCGCCACTATATTAAAGTTATTAACCCCTAAACCTAAGTCTAACGCTAAACCTAACACCCCCTAACTTAAATATAATTTAAATAAATCTAAATAAATATTAATATAATTAATTAAATTATTCCTATTTAAAACTAAATACTTACCTGTAAAATAAACCCTAAGATAGTTACAATATAACTAATAGTGTTAGGTTTTTTTAAGGGTGTATTGGGTGGGTTTTATTTTTTAGATTAGGGTTTGGGCGGCAGAAGAGCTAACTGCCCTTTTAAGGGCAATGCCCATCCAAATGCCCTTTTCAGGGCAATGGGCAGCTTAGGTTTTTTTTAAGTTAGTATTTTATTTGGGGGGTTGGTTGTGTGGGTGGTGGGTTTTACTGTTGGGGGGTTGTTTGTATTTTTTTTTACAGGTAAAAGAGCTGATTACTTTGGGGCAAGGGTTTTTTTATTTGGCGGGGGCTTTTATATTTTAATAGGGCTATTAGATTAGGTGTAATTAGTTTAAATTTCTGTAATTTGTTTATTATTTTCTGTAATTTAGTGGGGGGGGTTTTGTACTTTAGCTAATTTAATTTAAGTTAATAACTATTTAATAACTATTCTACCTAGTTAAAATAAATACAAACTTGCCTGTAAAATAAAAATAAACCCTAAGATAACTACAATGTAACTATTAGTTATATTGTAGCTATCTTAGGGTTTATTTTACAGTTAAGTATTTAGTTTTAAATAGGAATAATTTAGTTAATGATAGTAATATTTATTTAGATTTATTTAAATTATATTTAAGTTAGGGGTGTTAGGGTTAGACTTAGGTTTAGGGGTTAATAACTTTAATATAGTGACAACAACGTTGGGGGTGGCAGATTAGGGGTTAATAAATGTAGGTAGGTGGTGGCGATATTAGGGCCGGCAGATTAGGGGTTAATAATATTTAAAGGGCCATAATACCCAAATGTTTAAACACTTGAAAGTGATGCAGTATAGCTGTAAAAAGCTGACTAGAAAATATCACCTGAACATCTCTATGTAAAAAAGAAAGATATTTTTCCTCAAAAGTTCCTCAGTAGCCACATCCCATTATAAAGTATTTCTAAGCAGCATATTAGTATGTTTGTCCTGGGACAGCTGAAAGGATGAGCTTCGTGCACTCTCATATTATTTCCCTATTCAGATTAGGGAAGTTTACAATGAAATCTCATGAGAGTTAAATCAAATCTCATGAGATCACAGTAAAATAGTTCATGACCTCAGCACTGCTGATGCTAATTGGCTGCTGTTCATTTCTTCATTTTTTTTTTTTTTTACCTGCAGCTGGGAGCAGCTGAGTATAACTTTTTACACAGAACTTACTCTGCTGAGCTGAGGAAATTGTGAGGTAAAATATCTTCCTTTTTTACATAGAGACACATTTTCCTGTCAGCTCTTTACAGTTATACTGCATCAGTTTAAAGTTATTTAGCATATGAGAATTATGTCCCTTTAACTAATGTTTGCGAGGCAGGAGTGCGGCGGTTTAGGGGTTAATATGGTTATTATAGTGGTGGCGGCGGCGACGTTGGGGGTGGCAGATTAGGGGTTAATAAGTGTAGGTAGGTGGCTGCGACATTGTGGGCGGCAGATTAGGGGTTAATAAATATAATGTAGGTGTTGGTGATGATGGGGGCAGCAGATTAGGGGTTCATAAGTATAATGTAGGTGTCGGGGTGTCCGGAGCGGCAGATTAGGGGTTAATAAATATAATGTAGGTGTCGGCGATGTCGGGGTGGCAGATTAGGGGTTAATAAGTGTAAGATTAGGGGTGTTTAGACTCGGGGGTTAATGTTAGGGTGTTAGGTGTAAACAAAAATGTTATTTCCCCATAGGAATCAATGGGGCTGCGTTAGTGAGTTTTACGCTGCTTTTTTTCAGGTGTTAGACTTTTTTTCAGCCGGCTCTCCCCGTTGATTCCTATGGGGAAATCGTGCACGAGCACGTGACATCAGCTCACCGCTGACTTAAGCAATGCTAGTATTGGAGTGTGGTAATGAGCAAAATTTTGCTCAACGCTCACTTCTTGTCTTTTAACGCCAGGTTTCTGAAAACTCGTAATACCAGCGCTGCAGGTAAGTGAGCGGTGAGAGAAAACTGCTCCTTAGCACCGCATAGCCTCTAACACAAAACTCGTAATCTAGCCGTTAGGTTCTAGCTGCTGATTGGTGGCTGCATATATATACCAATTGTCATTGGCTCAGTCATGTGTTCAGTTAGAAACCAGTAGTGCATTGCTGCTCCTTCAACAAATGATACCAAAAGAATGAAACAAATCAGATAATAGAAGTAAATTAGAAAGCCGTTTAAAATTGTATTCTCTATCTGAATCATGAAAGAAAAATTATGGGTTTCATGACCCTTTAATTTATCACCATTAGATCAAATTGGACAGTTTTAGTCTAGAAAAGCAGAATCAAGAAGAAACCCCATTATAGTTTATTTTGTAGGTGCTAGCTACATGAATTTGCATAACCTGATTCAATATAAGCACAGGTAATATTAAAGGGATAGTAAAGTCAATATTAAAGGGTCATGAAACCCAAAAAATGAATTTCATGATTTGGATAGAGAATTCAGTTTTAAACAACTCTCCAATTTACTTCTGTTATCAAATTTGCTTCATTCTCTTGGTATCCTTTGTTGAAGAAACAGCAAAGCACAGGAATAGCCAATAACATAAGGACTTTATGTGCAGCCACCAATCAGCAGCTCCTGAGCCTACCTAGGTTTGCTTTTCAACAAAGTATACTAAGAGAATAAAACATATTAGATTATAGGAGTAAATTGGAAAGTTGTTTAAAATTGCATGCTCTCTCTGAATCCTGACAGAAAACATTTGGGTTTCCTGTCCATTTAAATACATTGGATAACGCATGACATTTTCTGTACTTAAATGGCACAGGCCATGTTGTCATTGGTTTCACCATAATTATCTGCTCTCTTGTTAAGTGCACCTATACAAATTATATACCATATTTAACAGGCATACAGGCCTTTTTTGTGACACCCTATATGGGTGCATAAAATAATAATACATAGGAATTCAATTCTGAAATATTGGCCATTTATAACCCTTTCTATAAAACTAGTGTAGCTAAAGAAAAATACCTCCAAATTCATTGTTATCCTGATTCTAGGAATACCCCATATCTCTTAATTTAAAAGACATGTATAGCAAATATAGGCCAAATACTACATGGATCAGATTATTGGTTTAGCACTCAAATTTCCTATGCTTGGATTTTAAGCTTACTAGCAGCCATCCAATCTAAAACCGCTACACAAAATATTATATGTGGAGAAACTAGACGCCCCATGGTATTTACCTAGAAGCATTTTGACATTTTTAATTTAAACCTTAACCTTGTTAATTTTGTTAAATCATTGTTGACATATGAACAATGTGACTGGCTGTCACAGTGATCACATGACCATGGGGTACTTTTTGGGGCATCACTGGACTCCATTATAATTATAAAATCACTTTGACTGACTCTCATATTTGACTGTTACTCTATTGTTACTGGATAGCCTCACATGCAGGCATCCGGCAACAGCATGAGATACACACTAATTGCATCATGTATCACATGTAATGGAGGAACCCCACTGCCAGGTATGCAATGTCAGGGACACTCTGTCTCTGCGATCACTAGCCTTTGCAGCCTCCATAATAATATTTCTGCAATGCCAAACTTGCGAGTGACTCAAAAATTAGCACAGTCTCACTGTTGTCAGAGAGATCCTCTTGATCCCAGCAATTGCAGGCATTCTCACATGGTGGCAAGGAGAACAGGATGCAGGATTGACCCTCTTTGCTCATGCACCAGGTCCTGTGACAGAGAAAGCACGTTGGCTTGCATAGTGAAAAGGCCTTAATTGGTAACCCCCCTCCAAAAAAAAAAAAACATCATATAGTAGTACTGTTTAGTTCCATCCACATTGTTAACTCCAGTAATAACTACCGTCTCACATACCTTGTCTGCCTCAGTGTTACCTTTGAACTAGCTACCTCTCTTGTCTACTGTGCACCAGCCAACCTTAACTTTTTCTTACCACACATGGTGAGTGATAGGAAGCTGTTAATTTCCTAGCATGTACCAAATTTTACGTACCACCATTACAAAAAGAGATGTACAGACAAATAATTTCTTACTGAAAGGGAATGTGGCACTATTTTTTAAACTGTGCATGTTTTAGCTAGTTCAAACCTATATCCAGCAGCAACACCCAGAGTTCTCTTCCACTTATCTATATTTTCTTTCCTTGCTATGAGTTGCCTTTCACAGAGAACTTTCCTGAAGTATATCATTCTGATCCCGCCTATACAGGTCAGTCCAGCCCTGAAATACCAGACAATTATTCTCTTAAGAAACCCCAGGTAATTGTTTTAAACTTCTTTGTTTTTATTTAATTATTGCAAAAAATATACAAAGTTTCACACCAATAAAAATATTAATAAGATGACATTGTAAAAAAAAAAAAAAAAAATTTGAACAATTTACCAAAACCAATTCCCTTTTTTCTGCCTAGTTTGAACATATTTGGTGTGTATAAAACAATTGATCATTTATTTTTGCTGTATCTAATCTAACGATCGGATAGAAGGTCTCCAACATTTTCACAAATCTTTAAACTCTTTTCTGAGAATCAGACATTGTATCATTTATTTTTAATTATTTTATAACGTATCACTCTTTTAAGGCTTGTTATGCTTGGATTTCTTTTATAACTTAAAAATGTGTTTCCTAGCCAATAGTATCACCATAAAAATAACCTTTATGTTTTTATGTTTTGTCAGTATATAGCAGGATTATAATATAATGTATTTATTGTTTAAAATAACCTCCAATTAAAATGTATATACGAAACAATTGAAATTAATATTTATTCCTAAATTCTTTAGATTAGTTAAAATTTATATACACATTACAATATATTTATGCAGAGACCAGATTATGAATCAAATTATACACACTTATGCTGTTATGATATTCTTTACAAAGATCATAAAAGATATACCTTTAAAATTAACTTTACTCACAATGAATCGCATTAAAATATCACAATAAAATACCAGAGTATGGACCATTAGCTTAACAATGTTTAGTTAAACAGTATAACAAGATATTTCACACACATTTTACTGTGTCTAAGTAGATTTAATTTTCAGACAAGTATAATTAAGCTACTTAGCCCACAAATGATTCAATATAACTGATTAAAAACACCAGAAGTTGTATATATTATTAATGCAAACAGCCAATTTATGTGCCAATGTTCTGACCTGAAATGACCTCTTATTTAGCTACAATAAGACAAATTCTAATATATATATATATATATATATATATATATATATATATATATATATATATATATATATATATATATATATAGCTGCAAATAACTTAATACACACCAGAGAGATTTACTTACAATAATAAGCCTGACTTTGAAATATGAAATACAAAAGACCTATATCTAGCAAATGAAATGATTTGGCATTAATGTGACTAGCTAAGACTGCACAGGAATATGGATATAAGCTTAAAATACAAAGTGCCCTTTTAAAATTACTAACTTCAATTAAACTGTAACAACAATGAATGTTTTGCTTTAAAATATTAAATTATAGTTACTGCCATACGTTACCACATAACCAAATGATTATTCAGTGTCCAGAATTTCTTGTGGGTCATCTAAGAAGGATTTATCCACTATGTGCAAAGGTACAGGCCTCAAAATTGTTAATCTTCCTTTGTTCAAGAAAGTTTCCCAAAATGTCAGAGAATATACTTGGCACAAAGCCTGTGTACTTTCCTCTCCAAAACGTATGCTTCTTGAGTCTGTCCATCCCTTGTCTACGTGTGTGTGGGTCTTTAAAAAAAAAATAAAGAATCCCTCCTCCTTTTCTTTAATCATTCCCACAAGAATTGGATAGGCCCTTACCGATGCTTGTCCCTGATTGGTTATTTGGGAGACGCCTCCCTGAGTAGCCTTTTACCTTTTGGCTGCAATACCATCTCTGAACTATAGGTGGCAGCAGACAACCAGAAATGCAGTCTCACCATCAATACTGCTACAGTAAAAACAGTTCTTATATATATATATATATTTTATCAAATGGCTATTTTTATATACTTTTCATCTCCTAGTTTTAATAATTATATGTTCCATATATGGTCCATTTAATATAATTTATAGTTTCATATTAAACATGAGTATATCTCTAGTACCACACCACAAAGTAATTCTTATACATTTAAATATATGGGTATTTAAAGGATTGTAATACTTTTTGCATGGATCTAATTAATATCTCAGTTATCATCTTAATATTACCTACATACCTTGAGATCAGCAATCAGATGTAATTTTACATAATTATATTTATATTGGACTACTATCCCATAACAATTTAAATATTGCATATCTGTATATCTCTTGCTGAGTGTATTAAACATATGATATTATTTATATTTTTAATTTAGCAGACATTCACATTAAATATTATACAAACAGACAATCTCATATCATTTATTTGTACCTATTATTTGATAGTCTGAGGCACATATTAAATATTTGAAAACTATATAGATAATTTGTCCCCACTTCAAATCCTTAAGACATCTATGCTTTCAAAAATACATAGGTTTAAATATGTCTCTACTATTAAAGGGACAGTCAAGTCCAAAAAACTTTCATGATTTAAATAGGGAATGTAATTTTAAACAACTTTCAAATTTACATTTATCACCAATTTTGCTTTGTTCCTTGGTATTCTTAGTTGAAAGCTAATTCTAGGAGGTTCATATGCTAATTTCTTAGACCTTGAAGACTGCCTCTAATCTGAATGAATTTTGACCACTAGAGGGCATTAGTTCTTGTGTTTCATATAGATAACATTAAGATCATGCACATGAAGGTACCCTGGAGTCAGCACTGATTGGCTAAAAAGCAAGTCTGTCAAAAGAACTGAAATAAGGGTGCAATCTGCAGAGGATTAGATACAAGATAATCACAGAAGTAAAAAGTGTATTTATATAACTGTGTTGGTTATGCAAAACTGGGAAATGGGTAATAAAGGCATTATTTTTCTTTTTAAACAACAAAAATTCTGCTGTTGACTATCCCTTTAAGATCTAAACTTCCTTTTGTCTGTGGAGGATGTTTATTGAAAACTCATGTACCAATTTGTATCAAAGCGTGAAAGGTCACTTCCCACTGTAAAATTAAGTTCTTCTCCGCATACACATAAGCCTTAAAAGGCCCATCTCAGACATTACGTCTGTATAGCTCTACATGAGGTCATTATCTGATAATTTTTATAACATAGAGAGATCAGGAAATCAAACTTGAAAGAGAGCCATGTAATGAAAATCTCTTTGAAATAAACGGCCTTCACTAATTGAACCATTTTTTTCCCCTTGTTCTCACTTGTCATTAATGTGACTAGCTATGACTGCACAGGAATATGGAAATAAGCTTAAAATACAAAGTGCCCTTTTAAAATTACTAACTTCAATTAAACTGTAGCAACAATGAATGTATTTGCTTTAAAATATTAAATTATAGTTACTGCCATATGTTACCACATAACCAAATGATTATTCAGTGTCCAGAATTTCTTGTGGGTCATCTAAGAAGGATTTATCCACTATGTGCAAAGGTACAGGCCTCAAAATTGTTAATTTTCCTTTGTTCAAGAAAGTTTCCCAAAATGGCAGAGAATATACTTGGCACAAAGCCTGTGTACTTTCCTCTCCAAAACGTATGCTTCTTGAGTCTGTCCATCCCTTGTCTAGGTGTGTGTGGGTCTTTATTAAAAAAATAAAGAATCCCTCCTCCTTTTCTTTAATCATTCCCACAAGAATTGGATGGGCCCTTACCGATGCTTGTCCCTGATTGGTTATTTGGGAGACGCCTCCCTGAGTAGCCATTTACCTTTTAGCTGCAATACCATCTCTGAACTATAGGTGGCAGCAGACAACCAGAAATGCAGTCTCACCATCAATACTGCTACAGTAAATACAGTCCTTATATGTATATTTGATCTTTTTATATACTTTTAATCTCCTAGTTTTAATAATTATATGTTCCATATATGGCCCATTTAATATAATTTATAGTTTCATATTAAACATGAGTATATCTCTAGTACCACACCACAAAGTAATTCTTATACATTTAAATATATGGGTATTTAAAGGATTGTAATACTTTTTGCATGGATCTAATTAATATCTCAGTTATCATCTTAATATCACCTACATACCCTGAGATCAGCGATCAGATGTAATTTTACATAATTATATTTATATTGGACTACTATCCCATAACAATTTAAATATTGCATATCTGTATATCTCTTGCTGAGTGTATAAAACATATGATATCATTTATATTTTTAATTTAGCAGACATTGACATTAAATATTACACAAACATACAATCTCATATCATTTATTTGTACCTATTATTTGATAGTCTGAGGCACATATTAAATATTTGAAAACTATATAGATAATTTGTCCCCACTTCAAATTCTTAAGACATCTATGCTTTCAAAAATACATAGGTTTAAATATGTCTCTACTATTAAAGGTACAGTCAAGTCCAAAAAACTTTCATGATTTAAATAGGGAATGTAATTTTAAACAACTTTCCAATTTACTTTTATCACCAATTTTGCTTTGTTCCTTGGTATTCTTAGTTGAAAGCTAATTCTAGGAGGTTCATATGCTAATTTCTTAGACCTTGAAGACTGCCTCTAATCTGAATGAATTTTGACCACTAGAGGGCATTAGTTCTTGTGTTTCATATAGATAACATTAAGATCATGCACATGAAGGTACCCTGGAGTCAGCACTGATTGGCTAAAAAGCAAGTCTGTCAAAAGAACTGAAATAAGGGTGCAATCTGCAGAGGATTAGATACAAGATAATCACAGAGGTAAAAAGTGTATTTATATAACTGTGTTGGTTATGCAAAACTGGGAAATGGGTAATAAAGGGATTATCTTTCTTTTTAAACAACAAAAATTCTGCTGTTGACTATCCCTTTAAGATCTAAACTTCCTTTTGTCTGTGGAGGATGTTTATTGAAAACTCATGTACCAATTTGTATCAAAGCGTGAAAGTTCACTTCCCACTGTAAAATTAAGTTCTTCTCCGCATACACATAAGCCTTAAAAGGCCCATCTCAGACATTACGTCTGTATAGCTCTACATGAGGTCATTATCTGATAATTTTTATAACATAGAGAGATCAGGAAATCAAACTTGAAAGAGAGCCATGTAATGAAAATCTCTTTGAAATAAACGGCCTTCACTAATTGAACCATTTTTTCCCCCTTGTTCTCACTTGTCATTAATGTGACTAGCTACGACTGCACAGGAATATGGATATAAGCTTAAAATACAAAGTGCCCTTTTAAAATTACTAACTTCAATTAAACTGTAGCAACAATGAATGTATTTGCTTTAAAATATTAAATTATAGTTACTGCCATACGTTACCACATAACCAAATGATTATTCAGTGTCCAGAATTTCTTGTGGGTCATCTAAGAAGGATTTATCCACTATGTGCAAAGGTACAGGCCTCAAAATTGTTAATTTTCCTTTGTTCAAGAAAGTTTCCCAAAATGGCAGAGAATATACTTGGCACAAAGCCTGTGTACTTTCCTCTCCAAAACGTATGCTTCTTGAGTCTGTCCATTCCTTGTCTAGGTGTGTGTGGGTCTTTATTAAAAAAATAAAGAATCCCTCCTCCTTTTCTTTAATCATTCCCACAAGAATTGGATAGGCCCTTACCGATGCTTGTCCCTGATTGGTTATTTGGGAGACGCCTCCCTGAGTAGCCATTTACCTTTTGGCTGCAATACCATCTCTGAACTATAGGTGGCAGCAGACAACCAGAAATGCAGTCTCACCATCAATACTGCTACATTAAATACAGTTCTTATATGTATATTTGATCAAATGCCTATTTTTATATACTTTTAATCTCCTAGTTTTAATAATTATATGTTCCATATATGGCCCATTTAATATAATTTATAGTTTCATATTAAACATGAGTATATCTCTAGTACCACACCACAAAGTAATTCTTATACATTTAAATATATGGGTATTTAAAGGATTGTAATACTTTTTGCATGGATCTAATTAATATCTCAGTTATCATCTTAATATCACCTACATACTCTGAGATCAGCGATCAGATGTAATTTTACATAATTATATTTATATTGGACTACTATCCCATAACAATTTAAATATTGCATATCTGTATATCTCTTGCTGAGTGTATTAAACATATGATATTTTTTATATTTTTAATTTAGCAGACATTCACATTAAATATTATACAAACAGACAATCTCATATCATTTATTTGTACCTATTATTTGATAGTCTGAGGCACATATTAAATATTTGAAAACTATATAGATAATTTGTCCCCACTTCAAATTCTTAAGACATCTATGCTTTCAAAAATACATAGGTTTAAATATGTCTCTACTATTAAAGGGACAGTCAAGTCCAAAAAACTTTCATGATTTAAATAGGGAATGTAATTTTAAACAACTTTCCAATTTACTTTTATCACCAATTTTGCTTTGTTCCTTGGTATTCTTAGTTGAAAGCTAATTCTAGGAGGTTCATATGCTAATTTCTTAGACCTTGAAGACTGCCTCTAATCTGAATGAATTTTGACCACTAGAGGGCATTAGTTCTTGTGTTTCATATAGATAACATTGAGCTCATGCACGTGAAGTTACCCTGGAGTCAGCACTGATTGGCTATAAAGCAAGTCTGTCAAAAGAACTGAAATAAGGGTGCAATCTGCAGAGGATTAGATACAAGATAATCACAGAGGTAAAAAGTGTATTTATATAACTGTGTTTGTTATGCAAAACTGGGAAATTCAAAAATTCTGCTGTTGACTGTCCCTTTAAGATCTAAACTTCCTTTTGTCTGTGGAGGATGTTAATTGAAAACTCATGTACCAATTTGTATCGCAGTGTGAAAGGTCACTTCCCTCTGTAAAATTAAGTTCTTCTCCGCATACACTTAAGCCTCAAAAGGTCCATCTCAGACATTACGTCTGTATAGCTCTACATGAGGTCATTATCTGATCATTTTTATAACATAGAGAGATCAAAAAATCAAACTTGAAAGAGAGCCATGTAATGAAAATCTCTGAAATAAACGGCCTTCACTAATTGAACCAATTTTTTTCCCCTTGTTCTCACTTGTCTTAAGCAGCAGGGAGGTGGGGCAGGGTTCATAGTGAGACCAATTCATTTCAAATGAGATATTAGCTGAAATGAAAATCATGTGGTATATCTGTAGTTTATTTAATGTTACTTCACAGGTACCCTGACAGTTTTTTTTAAAGTTTTCGAACAACAACATATTTGCAAAAAAGTTAACAATGTTAAGTTTAACTAATGAGGAGATAAAATTGATTGATTTTAGCAGATTTTCAAAAAGAATGTATTGGGTTGGCTTGGAGAAACACACATTTCAAACAACTATTTTAGACTTTCTTGATTTTGAAAGTCATTTAGGAGTTATGAAATCTCCATCAATTAATAATTGATGTGATTTCCTCAAGTCCATACCTATTGAAGGTTTTACAACAACTTTAATACTGTTTTAAATGTTTGCAAATTAAATCTCCTAGTCTACTATTTTTTACCAATATTCCCCAAGTAATACTCCTCTTTATTATCATAATTTAAAAATAATAAATTATACAGTCATGGCAAAACATATTGGCACCCCTGCATTTCTGTCAGATAATGCACCACTTTGCCCAGAAAATTGTTGCAATTGCAAATGTTTAGGCATTCTAATGTTTATTTCCTTTGTTTGTATTGGTATGACACAAAAAGTGGAGAAAAAAAGTAAAATCTGACACATTCCACGCAAAACTCCAAAAAACACAATTTATGTAAGAACTTACCTGTTAAATTAATTTCTTTCATATTGGCAAGAGTCCATGAGCTTGTGAAATATGGGATATACAATCCTACCAGGAGGGGCAAAGTTTCCCAAACCTCAAAATGCCTATAAATACACCCCCCACCACACCCACAATTCAGTTTAACGAATAGCCAAGCAGTGGGGTGATAAAGAAAGGAGTATAAAGCATCAACAAAGGAAATTTGGAAATAATTGTGCTTTATACAAAAAATCATAACCACCATAAAAAGGGTGGGCCTCATGGACTCTTGCCAATATGAAAGAAAGAAATTTATCAGGTAAGTTCTTACATAAATTATGTTTTCTTTCATGTAATTGGCAAGAGTCCATGAGCTAGTGACATATGGGATATCAACACCCAAGATGTTAAGGCTTCCACTCAAGAGTCACTAGAGAGGGAGGGAATAAAAAATAAAAACAGCCATATTCTGCTGAAAAAATTAATCCACAACCCAAAAAAATAAGTTTATTTTCATTTTTGAAAGAAAAAAACTTAAATCAAAAGCAGAAGAATTAAACTGAAACAACTGCTTTTCTACCAAAAACTGCTTCCGAAGAAGCAAATACATCAAAACGGTAGAATTTAGTAAATGTATGCAAAGAGGACCAAGTTGCCTCTTTGCAAATCTGATCAACTGAAGCTTCATTCTTAAAAGCCCACGAAGTGGAGACTGATCTAGTAGAATGAGCTGTAATTCTCTGAGGCGGGGTCTGACCCGACTCCAAATAAGCTTGATGAATCAAAAGTTTCAACCAAGAAACCAAGGAAATAGCAGAAGCCTTCTGACCTTTCCTAGGACCAGAAAATAAAACAAATAGACTGAAAGTCTTCCTGAAATCTTTAGTAGCTTCCACATAATATTTCAAAGCTCTTACCACATCCAAAGAATGTAAGGATCTCTCCAAAGAATTCTTAGGATGAGGACATAAGGAAGGGACAACAATTTCTCTACTAATGTTGTTAGAATTCACAACCTTAGGTAAAAATTGAAAAGAAGTCCGCAAAACTGCCTTATCCTGATGAAAAATCAGAAAAAGAGACTCACAAGAAAGAGCACATAACTCAGAAACTCTTCTAGCAGAAGACATGGCCAAAAGAAACAACACTTTCCAAGAAAGTAGTTTAATGTCTAAAGAATGCATAGGTTTAAATGGAGGAGCCTGTAAAGCCTTCAGAACCAAATTAAGGAGGAGAAATTGACTTAATGACAGGCTTAATACGAATTAACGCCTGTACAAAACAGTGTATATCAGGAAGTATAGCAATCTTTCTGTGAAATAAAACAGAAAGAGCGGAGATTTGTCCTTTCAAGGAACTTGCAGACAAACCCTTATCCAAACCATCCTGAAGGAACTGTAAAATTCTAGGAATTCTAAAAGAATGCCAGGAGAATTTATGAGATGAACACCATGAAATGTAAGTCTTCCAAACTCTATAATAAATCTTTCTAGAGACAGATTTACGAGCTTGTAACATAGTATTAATCACTGAGTCAGAGAAACCTCTATCACTTAGAACTAAGCGTTCAATTTCCATACCTTCAAATTTAATGATTTGAGATCCTGATGGAAAAACGGACCTTGAGATA
The DNA here is from genome assembly GCF_027579735.1 of Bombina bombina. Classification (NCBI taxonomy): domain Eukaryota; kingdom Metazoa; phylum Chordata; class Amphibia; order Anura; family Bombinatoridae; genus Bombina; species Bombina bombina. The sequence continues at coordinate 560,900,186 of NC_069504.1, forward strand.
GTAGGTCCGGGCGTAACGGAAGTGGCCAAGGCGGGCAACTGGACATCCAAACCAGATCCGCATACCAAAACCTGTGTGGCCATGCTGGAGCCACCAGCAACACAAAAGACTGTTCCATGATGATTTTGGAGATCACTCTTGGAAGGAGAACTAGAGGCGGGAAGATGTAAACAGGATGATAACACCAAGGAAGTGTCAGCGCATCCACTGCTTCCGCCTGAACATCCCTGGACCTGGACAGGTATCTGGGAAGTTTCTTGTTTAGATGAGAGGCCATGAGATCTATCTCTGGATGACCCCACATCTGAACAATCTGAGAAAACACATCTGGATGGAGAGACCACTCCCCTGGATGTAAAGTCTGGCGGCTGAGATAATCCGCCTCCCAATCGTCTACAGCTGGGATATGAACCGCAGAGATTAGATAGGAACTGGATTCTGCCCAAGCAAGTATCCAAGATACTTCTTTCATAGCTTGGGGACTGTGAGTCCCACCCTGATGATTGACATAAGCCACAGTTGTGATATTGTCTGTCTGAAAACAAATGAATGGTTCTCTCTTTAGCAGAGGCCAGAACTGAAGAGCCCTGAGAATTGCACGGAGTTCTAAAATATTTATTGGTAATCTCGCCTCTTGAGATTTCCAAGCCACTTGTGCTGTCAGAGATCCCCAAACAGCTCCCCAACCTGAAAGACTCACATCTGTTGAGATCACAGTCCAGGTTGGCCGAACAAAAGAAGCCCCTTGAACCAAATGATGGTGATCTATCCACCATGTCAGAGAGTGTCGTACATTGGGATTCAAGGATATTAATTGTGATATCTTTGTATAATCCCTGCACCATTGATTCAGCATCCAAAGCTGTAGAGGTCTCATGTGAAAACGAGCAAAAGGCATCGCGTCCGATGCTGCAGTCATGAGACCTAAAACTTCCATGCACATAGCCACTGAAGGGAATGACTGAGACTGAAGGTGCCGGCATGCTGCAACCAATTTTAAACGTCTCTTGTCTGTTAGAGACAGAGTCATGGACACTGAATCTATCTGGAAGCCTAAAAAGGTGACCCTTGTCTGAGGAATCAAGAAACTTTTTGGTAAATTGATCCTCCAACCATGTTTCCGAAGAAACAACACTAGTTGATTTGTGTGAGATTCTGCAGTACGTAAAGACTGAGCTAGTATCAAGATATCATTCGAAATAAGGAAACACTGCAATACCCTGTTCTCTGATTACAGATAGTAGGGCACCCAGAACCTTTGAAAAGATTCTTGGAGCTGTTGCTAGGCCAAATGGAAGAGCAACAAATTGGTAATGCTTGTCTAGAAAGGAGAATCTCAGAAACTGATAGTGTTCTGGATGAATCGGAATATGAAGGTATGCATCCTGCAAGTCTATTGTGGACATATAATGTACTTGCTGAACAAAAGGCAGAATAGTCCTTAATCTGCCCCCTACCAGCTGAGCTGGAATGAGGGCCGCACCTTCATGCGGACTTAGGGGCTGACTTTGGTTTCCTAAATGGCTTGGATTTATTCCAATTTGAGGAAGGCTTCCAATTGGAAGCAGATTCTTTGGGAGGAGGATTGAGTTTTTGTTCCTTATTCTGACGAAAGGAACGAAAACGGTTAGAAGCCTTAGATTTACCCTTAGGTCTTTTATCCTGAGGCAAAAAAACTCCTTTTCCTCCAGTGATAGTTGAAATAATAGAATCCAACTGAGAACCAAATAAATTATTACCTTGGAAAGAAAGAGATAGCAATCTAGATTTAAATGTCATATCAGCATTCCAAGATTTAAGCCACAAAGCTCTTCTAGCTAATACAGCTAAAGACATGAATCTAACATCAATTTTGATAATGTCAAAAATGGCATCACAAATAAAATGATTAGCATGTTGCAGTAAGCGAATAATGCTAGATATGTCAGAATCCAATTCTTGTTGCGCTAAATTCTCCAACCAGAAAGTTGATGCAGCCGCAACATCAGCCAAAGAAATAGCAGGTCTGAGACGATGACCTGAATATAAATAGGCCTTCCTTAGATAAGATTCAAGCTTCCTGTCTAAAAGATCCCTAAATGAAGTGCTATCTTCCATAGGAATAGTGGTACGTTTAACAAGAGTAGAAATAGCCCCATCAACTTTGGGGATTTTTTCCCAAAACTCTATAGATTTTGCTGGTAAAGGATACAATTTTTTAAACCTTGAAGAAGGAATAAAAGAAGTACCTGGCTTATTCCATTCCCTAGAAATCATATCAGAAATAGCCTCAGGAATAGGAAAAACCCCTGGAGAAACCACAGGAGGTTTAAAAACAACATTTAAACGTTTATTAGACTGAACGTCAATAGGACTGGTTACCTCAATATCCAAAGTAATTAACACTTCTTTTAATAAAGAACGCATAGAATCTATTTTAAATAAATAAGTAGATTTGTCAGTGTCAATGTCTGAGGAAGGATCTTCTGTCTCAGATAGATCCTCATCAGAAGAGGATAAATTATTATGTTGTTGGTCATTTGAAATTTCATCAGCTAAATGAGAAGTTTTAAAAGACCTTTTACGTTTATTAGAAGGTGGAAATGCAGACAAAGCATTCAGAATAGAATCAGAAACAAATTCTTTAAAAAAACAGGTATATCATGCACATTAGAAGTTGAAGGAACTGCAACTGGCAATGTACTATTACTGATGGAAACACTATCTGCATGTAAAAGTTTATCATGACAACTATTACAAATGACATTCTGTGAAATAATTTCTACAATTTTACAACAAATGCACTTAGCTTTGGTAGAACCGATGTCAGGCAGCAATGTTCCAGCAGAAACTTCTGAGAAAGGATCAGATTGGGACATCTTGCACAATGTAAGAGAAAAAAACAACATATAAAGCAAAATTATCTATTTCCTTATATGACAGTTTCAGAAATGGGAAAAAATGCAAAAGCATAGGCCTCTGATAGAGAAAAAAGCAAGAGGCAAACATCAATGGGGTATTGAAATAATTAAAAAGTTTGGCGCCAAGTATGAAGCACAACGTAACGTAAACTTTTTTGGTGCCAAAAATAACTGGAAATGACACACTTGCGTCACTAATGACGCCACTTTGTGAAAGGTCTCTGCGTCGCGTATGACGCCGGAAATGACGAAGTTGCGTCATAAACGTATTTTTTCACGCCAAAAAATATTTTCGCACCAAGAATGATGCAATAAAGTTTAGCATTTGACGCACCCGCGGGCCTAATACCCGCAATAGCAAGAAGTAGTCAATTGAAAAAAGACTAAACCCCAGGTAAGAAAAAAAAATTCTTAAAATGTTTATATTCCCCAAATATGAAACTGACAGTCTGCAGAAGGAAATACGTGAACCTGACTCATGGCAAATATAAGTACAATACATATATTTAGAACTTTATATAAATGCATAAAGTGCCAAACCATAGCTGAGAGTGTCTTAAGTAATGAAAACATACTTACCAAAAGACACCCATCCACATATAGCAGATAGCCAAACCAGTTCTAAAACAGTTATTAGTAGAGGTAATGGTAAATTGAGAGTATATCGTCGATCTGAAAAGGGAGGTAGGAGATAAATCTCTACGACCGATAACAGAGAACCCATCAAAAAGACCCCCGTTAGAGAAATCATCGTATTCAATAGGTGATACTCCCTTCACGTCCCTCTGACATTCGCTGTACTCTGAGAGGAATCGGGCTTCAACAATGCTGAGAAGTGCATATCAATGTAGAAATCTTAGCACAAACTTACTTCACCACCTCCATAGGAGGCAAAGTTTGTAAAACTGAATTGTGGGTGTGGTGGGGGGTGTATCTATAGGCATTTTGAGGTTTGGGAAACTTTGCCCCTCCTGGTAGGATTGTATATCCCATATGTCACTAGCTCATGGACTCTTGCCAATTACATGAAAGAAATGGACTGGACAAAATTGGCACCTTCTCAAAATTGTAAAAAATATTTGCATGCCAAGCTTGTGATGCTCCTGTAATTTGTAATTAAACTCACCTGTATCAATTAACAGGTGCTGAAAATATAGAAATCCCACCAGCAACCAGTTAAAATAGTGAAAAATGTACTCAACCTTTCAGTTGTTTGTCTCTGTATGCCACACTGAGCATGGAGAAGAGAAAGAGCAGCAAAGAAATGTCTGAAAATTTGAGAACATAAATTGTGGAAAAGCATGGACAATCTCAAGGTTACAAGTCCATCTTCAGAGATCTTAATGTTCCTGTGTACACTGTGCGCAACTTTGTCAAGAAGTTTATAGCCCATGGCACTGTAGCTAATCTTCCTGGATGTGGACAAAAGGGAAAAATTGATCAAAGATTGCAACGAAGGATTGTTTGAATGGTGGATAAAGCACCTAGATCAACTTCCAGACAAATTCAAGCTGACCTTCAGGCAAAGGGTTTTACAACAACAAATGTGTCAGCTTGCACATAAAAAAGCCAGATTGGAGTTTGCCCAAAACTTACCTAAGAAAGCCAAAATCCTTTTTGGGGAAATTTGCTGTGGACAGAGAAAGCCCATCATTCTACTGTTTTTAGAAAAAGAAATGAGGCTTTTAAAGAAAAGAATACAGTCCCTACAGTCAAACATGGTGGAGGTTCACTGATGTTTTGGGGTTGCTTTACAGCTTCAGGCACTGGATGTCTTGACTGTGTGCATGGCATTATTAAATCTGAAGACTACCAAAGAATTTTGTGGTGCAATGTAGGGCCCAGTGTCAGAAAGTTGGGTTTCTGTCAGAGGTCATGGGTCTTACAGCAGGACAATTACCCAAAGCACACGTCAAAAAGTCCCAAAAATGGTTTGAGACAAAGCGCTGGAGAGTACTGAACTGGCCAGCAATGAGTCCAGATCTCAATCCCATAGAGCACCTGTGAAGAGATATCAAAACAGCAATTGGGAAAAGGAACCCTTCCAATCTGAGAGACCTGGAGCAGTTGGCTAAAGAAGAGTGGTCCAAAATTCCAGTAGAGAGGTGTAAGAAACTCATTGATGGTTACAGGAAGTGATTGATTTCAGTTATTTTTCCCAGGGGGTGTGCTACCAAATATTAAATTGAGGGTGCCAATAATTTTGTCCTGTCCATTTTTGGAGTTTGCATGGAATGTGTCAGATTTGTCTTTTTTTCCTCCACCTTTTTGTGTTATACCAATACAAACAAAAGAAATGAACATGAGAATGCCAAAACATTTGTAATTTCAACAATTTTCTGGGCGAAGTGGTGCATTATCTGACAGAAATGCAGGGGTGCCAATATTTTTGGCCATGGCTGTATAATAGAAACTATATGTTTGATCTGGATATAGGAAAAATTGTACTAGTATCATTAATCAGATGAAATCTAGAAATTAAGGTTTCCCTATCTATTATTTGTTCGGAATTAAAGTCCAATATATCTCTAAGAATGGTAATACCTTTATTTCTCAATTTTATGGAAAACAATTTGTTATTACCAGACAAGAAATCAGGATTTCCTGAGATAGAGAGATATTTAGGGCCTGATTACATAAATAAATATCTAAATATCGCTTTCATACATTTTAATACCAGTGCACGCTAATGTGTGTGCTGGTATTACAAGTTAACAGCAATGTGAATGCGAGCTCAGCGATGGATATATACATATATATTTGTGTGTACACAAATACACATATTAACACATAAATATATACATATATATTTACTGGGAACAGTTCCCATAGACCGCAATAGAAAGGTACTTTTCAGTTCCGTTTTTTTTCTAACACCCCACTCACACCAACTTTGACCCCAATAACTGCCTAGTGCAGCTGTTTTTATTTTTTTTAAAAAAGCTACATTTTTTAAATTAAAAACTATAATGCCCTTTATTTTGAGAGCATTTGGGGCACTTTTAGAAAATTAACCAGCGATTGGATCTCTGGTTAATTTTCTTAGCGCTAATTGCTACTGCGAGCTCGCGGTAGCAATAACCAGCCACTTGTAATGGCTGGTAAATTATTGCACAATAATTTAGCGCTCCACTTGTAATCTAGCCCTTATTCATAATGTAAATTTAAAATCTTATTAATTTTTCTCCAGGCAATTAAAACATCTTGTAATAAAATATGATTTCTTATTTCTTGAGGAATACTTCTCCCCAAAATGTGTAATAATGCAGACAATGTGATAGAAAATGCTATGTCCTATTCAAGTAAATTAAAGTATTATCAATTGCTATTTTTTTCAGTTGAGGCCAAACTATACAATTTGAAATTAGGAAGAGCCCAGCTTCCTAAGCAAAACAAAATGTGAAGATTTTTAAGTCCAATTCTAGCTCCTTTTTTTCCAAATTAAGTTTCAAATAGATTTATCAATTTTATTAATATCCGAGTTGTTTTAAAATTAAATTTAACATTTGCATTGCATAAAAATGTTTTATGAATAATCCTTTTAATTAAAGGGACAGTCTACTCCAGAATTGTTATTGTTTAAAAAATAAGATAATTTATTACCCTTTATTACCCATTCCCCAGTTTTACACAACCAACCCTGTTATATTAATATACTTTTTACCTCTGTGATTACCTTGTATCTAAGCCTCTGCAGACTGCCCCTTATCCCAGTGCTTTTGACAGATATGCATTGTAGCCAATCAGTGCTGACTCCTAAATATCTGCACGGGAGTGAGCACAATGTTAAAACCTGTCAAAAGACACTGAAGTAGGAGGCGGTTTTCAACAGTTTAGAAATCAGTTCGAGCCTAACTAGGTTTAGCTTTCAAAACAAAATACCAAGAGAGCAAAACAAATTTGATGATAAAAGTAAATTGGAAAGTTGTTTAAAATTGCATACCCTATCTGAATCATGAAAGTTTATTTTTGACTATACTGTCCCTTTGCACTCGCACTTTAAAGGTAAATCAACTTTTAATCCAGTAGGTGCACAGGGAGATCATTTGAAATCCTTCTCTAAATTAGTTTTAAATGAAATAGAAGAGCTATTTAAAAATGAAAATGCTAATCAATTTTTAAACAAACATAATGATAACTTGACCATTATGGAAAGGAAATCTCTTAAAAAACTTATGTCTAATAATGAGATAATAATACGCCCCGCCGATAAGGGCGGGGGTATTGTAATTAAAAAAAGGGAACAATATATGCAAGAAGCTTTTAAATTGCTAAGGGACAAGGATACCTACCAAATCTTAGACAAAGATCCCACTGAAATATATAATAAAGAGCTTTATAAAATTTTAAATAAAGCAAAAATAGAGGGTAATATCAATGAAAATGAGTTCAAATTTATATTCAATACTCAGCCAAACATAGCAATTATATACCACCTTCCCAAAATACATAAGGACAGTAAAAATCCACCAGGTAGGCCAATTGTGTCCGGGATAGGATCAATTAGTGATAATCTATCCAAATATGTTGATTTTTACCTTCAACCAATAGTAAAAAATATAAAAGCATATATCAAAGACACAACGGAGGTGATTAGAAGGTTTGAGGGTAAACAATGGGAAGAGGCTAACTTGCGACGTTGCTTCCTTATATACGTGTATACCTCATATTAATGGCACAAACGAGATAAAAGAAGAACTTTTAAAATGGTCAATTCCAATGAAACATATATCTTTTTTAATTGATAGTATTAATTTTATTTAGCATCACAACTATTTTATGTTTGAAGATAAATATTATCTACAGACCCAAGGCACAGCGATGGGGACAACATTTGCCCCATCCTATGCAAATCTCTATGTAAATGCGTTTGAGAATAAATACATTTGGCATAATAATCCATTTTTAAGTAATATAGTATCATATGGTAGATACATAGATGATGTCATTATCCTGTGGAAAGGGGATGTGACAGAAATAGATAATTTTATGAAACATATTAATAGTAATGATTTTAATTTAACTTTTACAAATTCATGTTCGAAAGATAAAATAGAATTTTTAGATTTGGTATTGTTTACAGATAATACAGGAAAAATAGCAGTAAAAAACTATAGAAAAAGCACAGATCGAAATAGTTATATACAAGCCAAAAGCGCACATAAAAAATCATGGTTGGACAATGTTCCATATAGTCAATTTTTAAGAATAAAAAGAAATTGTACACATGAAAATGATTTTGAAATAGAAGCGAAAATATTAGAAGAAAATTTTTTAGAAAAAGGCTATGAACCAAAATTAATACAAGCTGCAAAAAATAGGGCTATTGCAAAAGAGAGAAATATAAATATTAAATTAGATAAACCAAATGCAATAGGGTCTCATATACACAATAAATTAATAGAACCAGCGAAATTAGATCCACCGAGATTTATAACAACTTTTAATGAAGGTTCAAAAAGTTTAGAAAAAATCATTAAAAAACACTGGCCACTACTTCAATTAGATCCTGTTTTAGGGCCATCATTGGGGGACAAACCAACTATTAATTATAGGAAAGGCAAAAGCCTTAAGAATATTCTTGCTCCAAGCAAAATAAAACCTATTATTAAGAATAAGGCTAGTGAAACTGGGACTGAAAAAATAGGAACTACCTGGTTGAGTGAATGGAAGGGAACTATGAGATGTGGAAAACCCCGTTGCAATATGTGTAAACATGTTAATAGAGCCCCTACATATTCTAATAGTTCATTAACTGAAACTTTTAACATTTCATTTAGAAGCAACTGTGAATCTATATATGTTGTATACTTATTACAATGTGGGTGTGGCCTACTTTATGTGGGCCGTACGAAACGTCAAATAAGACGGCGAGTTAATGAACACATATATAATATAGAAAAAAAGATGACAAATCACAGTGTCCCTAAAACATTTTTTGGAATGCCATAGACATAACCCTAGTTCTCTCAAAGTTCAAGTTATAGATAGAGTCCCTATAACTAAACCTAATCGTCTTTTAGAACTGAGAAAGTTGGAGACTAAGTGGATTTATAAACTAAACACATTACAACCATATGGTCTTAATATAGACATAGATGTAGCAGCATTTGTATAAAAACTTATAGTAAAGATTTTTATATTATTAATATTATTGATTTTATAGTCAATTAATTTTTCAGTTTTTAATTATATTTTAATAGCATGCTTTTATCGTAGAAAATTAGATCAAAACTTTTCAAATCAATATTAGATTAAATTTTAATATAGGTATGCAATTCATTGTGTGATAGATCATGTGTGTACATGTAACAATATTAGTTCAATATGTGCTTTTAAATAACTTCATTGTGATTTAAATAATTCTATCACGATCTAAACTCATCAAATCTATAGAAATGTGTAATCTTAATACATATTAGGTTGTTGCAATATATTTTAAACAAGGGACATTATGCTTTTATATATCTATATAAAAAACTTTTATAAAATTTTTTTTTTACAAATATTATTAGGAGCAGGAGCATAAAATAGACTGCCAACGCATAATGTGATATAAACTGTAAATATTAATAATATTAATAACATTTTTTGCTCATAGAGATATATATATATATATATATATATATATATATACATCTTGTAAAGCAACTATGGGCATTTGAAAATAAAAGATGTATTCTTTAATTAGATATAGAATTTATGATCTGATAGTCAACAAGAAATATAACTCAGAATCACTATTTAATAAACTCTGTAACAATATACTAGATCGCTAATATGTTATATTTCTGATGAAAAATGTATATAATTTGTTATAGTTCTGCGTTACATGTTAGTTACATATTGTTTTTAGATAAGGTATACTTCGATTGTTTTCTTATAACATATACTGCTGAGAAATGGTAGCGTTTCTGTTTCGTTTTTGTTATGTGGCTAAACAAACAAATACACGTAGGGAGTATGGCATTGGTTCTAAAAAACACTCCCTCTATCATTTGGTTGGCCATTGGTGTGTAACAACACAGAGGACTATATGGACGTTATGATTGGCCGGACAGACACACCCACAAATCCAATTGGACGCTTGCCCTTTAAAAGTTGAGGGCGGCAAGAGAAACAATATATCTGATTTTATCCTTTGAAAAAGCCCAGCCGCTGACTGGGGGAAACGCGTTAGGAACCGGCAAACAGGTCCGACGCTCAGACTCCAATTTGATCCGCTCCCTCCCATTGGCAGACAGGCAGTTAGCAGAGGCATCCGGAAAGCCCTGCTACAGAAGCCGGTATCGTGCATCAACATCCGGGGACACTGACTTTCCTAGGCAGCAGTGTGGAGCGGCTATACAAGTGGAGGAAAGAGAGTTGAACTCTGATTGATTTTTTAATCTTACTTCTAGTAAGTGCATCAATTTATGTGTGCTAATGTTGTTAATAAAAATCTACACTTGAATCCTTTGTGCGCTCTCTCTCTCTTCTTTTTGCATGTACTACTATCCCTACGACTGAGGTTTGGATTTACCCTGTCTGATTGGAGCTGCACAGAACGGGACTCAAGTTTTCATTCATCTTAAAGGGATATATCACCTTGTACTGGTTGTTTCACTTTTTGTAAAAGACAGTAATGAGAATGTTCATGAGAAACTATTAGAGGTACTGTTGAATATAAACAGTGTGCAATACAGGTGGTTTTCTGACATATATATGTCTTACAGTTTAATTTAAGGTCAAGCAATTTTATATTTTTATGCTTGTTTTCTTACAATTAATTCATATATATTAAGTCGTTAAATCAAGGTACTGTTTTTTATATATATTTTTTGCTATATATATTTATATTTATACTAAGGGTGCTATTGTGGATTTTAGATTTTATATTTGATCAATTTTTATGCATTTTTACTTTTAGGCGATTTTAGAAATTTTTAATATCTACATTTATATCTATATATTTTTTATATTTATTATTCATTTATTATCCACTTATTATTGACAAGAGATATATATATATAGTTATAGTCTTTGTGGATACTGAGTCAGTTCATATAGCGCAATTCACTTTTTTTCCCTGTTGCATTTTCTATCATCCACTTATCCTGTAATTGCTGCTCTTATATCTGAACCAGTATTTGAACCAATGTCTGAACCTATGTCAGAGGTCATGGCAAATGTTGTTTTGAAAGAATTTGGGCATAATCTGCATAGAGATAGCCGTACAAGAAATACAAATTTGCTGGACCATTATATAGAAGAACCCAATATAGTAGAAACAGACCCAGAAGAATTATTTAAAGATCTAGAAAAACTTTTATTTCAGGATGCCAGGGATTGGCAAGATCTCATTCTTTTAGAGAACTATTTAACGCATAAGGTTATACCAAGAGGTTTACGCATACTAAAGCAACCAGCTTTTGAGCTAGATGAGGTTGAATTTGTTACAGAGTGGGAAACAGCAGCACAAGAATGTTCTAATAAATTTATTAAAACATTAATAAAATATAGAGAATTTAGACTCAATAAGGTAAAGCTAGAATTGGAAGAGGTGATTACAAAAATTCAACCATATAGAAATGTTGAGAAGTGGATTAATAGAAATAAAAAGTATTCAGTTCAGGGTGAGTCAATTGGATAGGGATTTACAATATAGTAAACACAAAAAATTAAAGAGGGATATTCTGGATTTTAAAGAAAATAAAGTATACACATACAATAAAAAAATGGATAAAAAACAAGATGCAAATGGGAAAAATCCAGAGAGTACAATCAATACTAACCCAAATCATAATACAAATAGTATTCCAATAAGGTCCTATGAAGAACCTAGAAAAACACATATCCAACAAACTAGGATATATTCAGAAAGACATTATAATGCTCAATATAGCAATAGAGATACATATTCAGGACAATACAATAAACATACAAATAATAACAATCAAACTAGACAAAATACATATCATACATACAATGGCGCTTCACGCCAACAGAATAAATCAAATTATTCGGATAACTACCCACAATGGAGACGTAGACCAAGTTACACAACAAACAATTATGCTAGTCCACGTGCACAAATAGATACAAATAATAGGTATGAACCTTTAATCAATCATTCTCAAAGACAGGATGAACCCATTTGGGAAGGTAAAGGAGCGAGACCCAAAGAAGCAACTGATAATCGAAATTTTTTAGGCCAGGGACACAACCATGCACCTCAAGAAAGACCAATAGAACGAATAAGACAAAGAAAAAGATCATTAGAAAGAGAAGAAGAGGAAATAGAGGAGGAAAAAAGATACAGGCTAACAGGACGCTCAAGACTAGAATAAATAAAACCAAAAGTGATATTTTTAATCTGGCTGAGGTCAATTTAGATTCTAATGACATCAGTCTTCTACAAAAAGGTTTAAAGTTTGCCCCTAAAGCAGGGCCAAATAAGTTTGAGATGTATGTAGATATCCACAAATATGTGAGAAAGTTAACCCTGAAGAGGTATTATCTTAAGAATCCCATCAACAAAAATGTTGCTAATAACACATATATGGAAGCTACAGATTTAGGTATCTTAAATATATTGAAAGATTTGGAAACTGAAAATGTAAAACTTAGCGAACCATCGGGAGCACATAACTCAAAAGATTCATCAGTTGAATGTACAGAAAATCATATCAATGATCTTATTGACACATTAGATATATCTCTACATGAAACAGAACCAGAAATTCAGCACTCGCACTTTAAAGGTAAATCAACTTTTAATCCAGTAGGTGCACAGGGAGATCATTTGAAATCCTTCTCTAAATTAGTTTTAAATGAAATAGAAGAGCTATTTAAAAATGAAAATGCTAATCAATTTTTAAACAAACATAATGATAACTTGACCATTATGGAAAGGAAATCTCTTAAAAAACTTATGTCTAATAATGAGATAATAATACGCCCCGCCGATAAGGGCGGGGGTATTGTAATTAAAAAAAGGGAACAATATATGCAAGAAGCTTTTAAATTGCTAAGGGACAAGGATACCTACCAAATCTTAGACAAAGATCCCACTGAAATATATAATAAAGAGCTTTATAAAATTTTAAATAAAGCAAAAATAGAGGGTAATATCAATGAAAATGAGTTCAAATTTATATTCAATACTCAGCCAAACATAGCAATTATATACCACCTTCCCAAAATACATAAGGACAGTAAAAATCCACCAGGTAGGCCAATTGTGTCCGGGATAGGATCAATTAGTGATAATCTATCCAAATATGTTGATTTTTACCTTCAACCAATAGTAAAAAATATGAAAGCATATATCAAAGACACAACGGAGGTGATTAGAAGGTTTGAGGGTAAACAATGGGAAGAGGATATGTACTGGCTAACTTGCGACGTTGCTTCCTTATATACGTGTATACCTCATATTAATGGCATAAACGAGATAAAAGAAGAACTTTTAAAATGGTCAATTCCAATGAAACATATATCTTTTTTAATTGATAGTATTAATTTTATTTTACATCACAACTATTTTATGTTTGAAGATAAATATTATCTACAGACCCAAGGCACAGCGATGGGGACAACATTTGCCCCATCCTATGCAAATCTCTATGTAAATGCGTTTGAGAATAAATACATTTGGCATAATAATCCATTTTTAAGTAATATAGTATCATATGGTAGATACATAGATGATGTCATTATCCTGTGGAAAGGGGATGTGACAGAAATAGATAATTTTATGAAACATATTAATAGTAATGATTTTAATTTAACTTTTACAAATTCATGTTCGAAAGATAAAATAGAATTTTTAGATTTGGTATTGTTTACAGATAATACAGGAAAAATAGCAGTAAAAAACTATAGAAAAAGCACAGATCGAAATAGTTATATACAAGCCAAAAGCGCACATAAAAAATCATGGTTGGACAATGTTCTATATAGTCAATTTTTAAGAATAAAAAGAAATTGTACACATGAAAATGATTTTGAAATAGAAGCGAAAATATTAGAAGAAAATTTTTTAGAAAAAGGCTATGAACCAAAATTAATACAAGCTGCAAAAAATAGGGCTATTGCAAAAGAGAGAAATATAAATATTAAATTAGATAAACCAAATGCAATAGGGTCTCATATACACAATAAATTAATAGAACCAGCGAAATTAGATCCACCGAGATTTATAACAACTTTTAATGAAGGTTCAAAAAGTTTAGAAAAAATAATTAAAAAACACTGGCCACTACTTCAATTAGATCCTGTTTTAGGGCCATCATTGGGGGACAAACCAACTATTAATTATAGGAAAGGCAAAAGCCTTAAGAATATTCTTGCTCCAAGCAAAATAAAACCTATTATTAAGAATAAGGCTAGTGAAACTGGGACCGAAAAAATAGGAACTACCTGGTTGAGTGAATGGAAGGGAACTATGAGATGTGGAAAACCCCGTTGCAATATGTGTAAACATGTTAATAGAGCCCCTACATATTCTAATAGTTCATTAACTGAAACTTTTAACATTTCATTTAGAAGCAACTGTGAATCTATATATGTTGTATACTTATTACAATATGGGTGTGGCCTACTTTATGTGGGCCTTACGAAACGTCAAATAAGACGGCGAGTTAATGAACACATATATAATATAGAAAAAAAGATGACAAATCACAGTGTCCCTAAACATTTTTTGGAATGCCATAGACATAACCCTAGTTCTCTCAAAGTTCAAGTTATAGATAGAGTCCCTATAACTAAACCTAATCGTCTTTTAGAACTGAGAAAGTTGGAGACTAAGTGGATTTATAAACTAAACACATTACAACCATATGGTCTTAATATAGACATAGATGTAGCAGCATTTGTATAAAAACTTATAGTAAAGATTTTTATATTATTAATATTATTGATTTTATAGTCCATTAATTTTTCAGTTTTTAATTATATTTTAATAGCATGCTTTTATCGTAGAAAATTAGATCAAAACTTTTCAAATCAATATTAGATTAAATTTTAATATAGGTATGCAATTCATTGTGTGATAGATCATGTGTGTACATGTAACAATATTAGTTCAATATGTGCTTTTAAATAACTTCATCGTGATTTAAATAATTCTATCACGATCTAAACTCATCAAATCTATAGAAATGTGTAATCTTAATACACATTAGGTTGTTGCAATATATTTTAAACAAGGGACATTATGCTTTTATATATCTATATAAAAAACTTTTATAAAAATTTTTTTTTACAAAAATTATTAGGAGCAGGAGCATAAAATAGACTGCCAACGCATAATGTGATATAAACTGTAAATATTAATAATATTAATAACATTTTTTGCTCATAGAGATATATATATATATATATATATATATATATACATCTTGTAAAGCAACTATGGGCATTTGAAAATAAAAGATGTATTCTTTAATTAGATATAGAATTTATGATCTGATAGTCAACAAGAAATATAACTCAGAATCACTATTTAATAAACTCTGTAACAATATACTAGATCGCTAATATGTTATATTTCTGATGAAAAATGTATATAATTTGTTATAGTTCTGCGTTACATGTTAGTTACATATTGTTTTTAGATAAGGTATACTTCGATTGTTTTCTTATAACATATACTGCTGAGAAATGGTAGCGTTTCTGTTTCGTTTTTGTTATGTGGCTAAACAAACAAATACACGTAGGGAGTATGGCATTGGTTCTAAAAAACACTCCCTCTATCATTTGGTTGGCCATTGGTGTGTAACAACACAGAGGACTATATGGACGTTATGATTGGCCGGACAGACACACCCACAAATCCAATTGGACGCTTGCCCTTTAAAAGTTGAGGGCGGCAAGAGAAACAATATATCTGATTTTATCCTTTGAAAAAGCCCAGCCGCTGACTGGGGGAAACGCGTTAGGAACCGGCAAACAGGTCCGACGCTCAGACTCCAATTTGATCCGCTCCCTCCCATTGGCAGACAGGCAGTTAGCAGAGGCATCCGGAAAGCCCTGCTACAGAAGCCGGTATCGTGCATCAACATCCGGGGACACTGACTTTCCTAGGCAGCAGTGTGGAGCGGCTATACAAGTGGAGGAAAGAGAGTTGAACTCTGATTGCTTTTTTAATCTTACTTCTAGTAAGTGCATCAATTTATGTGTGCTAATGTTGTTAATAAAAATCTACACTTGAATCCTTTGTGCGCTCTCTCTCTCTTCTTTTTGCATGTATACTGTCCCTTTAATGGAATTGTCCCCGATACAGAAAATGTTTAAATTTACCAAATTATTCAAGCTATTTACACATTGTTTAACCACTGAGGTAAAACTTAATTTATATAAATTAAACAGATTTTAATAGGTAGTTTATGGGTACTAGTGTACTTTGTAACAGTTTAGTTATGAGTTTTGTGAAACATTTTTGTTTTGCAAAATCCATAACTACTGCTCTCAGATGGCAGTGTGAATCATGTCGGTTTAGGCTGTAACGCAAGCAAGTTAGCCTGAACGCACAACCTGTTATACCGGCGCTATAAAAAAGCCCACACAAAAACGTAATTTTTTTAATTGTGGAAAGGACGATGCATTACAGGCTAAAATGCTTGCGGTATAGGTGTACAGCCGCAACTGGTAATATGCGTTTGTGGACATTCTAGGGTAATGGCCAATTTTTCAGCGTTAAAAGCTGTGCCGTACCGCACCGTACCGCAAAACTCGTAATCTAGCCGAATATGAATTATATTATGCATATTATAAGAGAGAAATCATACTATCATAAA
This sequence comes from Bombina bombina, assembly GCF_027579735.1. Lineage (NCBI taxonomy): Eukaryota > Metazoa > Chordata > Amphibia > Anura > Bombinatoridae > Bombina > Bombina bombina. The sequence continues at coordinate 560,916,870 of NC_069504.1, forward strand.
ACCTGATTGATCTGATTGTGTGCAGTAAGATTACCTTTAACCTGTTAGCTAAAATTTTCATTACTATCTTATTATAGACATTAACTATGGATATCAGTCTATGAAACTCTCCTAATGAAATATCTTTATTTGGTTTGGGGATAAGTACAATATTTTGGGCTAGATTACAAGTGGCAAAATGGTGACCGTGCTAATTTGCACACGTGTTACAAGTTGAAAGTAAACTTGTACTGCCGAGCACAATCTAAACACAACATAAATACATTAAAATAAAGTGTTACACTCATATATACAGCATCTAATATAAATATCATATACGTATTAATTAAAATATTTTATAAAGGTTCAAAAGGTGTTTGAATGGAAAGGGCTATATTGTATATACATATATATATATATATACATATATATATGTATGTATATATATATATATATATACTGTATGTCTTTTTTTGCCTGTGCTTTAAGATATAATCTGTAAATTCCATCAAATTGGTCAGTATTGCTTTAGGCTTGAAAAAGGAAGACATTCTTCCGAAAGCTTGTCATCTTATAAATGTATAGTTAGTCCAATAAAAAAGTATCATTGCTCAATGCAATACTCTTGTTATTTTGATATATATATGTGTGTGTGTGTCTGAATATGTGTATGTGGGTATATATATATATATATATATATATATATATATATATATATATATATATATATATGTGTGTGTGTGTGTGTGTCTTTATTTGTATACATGTGTATTTATGTTTTTATATATGTATATACATAAATATATACACATATTATACATAAAAATACCTTTAAACAAGAAAAATAATTATGTGTTATGTTATGTGTTTTACTCTGTATTTACTGTAAATATTTTACATTCCAATGTTCTTTACATAGAGGAAATGTTCTTTATATTTTTAAATAGACATTTATATATTTATATATATATATATATACATATCTTTATTTGAAAGTGAAGGGCACTCTCAGGTTTTTTGGAAAAACACAAAATGTTTTTATTTAGAACCACGAGTCATCAAGGACAAAGTCGACGTTTCGGCTCACATCGGAGCCTTCTTCAAGACAAAGAAAATCTCAAGTCGGCGCGTAGCCAGAGCTCCCAAAACAGGAAATATGCTCATGATGAGCATATTTCCTGTTTTGGGAGCTCGGCTCCCAAATAAAACATTTTGTGTTTTTTCAAAAAAACCTGAGAGTGCCCTTCACTTTCAAATAAGTCTATATATGACCTTTTGAGGATTGCACCCAGGTGGCTGATACAATGCCTAGGTTGGAGTGCTGGGACACCTGCTAGTAATACATATACATATATATATATATATATATATATATATATATATATATATATATATACACACACACATCTGTATATACTTATATAGATACATAGGTATAGATACATATTTTAAACAACAATTATATATATAAAAATAAAATTTTCTTCTATGTGAATAACATTGGAATGTAAAATATTCATAACTCACGTCGGGTGGTAATTCTTTGATAATAGTCATTATCTGAGATCCATTGTTCAATATGAATAATTTTATTACTCATAGATTTTAAGTTAGATAATTACAGTTTTAAGAGTTGTTTGCATTTTGACAATTTTAGAAATGAGACATGAGAGCTGAGAGGACAAATGTAATTGATAATTTAATTCAACAATAGATTCATCCATCTGTGACTTAGCTGGAGAGATTAGATTCGGTTTAGTGTTCTTTTCTTCCCCTGATGTAATGTTGGGAGCCATTTTTTATGTATTTAGATATTGATCCATATGAAGATATTATTTACGATGATGTCATGTATTCCAAATAAAGTTTACAAGAGTAGTAATAAACAATAGTGGAATTTCCTTTTATTTTATATAAAGCCAAAAAGAAAATTCTTTCAAATGCTATATGTGTATAAAAGTGTTCAGACTGTGTAAAATATTTCATTAAAAGCCCAGACTACCTTCTCCAAGCCTAAGAGATAAAATACCTGCAACTGCTGCCTCTCTCAAGGGGCCTGAGGCACTGTGTCTCTCAAGGTGATAGCAGCAAAACGCCAGGTCAAATCATCCGGCTTTCTCCTACCTGTTTCCCCTAGCCAGATGCCAGCATGCAGCCCCGCCCTCCTCATGCTCTGGCCTGATTTATAGGCTTTTTTCCCAGCCTTCTTAGGGCCTTGTCAGTGAAGTTCAGCCATATCCCTCTAGACATGGAGTTCAAATCTGTTTTTTCCATCACTCTTAGGAAGTCCTAATACACACACACACACATATATATATATATATATATATATATATATATATATATATATATATATATATATATATATATATATATATATATATAAATCCAGGGCCGTCTTTAATATTGACTGGACCCTGGGCAAAATTTTTCTTTTTTTTAGGACTCTTGGGCCCCTCAACAGAGACTGGGCCCTGGGCAGCTGCCCCTTTTGCCCTGTGTTAAAGACGGCCATGTATAAATATATACATACAGAGAGAGAAGCACTTAACCAGGAAGTAATGTGGCACCAAATTCATCACTGCACAGTGTTTTCTCTTTTTCCTGTCAGCCAGTAGTGCTAGTATGGGAATAAGGTAAAAAAAAATGTAAAATTGTCTTTTTCACAAGTATATTTTGACCGCTACTGTGGTCTCTAAAAAAGGGTGATTAATTGTAAGAATATTAATCCCTGTGTAAAACAAAGATCAATTTTGTGTGCAAGCTCTTATGCTTTACACTTATATAGGTAGATCACAATGTCAAAACGTAGATCCAGTCTCACTAAATTATTGGTACCTCTGATTTAGAGGAAGGATCTTGGTGTATTTTAGTACATAAGACTTAGATTTGACACTATTCGTTATGATTCTGCAAATCAAAATGAATATGTTTATGATAATTTTGAGTCTTAAGAAATGTGTTTATAAGAATTAATAAAAGATCTGAGGTTATGTTTTGTAAATTAAGTGGAGATCAGAATGTATGCGTGTAAATTTCTACGGATCATACAGAACAACGCTGTGTTAGGTTTGATATAAGGCAACAAACAATATAACATAAAACAATTTGGGCTAGATTACGAGTGGAGGGCAAATGATTTCTTAGAGCTGTGGTTAACTGTTTTCCAAAAATAAAGTGTCACAAAACACATTAAAAATACATTACAAAGTACACTTACACTCATAATAAGTTATAAAGACTCAAAGATATGAGATCTTGGGTGAAAAAAAAAGCAGGCGAAGGACTTTAACATTGAGATACATACATATATATGTCTAAACATGTATATGTATGTGTCCAAAGAAATGTTGCACTCTCAGGTGTGGAAAAGCGAAATAACCTTTATTAGGTAGACAACAACGTTTCAGGGCACCTGCCCCTTTGTCAAGCTAAAAACATAGTGCGCATACAAACAATATACTGTATAGCAATATCAATAAAACAAGGGCCAATGAGAACACACGCCATGGGCGGGGTTATAGAAATCACATTTGAACCAAGAAAAACAACATATTAACCCTATATTTGCCCTTTTGGAGTGTCCCAGAGGACCAAGATTAAAAACAATCTGAAAAGGAAGCAAAATAGCACAGCCACTATACAAATATCACAATCTAGTATGGGAATATAATAAACTATTTAAACTAATTTAAATTTACATACAAATCTGTGGAAACCTATAGTATATACATAGAAAGTCTACAGGACTTAAGATCATATATATGAATAAATAAATATTCTGAACAAGATTTTTTTTAAATAAAATGAATTCTTTAAAAAACTTTTTCTGCATGAGTTAATGGGAGCTAGCTGAGTTAGCCCAAAAATTAATGTGTTATACTCAAAATAAATTTCTGTTTGACTAATGTCAAAAGACATAGAAGACATATGATTGTGACCTAAATGCAATTAACGAACATTTTTTTAAAGAATTAATTTTATTTTAAAAAATCTTGTTCAGAATATTTATTTATTCATATATATGATGGTGATCAGGAATTTCTATTGCTGTCGTCCTTTTTCATCTTATTCATCTCATTGTTTAGATGGAAATTTTGTTGTTTACATACCAAAAAAAAATTAAAAAAGATTTTTCATTAAATTTTTTGTCAATTGCATTTAGGTCACAATTATATGTCTTCTATGTCTTTTGACATTAGTCAAACAGAAATTTATTTTGAATATAACACATTAATTTTTGGGCTAACCCAGCTAGCTCCCACTAACTCACACAGAAAAAGTTTTTTTAAAGAATTAATTTGATTAAAAAAAATCTTGTTTAGAATATTTATTTATTCATATATAAGATGTTGATCAGGAATTTCTATTGCTGTTGTCCTTTTTTTTGTTCATCTTGACACATATATTGTTCTACACACCTTATCTTAGACAGTTGTTACACTTATTTACTGTCATCCAAGTTATTGGGTTCATTACACAAACTGCTGTTTCCTCATTTTTTTATTTTTTTATTGAAGACAATGATTTATCCCAAACATTATCATAAAAAAATGTATATATTTTGCAATATATATTGACTCTCCCAGTGGTTTTTGAAATAACAACAAATTTATATATTTTTTATTAATGCAACAAAATGTATACTATCCTATTTCATTGTAACACGTGTTTCATAGTATATCTTATGAATTTACAAAGATCCTTAATTACATATTTATCAATACCATTCCTTTCATAACAAAACCCCTTTTATTAAACCATTATATGAAATTTTCTAGATATTTTTTCCTAGAAAAGTCTCCTCACAGATTTCTTTGTCTGTTTGCAAACACACATTATTAGTAAATAATTGATTCCACACTTGAAACCTTAACCCTCTGTTGTCTATTGGATGATTTGAAAGTGCTGGATAACCAATGAAACACATTGTGGCAGCTTTAAAAAGCGCTTTTTTACTTGTATTTTTATCTTATTTTTATGCCTGATGAAACGACCGTGTTGTGTGGTCGAGAAACGCGTTGCAGCAACATTAAACTTGTCTTTTAACATTTATATACGGAGGAGTCTTTCTGCCTGATTATTCAGATTGAATTTGCTCTATCTGCACAGAGAACTTTGCAAACCATCACTTCATAATTGGTTTGCCTTCACCATACCTTCAGCCTGTTTGATACTTGGATTCAAACTTCCCTGTGATCTTATCTGTGACCTGAGAACTGGTCTCTACCTTGATACAGGATCAGTATCCAGTTAGCTGACTACTGCAAGTGTTAGCCTGCCTGTTTGCACTATCTAGTGCCTTCAAAAATTGTGAGTTTTACTATTTACCTTCTTTATTACATATCACATATGGATTTCACTATGAGGCGCCCATTTTCTTTCTAACCTAGATCATTGAGGTGAACGGAGATCATTCCCCCAAGTGGAGCTGCCTGATAGACTCCTTTTTCACTTGGGTTGAAATTCAGCAATTGAACTTTTGTTTCTTCAACAGGAACACTATTTCATTTATTAAGGTTAACCAATTTCACATCTGTCACCAGAATTTATTACTTTATCATGTTAAATAATATTTTATAATTTTACTAATTTTTACTCATTCCTGAGAGTCCACTTATCATTCATACACTATTTAAAACTAAAAAAAAAATTTGAGAAAACTTTTTCACATCACAAACATTTTTATCAATCTCCTTTTTTTCACTAGTTATTTTTAGTGCGCCACCTCCTGGGTGTTTCATCACCTTCTCTTTACACATATAAAAAGATTAATATATATGTAGACATATTTAGACATATATATAAGTGCATTGGAGCCTTTTGCCGTTAAAGTGTCATAAAACAGGTTGAGATCTGTGCATGTCCTAAAAGGGCTAGTTCATTTAAAATAGTTTGCATAAAAAAATTGTTTACAAATTGTTGGCAAGTATTTTAAAATAATTTTCAAAAATAAGCAAAATGAATTACATAGCTAAACTTCCTGGAGCAGCTAACTCCATCCCTCTTATCAGTGTTTAGACACAGGCATTGTATTTCAACTGAGTTCGCAGATTCTAGGCATGCTCCAGCAGATAATCCCTATTCACTTTTGCATTTTACCAAAAGAACAATAAACATAGATACAGCCACAAAAAGAACTGTGTGGGGGGAGTTAGAGCTTTACAATTCAGAAACTAAAAATAAAGGGTTAATGGTGAGGCACTGCAGTATACATTTGCAGGTAAAGTAATTAAAGTACATATTATATTATTTTGTCTCTATCCCAACTTGTTTTATGTCCCTTTAAGTAGATGAAAACATGTAAAAGCATATTTATACAATATTCATATTTTATAAACTTTTTAACTATGTTTTAACTGTAAATAGTTTTCATATTATTTATTCCTATATATATCTATACCTATATATAATTATCTATGTATAGGTATAAATATATATTTGTTTAAAAAACATTAGATATATGTAGAAATATTTATTTATGTATAAATAGAACATATTCTGTTACAAAATTACATGGAAAAAAAAATATTCATAATTTCATGTAGGGTTGCGCTAATGCGAATATGTTATGGTGTTGGCGCGAAAGTGGGGTGTTTTTTCCAAAAAAAATTCTCCATTGACTTCTGTGGGGGAATGCGCAAATGCAATCGTTATTTTCAACTTTTTGCGCAGGTTTGGTTACCGCTGGAGAAAAAATTGTTTACTTTCAACTTGTAATACTAGCGCAACCCAATTAGCGCAAAAATAAAAATCCTAGCTGAGTTTTCACTATAGCGAAAACGCAATATACCACTCCACTAGTCCTTTATGTTTACATTTGACATGGGCTTGACAGGATCCTTGTAATTTTGTGTGAACCTGGCATTAGTCCACAAGAATTCTGATATATTTATATGAACAGAGAATGGATCAGTGATTTTACTGTGAAAGAAAATTGCTCTAGCAGGATCTGGCTACTGTTTTTGTGAATGATTCCTTGGCAATTCTTGGATGGCATAAGGATGCTTGGATGTTGAAAGTAGAGCATTCTGTTCTATTAGCAGATACAGTGTTCTTGCTTGTGGCTCTGGGAGCACAGGCAGCATTGCCTGATAGCTGCAGCCCTGGTGAGGAAATGAAAAGGCAGAGCTAAATTAAACTTACAATTATTAACTAAATAATACCTATTTAAAACTAAATACATACTATAAGTATATATAGTTATATTGTAGCTAGCTTAGGTTTTATTTTTATTTCACAGGTAAGTTTGTATTTATTTTAACTAGGTAGACTAGTTAGTAAATAGTTCTCAACTATTTACTAACTACCTAGTTAAAATAAATACAAACTTACCTGTGAAATAAAAATAAAACCTAAGCTAGCTACAATATAACTATATATACTTATAGTATGCATCCATTACTATTTACTAACTAGTCTAACTAGTTAAAATAAATACAAACTTACCTGTGAAATAAAAAAAAAACTAAGATAGCTACAATATAACTATTAGTTATTTTGTAGCTAGCTTAGGTTTTATTTTATAGGTAAGTATTTATTTAGTTTTAAATAGGATTTATTTAGGTAATAATTGTAAGGTTTATTTTTATTATTGGGTGTTAGGGTTAGACTTAGGTTTAGGGGTTAATATATTTATGTAGTGATGTAGGAGGCCAGAGGTTTAGGGGTTAATAGTTTTATTTAGTATATTTCATTGTGGGGGCTTGCAGTTTAGTGGTTATTAGGTTTATTATAGCTGTGGTGTGGGCGGAAGGCAGATTAGGGTTTAGTAATATTTAAATAGTGTTTGCGATGCGGGAGGGCGGTGGTTTAGGGGTTAATAGGTTTAATATAGTGGCGATGATGTCGGGAAGTGGCGGAATAGGGGTTAATAATTTTAGTTTAGTGTTTGCGATGCAGGAGGGCCTCGGTTTAGGGGTTAATAGGTAGTTTATGGGTGTTAGTGTACTTTGTGACAGTTTAGTTATGAGTTTTATGTTACAGCTTTGTAGCATAAAACTCATAACTACTGACTTGAGATGGCGGTACGGATCTTTTTATTTTAGGCTGTACCGATCACTTTTAGGCCTCACTGCAAAACTCGTAATACCAGCGGTATGGAAGTCCCATTGAAAAAGGATCTTTTTTTAAAGTGCGGTACTGACGTTGCGTGACGGCCAAAAAGGTGTGCGGTTCACCTATTCTGACAAGACTTGTAATAGCAGCATAAGGGAAAAAGCATCTTTATGGGCCATATAGATGATCAAATTACAAAGGGAAAAGGATAAGAGAAAGGGAATAGAGGTTTAAGGGGCACTATCATCCACAATAAAATATATACCTTTATTTAATTTTGTTCCTTTAAAAACATCCAGGTTTGGGAAATAATTTAGATTCTCAGCCAGTGAGGAATATCAGAAATGAATTGATTAAATTTAACCACAATTACTGTAGATGTAAATATAAAGGGCGGAGAAACAATACACGGCCACTATCCCCTAACCAATAACGGGGAAACTGATACAGAGGGAGTGGCACAATGTCTTACTCGGGTACATAAATGAATAGTCTACAAATTCACAAATACGAATCTTTGCGGTTTTCCAGATTAGTCCATTAAGTACTCAGTAACTATAATATGCACAGTGTTACATTTACAAGTCACATATACCTATTGATGGCATAATCATAAATCTACATTATTTCCCAAACCTGGATGTTTTTAATGGAACAAAATTAAATAAAGGTATATATTTTATAGTGGATGATAGTGCCCCTTAAACCTATATTCCCTTTCTCCTATCCTTTTCCCTTGTAATTTGATATCTGTAATTATAAGAGGTTTAAATTAAGTGGGGCTAAAGTCACAACTAAGTAATGTTAGAGAATTGCACTAGATCAGAAAACTATGACATACAGGGAAAAATTCTAGAAGAGAGATTTGTGAAAAGTGATATGACAAAAACGAAATTGAAACTGTAAAATTAGAAGGAAGGGCTATCAAAAGGATCTCCTATATAAAAATAAGAATAATGACACACAGGAGAAAGCCAAACAACCATCTGAAAGAGATAAAAATATGTTTATTCCCTTTATAACTGCATACAATACACAACATATTAAACAGGCATTGGCACATTCTAAGAATGGATTCAGTATTAGGTAATGCACTAAGGGAAAAACTACAAATTGTGTATAAAAAAAAAGTGAAGAATATGAAACAAATTTTAGCACCTAGTGAGTTAAAAATGCCTTTAAAAGGGAACAAAACAAAGGCGGATTTAAATGGAAATAAAATCTAAGGTTTTTTTCCCTGCCACAAATGTACAGCTTGCAAAAACAGCACAAAAACTAAGGTGGTAAAATCTACAGTCACTGCAAGAGAGTTCCATATCAATCAGACCATCAAGTGTAAAGATAAAGGTGTAGTTTATTTAATACAATGCCCATGTGCCAAATAATATTTTGCCCAAATGAGCAGACCCCTGAAGACCGCATTTGCGAACATCTATGCAATATAAGGAATGGCTTTGAAGGCCACTTATTATCCAAACACTTTAAAGAGGCACACCAACAAAGCACAAAAGGTTTCCAATACTGGGGTTTACAACTTATTGCTAGAGACTGGAGAGGGGGAATCCACAAGCGTAAATTACTATATAATGAAGCACAACTGATACATGATTTCAAAACCCTAGAACCACAAGGTCTGAATGCAGAGTTAGATCTAAATCCATTTACCCACAATTAAAAAAATATATCCACAAGCTAACTCCCATATATATATAAAATCACTCTCCTTATAATGTATGATTTGTACATTCTAACATTTTTAAGGTCGGGGTAGCTTATATTAAGGGGGAACTATTAGCATTATGATAATCTGATTTCACTAAAACCTTTTGTATGTACTTTAAATCTTTAAATTATGCGCATAGTCATAAAGGCAAGTTCAATGAGATTTAAAGAAAATATAAGATAAATATTATCCATGTCATGTGTGTTTACACGTGAATATACAGTATATATATATATATATATATATATATATATATATATATATATATATATACATACATACACACACACAGTATATGCATGTATGTGTGTATGTATGTATGTGTGTATGTATATATATATATATATATATTTTTTTTTATATTAATTGTTTAAAGTTCTATAAGTTTTATAAAATTATATTAAAATGTTTTAAAAATGTTTATTTGGGGTCTCCATTCTTTTTGAAAAATATTAAAACTCCCTCACAAAGTTGGCTAAAGAAACAAATGCCTTTATGAATGAAGTAATAATACGTTGGTAAAAAATTGAAGACAAAGAAAAGTTATTTAGTAACTTAAAGTGACAATTTCACATGCAAAAATAAATAAGGACACTAATTGAGTTATGATTCACATTTCAAGTTATCCAAATTAAGTCCAGCAGATAAACAGTTAAAGGGACAGTCTACACCAGAATTGTTATTGTTTTAAAAGATAGATAATCCCTTTATTACCCATTCCCCAGTTTTGCATAACCAACAGTTATATTAATATACTTTTAACCTCTGTGATTATCTTGTATCTAAGCCTCTGCAAACTGCCCCTTTATTTCAGTTCTTTTGACAGACTTGCAGTTTAGCCAATCAGTGCCTGCTCCCAGATAACTTCACGTGCATGAGCACAGTGTTATCTATATGAAATGCATGAACTAATACCCTCTAGTAGCGAAAAACTGTTAAAATGCATTCTGAAAAGAGCTGGCCTTCAAGGTCTAAGAAATTAGCATATAAACCTCCTAGGTTTAGCTTTCAACTAAGAATACCAAGAGAACAAAGCAAAATTGGTGATAAAAGTAAATTGGAAAATTGTTTAAAATTACATGCTCTATCTGAATCATGGAAGTTTATTTTGGCCTAGACTGTCCCTTTAATACTTTGGCTTTAAATAGCCAGGGAAAACATCAGAGCAGCATCTTGAGAAAGGCCTGCACAAGGCTGAAACTAGTTGAAATTGATTAGCTGCTGCTGGACTGTTTTTCCTTTTGGAGCACAAACACTGTTTGTTACAAGGATCTACAAGGAGCAAAAAACAACATTCTGATTGAACTCCTTTAAGGCACTAGTTCAAAAAAAAGAGAAAAAAATACTGCTTAAAGAAAACTATTGTGTCTTTCTGGAATGACCCCTAAGCTGTGATTACAGACCGGATCACCTACACAATTAGGGACCGGATGAAAAAAGCTACTTACACAGTAACCTTTCAGTCCTAAGGAAATTCTGTCTGCATAAAGGAACCTGGGGAAAGAGGTAACAGAAAACACAGACAAAAAGCTGCATACAGGAGTGTTGGATGCTAAAACACAGTGCAAGTATAAACACATAATGAAAGTGGCATTTCAGTGAGCCTTCAGAGCAGAAGGTGCGAGCCATATCTTTTTGCAATCCTCCAAAAAGGAACATTACTTAGTTGTGGCTATAGCCCCACTTAATTTAAACCAGAGAGGGAAGATCCCCCCCCTTTTTTTAGTTGTTTTAGTTTTACATGTTTTTAAGAGTGCGCACTCTAGATTGTTATCCTATATGAATTGTGATTTTATGATTGTATTTTTAGAAGATAAAATAACGTGTTTTAAATACTGCATTTTTTAGTAAATAGGTTTTAAAAGAACCAATTAAATACTGTTGTATACGTTGAATTTAGCAAGTAGTGATTGTGTCAATTATTCCATATTTACCTTTAGCTGATATTTATTAGGCTCACTCTGTAAGGTTTTTTAGTTTAAGTTTTTAACTATCCACTTCAGGAGATAGTTGTTAGAGTGTAGTTTGGTATCTTCTATTCAGTACTATTTACCTTGCTTACATTTGCTCCATTCCAATCCAAACATACTATCTGGAATCAAAAGGAGATCTACCCTGGAAAAACGTTTTATAGCTTTTAGATTCACAGATATAGGATTTAAAGCCTGGGTTTTAAATTTGCCATATATCTCTAAAAAATAATTGGTTACAAATAGACGTGCGTTTCGTTTCAGAGATTCGGATACATCCGAATTTCCGTATCAGCACATCCCGAAAAATTCCGAAAATGAATAAATTAGTTTCTGAATTTTCGAATCCATTATTCATATTCAGAATTTCCATTGTTCCTAAACCGGAGTTCCCCGACACTAACTCTAAGTCTATAATAAAGCTATTAACCCCTAAACCACCATTCCCCGACGTCGCCAAAACTAACAATCTATTAACCCCTAAACCGCCGCCCGAAACATCGTTGACACAAACTAAACATATTAATCCCTAAACCGCCGTTCCTAAACATCGCGCTACTAAATAAAGCTATTAACCCCTAAACCGCACCACCCCACATCGCCAACACTAACTAAATCCATAAATAAACCTATTAACCCTAAAACCGCCATTCAGAAACATCGCCAACACGAACTAAACACGATTTTTAAAAAAAATAAAATAAATCTTCAGATATGGCTGTACTGCATTGATTTGTATGTCATTTCTTGCAAACCCGCTCCATCTAGTGGTTGCTTTTAGCACACATTTGTAAAATGGCTGTTTTACTTTCACTTTCTGTTTGATCTCAGTAGCAGTCGATCAATCTTTAGAAGTCTAAAAGCAGAGCCCATGCAGGAGAATGAAGAGGAGGGAAAGCCACTTACTTATATTTCCCTCTAGGGACGTCTGCAGTCTGAAACTTAGGATATGTAATCATTATGGAACCTCCCACACAATCTCCTGCTCTCTGAGAAACGTCTCAAATACATAGCAGATGCAGTTAACCCCATGACTTCCAAAAAGGCTAAAACTGCCGTCCCCTCTGCTAGCTAGCTGCTGGGTTAACTGCATCTACAATGTATTTGATATAAGCAAGGCACAGCATTTCTGAAAGGAGCAACCTCCCACCCCTACTGCTATATGCCTGTATTCGATTCCAGGACAGGAGCAGGGCTCATTTTCAGTCAAGATAAAATATTTAAAAAAAAGAAGAAATAAATAAATAAATAAATATATATATATATATATATATATACACATACACATACACATACATACACACGTGTATGTGATTGTGTGTGTGTATGTGTATATATATATATATATATATATATATATATACACACACACACACACATATACTCATATATATATATTATATTTACACACAGTGGATATAAAAAGTCTACACACCCCTGTTAAAATGTCAGGTTTCTGTGCTGTAAAAAAATGAGGCAAAGATAAATCATTTCAGAACTTTTACCACCTTTTAATGTGACCCTTAAACTGTATAACTCAATTGAAAAACAAACGGAAATCTTTTAGGTGGAGGGAAGTAAACAAAAAAAACTAAAATAATGTGATTGCATAAGTGTGCACACCCTCTTATGACTGGGGATGTAGCCGTGTTAAGAATTAAGCAATCACATTCAAAATCATGTTAAATAGGAGTCAGTACACACCTGCCATCATTTAAAGTGCCTCTGATTAACTCCAAATAAAGTTCAGAAGTTCTAGTAGGTCTTTCCTGACATTTTCTTAGTCGCATCCTACAGCAAAAGCCATGGTCCGCAGAGAGCTTCCAACGCATCACAGGGATCTCATTGTTAAAAGGTATCAGTCAGGAGAAGGGTACAAAAGAATTTCCAAGGCATTAGATATACCATGGAACACAGTGATGACGTCATCATCAAGTGGAGAAAATATGGTGCAACAGTGACATTACCAAGAACTGGATGTCCCTCCAAAATTGATGAAAAGACGAGAAGAAAACTGGTCTGGGAGGCTGCTAAGAGGCCTACAGCCACATTAAAGGAGCTGCAGGAATATCTGGCAAGTACTTGCTGTGTGGTACATGTGACAACAATCTCCCTTATTCTTCATATGTCTGGGATATGAGATAGAGTGGCAAGATGGAAGCCTTTTCTTATGAAGAAAAACATCCAAGCCCGGCTACATTTTGCAAAAACACACCTGACGTCTCCCAAAAGCATGTGGGAAAAGGTGTTATGGTCTGATGAAACCAAGGTTGAACTTTTTGGACAACATTCTAAAAGATATGTTTGGCGCAAAAACACTGCACATCACCAACATAATACCATACCCACAGTGAAGCATAGTGGTGACAGCATCATGCTTTGGGGCTGTTTCTCTTCAGCTGGACCTGGGGCCTTAGTCAAGGTAGAGGGGATAATGAACAATTCCAAATGCCAGTCAATATTAGCACAAAACCTTCAGGCTTCTGCTAGAAAGCTCCACATGAAGAGGAACTTCGTCTTTCAGCATGACAAAGACCCAAAGCATACATCCAAATCAACAAAGGAATGGCTTCACCAGAAGAAGATTCAAGTTTTTGAATGGCACAGCCAGAGTCCAGACCTGAATCCGATCGAAAAATCTGTGTGTGTGTGTATATATATATATATATATATATATATATATATATATATATATATATATATATATATATACACATACACACACACACACACAAAGATTACACGGGAGCTCTGTGTAACGCGCTCACCATAGATCCGGGAGCCGACACAACGGAGCGTGGGCGGGGACACACCCCTTTTGGATTGATCCTGCGATTAGCTGCTACTCCGGGAGAAACTGCCAGACACGCCCCAAACAGGATACACACTTACACAAAGTGGAGATATAGCGCACAAATCCTAGGATAGGCGTAGCACCCTCTGAGGGGGTGAAAATAACGAACTCCAGGAAGCGCTGTAATAAAAACGGTTCCAAATTTTATTGTTTAAAACAGATGCCAGATATCACAGCCAGCAGAGACAATCAGGTGTTAGAGCTGATCTCCACGCAGACGCGTTGCTTGAGCAGTGAACAAGTGCGCATGGGCACAAAATGCGTCTGCGTGGAGATCAGCTCTAACACCTGATTGTCTCTGCTATATATACACACACACACCACACACACACACACATACACATATGTGGTTTGTATTTTTATGCTCCCAGAATGTATTGGACATTGAAAAACATGTACATTATTATTCTGTAGTGTTAAATAAACTTTTTTATTGAAAAATTAAGGTGTTATAGTAATTTTTAAGAAAATGGCGATTAAATCCCGCCATATCGCCCAGCCCTAATTGTGAGTGTGCGCTGAACAGGAATATAGATTGGGCTGTTACATTTTAATCGACAGCAGCGAACAACGTTGTAAAAAAAAAAAAAACTCTGACACTGTGGGTGGCCAAGACAGCATACCGATGGTGTATGATGTTCACCTTTTTACACACTGTCACAGCGTTACAGCTTCATGGAGTAAACTCTTAATAAAGATGACAACTTTTATTTTTTCATGATGAATATGAAATGTTTACTAAACCTTTAATGAATTGTTCCCAATAATATTTATATTTAAAAAAAATCAGTTTTTCTTATTTTTTAAAGGACCTTTAATCCTTTGAGTGCTAAGCACTTTCCCACCTGGGTGCTAAGATTTTTTAAATTTTTTATTTTTTGAACAATTTTTTTTAAAACTTTTTTTGTAATTTTTTTTTTGAGACCCCCAAGACTTACACTGTTGGAAAGGTTAGGCGATTACCTTTCCAATGGTGTTGGGGGTCTGTAGCTGCTTAGATGCCTGAGATACAGGCTTCTAGGCAGCATGCCCCCTGCTCCTATACTTAACATTCTTAAGTATAAATAAATTTGTGCGGTGACGTCATCGTTATTGCACGTGACGTCACCACGATGCCGGTCACTCTACAGGCATGATCGCCGGGGTAGGAGCCCCCAGATCTCCCTGAAGGTGCGAGAGTGCTAGTGATGGCTCTGAGCCGTCATTAGCACCAGAGTGGGAAACTCTGTGACGACTCAGAGCCGTCATTAGTACTCAAATGGTTAAATATAGTAGAATTACATAATCAACAAGTGAATAAAAATGACAAGGCAATAGCACTTACTCTGAATGTGCAGTAGATTTTTTTATTACACGTTTGAAAATGTACTTGAATTTGCCAACCCCCTGTATCATGTGTCAGCCATTAGCCAACCACAAACTCATATGTACACATTGTGTAATCTTGCATATGCTCAGTAGGAGATAGTGCCTCAGAAAGTATACACATAAAAACAGAATTTATACTTACTGATACATTTCTTTCTTTCGGGATGAGGAGAGTCCATAGATGTCAGTAACATGTGGGATATATTTCCAGCCACTAGGAGGCAGTCAAGAACCAAGTTGCCACTTTGCAAATATGTTCCAAGGAGGTGTCATTTTTGAAGACCCAGTTAGTAGATACAGATCTAGTAGAATGAGCAGTTACTCTTTTTAGGGGCGGTTTTTCCACAACCTACTAAGCCTTACGAAAAATCTGTTTTAGTTATTATGCCAAGGCCACTGCTGTGGTGTGGTGTGCTGAAATGGGTAGAAGAAAGAGAACCTTCTATGACAATACCTTTAGGTCCAATGAGTACATAGGTTTAAAGGGTAAACCTTGCAGAACAGAAATAACCAGATTCAAATTTCAAGGGGGAGAAATGGGTCCAATAACAGGGAGAATTCTCACCAAGGCTTGGACAAAAGTTTGAACATCAGGTAATTTAGCCAGTTTTTTGTGAAACAAAACCGATAATGCTGAAATCTGACCCTTTAAAGAACTAGCTGATAATCTCTTATCTAGTTCATCTTGAAGGAACTGAAGAATTCTAGGGATTCTAAAAGATTTCCAAGAGAAACCTCTAGAAGAACACCAAAATAAGTAAGCCTTCCAAATCTAATTACAAATTTTCTGCGTGACAGGTTTTCTGGCTTGCAGTAAAGTAGAGATAACAGTACCTGAGAAACCTCTGTTTTTCAGAACTAGTCATTGAACCTTCACGTCATCAAATTCAGATATTTGAGATCCGGATGATACTGTACAAGGGTCCTTGAGACAGCAGATCTTTCCTTAGGGGTAGAGCCCATGGAGGAAGAGATGACATCTCTATTAACACAAGGAACCTCCCATAGGACGATGTTGGTAGCAAACTTGAATCAAAGGGAATCTATCCTTTAAAAAAAATGGCATGGTCATAGAAAACAAAGGAGGGGAGGGGTTCTGGAGATTGCAAGTTAAGAAACCAAAACAGGTAGGGATACAAAGGGACAGACAGAACAGAGAGGATTGGGTAAGGAGACCCAGGTGGTAGACCCACTACATGTGATCAACCTCTCGAGTAGGACCTGTAATGAGGCTCATTGTAAACCATTGAATAGAGGCCTCTCGTTCTCTTCCGCAAGTGAAATTGATTATTTTGAAATCATAAAAGATTTAAATTTATTTTTGAACACACTACCTTTACAAAACTTGAAGACATACCAGAACAGATAAACAAATTCTTAATGATTTGATTGATTTATTGAACAAAAACGATAACATAGATTCTGAACTGAATTGAACTAATAGACTAAGGACTAAATCAACATTTATGCCCTCTTTTCTAGATACCCCCAAATTGAGACATATTTTAAGGGTTGTGAGTAAGGAATTGTTCACCATCAGACAAAAAACAAATTCCAAATTTGTCTAAGGATGAAATGGTGGCTCTAAAAGAATGGATATTGTGATCAAACCATCTGATAAAGGCAGCAATGTGGTACTCTGGCCTCTGCACTTATATGAAAGGAAGCATACAGATAATTACGGGATGCAAATTGTTACAAAGTCCTATGGGGCGATCCAACAGATCAGTTTCTTAAAGGGACACTGAACCCAAATTTTTCCTTTTGTGATTCAGATAGAGCATGACATTTTAAGCAACTTTCTAATTTACTCCTATTATCAAATATTTTTCATTCTCTTGGTATCTTTATTTGAAATGCAAGAATGTAAGTTTAGATGCCGGCCCATTTTTGGTGAACAACCTGGGTTGTTCTTGCTGATTGGTGGATAAATTCATCCACCAATAAAAAAGTGCTGTCCAGAGTCTGAAACAAAAAAAAGCTTAGATGCCTTCTTTTTCAAATAAAGATATCAAGAGAACGAAGAAAAATTGATAATTGGAGTAAATTATAAAGTTGCTTAAAATTGCATGCTCTATCTGAATCACAAAAGACAAAATGTGGGTTCAGTGTCCTTTTAAGACCTATTACAACCTGAAAACACATGCTGTTGATGATGAAATAATAACAATCAAATAATTTGGATTCCTAAAATGTGAGAAACCAAAAGTAGCGACATTCTACATGCTACCAAAAGTGCATAAGAACAAGGATAATCCTCCAGGACATCTGATTATCTCCAGAATTGGGGCTCTGTGTGAGCAACCAAGTAAATATCTAGATGCCAGACTAAGAGACATAGTTCTCACTCTACCGTCATACTTACGAGACACAATGGATGTATTAAATAAAATTGAGGGCATCACTTTGGAAGATGACACATTTCTGGCAAGTTGTGATGTTGAGGCCTGTATATCTCAATAGACCACCAACATGGCTGTAAAGCAGTGGAATACTTCCTAAACATGAAACCTAAAACTAATGAACTTAGTCTATTTTGTTCTACACCATAACTATTTTGTGTTCAGAGACCGATTCTATCTACAGGTCAGGGGAACCGCAATGGGAGCAGCCTCTGCTCCCACGTATGTCAATATCCATCTTGGCTAGTGGGAAAGAGAACTTATATTCGGTGATAACATGAACAAAATATACAGATCATATTGTACTATCGCTACGCTATATAGACGACATACTGATAGTTTGGAAAGGTGACAAATATTTATTTTTTGAGTTCATTGAGATCCTTAACATAAACAAACTAAATCTGAAACTAACCTATGAATGTGATTTTAACACAATCAATGTTCTTGACTTAAAGATCAGTAGAGATAATTTTGGAAGAATGCAATCAGATCTATATAGGAAAACTACAGCTTCTAATTTAGTACTACACTATACCAGCTCTCATCATCATGCTACTAAAAGAGCAATACCAGTAGGAAAATTCATCTGATTAAGGAGAAATTGCTCTGACATGAAAAAATATAAACTCAGAGTCAAGGAGTTAAGATTGAGATTGAAAGAGAGGGGATATCCCGCAAAAAGCATATGGAAAGCCTATCAATAGGCACTCCACACAAAAAGAGACAACCTTTTGGTTACCAAATCTAAGCAAAAATCAGGTCAAGACTCTGTAAAATTTGTGGGGACTTACAATAAATGCCACAAAGAAATTTTGAACATTCTTAATAAACATGTGGACATTCTGAGGTCAGATGAGGAGAAAGTTTACCAAAAAGGGAATAGTGTACAGCGCCAGAAGAGTATACACACAGGCTCACTTAAATCTAAAAGATTACCTAACTTAATCATCTAAACAAGGTCTCCTAAGGACACTATACCTATCCCCCTTTTGGACGTCCTCTACAATATCCTAACACTTTGGAACTTTTATTAATACATTTTTCCAACACCACATTTTTCCCACACTGGGACACAGATAATTTCTTTATTAATGATATTATGGATTTTATTTTTTCCTCCTGGATTATACATTTAACTTTTGAATTCCACTGAACTTACTTTAAGAACACTCCCCTGGGATTTAATATCCATTAGTATTTTCTTTGAAAACACGAATAAAGAGATTTTTTTTATTTTTTCATTTCTTCATCAATTCTTGTACATATTTTCGCAGATATTTTTTGTTGGTGTTCACATAGCACCATCCCTTTTGCGCATACAGCCTATCTGGGTGATTTTTTCACATACCAAGTGATCACTGGGCATTAATTAAATTGCTCTTATATCTATATACTAGGTTTTATATTGCTTTTTTTAATTTTGATGTATAACCTTGTTATCTAATAAAAACACCTTTTAACCTATCACGCTTAAGCCAATCTCTGGCGCTCCTTTAACACTCCCCTTGCACAGATGAGGAGATAGCCAATATAATAGGCAACAGGATTGCTGTGAGTTAGCATAGATCACAAACCCTACGGGATAAACTTATATAGCCACTTATCTAGGAAGAGCCATGTGAGTTACTCCATGCTGAAATTAAATGGATCTTTCAGTTGAATACCTTAATCCCAAAACAGTTAAATGAACAGATTGTATATAGCTATTTCCTTTAAAAAAGAGAGGTTAACCTTATCCCTGCCATGTAGTATGATCAACATACTGAGCCATATAGCCTTAATAAAGACATTGGGTGTAAGGCTATTTGAGTTAAGATCAATATGTGGAAGAATGGAATAGAATGAGAATTTTTTTTATATATAGCACAAACAACATTGTTACTGGTATCACTATTGTTAGAATGTGGATTGTTATGCTACGTGTCCTTGGATGATGGAGGTAAATTACATCTTGTTGATACCCCACATCCATCATAAGGGTTCATCATAATACTGTTGTTAAATAATGCCTGTATCTCTAATGTTGGTAACAGGGATTATATGTTGATAAGTCTAGCATGATATAACCTCGTATACACTACATGTTAATGTAACATAAAAACTGATGAGAAGACTACACTACAGAATGAATATATGACGTAACATACTCTTTGGTGGTTTGGTATGAATATATCCTGATGAGATTATCAGTTTAAACAACAGCATAGTTATCTGTGTGGTAAGACAGTCCTCGTCAATACGATATAACAACATATGATATTATAAGTTTAATTGACATCACTTTTGCCTAAGTGGAGCAAATGAGAGGAAAACGATAAACAAAATGATCAGAGAATTTAACTATCTATAGATCTCGCTAGGTACTGTTAATCCAGGGATTAACGTAAATCGTAGGTTATCGGAGTGGGTACTGTTGTGACGTTGTAAATTCTAGGCTGACATTGGCTAGCAAGTGATGGGCCCCTACCCAATTACAACATTGGAAAATTCAAAGAGGCTGGCTTTACTAGAGACCGTGGAAATGCAAACAGACTATAGATACATTATTGGAGCCACAAATGTAGTTTGTAGTTACAAATGTGGTAGCTAGTTAATCTGTCTGATACTTATCGGATACAACTGAATATCCGTTTCCACCTATGTACTTGTAAACGCAATGAGGCAGGGCTTTGCGAGGGATTACATATATACACTTTTGAATCTAGACACAATGATTAAGACGTATAATTCATTTAGAAAATTGCCAAGGAGCTATTTGTATTAATATACAGTGAACACTAAATAATAGCTACTAGAATTTAGGTATTTGCAAAGATATGAAAGCACGAAAGTGAGTTGTTGAAACCAGAACTGTGCTTGATTGGCTGGCTATGGCGACTGATTGTGATTGGCTGAGTCAGCTTATTTAAACTGGAAAGAAACATAACTATAACATAATAAAGAAACATAACTACTTTGCCTTTGACAAAGCAGCAGTGCGAAACGTACGTCAGGCGTTTCTGGCATGGTCCGGTCCGGGCCAAGGGTCTCTATGGATATTGCCTGTATCTGGTAATATGGTTCTGATTTGTTTTGCCTATTCAGACTAATACGGGAACACCCAGCATTTTTTAAGTAATTGCACTGGAGTTACACATGAGTATAGCAGATTGCCATCCTATTATGCTCCCTTGGAAGGCTTATGAGTCACTGATAGACTGTAGTTACTGGCTTTTTTGTTTAATGGGGATAGTTACCCATATTGTACTTGCCTTCCATTTGGCCTTTTTTCTAGTTCTAGTTCTAGGATG
The DNA here is from genome assembly GCF_027579735.1 of Bombina bombina. Lineage (NCBI taxonomy): Eukaryota > Metazoa > Chordata > Amphibia > Anura > Bombinatoridae > Bombina > Bombina bombina. The sequence goes on from NC_069504.1 coordinate 560,938,517, forward strand.
TTGATAGGTAACCTCGCCTCCAGGGGGGGCCATATTCCCTGCACTCTTCAAGACTCCCAAACAGCCCCGCAAACCCTTGAGACTTGCGTCCATAGTGACTATGGTCCAGATAGACCAAATAAAAGAAGCTCCAATGGTCAAATAGGGAATTTTCCTCCACCATGAGAGAGATTGTTTGACTGAAGAATTGAGCTCTATCTGCTGTTCCAGATGGAAACAATCCTTAGACCTCTATTGAAGCATGGACAATTAGAGAGGACAAAGATGAAAGCGAGCCAAAGGTACCACGTCTGATGATGCCACCAAAAGACCCACTACTTCCATACATTGTTCTACAGATTGAGAATGAGCCATCTGTAGGGAAAGACAGGCAGTCTGGAGTTTGGTTCTGCAAAGTTCCATGAGAAATAAGCGCATTTGAACTGAGTCTATTATCAAACCTAGAAAAATACCATTCTGTGGGTATGAGCAGTAGCCAGAGAAAGAGACAGTGCTTGAACCAATATATCATCCAAATAAGGAGCAACAGAGATTCCTTGAGCTCTGATCACTGCTGAGAGCCCCTTATGCCTTTGTGAAGATGTGAGGGGTGGTGGCCAGACCGAAGGGGAGGGCCACAAATTATTAAAAAGCAAATCTTAGAAACTGGAAATTATCCTTGTGAATTGGAATATGCAGATATGCATCCTTTAAATCTATAGTTGTTATAAATTGACCCTCCTGAATTAGAGGCAAGATGGTACAAAAAGTTTCCAATTTGAAAGAGGGTACCCAAACAAATTTGTTCAAAGTTTTTAAGTCCAGAATAGGAAGATAAGTGCCTTTCTTCTTTGGAAAAATGAAGAGGTTGGAGTAGAAACCCTGAACCTGTTGCGATATTGGAACAAGTTGGATCCCTCCCATATCCTCTAAGTCTTGAACACATTGAACAAAGGCAGGCACCTTTACAAGATCCTTTGGAACGTGAGACAGATCCTTAACTGAGCAAGACCAGGCATCTGAAACGGAGTCAATATGCCCCCCTACCAGAAGATCTTCTGGACAGGGGGCTGTCCCTTCATGCAGATTTCTTATTTGAGTTGGGCTTTTAGGACTGTTTGTTTTTAGACCAAGAAGATCCTGGTTTGCAGGGGATCTTTTGATCACTAGGGGAGCGAAAGGAAGGAAAACAAATTTTATGCTTATACTTCCCATTACATTTCTTGTCCTGAGGTAGAAAAGTCTCCTTTCCCACAGTGACAGTTTTGTTACTAGAATCCAATTCTGATCAAAAAAGCATCTTTCCCTTCAAAAGGGACTATTCTTAGAAACCATGTCAGCTGACCAAGATTTAAGCCATAAATCTCTCTTTTAGAAAACTGCAATGGTCATATTTTTACATAAATTTTTATGATGTCAAAGACTGCATCACAAATGCAATCATTAGCCATTTTAAGGACTTTAATGCAGATGGTAATATCCCCAGAAGATTGATTAGAAACCATCTGTGAAAGAGAATCAAACCAGGACGCCACAGCGTCCACACAGGTGATTGCTACTGCAGGTCTATGCTGAAGAGCCGATTGGGAGAATTATTTGGATTCCTAAATGAAGACATATCCTCCATAGGAATAGTAGTGCATCTAGCTATGGTGGAAATAGCTCCATCAACCTTATGAACTACTTCACAGGCTGTTAAATTCTTCTCTAAAAATACATACATTTTCTTAACCTGTTTGTAGGTGCAAAAGGAATGCCTGGTTTCTTACATTCTTTGGCTATATAGTCTGTAAACAAGTCTGGTGCTTCAAAATCCTTAGGCACTTTAGGTAGTGATTTAAAAACTTGATTCAACTTATTTATAGGTTTGGAATCCTCTGAATTCATTTCTGATAGCTCCAATGTATTCAAACCTTCCTGAAGTAGGAAGCAGATATGGCCCACTTTAAATCTAAATGTAGAGGATCAAGGTCCTCAGAGGAGACTTCACTATGAGAAACCTCAGACAGAGACTCAGCTGAGTCAGAGCTTTGTAAGGTTGGTGGTAACTGAGCCTGGGAGATAGGACCCTGCGTATTACAGGTAGTGTGAGGTAAATCTCCCCATACGCGGTATGGGGATAACAGCTAAAATCTCTGTCTTTTGAAGACTGTATTTAAACTCTGGAGAAAAGTCAGTGGAATCCCCGTGGGCCACAAAAACAGACATGGGCACTAACTGTCTGCCAGGTGTCATACTGATTAGGGCTTGTAAATTGGGGATGTGGGATACAATTAGTACATAACTGGTTAATTTGGTCCACTGGAACAGTTTTGCATAATAAACAGGGAAAGTGAACTGCAAAAAGTTTTTGGGCTGCAGTATGTTCCCTAGGGGTCCCTTTTACTGGGCAAGTCAAATCAAGTAGGGGTACAGACATGACTGCAAAATAATAAGCAAAATTGTAGGTAATTAAAAAAAAGTATATATTCCAAAACTTTATATTATCAGTGTATTAATACAACAATAAAACGAACAGCCTAAAATAAACACCTCAGAACCCAAGAAGACCGAGAAAAAAGCAAAAGAACTTCCGTCAGAAGTTTTTTTACCCATCCCCTCAGCAGCAATTATGAGGGTACTCACCCACCTCCTGGGCATATAAAGGGTTAAAACTGGACCCAGATAGTTTGTAAATTCTGGAGACAGGTCTAGAGTAAATTTTCAGCTACTGTTAGATCCAGTGAGGGAGAGAAAGGACACCAAAGGTGGGCGGAGCCTAAGTCTGGAACCATGTGCAGGCTATGCCCTGTTAGAAAAAAAACACTAAACCACACCATAAACATATTTTATTGAATAATACCCCCCTTTGATCCCCCTTGTGTCCCCAACCCTAACCTCATCCATCATGAGTTAACCAATATAGCCAATATAATTGATCCTTTTCTCCTTGGAGAAGCACAAAAAGCTTATTAAGACCTAAAAGAGGAGGCTGCTGCAGACTACCCAAAACTAAAGGCTGAAATTCTGGCCAGGTTGGGGGTGACAGAGACTGTAAGAATTCAGAACTTCTATAAATGGTGTTTTAACCCCTTAATGACTGCAGCACTTTTCCATTTTCTGTCCGTTTGGGACCAAGGCTATTTTTAAATTTCTGCTGTGTTTGTGTTTAGCTGTAATTTTCTTCTTACTCATTCACTGTACCCACACATATTATATACAATTTTTCTCACCATTAAATGGACTTTCTAACGATACCATTATTTTTATCATATCTTATATGACATAAAAAAATTAGAAAATATGAAGAAAAAAAACACACTTTTTCTAACTTTGACCCCCAAAATCTGTTACACTTCTACAACTACCAAAAAGCTCCCATGTTAAATGGTTTCTAAATTTTTCCTGAGTTTAGAAATACCCAATGTTTACATGTTCTTTGCAAGTTATAGGGCAATAAGTACAAGTAGCACTTTGCTATTTCAAAACCATTTTTTCCCCAAAATTAGCGATAGCTACATTGGAACACGGATATCTGTCAGGAATCCCTGAATAACCCTTCACATGTTTATATTTTTTAAAAGAAGACAACCTAAGGTATTAAACTTGGGGTATTTTGACTCTTTTCATGCAACCATTTTACCACCAATCTATGCCAAAATTTGAAAGAAATTTTTTTTGTGATTTTTGACAAAATAGCAAATTAAGAATACATTTACTGAGAATGTTAAGGGTTACTGCCAAATAACACCCCAATATGTATTCAGCAACATCTTCTGAGTACAGTGATACCACCCATGTATAGGTGTGTTGGGTTCTCTGGGGTTTAAAAGGCTTTATTTTTAGGGGCAAATTCCAGTTTTTCAACTTGGAATTTTCACATCTGTCATTATGCACCCATGTCCTATTTGGATCATTTCTGAAGCCGGCCAATGTAATTTAGCCCCATCAAACCATATATTTTTGAAAAGTAGACACCCTAGGGTATTTCATATTTTAACAATTTCCATGCACTAATTATACCACCAGTCTTTGTCAAACTTTTGGGTAGTCATTTTTTTGTGTTATTTTCCACACGCATTATAATTTAGGCATGTATTCTTAGTTCCTGTTATGTGTTACTGCAAAAAACACCTCAATATGATACAGTGATACCACCCATGAATAGGTTTGTTGGGTTCTCAGGGGGCTAAAAGGCCTAATTTTTAGGAGGCGCAATGCAGTTTTCCAACTTGGAATTTTCACATTTGTCATCATGCACCCATGTCCTATTTAGGCCATTTCTGAAGCCGGCCAATGTAATTTACCCCCATCAAACCATATATTTTTGAAAAGTAGACACCTTAGGGTATTTCAAATGCTGGTATTTTAACACTTTCCATGCATTAATTATACCACTAGTCTTTGTCAAACTTTTGGGTAGTCATTTTTTGTGCTATTTTTCACACAAATTGTACTTTAGGCATGGATTCTCAGTTCCCGTTATGTGTTACTGCCAAAGGACACCCCCAAATGTGTTCAACGATCTCTTGAATACATTGATACCACCTATGCATAGGTTTGTTGAGTTGGTTGGGGTTTGCAATGCCAAACTTCTGACATGTGTTTGTGATTTTTTCAAATTTAACTTATCTTCTTTGACTATCTTCTTTAATTGTGGTGGTATTTTTTTCATTTTTACACACACATTGCTTTTTGGCTATGATTTAGGAGAGCCTGTTGTAAGTTATTGTAAAAAAAACACCCAAGGTTGTTTTCTGCAAGACCTCCTGAGTACACCTATGCCCCCAATGCGTAGGTTTGACAGGATTTTTGGAAGGTTTGGTTCCAAGTTTATGACTTGTAATTTTAGTTAAAAGTGAGAGTATTTCTTCTGATAGGCCTATCATTAGTTTGAAGCCTATTGCATACCCCATTTTTATTTATTGCCATGAAAGTGTTTATTTTTTAAATGTTGACACCCCAAGGTATTGTATATGGTGTGCTTTGATGCCTTTGAAGCAACCGTTTTAGCCAAAACATTTGGAGAAAGTGTATGGTAATTTTTCAATTTTCATTTTTACACACACATTGCTGTTTGACTATGATTTAGGAGAGACTGTTGTAAGTTATTGCAAAAAAACACTCCAGGTTGTTTTCTGCAAGACCTCCTGAGAACACCTATGTCCCCCATGCATAGGTTTGACAGGGGTTTTGGTAAAAAAAAAAAAAAAAAAAAAAACAGCCCCAATTTTATAATTAGAGTAGTGAAATGTAAAAATCTGGCACAGTAAAAGTAAAAAAACAACCAAAAAAAATATCTAACAGTAAACATAACCAAAAAAAGAATAACAGCAAATGTATTTATTTTTTTAAAAATTGAACATTGTATGGTACCGCTTGAAGCAGTCCCTAATTCAGAGTCCAGGTTGTCCAGTGCAATCAGGGCAGTGATATATGGTGTCCCTTCTCTGCCCCCTCTTGGTACAGACTCTGCATTTTTTCTTGTGGTCTCTGCTTTGCGGCAGTAGGGGGGGATTTTAAAAATAAAATGGGTAGCGCCAACTCTGCTCTCTCCCATCACCGCCCGGAGAGCAGGTGCATCTTGATACAAAATCCCCGAAATGATCTGGAGCTGAAAATGTAAAAAAGTCTGTTTCAATCCGGGGTTTGCTTTTTGAACAACAAATATGTGTTGTGGGTTTCAATCTGCATTAAGTAAATTGCAACCTTTTTGTACCAGGCCCTTGTCTTCTGCATAATTAGGTAGGGCTGCAGCAGCTGATCTGCCAGATCAACCCCACCCATATGCCGATTATAAGACTTGATGCACACTGACTTCCTTATGATCTCAGCTCTGCCATGTACAGAGACCGCCACCGTCCTCACAGAGCTTATACACATTTACCCCATACCTGGAGCACTTGGAAAGAAATATACTGCTTGAATCCCAGCCTTCCCTTATACTTCATCAGGGATTCATCAACGCATATATTCCTTTCAGGTGTTTAAACCTCTGCAAACCTGGCAGAAAAGTGGGTAATCAGGAAGCGGATTTTATACAGCCTGTCAAATTGGGGATGCTCCCTAGGGGGGCACAGGCTGTAGTCGCTGAAGTGCATGAAATGCAGAATCATTTCATATCTCTGCCTCAACATACTCTGGGAGAAAATGGGGGTAGAGCAGATGGGGCCACTGCTCCAGTAGGAGCGAACGGAGGGTTTCTTTATGATGCCCATCAGCATAGTCAATGCCCAGAATTTTTTAAATTCTGGCACATTGATGGGGGCCCATTGCTGCTTTTCCAAATATGTTTCAGGCTTTGCAGCACGGAACTGATAGGCATATAAATTAGTTTGGGCGACAATGTTCCTCAATACATCATCTCCCAGAAACACCTCCATAAGCTGTTGGGGGCTAAAATCTGCCACATCTATATTTATGCCAGGATTTGCTGTGAAGGGTGCCTCCTCAGCACTATATCTTTTCTGCGACATTATTGTATCTGTCACAGAAAAAATTTACTAAAAAAATGTTTTAATTTAAATTAAATTAATTAACTAAATGGCTCTGAAAAGAGCCTTTGGTTTTTTTAAAAAATGACAACAAAAAAATTAACCCCTAAAAAAATGCACAGACAGCAAAAAAGTACAGCTATGCTACTGCCAGTAATTTATAGTGATCACTGGCAAGCTAGGGGTTAATGACTCTGGAAATTAAATTAGCTAAATGGCCCTGAAAAGAGCCTTTGGGTTTTTAAAAAATAACAAAAAAATTAACCCCTTACAAAATGAACAGACTGCAAAAAAAGTGCAGCTATGCTACTGCCAGTGATTTATAGTGATCACTGGCAAGCTAGGGGTTAATGGCTCTGAAAAGAGCCCTTGGCATCTACTTATCAAGCCATCAACCGCAAATACGCTGGAATTCCGCAGCGTAAATGTGGCGAGCCTGATTCCCCTTAGTTATCAAACCCTACAGACCGGCAAAAGTAGAATTCTGTGACATAACATACGATCCGCCGGGCAAAGTCCGACACAGATCGATGCTTACGTCATTACAGATGTTACGAATGCAAATTCGGCACTATCTGACTACTTTTGCTAGTTAACAAATTCCTAACAGGTACGCTCGCCACTATTCCGGCCCAGCGTACCTGGTTTTCAATCCATCGCCCTGGAGGCGGCGGATACCATAGGAATCAATGGGAGTCTGAAAGCAGTGAAAGCTTATGTTCGCTGCTGCCCGATATCCCATTGATTCCTATGGTAACGTTTACACCTAACACCCTAACATGTACCCGAGTCTGCCGCCCTCTTCACCGCCGCCACCTACATTATATTTATTAACCCCTAATCTGCCGCCCCACCACCGCCACCTACATTATATTTATTAACCCCTAATCAGCCCCCCCTACACCGCCGCCACATACATTATACTTATTAACCCCTAATCTGCCCTCCTACACCGCCGCCACCTACATTATATTTATTAACCCCTAATCTGCTGTCCTGCCACCTACATTATATCTATTAACCCCTAATCTGCCCCCTACACTATACTTATTAACCCCTAATCTGCCCTCCTACACCACCACCACTTACATTATATTTATTAACTCCTAATCTGCCCCCCCTACACCGTCGCCACCTACATTATATTTATTAACCCCTAATCTGGCCCCCCATACACCGCCGCCACCTTCATTATATTTATTAACCCCTAATCTGCCCCCCCTACACCGCCGCCACTGTATTAAATTTATTAACCCCTAAACCTAAATCTAAACCTGCACCAGTCTGACAAGTACACCCAGAGCCACCTATGACCACACATATAGCCCTGGTTTAACAGTTATAATGTTCCGGACATTACCACATACCTATAAAGTGAAGATCGCATGAGGAACTAGCTGGAGCTGGGTCTCATCTAACACCACAGCTCATGAAGCGCAAGCAGCAGCCGGTGTCTGACAGGGGACTGCAATGAAAACCTGGGTGCACTAATCTCGATGCCGATCTGAGACTTTGGCGAAATCAGGGTAAGGAGGTCAGCGGCATATTAACACACAAGCCCCGATACTCACAAGAGAACTTTCTAACAGTAAGACTGCATCCGCCATCTTGGTGCGACACACGCACTTTTAATTTAGCCCCGGCACTTTACAGCAAATCATATAAAGAGCAGTAGCGGTCAGTCACAAATCTGCTTAGGTTTGCAGTGAATTTTGTCCACAGGGCTTAATGGAATAAAACCTACGTATTAGAGTAAAATATAAATATAGAGTTGGAACCGGACTTTACTTTAAACATGTGAACGGAACATGCTTTTCATGCTTGACGGGCTCTGAAGACTCAAGCTGTTTCTTTTCTCCTTCACTTACCCATCACTGTTAAAAATGAAGTGTTATATAACATATTAAGATCTCTTGACCGGTCAAACTGTACTAACATAACAATAGCACACCACTCCTCCGGGGCCATGATTGGAAAGATCAGTTTAATGTCACATCCACTAATGTGAGAAAAGGGAGGAAAAAGGAGACTGCCCCATAAGACTATCACTGTAAGATCAGGGACTTTACTCTAAATCAATGATCCAATAAGCTTCAAAGCAGGCAAGTCACTGAGGCCTACTCTATATTACCAGGCAAGGAGGGTGTCAATAATAAGCATACTTGTATGCATTTTGTCTATCTGAAGTACAAATCTAAGCTGCCTGGTGATAGCATACTGCAGAGACCTTTTTTTTTTTTTTTTTTTTTTAACATCAAAGACAGTTTTCTTTAGATTTTTAATCACTCCTCACGATACAATATATCATAGAAAGACTATATTTCAATATTTCTGAGAGTCTTGATTGCACGGCAGAATACAACAAAAGAGGTCTCAGAGTTAAGTGTAAGCAAGATGTCGCCCAAGAAAAACCCGCAAAAAAGCAGACAAAATAAAAATGGAGGTAAAGAAACTCCGTCAATGGATAAGTATTTTAAAGCAGCCACTCTACTACCACCAAGGGAGAACCCCACAAGCCTGCAGGGATCACAGCATTCAGCATGTTCCTCAGAATCTGGCTCAGATGGAGAAGATAACATGGTATCTATACCACAGTCAGTTTTATCATCTATCCCTTCAAAGCAAGATTTTTCTTCACTCATTACACAAGTAAAGCAGTGCATCAAGGACGAGATTTCTGAGTTAAAGAAAGAGATCACAGACATCGGCAACAGGGTAAATACCCTGGAGGAATCCAGTCAAGAACATGATACGTGCTTAATGAAAGTTAGTGAACAGATGGACCATCAAGATCAGACAATACGCCAGTTGGAGGATAAATTAGAGGACTTAGAGAATAGGTCCAGAAGACATAACATTCGGATAAGGGGTATCCCAGAATCAGTTGACGCCTCAACTCTGCAGGAATACCTACAATCTCTATTTTCACAGTTAAAAGACCCAACAGATGACACTGCAGTAGGAATAGACAGGGCACATCGAGCCCTAAGACCAAAACCTCCCGACATGGCACCACCCAGAGATGTGATAGTAAAAATTACCAATTACCAGATGAAAGAGCAACTTATGACAGCGGCAAGAGAAAAACGCCCTATACAAAAAGATGGTGTTAACCTACAATTCTTCGCTGATCTATCGGCTAGGACATTAGCCAGGAGAAAAGAACTGGCACCACTCACAAAACATCTACAAGCCAGAAATATAAATTATAGATGGGGCCATCCATTTCAATTGATAGTTGTCTGGAAGAACAGGAGAGCGATTTGTTCCTCGACTATGGAAATGGAGGACTGTTGCAGGAAGCTGGAAATCCCCTTGCCACCAAGGGACATAGAGAAAGGCCAAGAATCTACCGACACTGCGAACTCACACATTCCCCCTTTGCCGCAACGTAAAGAATGGCAGATGGTCAGCAGTAAAAGATCAAAGAACCCCCAACTATGGACTCTAAAGGTCTCGTAACCTGAAAGTACCCATCATACGATAAGTCAGGTATCTTTTCAAGGATAGGGTAACAAGAAAGAGTAAGATTTTTAGACAGTTTTGATAAGAAAGAAAATGTTTGACAGACAGGTCAAGAAATGTGATTAAATATTTTACAGAATAGTAATGTTGAATTAAGAACAGGTCATAGAGAATGTTTTTAACTATGCTGGTACTTAGAGGGCTGAATGATTTCCAATAGGGATTTCTTAGCCATTTCCCTCTACGGTTTGTATGAAGAAAAAGTTTTTTATGTTGTTGTTGTTTATAATGTAAAAATATGTTTAGGAAATGTACTGCGGAGTTATAGCAATATGTTTAAAATCATTAAGGTCCATAAGAGTGGGGCGGGAGTAGAAGAGGTGAAATGATGGGTGACACATGTATTCATATAGTATCACAAAACGTGAAAGGCTTTAATGTTCCAAATAAGAGGTCACTAGCATTTAGAGATTTGATACAAAAAGGGGGGGAAATTATTGGGCTACAGGAAACACACTTTAAAAGAGGCTCCATACCCAAATACTTACATAATAGCTTCTCTCAACACTTCCATAGTTCCCATAAAAAAAATAAGGTTAATGGAGTGAGTATCCTCATCCGCAACTCTATTCCCTTTAAACTAATAGAACAAAAAAAAGATGAGGATGGTAGATTTTTAGCAGTATGTGGGGTTCTCTATAACAAAGTAATAACGCTGGTGAATATATACGCTCCCAACCAAAAGCAAGCAGCCTTTTATAAGTCTATTCTACCACTTATACAAGATGTACAAAAAGGCCAATTGATAGTCTTAGGGGACTTTAACTTGCCCATAAATCCTAACCTAGACAGCTCAAACCCAAACATTCACGTTGCAAACTCTACACTCAAATCTATGTGGAATCTGGTAAAAACACTAAGCTTACATGACCCGTGGAGGGTTTCCAACCCTGAGAGGAGAGACTACACCTTCTTCTCAAATCCGAATAAATCATACTCGAGGATTGATTACATATTAGTAGACCATCTAACTTTATCTCACACAGCGGCCTCGAACATTACACATACTACGTGGTCAGATCACTCCATGGTTAGATGCTCAATAAATTGGCCTTCAGCCCCGGTTAGGGAGTTTAATTGGAGACTTGATGAATCCCTACTATTAGATCCAGTGGTGTACAAAACCTTGGAGTCTGAAATACAGGAATTTTTTCATAGAAACGTACAAGAGGACATGTTACCATCAGTGGTTTGGGAGGCTCACAAGAGTTATGTAAGGGGCATTTTAATCAAAGTTAGAGCCAACAAAATCAAACATCAAAGAGAGGAATACCAACACATATCCAGGGAAATTACATATCTAGACCATCTACATAAGCTTCACCCACAAGATGAAAATATTCTTCAGCAACTGACATTTTATAGAACCAAATTAACGTCCCACCTACACATAAAAGCTCAATCAATGGCCCTCAAACTGAAGCAAAAATTTTACTGTGAGGCAGATAAACCAGGGCGGCGATTAGCCAGATCACTTAAAAATAAACAAACAAAATCATACATACACTCCATAAATAACTCCAGAGGTGAGAAAGTAGAAGATACAAAGCAAATAGCAGATGCTTTTAAAAAGTATTATCACGCATTGTACAATCTTTACCCTAACAGATCCTCAATAGACCATAAAAATAAATGCATGAGTTACTTAGAGAATGTACAGGTCCCGACAATTTCTAAGAAGGATAGTGAGATGCTACAAGCCCCGATAGGGTATACAGAAATTAGCGAAGCAATTAAGTCATTGAGACCCGAAAAGGCCCCGGGCCCAGATGGTTTTTCTGGGTCCTATTATAAATTGTATTCTCAGCTATTAATACCACACTTATTAAACACCTTCCAACATATTGATAATGGGGGTATACTACCGGAATCCATGCTACAGGCGGTGATAACAGTTTTGCCTAAGCCGGGCAGGAAACCTAATTCACCAGCAAATTTCAGACCAATTTCTTTATTAAATTTGGACTTAAAAATTTTTGCCAAGGTCTTGGCTTCTAGACTTAACAGTCTCCTACCATCATTGATTTCTCCTGACCAGGTGGGTTTTGTGCCGCGGAGAGAGGCAAGGGATAACACCGTGAAACTTCTAAACATATTGGAGTATATTAATAAGACTAAAGTACCCTCTGTGTTATTGTCTACGGATGCTGAGAAAGCATTCGATAGACTAGATTGGACCTTTCTAGAAAGTACACTTATCAAATTTAGTATTCCAACCTCATTTATAAATAAAATTATGGCCTTATACTCCTTCCCCACAGCCCAAATTAGAATAAATGGTACACTCTCAGAACAATTTGAAATACGTAACGGTACACGTCAGGGTTGTCCTTTGTCCCCACTCTTGTTTATCCTGTCATTAGAAATACTAGCGTGTAGAGTGAGATTGAATGATGACATAGAGGGTATCAATATTAACCACAGGGAATATAAATTATCAATGTTCGCGGACGATGTTTTGTTGTCCCTGTCTAGCCCCCTGGGGTCTCTCTCCGCGGTGCAAAAAGAACTAAAAGACTACGGTGCAGTGTCAAATTTCCTAGTTAACACCAGCAAATCGGAACTCCTACCATTACATCTACACCCTACTGATCTCACACTCATAAAAAACAACTGCTCTTTTGCAATCCAACAAAAATACATTAAATACTTAGGTGTATACCTGTCCAATAACTTAGACTCAATCCGCACAATCAATTACTCCAGGCTACTGAAAGGCATTTCCAACCAGGCCTCATCCTGGTTGTCAAAAAATGTATCCTGGATAGGGAGAGTGAACACTGTCAAGATGATGCTGCTGCCAAAAGTCCTGTACATATTACAAACATTACCATTACCAAACACCAATACGTACATACAAAAACTACAGAAAGTATTTCATCACTTCATTTGGAAGAAAAACCCCCCCCGGGTTAATAAAATGACTACGTATGCCCACAAAGACATGGGAGGGTTAGGTGTTCCCAATCTATTGTTGTACAGACGGGCCATCTCCCTACAAAGAATCATAGAGTGGAGTAGACATAACAAAAATGATCCAAAACACTGGATACAGCTAGAACATGACATTTCAGGCATACCACAGTTAGGAGGAATGTGCTGGACACCTAAAACTCTATCAAAATCTCAGGTTGGTTTCACTTCCACAGTAGTGTCCACTATCTCGGACTGGAAGTTTATTCAAAATAAGTATAAGGGTATCTCCAGTGCCTACTCTCCACTGACCCCAATTCTAGCCAATCCGGAATTTAGAGAAGGACAAAGGTATGACGTAGGTGGAGACAATGACCTACGGGGATTTGTGCCTGTAGCATTAATAACCAGATTGGGGAAGATATTACCTAGTACGGAATTGGAAGGAGTGGGTAGCGGGTTTTTTAACCAGTGGTTAAAGTATCATCAAGCCAATCACTACATCATGACACACAGAAACAGGACGAGCCTTTTGAGACCCATGACACCTTTTGAACAAATGTGTCTATCTAGTTTGCCACAAAAAGGGATCATATCCATCGTTTATACACTATTACTCAAGGCTACAGTGCCTTCACCACATAATTTTGAGAAAAGTTGGGAGAGAGAATTGATGGGGAAGCAAGATTCACTCATGTGGAAAGCTATTTTCAGTAACTTAGCCAAATCAGCACATACGACTGCTGCCTTAGAAACCAATTACAAAATACTGTTTCGATGGTACCTAACCCCGAACAGAATGAAATATTTATTCCCTTCGGCTAATGAAAAATGTTGGAGATGCAAGAGAGAAGTAGGTAGTATGGGTCATATGTGGTGGTCCTGTACAAGAATAAATGCATACTGGAGGGAGATACTGGAGGAGGTTAAGATAGCCTTATCATGTAACATAACGCTCTCCCCACAAGTCTGCTTATTTAACATGCTAAATGAAATTAAATGCACTATAAGACGGAATATTGGGCATATTATGCTCAATTCCGCGAAACAACTTATAGCATCAGCCTGGAGATCAGATAGGGTCCCCACAATAGTTGAGTGGAAAGAGAAGGTGAATAGAGCTCTGATAATGGAGAGGTATTATTATTTCAAAACTAATAAGATGACAATGTATAATGATATGCTGTTTTACTGGGAATCTTACAATGGTGCAGGTAAATATTGATTTAATAATATGAAACACAAGCATCACATTAACCAAGATGTTATACGCAAATGAACCACTCCTTTATCTAATTATTACATTGAGAATGGACATTAGTAACTATATTCCGCAGTAAGTAGTAAGTTGTAGTTGTTTTAATAAAGTTAATTTGTTTTAGATTTTCTGGCTATTTCTGTTGGGTAGCAAGCTTAAACCATTTGTGTACATTGAAGTATTAGCTGGATTGTTTTGTCTGGAAAAATCAGAAACTTTAACAAATAACAAAGTCCAGGACTCCAGAATGAAGTTATACGAAATAGTCATGATGTCGACATTGAGTTTGACATATCATGTGGATTTAGCTTTCACTTTCCAGACATTATGTAAGCACTTGGTTTTTGTATTGTATTATAATTTGTACTGTATGGAAAATTCAATAAAGAAATAATAAATAAAAAAACTAAAAAAAAAAAAAACTAAATACTTACCTATAAAATAAACCCTAAGATAGCTACAATATAACTAATAGTTACATTGTATCAATCTTAAGTTTTATTTTTATTTTAAAGGCAAGTTTGTATTTATTTTAACTTGGTATAATAGTTACTAAATAGTCATTAACTATTTAGTAACTACCTAGCTAAAATAAATAAAAATATACCTGTAAAATAAAACCTAACCTATGTTACACTAACACCTAACACTACACTATAATTAAATTAATTCCCTAAATTAAATACAATTAAATAAAATTATCTAAAGTACAAAAAAAAACCACACTAAATGACAGAAAATAATAAACAAATTACAAGAGATTTTTAAACTAATTACACCTAATCTAATCCCCCTAACAAAATAAAAAAAAAAACCCAAAATAAAAAAGCCCTACCCTACACTAAATTACAAATAGCCCTTAAAAAGGCCTTTTGCGGGGCATTGCCCCAAAGTAATCAGCTCTTTTACCTGTAAAAAAAATTACAAATCCCCCCCCAACATTAAAACCCACCACCCACACAACCAACCCTACTCTAAAACCCACCCAATACCCCCTTAAAAAAACCTAACATTAACCCCTTGAAGATCACCTTACCGGGAGAAGTCTTCACCCAACCGGGCCGAAGTCCTCAAGGTAGAAAAAATCCTATTGGCTGATGCAATCAGCCAATAGGATTGACCTTGCATTCTATTGGTTGATTGGAACAGCCAATAGAATGCAAGCTCAATCCTATTGGCTGTTCCAATCAGCCAATAGAATGCGAGCTCAATCCTATTGGCTGATTGAACTTCAATCCTATTGGCTGATTGCATCAGCCAATAGGTTTTTTTCTACCTTAATTCCGATTGGCTGATAGAATTCTATCAGCCAATCGGAATCTAAGGGACGCCATCTTGGATGACGTCACTTAAAGGTACCTTCATTCAACAAGAAGATGTCGGCCGAAGAGGATGCTCCGCGTCGGATGTCTTGAAGATGGAGTCGCTCTGTGCCGGATGAATGAAGATAGAAGATGCTGTCTGGATCAAGACTTCTGCCCATCTGGAGGACCACTTCTGCCGGATTCGTTGAGGACTTCGGCCCGGTTGGGTGAAGACTTCTCCCGGTAAGGTGATCTTCAAGGGGTTAGTGTTAGGTTTTATTAAGGGGGTATTGGGTGGGTTTTAGAGTAGGGTTGGTTGTGTGGGTGGTGGGTTTTAATGTTGGGGGGATTTGTAATTTTTTTACAGGTAAAAGAGCTGATTACTTTGGGGCAATGCCCCGCAAAAGGCCCTTTTAAGGGCTATTTGTAATTTAGTGTAGGGTAGGGCTTTTTTTATTTTGGAGGGGCTTTTTTATTTTGTAAGGGGGATTAGATTAGGTGTAATTAGTTTAAAAATCTTGTAATTTGTTTATTATTTTCTGTAATTTAGTGTGTTTTTTTGTACTTTAGATACTTTTATTTAATTGTATTTAATGTAGGGAATTAATTTAATTACAGTGTAGTGTTAGGTGTTAGTGTGACATAGGTTAGGTTGTATTTTACAGGTATATGTTTATTTATTTTAGCTAGGTAGTTACTAAATAGTTAATAACTATTTAGTAACTATTGTACTTAGTTAAAATAAATACAAACTTGCCTGTAAAATAAAAATAAAACTTAAGATAGATACAATGTAACTATTAGTTATATTGTAGCTATCTTAGGATTTATTTTATAGGTAAGTTTTTGGTTTTAAATAGAAATAATTTATTTAATGATAGGAATATTTATTTAGATTTATTTAAATTACATTTAAATTAGGGTTAGGTTTAGGGGTTAATAAATTTAATATAGTGGCGGCGATGTAGGGGGTGGCAGATTAGGGGTTAATAAATATAATGTAGGGGCGGCAGATTAGGGGTTAATAAATATAATGTAGGTGGCGGCGGTATAGGGGGTGGCAGATTAGGGGATAATAAGTATAATGTAGATAGCGGCGGTGTAGGGGGCGGCAGATTAGGGGTTAATATAATGTAGGTGGCGGCAGCAGAGTAGGGGTTAATAAGTATAATGTAGGTGGCGGTGGGCCCCGGGAGTAGCAGTTTAGGGGTTAAACACTTTATTTAGTTGTGGCGGGGTCCGGGAGCGGCGGTATAGATAGTATAGTGGTGGTGTTTAGTGACAGTATACCAATAAAGCTGTGAAAAAGCCAAATAACAGCGAGATCGATGACTGTTAGTTAACAACAGTCCACTTCTCATCGCCCCGTACTTGGTGCGCGGCTTTTTGACAGCTTTTTTGGTAACTTTGGAGAACATATTCAGGTCCACGGCCGCGATGTTAGGCAATCTTAGGCGAGCATATTAGTGCCGTCAAATGCAAGTAAGTTGATGGCTTGATAAGTAGATGCCATAAAATCTCTAAATTTTTAACAAATAAAATAAATAAATCACTCTCTCCTAAACACAGGTCTCTCTTTCTCTCTCCAACAAAATCACGAGGGAGGGAGATCCACACTGATCAGAGTCAATATTTACAAAATATTGACATGATCAGACAAATGGGATATTTTATTTTCATTTTTTTGTGTGTGGAAGGCTCAGATTGGGTGACCCTAGCTTGCTCCTATGATGAGGCAGGCTAGGGACACCCCCAGAGGCCCCATGATGCACTGGGCATCGCCATCTTGGAAACCTTATGGAGGAGGGGGTGCTATATAGGGGTTTTTATTTTATGTATGCATACTTTTTTAAAAAAAAAAAAAAAAAATATTTTATAACCAAGTGCCTCGACCCACCGAGGCACTTAGCACACAAGCAGAGCATCGGAAGCCTGTCTGATCGCTTCCGATGCTCTGCTATACTGCCAGCTCCACGTGGAGCAAAATCGGAAGTGATCACTCGTGGGGGAGTGATCAATCCAGTCCCGGCACTCGGGAACAGTATTGCAGGATGCCTCGACATCGAGGCATTGCTGCAATACTGTAAGAGTGGCTGGAAGCGATCTCGATTGCTTCCAGCACTCATTTTAGCTGACGACGTGCAGGGTACGTCCTCAGGCGTTAAGTGTATTTTTTTTGGAGGACGTACCCTGCACGCCGTCAGTCATTAAGGTATTAAAAACCATTAACTGCATAAGACAATCAGTTTTTCTTAAAAAGACAGTGTAGCTTTTTTGTTCTGTGAGGAAATAAAGTGAACCCAGGACTAAAATATACTGATGCAGCTAAGGGGTAATAAGGCAATGAAAGAGAGGGGTTTTAACTCTGAATTCCATAACGTTTGGTGTTAAACAAATAGGTAAAGTGATATGTGTCAAGGCTGAGAACCCCTAACTATGCAGTACCTATAAATGGAGAGTGCTTAGGGATAGTTCATGGGCTGTTAAGTGTCTGAGTCACTTACCTGGACTGCAGCACCCCACCACTGTATCTTACCAGCTTGCTGAGGCCTTTTTCCCCTCACAGAATGCTGATCAAGTGGGGAGCCCATCCAGTGCAAGTAAATATACTGCAGAGGATACTTGCGGATAAACTAGAAACCCCTCACGTGGAGGCTGGGAGATGGGGTCCCCGCGATACCTGAGGGCAATTATGGCTGGCTGAAAGATTAAATCGTGAAGGGGAAGTGTACCCTGATTTTGGAAAGAGACTTTAGTTTTACTTTTATTAAATAAAAATTTAATTAAAAACACAGTTGCCTGACTGTGTTTGCAGTTGCCTTACCACAAGTGGTGACAGCGGCGGGATTGGGATTTTTGTTGCACCAGTTCCTTTGTCACAAGAGCCTTAAAAGGTAAAGAACCCACAGAAAATTGAATATATTGTAAATGCCCTGATACAGGCTACTTTGGTGCAGCAAGAGACTAACGGGTAAGCTACTTCTGCCGTAGCATCCCAACAGGAAACTAACAGGTTCCTAGCTATGCAAATCAGAGCTTTAAAGGGACATTAAACCCAAAAAAATGTCTTTCATTATTCAGATAGAGAATACAATGTTTAAAAAGTTTCCAATTTACTTCTATTATCAAATTTTTCATTCTCGTGATATTCTTTGTTGAAGAGATACCTAGGTAGGTAGCGTGCACATGCCTGAAGCCCTACATGACAGGAAATAGCGTTGCCATCTAGTGATCCTGCTAATGTATAACATTGTTGCAAAACTGCTGCTATATAGTGATGCAGACACGTGCACACTCTTGAGCTTACATTTCTGCTTTTCAAATAAGTATAAGAAGAAAACAAAGAAAATATGATAATAAAAGTAAATTAGAAAGTTGTTTAAAATGTGAAGAAAAAAATTGGGGTTTATGTCCCTTTAAGTGAAATGTAGAAAGAGATCCTGGAATGCCTTAGTACCAAATGAATACCTGTCCAAGCTGGAGGGGTAAGCAGGATACAGGCAAACAGCTGAATGCAAAAAATGACTCCAGATGATGATGTGGAGACCTACCTGCTTGCGTTTGAACGAACGGCCAGCTGTGAAGCTTGGCCTCCAGAGCAGTGTGCCAATATAATTGATCCTTTTCTCCTTGGAGAAGCACAAAAAGCTTATTACGACCTAAAAGAGGAGGCTGCTGCAGACTACCCAAAACTAAAGGCTGAAATTCTGGTCAGGTTGGGGGTGACAGAGACTGTAAGAATTCAGAACTTCTATAAATGGTGTTTTAACCCCTTAAGGACCACATCACTTTTCCATTTTCTGACCGTTTAAGACCAAGGCTATTTTTACATTTCTGCTGTGTTTGTGTTTAGCTGTAATTTTCCTCTTACTCATTTACTGAACCCACACATATTATATACCATTAAATTGACTTTCTAAAGATATAATTATTTTCATGATATCTTATAATTTACTATAAAAACAATTATAAAATATGATGATGAAAAAAAAAAAAACACATTTTTTCTAACTTTGACCCCCAAAATCTGTTACACATCTACAACCACCAAAAAACACCCATGCTAAATAGTTTCTAAATTTTGTCCTAAGTTTAGAAATACCCAATGTTTACATGTTCTTTGCTTTTTTTGCAAGTTATAGGGCAATAAATACAAGTAGCACTTTGCTATTTCCAAACAATTGTTTTCCCAATATTAACGATAGTTACATTGTAACACTGATATCTGTCAGGAATCCCTGCATATCCCTTGACATGTACATATTTTTTTTTTAGTAGACAACCCAAAGTATTGATCTAGGCCCATATTGGTATATTTCATGCCACCATTTCACCGCCAAATGCGATTAAATAAAAAAAATTGTTCACTTTTTCACAAACTTTAGGTTTCTCACTGAAATTATTTACAAACAACTTGTGCAATTATTGCTTTTTGGTAATTAGAAGGCTGCTAAATGCCTCTGTGCACCACACTTGTATTATGCCCAGCAATGACAGGGTTAATTAGGTAGCTTGTAGGGAGCTTAAAGGGTTAATTTTAGCTTTAGTGTAGAGATCAGCCTCCCACCTGACACATCCCACCCCCTGATCCCTCCCAAACAACTCTCTTCCTTCCCCCACCCCACAATTGTCCCTGCCATCTTAAGTACTGGCAGAAAGTCTGCTAATACTAAAATAAAAGGCTTTTTTAAAAAAAATATATTCTGCTGTGTAGGATCCCCCCTTAGCCTCCAACCTCCCTGATCCCCCTCAAAGAGCTCTCTAACCCTCCCCCCACTATTTGCCACCATTTTGGGTACTGGCAGCTGTCTGCCAGTACCCACTTTGCAATCAAATGTGGCTTTTTTTTTTTAAATAAACCCAACTTTTTCTGTAGTGTAGCTGCCCCCCCTCCATACCCTACCCCCTCCCAGATCCCTTTTGAAAAGTTTTTCTCCCCTCCTCTGTCATCCACCACTTCAAATTTTTAAAGTGGCCAGATCGCGGGCGATCGCACACACGCCCCGTGCTCCCGTGTGCACCCGACAGTCATTTCAAATTGCTGGATGGAAGTTTGCCAGCAATGGGCCGCCTCCCTGCAATGGCTCCCATCCACCAACAATCGGCATCATTGCTGGCCGATGCAGAGAGGGCCACAGAGTGGCTCTCTCTGCATCCGTGTGCTAACAAAGGTATTGCAGTGATGCCTCAATATCGATGCATCACAGCAATACCTTGAAAGCGGCTGGAAACGATCAGGATTGCTTCCACCGCTTGAAACCCCTGAGGACGTACAGGGTATTCCTTAGTCGTTAAGGGGTTAATGAAGGAAAGGCTCCCAGGTCACAGATGTTGGACCTATTTCATCTGGCCCGGAAATGGCTCAAACCGGAGAGTCAAAGTCCTTCACAGATCATGGAGAACCTGGTGCTAGACAGACTTTTGAGAGAGCTTCCCCATGGTCTATGTGAATGGGTCAGTCAATGAAACCCCACAACTTATGATAGCATGGTAGCTCAAGTAGAACGATATCTGTTTGCAAAGGACTTTGAAAAGTCTTCTACTAAGGCACTTGCTTTGATTCCCAGGCCAAGACCCTGAAACCGTGAGCCTGAAGCAGAGTCTGGATTAGGAGTGCGTTTGCACAAAACAGACTCTAGGGACCACACTACAGTGAAAGAGGCTGGTATTACAAGTAAATCGTAAGGTGAATGCGATCTTGAGTTTGCATTGCTAGGAAGCATTATTCTCATGAGAGCGCGCTTCCATAAACTCCTATGGTAGCCTCGTTCTGATGCTGTCACAGGTGGCATCAGAACCTTGCACTGCAATGGGCAACATTTTTAAATATATATGTATATGAATATTAACACATAAATATTTATGTATATAATCATATACATATTAATTTACATTGCGGTCTATGGGAACACACAGTTCCGATAGATTGCAATGTAAAGGCACTTTCCAGTGCCGTTCTTTCTAAAAACCCACTCCCACCAACTTTAGACCTCAAAAACTGCCTAATGCAGTTGTTTATAATTAAAAAAAATAATAGTTTTTATTTGTAATTAAAAACTATAATGCCCTCTTATTTTGAGGGCATTTGGGGCACTTTTAGAAAATTAAACTTTCATGATTCAGATAAAGCATGCAACTTTAAGCAAAACTCTAATATACTCCTATTATCAATTTTTCTTTGTTCTCTTGGTATCTTTATTTGAATGTAAGCTTAGGAGCCAGCCCATTTTTGGTTCAGACCTAGGTAGCACTTGCCGATTGGTGGCTACATTTTGACACCAATCAAAAAGTGCTACCCAGGTGCTGAACCAAAAATGGGCCGGATTCTATGCTTTCGATCCTGCTTTTTCAAATAAAGATACCAAGAGGATGAAGAAAAATTGATAATAGGAGTAAATTAGAAAGTTGCTTAAAATTACATGCTCTATCTCAGTGATTTGCAACCTTTTTTTTGCCGTGGCACACTTTGTTACATGAAAAAATCCTGTGGCACACCACCATCCCAAATTTTTACAAAATCACACATTGTAGCCTAATACAGGATATATATACAGTATATATATATATATATATATATATACACACTCTGACACACTGTACTGTACTGTGAATGTCAATGTCATGGTTGTAAATGATGCCTGATGAGCCTGTCACATACCTACCAATATTTAAAAATTTGAAAGAGGGACACCCCCGCACTGTTGTCAGTCTGCCTCGGCACACCTGAGGATCTCTCACGGCACACTGGTTGAAAAACACTGCTCTATCTGAATCATGAAAATGTAATTTTGAATAGACTATTCCTTTAACCAGATAATTTGCCCATTTGTGGGAGCGCAATAATTTAGCGCTGCACTTGTAATCAAGCCCTATATTAGTAGAATTTATAGACTCCAGGGTAACTAGAGGTATTTTGACAACACACCATTTTTTTTATTAAAAAGAATTTACAAAAATAAATTAACTTTATTAAATCATATTTTACATTTTATTCCCTTTATGTGTTCACTGGGGCAGAAGGGGAAGGGCCAAGACAAGATCTTAGTTTATAACTTTCACAAGAACACATTTTTTTCTTCAAAAAAAAAGGGTCTATCTGAATCATGAAAGAAATACGTGTTTCATGTCCCTTTAAATAAAAAAGAACATACATTTTCAGAGCTAAATTATGTGAAAAAGGTACATACAAAATGAAAGTATATTGCAAAGTTGTTTCATTACCTATAAAAGATATTTACTGTCTCTTTTAAGGGATATTAAACAATAAACAAATGATAGACCACTCCAAAGCAAAGATTTGCCTGAGAATATGTATGCATTTAAAAAAAAAATATATATATATATATAATAATAATAATATTATATATATATATATATATATATATATATATATAAAATATTGAATATGTAGTTGTAAAGGTTTAGTTTATCTAAAGTACTTTAGTTTTATAAAGTAATGGGCACTGTCATTCTGAAACCTAGGTTTTTCCCTTATTAATATCTTCTGCTGAGGACAATTTAAAGACATAAAACAGACAATAAAAGAGAGACTGTGTAAACAAGGGTGTGTGAAATATAGAACTTTTAAAGTAACTAACAGGTTTTCCACACAGCATTGTTTTCACACTTTCTCTTTTTGCCTGTTGTATATCTATCCTCAGCAGAGATAGATAAAGAAAAACCTAGGTTCCAACATGGCAGTACCTATTACTCTATACAGAGTTTTCAAATTCCTAGAAAAGGAGACAAAGTAGAAAATGAAAGTATATTGCAAAGGGTTTTTACTACACAGCAATCCTTTTAAAAGAAAATAATTTAAAAGAAGAAAATAGTCCCTAATGTGATACTAAACCCACATTTTTTTTTTAAATGTAGCCACCAATTAGCAAGCGCTATCCAGGGTGCTGAACCCAAAATGGGCCTGCTCCTAAGCTTTACATTCCTGTTTTTCAAATAAAGATAGCAAGAGAATGAAGAAAAAAAATGATAAATATAAATAAAATAGAAAGTTGCTTGAAATTGCATGCTCTGAATCATGAAAGAAAAAAAATTGGGTTTAGTATCCATTTAATTGGATGCATATATTATATAGTTTCTCACTCTATTTCTTTCTCTCTTTCCAGTATATCCACTGGCCTATCTCCTACAGATGTCTATGTCCCATTTTAAAAATGTCAAAGTAGGGGTCAGACAATTACATGTTTTTTAGGTGCACTTTAGGTTGCTCTGGGCCATGACAACAGTAATCACATGAACATGTCATATGCATATGAAACAAAATAAGGAGGTTGGCTTGCCCCTCCCCCCCCCCCCCCCATATATAGGGAAAGGTTTCCCATTATTTAGAATTAATTGTATGCATATTTTTAATAAGTGGCCTTGTACCTGTCTAGTTGCAAGCTGAATGACAAATACTTCAAACTTTGGCAAATCTAAAGAGGCCCTTATCATCCTTCTTAAAATATGAAATTTCATAAGACAAATTGTCATATTGTTAGAACCATTTACAAAGTTTTGCACATCGAGAACTTCAGGGACACACCTAGGGTTGCCACCCGCCCCAGTATCACTGGGACAGTCCTCTATGACCCGTGTCCCGGAACTACCCTCAAATGCCCCGGGCTAAGAGCTCCCCTGACGCAGCAAGCAGCAGTGAGCACAGATTTAAAAAAAATTAGCTGGTCAGGGAAGCTCTTAGCCCGGGGTTACTAAAATACCGGGTAGGTGGAGTCTGGAGGACAGATGTAGGATGGTAACGGTGTGGGAGGGGGGGGGAAGAGGGTCGAGGAGGGAAGTCGTCACATCCTGCTGCTGCTATTAGCGGGGAGGTCATCTCGTTTGGATCTTTAAGTTTTTTTAATCCAATTTCTGGACATTAACATTTGTTACACTATATAACAGGTACCTGATTATCAAATAGCGGAAATATATACTACAGTTATTCAATTGTTTTCTCTGATGAAATCGATGTTATAAGGGAGACGTCCCTTTTTATTTTATGTATGCTTTTAACAAGTTATTAAATTTCTGTCTAATTATACAAATGTTTTATTAGTTTTTATATATAGATAAGAAGCTCACATTAGACAACAAGTTTATATATATCAGTTGTATATACCTGTTTATATCTTTTTATTAACTGAATGTTGATAAATACTTAGGATTACCTACAATAAATATATAATAACAACATTGCAGTACATACATTAAACATTTATCCAATCACAAAATACAATATATTCAAATGATAGAATTTAACTAAATACTCTACCCGTGCTAATCTAGCGCTGGACTACATTCACTACACAAGAATGCTGGAGCCCTTGCCCAGGGCCTGAGCCAACAAGTGCAGTGCAGCCACAGATAAACTGTGTAATAATTCACTGTGTCTGCTCTTTTTTCTTGGTAATTGGTATGGTATTTTTTTTTTTTTTGGGGGGGGGGCTTAATTATGTGTAAATTATTTGGCTTAGAATACTATGTGTTATATATATATATATATATATATATATATAATATAATATAATATATGCACTCACAGGAACTAACTAGCTCAATACAATTGTTAGCCTGTTCTATGGCGATTTACCCCCTGGGTGCAACTTTTTTTAGCCCAGTAATGCTTTTCACAGAGTAGAACTTTCCTGTAGTATATCAGTCTGATCTTGCTTATTACGGTCAGTCCAGCGCCGAAATACCAGGCAATTTCTCTCTGAACAAGGAACACAGCAACCCCAGACGATAGTTTTGGCCTTCATTGGGCCTCGTCAGTGAGGTGTAGCAGTATTCCGCTAAGCACACTGAGCAAGGAGTCCACGTCACAAACAGTCGCTTGAGGTATGCAAATGCACATTTGGACAAGCCAGCTTAATTTTGGAAGAAGGTGCTGTGGACTGATGAAACAAAGATTGAGTTATTTGGTCATAACAAGGGGCATTATGCATGGCGGCAAAAGAACACAGGGTTCCAAGACAAACACTTG
Organism: Bombina bombina; assembly: GCF_027579735.1. Taxonomy (NCBI): domain Eukaryota; kingdom Metazoa; phylum Chordata; class Amphibia; order Anura; family Bombinatoridae; genus Bombina; species Bombina bombina. The sequence continues at coordinate 560,963,951 of NC_069504.1, forward strand.
TTACCCACAGTAAAATTTGGTGGATGTTCCATCATGCTGTGGGGCTGTGTGGCCAGTGTCGGTACTGGGAATCTTGTTAAAGTTGAGGGTTGCATGGATTCCACTCAATAATCAGCAGATACTTGAGAATAATGTTGAGGAATCAGTCACAAAGTTGAAGTTACGCCGGGGCTGGATATTTTAACAAGACAATGACCCAAAACACTGCTCAAAATCTACTCTGTACTTGTTCCTCTGCATAAATGCCAATGTTCTGGAATGGCCATCCCAGTCCCCAGACCTGAATATCATTGAAAATCTGTGGGGTAATTTGAAGCGTGCTGTCCATGCTCGGTAACCATCAAACCTAACTGAACTGGAGATGTTTTGCAGGTAGGAATGGTCCAAAATACCTTCATCCAGAATCCAGACACTCATTACAGGCTATAGGAAGCATCTAGAGGCTGATATTTCTGCTAAAGGAGGCTCTACTAAATATTGATGCAATGTTTCTGTTGGGGTGCCCAAATGTATGCACCTGTCTAATTTTATTTTGATGCATATTGTACGTTTTCTGTTAATCCAATAAACCTCATTTCTCACCAATCTTTCTAACCCAGATTAAATTTTGACAGAATGTTATGATAGCTTGTACCATATTACAATAAGTTGCAAAAAAAACATTTTCTTATATTCCAACTTTAGACCGTGCTCTAAAATAAAACATGCATATCCATATTCAGCTATCACTATTCCTGTAGTAGCCTGAGCTTTGTAAATCAATAATCTTTGCAACAAACAGCAGCACAAAAATGACACTTCTTCCAAGATCAACAGATCCTCAAAATGTCTCAAATTGTTACAATGTTGCTTGTCTCAGGTTCATGGTGTAATCCGCTCTACCGTGGCTTCTGACCCCAGTTATAAGTAGTATCGCTTTACCATAAACATTTAATCTTTTTAGGCCCTTTAACATCAGGCACCCCTTTCAGATGAGCAGTTATATAGACAGAAAATGTCAGATAAAAAGTACCTTTTTTTTTTTATAACTTGCTGCCGATGAGGCAGATGGCTTGCCTCCTGACATGCCGTTGTGTGGTCGTCAGTTACTTGCCCCAAGGGTAGAAAATGAAAAACTGTTGCTTTTTTTTTTTCCCCACCGGCTTTAGGCTTTCCGTGTGCTTAGTTCACTCGGGCCGGTTCTTGACTCCGCTTTTCTCCGTCTCCTCTGGGGCCACCGTAGGCTACGCTAGCCAGGAGCCCTCAGGGGCGAATCACCTCAGGGGCGTCTCCCCTCTGTGCCGTGCCGGGATTGCTACCCTCGATCACTCCTCGGACCAGCTCCACAGGCGTTCCACACCGGGCAGAACTCCAAGCCTGCGTTCTCTTCAGGTCCTCCACTTTTCCGGTCCCCTCAGTGGCTTTAAATCCTCACACTGACACCGGCACCTTACGGTCTTGTTGTAGTCCCGTCTCATCCAGGTGAGTGGTCGGTGCTTCGGCTTTGGTACCTGTTCGTCGCTTGTAGAGATAGGTAGTAGAGCAGCTTCTGCCACAAAGCTTAAATTGGCATATAGCGACCTCCGCATCTGGGACCCAATGGTCCGTTATCCAAGCCGGTAGTAGCCGGCAAAGGCGTCCTATGATGTGGGGAGTTGTTGCTGGGCCCAACGAGCCTAGTAGAGAGTCTTAGCAGCGTGCTCACTCTCCTTCCCCCAACCGGAAGTCCTTTTCAATAAACCTCATTTCACTACTGAAAAAGTAATGTGTCCTTCAGTTATTTGATAGATCAAAATGAAAATGCTGATCCAAACACCCAATTATTTATACATGAAAATTGTCAGGGGTGCCTAAACTTTTGCATACGACTGTGTATATATATATATATATATATATATATATATATATATATATATATATATATATATATATATATATATATATATATATATATATATATATATATATATATACACACACACACACACACATATACATACATATACATTCACACACACTACATTTTATTTATATATATATATATATATATATATATATATATATATATATATATATATATATATATATATATATTAAAAAAAAAACTGACAGATAGGTTGGGTGACCTTATCTGGGATAGACTACATTTTTAGCACTATATATATATATAAAAAAAAAAAAAACAGAAGTGTGTGCATGCACTCCCACTATCTCGTGTCAACTGCCAGGGTGCTCTAGTAGAATAATAGCAAAAATAGAAATAATGTATAGGAGAAACAAGAAAACAGCGCATCCACGATTCACAGTAGAGTTTATTCAGGAGACACACCTACATATATAAAATTGCACTTACAAGATAATGATGATAAAAATGCCTGTAGCTCAAAATTTAGCTTGATGGTTATAATCCTGAGCAGTCCATACAGAAGTTTCCTCTTTATGCCGACCAGCAGCTTCCAATTCGACCTCCCTGCTCCGGCTTAAATACAGCAACTTATACAAATACAAAAATTTAAAACACAATATTCCTCATATCAGGGAAATATTGAACACCCAACGCGTTTCCTCTGCTCACAGGCAGACTTTCTCAAGGGACATGTATTGTATGACTGATTCTATTCTCAGACCAAACTTAAACTTTCAAATTTTCCCGCACTCATTACCTGTTTGTGGGAGGGTAACTAGTATACCATATTACCCTTAATACATAGGCACTAGTACCACAAACAGTCACAGAGATGTGCATTCTATGTCTTCACCTATTCCCTAACATAAATAAAAGAGAGAATCACCAGTATGTAAAATATTTTGAAATTATAAAACCTATTACTAAACCTATTAAAAGTACTTTTTTTAAAAAACTAACTTAATCTCACTTATGGTATTTGACCCCCATTTCATATTGCACTTAATTCATACATTTATGCTTCATGAAAATATAAACTTAATAGTCGTAGCAGATGGTAAAAAATAATAATGGAAAAATTAATGTAAGATAAAAGAACCTAATAAAAGATTATACACACTTCCGTATACTTCTCTATTATTGCACCTATTTATGAACATTTGAGAAGTATTTATTTAATTCATGATGCCCTAATTCATAAATGCCTGCAAATCAATATCAATATTCAGGCCTTTTGGTTCCAGGCAATCTAGGCGATGTATCCATTTTGTCTCACATTTCCTAAGTAATAGTAACCTTCTATTTGGACATGGTCCTGGTTTTATCTGCTCTAATACTCTTATAGACAAGTCTTTGTGATTACTGTTATGCACATTATTAAAGTGACTGGATACACTATGCTTGTCAAATCCTGCCTTTATATTTTCAATATGTTCGTACCATCTTCTTTTTATGGTTCTTTTCGTACGCCCTACATATATTTTCCCACATTTACATAGGAGTTGATAAACCACATACGTGGATTGGCATGTTGTTCTACAATTAATGTTGAACTTTTTACTATTATCATAGTTGTTAACCTCTGTTCCTTTAATAATATTGTCACACATACTGCAATTTTTTCTGCCACATCTATATGTGCCTGCTTTCAATTGTAGCCAATTAGATAGAGTTGTGGGCCCATTTGTATTTATATTCCTTCCTTTTATATTTTTCAATTTTGAAGGAGCTATCAGGCTTTTTAGATTTCTATTCTTTTTGAATATTACGTGTGGATTGTTCCCTATATGATTTCTTAGAATAGGGTCACCTGTTAGTATTCCCCAATGCTTTTTTAGTATATTCTTAGCCATTTTTGATCCTTCGTTATATGTTGTAATAAACTTCACTTGTGTATTAATATCTTCTTTCTGTTTATGAACTGAGCTTATGACACCCTGTTCCCTTGGAATTACTAAACATTTTTCTTTTCCTCTTTCTACCAGTTCTTTATTATAACCTTTTTGGATTAGTTTATCCTCTAAAATTTTGGCTTCTTTTAAATAGTCCTCGTCATATGTGCAGTTACGTCTTATACGTCTGAACTGTCCATATGGAATATTGTCCTTCCAGCTTTTGAGATGCCCGCTTTTGGCGTTTAGGAAGCCATTTCTATCTGTCAGTTTCCTGAAATTTTTTGTCGCTACTTTATTATCTTTAATGAAAAAAGTGACATCTAAAAAATCAATAGATTCTTTGTTACTATTGTTTGTAAAATTCAGATTACATTGGTTATTATTCATAAATTTTAAGAACTCTATTGATTCCTCACTGGTTCCTTGCCATATCATTATTATATCATCTATATATCTATAGAAACGGTAAATGTTCTTTTTAAAGGGATTATTGTTCCAGATATATAGGTGTTCATAGTGTGCCATATATATATTTGCATATGAGGGGGCCATGGTAGTACCCATGGCCGTACCCCGAATTTGTTTATAGAAATTTCCCTCAAATTGGAAATAGTTGTACTGTAATACAAATTTCATGGCCTCTGTTAAAAAATATGGAATTTTTAACAGAGGCCATGAAATTTGTATTACAGTACAACTATAATAAAGAACTGGTAGAAAGAGGAAAAGAAAAATGTTTAGTAATTCCAAGGGAACAGGGTGTCATAAGCTCAGTTCATAAACAGAAAGAAGATATTAATACACAAGTGAAGTTTATTACAACATATAACGAAGGATCAAAAATGGCTAAGAATATACTAAAAAAGCATTGGGGAATACTAACAGGTGACCCTATTCTAAGAAATCATATAGGGAACAATCCACACGTAATATTCAAAAAGAATAGAAATCTAAAAAGCCTGATAGCTCCTTCAAAATTGAAAAATATAAAAGGAAGGAATATAAATACAAATGGGCCCACAACTCTATCTAATTGGCTACAATTGAAAGCAGGCACATATAGATGTGGCAGAAAAAATTGCAGTATGTGTGACAATATTATTAAAGGAACAGAGGTTAACAACTATGATAATAGTAAAAAGTTCAACATTAATTGTAGAACAACATGCCAATCCACGTATGTGGTTTATCAACTCCTATGTAAATGTGGGAAAATATATGTAGGGCGTACGAAAAGAACCATAAAAAGAAGATGGTACGAACATATTGAAAATATAAAGGCAGGATTTGACAAGCATAGTGTATCCAGTCACTTTAATAATGTGCATAACAGTAATCACAAAGACTTGTCTATAAGAGTATTAGAGCAGATAAAACCAGGACCATGTCCAAATAGAAGGTTACTATTACTTAGGAAATGTGAGACAAAATGGATACATCGCCTAGATTGCCTGGAACCAAAAGGCCTGAATATTGATATTGATTTGCAGGCATTTATGAATTAGGGCATCATGAATTAAATAAATACTTCTCAAATGTTCATAAATAGGTGCAATAATAGAGAAGTATACGGAAGTGTGTATAATCTTTTATTAGGTTCTTTTATCTTACATTAATTTTTCCATTATTATTTTTTACCATCTGCTACGACTATTAAGTTTATATTTTCATGAAGCATAAATGTATGAATTAAGTGCAATATGAAATGGGGGTCAAATACCATAAGTGAGATTAAGTTAGTTTTTTAAAAAAAGTACTTTTAATAGGTTTAGTAATAGGTTTTATAATTTCAAAATATTTTACATACTGGTGATTCTCTCTTTTATTTATGTTAGGGAATAGGTGAAGACATAGAATGCACATCTCTGTGACTGTTTGTGGTACTAGTGCCTATGTATTAAGGGTAATATGGTATACTAGTTACCCTCCCACAAACAGGTAATGAGTGCGGGAAAATTTGAAAGTTTAAGTTTGGTCTGAGAATAGAATCAGTCATACAATACATGTCCCTTGAGAAAGTCTGCCTGTGAGCAGAGGAAACGCGTTGGGTGTTCAATATTTCCCTGATATGAGGAATATTGTGTTTTAAATTTTTGTATTTGTATAAGTTGCTGTATTTAAGCCGGAGCAGGGAGGTCGAATTGGAAGCTGCTGGTCGGCATAAAGAGGAAACTTCTGTATGGACTGCTCAGGATTATAACCATCAAGCTAAATTTTGAGCTACAGGCATTTTTATCATCATTATCTTGTAAGTGCAATTTTATATATGTAGGTGTGTCTCCTGAATAAACTCTACTGTGAATCGTGGATGCGCTGTTTTCTTGTTTCTCCTATACATAGTTTTTGCCTCTACGGGACGCACACAGTGGAAGCCCCGTGATACACCAGCAGCACCTGATCAGATTCAAGCAAGATCTGTGGAGTTTCTGTAAGGAGACACCCGCTCCTTCCTTGTACTCGCTGTGGACATCGGCAAAACAGCTTCAACCTGAACTGAACCAAGTGCGGTCTGTAATCATTTTTTTTTATCTTGTTTGCCTTGGGAACCACTGCCAAAAAACTATAAAAGAACAATTGTGGTACAAATACGGAGCGGTAAAGGACTAATTGTAACTTTGTTTGTGGCTACACGCTTATATTAGGAGACGTGTATGACATTTTAACAGCAATTTTTATTTCCATGTTTTCTATTAATTTTTCTGACGATAATTGCTGTGTATAATATTTTCTCTTGGTATTTGCATTTATATTAACCCTATTGCAAATTAATACTTGAAAATACCTTAAATTACTCTATCTGGATAATACCCAGGGTCACTATAGACGTGTGCCTCCAATTGCAAACAGTAGCGCTGTTAGTATTCTCTCAAAAAATAGAAATAAGCACTCACTGGTCTTTGAATAGCAAAGTCACATATATATATATATATATATATATATATTTATTTCATAATGAATTTGACGCTGCGAGAAGCCCCGCCCCAAGCCACGCCCTTAGACACATCCTCTCCACAGCCAGTTAAAAAGTGTCCAGGAATTTTCTGGGCAAAAGGTGGCAACCCTAGACACATCTGTCAAACAGCTTATAAAAAGGGTAAAACATGTAGTTAAAGGGACACTGTACCCAAATTTTTTTCTTTTGTGATCCAGAGCATGACATTTTAAGCAACTTTCTAATTTACTCCTATTATCAAATTTTCTTCATTCTCTTGGTATCTTTATTTGAACTGCAAGAATGTAAGTTTAGATGCCGGCCCATTTTTGGTGAACAACCTGGGTTGTCCTTGCTGATTGGTGGATAAATTCATCCACCAATAAAAAAGTGCTGTCCAGAGTACTGAAACAAACAAAAAACTTAGATGCCTTATTTTTCAAATAAAGATAGCAAGAGAACAAAGAAAAATTGCTAATAGGAGTAAATTAGAAAGTTGCTTAAAATTGCATGCTCTATCTGAATCACAAAAGAAAAAATTTGGGTTCAGTGTCTCTTTAAAGGGACAGGATACCCAAATGTTGAAACATTTGAAAGTGATGCAGCATAGCAGTAAAAAAACTGACTGGAAAATATCACCTATACATCTCTATGTAAAAAAAAGAGATATTTTACCTCAAAATGTCCTAAGTATGCACACCCCATTGTAAAGGACTTTAAGCGTGCCTTGTGCACACTCACGTTATTTCCCTATTCATTTTAAGGAAGTTTACTATGAAATCTCATGACAACACAGTTTATGACCTCACCACTGCTGATTGGCTGTTTATTTCTTCCTTTTTTTTTTTTTACCTACAGCTGGACAGCAGCTGACGTATAACTGTTTTCACAGCACAGGCAGCCACCAATCACTGGCTGTTTCCTACTTGGTAAAGGCACAAAAGTGCATCTAGTATATATTTGATTAAAAGGGACACTAAACAATTTTTTCTTAAATGATTCAGAAAGAGCATGCAATTTTAAGCAACTTTCTGATTTACTCCTCTTATCAATTTGTCTTTGTGCTCTTGTTATCTTTATTTAAAAAGCAGGAATGTGATGCATAGGAGCCAGCCCATTTTTGATTGAGAACCTGGGTTATGCTTGCTTATTGGTGGGTAAATGTAAGCCTCCGATAAGCAAGCGCTATCCATGGTGCTGAACCTAAAATGGGCTGTATGTAAGATTTTACATACCTGCTTTTAAAATAAAGATAGCAAGAGGACAAAGAAAAATTGATAATAGGAGTAAATTAGAACGTTGCTTAAAATGTCATGCTCTATCTGAATTGTGAAAGAAAAAATTTGGGTTCAGTGTCCCTTTAAATATTATGACAAATGTGACAACCATATACAGTTATAACATTTTATAACAAACTGCTGGTGGTTCATTGTATTACAATGTATGAATGTGTAGTTAAACATTTTTACAGATCACAATTGTTGGAACCACATTGGAGAATGTATATACTTAGCACATAAAAAAAAGTTTAAAATATAATAGTTAACCAATCAAATATGGTCTACTACAAGTTCCATACTCCAAATCATTTTTGGTTTTACAGTTTAGTTCATAAAAAGATCACTGTGAACCAGCAAAATACACTTATAAAGCCTTAGTTGATAAAAGTGTGACATTAAAATAAAATAGGACATTAAAAATAAATCACGTTTTAGCTTAGTTTATAAAATAATATTTTCATAAAGCACTTCAAGATAATAGTTTTCATAAAGCAACCTTATAAGAGTTCACTATAGGAGCAAGGCAAACCAGCAAAAACGTCGCACAGGGTTGATTTCAGATACACTGTGGTATGCAGCTGGGAGGCTGAGCATCTGAACAGTGGCCTCAGATGGCACGCGGCCGGGTGCTGCTTCTCACAGGTGCGCGCGCTCCAGCGGTCGCCAGCCCGAGAAATCAAGTCACGTGCTCTGCTACCCTTGGTCGCGCGGACTAACACTTTTGTGCACATTAATCACTGGCGCGCGCCCTGAATCAAAGGACTATACAACCACGTAAACTAACTAAAGGGTCCCAATTAATGTACACATACTAAGTGCACAATTGTAAAGCAAGGAAAACATTATTTAGAAAAGTGTTTTAAGAGTACTGCAACAACGACTGCTTAAAGACAGAGATGCACACACAGACTACAGAATAGTTTATTTGAGCTAACGAAGCCGGATAATATAGTGACAGCGCATTTATCAACATATTCTGACAGCATCGATCGGTGTCTGCTATAGACAGAACCCCCAAGGACCTCGGATTCCACAGCTGCTGTTTTAGTGATCGACCCTTCTGACTAGGAGAAAGCTTCCTCTCCAATTAAAAACAACCCTAACGGTGTTCCTAGTAGCTAGAACCCTCAGCAGGGCTTTGAGTTTAGGCTGTCAATGAGGTAAATAAGACACGAAAAAAACACAGCAGTCAAGCTTCACGCTCGCCACCCAGTATAGTAGCATACACTTAGCTTACTAGACCCATAACCATCATCACTGTATCCTTCCGCTTCCATAACTGCCGGATCTTTCAGGTTTACAAGACCAACTTCTTGTCGGCGGAAGAGTTAATGAAAAAAAACCCTCCGGTGCTTGCTGTACTTGCGGATGAATATGCAGTTTCAGAAGCTAACGTGGTGCTGAGGCTCGACGAGCGAAAAAAATGTCTGCCTGAGGGAGACCCGTAAGTTCCTATCGGGTGAAAAATAATAACTATAAACAAAATAAAAACAGATAAAGATACAGTAACCTGAAGAACTAACCATCTTTGTCAAAGAGACTCAAGATAACGGGCTCAAGCTTCGGGAAGGAGGGTGGACAAGATCAAAATAAACTTAATCCCAATTGTTGGATGTTTAAACGGAAAAAAAGGTAATTGCTGGCTGTGAGTCGGGGAAGAAGTTGGACATTAATGACTGGAGGGGGAAACATGAATAAATGCGTGTGATTAGTTATAGGACAGCAGGGCTCAGGCTGCTGTGCGCATTCATAACTGTATTTATGTACATAGTATCAATATGTCAGTATTTCACCGGAGCTTGTCACTATATCCCTTCTTGTGCAGCTTTGCACTGCACACCCCATGCACGGACATCAACTTGACAGAAAGCTCCAGGACAACAGTCCGTTTTATTCTTCACAAAAGGATATACTCAGAACCCAACATCCTACTCATCCAGTCTCCGAATTAAATGCTTATTTTGCGAATATATATATATATATATATATATATATATATATAGTGTATATATATATATATATATATACAGTATATTTATATATTCAAAACAAACGCAAGTACCTGTGTGGTTTTTATAGCTTTCCCCACTATTCCTTTCCTGCATAAACTGTTAAATAAGCTGAGTAACTTGCATTCCAACTTACAAGTTCTATTGTTGGAGATGCTGGTGAGTCACTTCTTGTTTTTTAAGTTGCTTCTTGAGCAATATTTTTCGCTTTTATGTGTAAATGTTGTGAAGAATAAAATGCTGCAGTTCCTATGGTCTGTGTGTGAGTCTGGGGATGGAGCGAGAAACTTCCCAGAGTTGTTACTTGTCCCTTTTCCTGTGCCCTCCCATCCTCGATCATTGTGTCAGATGGGAAGATCTGGGCAGCAGGTTGGGGGGTGTTGTGATGCAAATGGTAAGCGTGCTTTCTCTGCTGTGTCCTAGGAGCTGATCGGAGTGGCTGAAGATGAATCCTCAGCAGCGGATGGCCGCTATAGGGACAGACAAGGAGCTGAGTGACCTGCTGGATTTCAGTGCGGTACGCAATGCTACGCGGTCTTCTTATGACTTCTCCCACACGGTAAAAAGAGGATGTCATGCAAGTGGTCTGGAGACTAGACCCAGCCATGCTGGACGTCACTTTGATGTCATGTCTATACTCCTACAATGTAATCAATCTAAAAGCTACTGGGGTCAATTGTTTTTTTTTCCAAGTTGTATAGGCATCATGATGACCCCAAAAGCAGCAATCCAATTAAATTCACTTCTAACCCAATTACATCTCCATTTTACCTACATGTAAAAACTCAGATTTGGGAGAGATTAAACATGATTAAAGGATAAGCAAGACTAATGTATTTTATCTTCACTTGTTGCCCTATATATTGATTATGTTCTGCCTTGTATTTGTATGTATATCTGTGTGTGTGTGTGTATGTATGTGTATATATATATATATGTGTGTGTGTATGAGTGTATATATATATATATATATATATATATATATATGTGTGTGTGTGTAAAATATGATTTACGGCATTTACAAATCTCAGCTCAACTTTCATAAAATAAAACTGCCACACTATGCAATAATTTCCTGGCTCAAAAAAATGTATGGCTGGTTCCTTTAGTTTGAGGGGCTCACAGGTTTTAGATAAAATTGTTCATCTGTGTCATATTATGTTTGTGACCCATTAATGTTTGCTGTAAATCTATCGTTTTTCAAAATATCACATTTAAATACAAAACACAATTGATCATATTCACCTTAAAGGGATTTAAAACATAAAATGTATGCTGCTGTAAAATTAAAGCTAACTTTTTAAATTTGTTTCTGTTTTGCAGATGTTTTCTCCACCTGTTAATAGTGGGAAAACCAGACCAACTACACTAGGGAGCAGTCAATTCAGTGGATCTGGTAAGGATCAGTAAATATTTCTAGCATTTACAGTGTTAATAATTTTTTGTTGAGTATTTGGGTTGTTTTTCCACTCTGTATTCATAAGCTTTTGTCATAAAATATCACTTAATCCATCATTGCTATGCCTGTAAAACTTTGATGATGCGATTTAAATATGAATTCCCTCTATATTGTTTAAGATTTCTTTCAATGAACTTGCTTTTTATAAGGTCATTTACAGTTAAATGATTCCTAAACACCCCCCTCTATCTTACTGTTTATCAATTGTAAACAGAAAGCTTTAAATACTTCTGTCTTTTACTAGTGTGTTTATAATGCAGCCTAGATTTTAATGTTATCTTAGGTGTCCTAGCTTTGCCCCAAAAAATCTGCATTTTATTGCAGGTGAAATGGTAAACTTATTAGTCTACTGATGACCCTGTTTATATTTATAGAGTGATCAGTTTTCACTAGCAATGAAATTATCCCATTGCACAATAATTGTAGGCTTCATGGCATGGATTGCGGATATGAAACACTTTTTGTACATTGTTGATTCACATGTTTATAGATTAGATCACATTAATTATTTGACGCCCCCAACAAGAAAAAAAAAACCCATCAAAAAGTTGATTAGTAAATTTACTGGAATGAAAATAGTCTAATTAGTTCCATGTGTTCTTTTTTTTTTCCTTTCATATTGCTGATACAACCATATGTAGATGTAAAGCAAATTGTCTTTGTGTTAATACTATGTAATGTAGTGTGAATTAACATAAAAATACATTTAACAGGGATTATTTTCTATAAGATTGCTGTATTAATATTTTAAGCTTGTATAGGAGGCTTGTATTTTTAATGTGTGTGTATAGCGATATGTATGTGTAATACATATAATTAATAAATAAGTTTCATGTACCATGGCTCATGACATTAAAATATATGCTTGACTTTTGTGTACATATATTCTACAAGAGGATTGTTGTGCTAAACGAGTGTGTTTCATATCTTGTTTAGTCCAAAATATTGTTAAAGAGAATACATTTCTGGTTGCTCAGGAAGAGTTTACTTAGTTTAACTTTACAGACTTCAATTTATATAAATTATTTAATTTAGTACTATAAATACATTTATTTGCATACATTCAACCGCTTTTGTCCAGACTATTCAGTGGTGTTTGTTCGCTATTGCTAGATTTTATTTGCTAATATAAATGCATGCATAAAATAATTTTTTACATTTCTTTCTGTAAACCTTTAATGGGTTTTCTTTATTTTCTGTAAGAACCATATGTATTTGTATGCCTAACAATAGGTAAACATCATTTATAGCAGGATCAGGTTTACATTTTATTGCAAATACTTTGAAGCATTTATTGTTTAATACAAACCCAAATGTCATAAAATCATATTTAAGGATATATAAATCCATCTTGTGTAGCCGTTTATCATGCTGTATGTCTTTATTTTAAAGCCTATTTGTTGACAAATGACATAATTGTGAACCATGTAAGGTGTTTCCTTATTAAAATTAGTTAGCTTGTAAAAATTCACACCTCCCACGTGTCATTCATTCACTTGGCATTATTGAAGAGAGGCTGCCAAAAGAAAAGTGACACAATTAGATCGAACATATTTTTTTTTTTTTTTGACTGTCTAACATTTCTGGTTAACTTGTTTTATTATAAAGTAGCTCATTTAATTTTTGAAGTCTGGATTAAAACTGATATTTGAACTGAGAGAACTTTTCTAAAATGTAATACATTTTTATTGGTGTCTTTTGGGTTAGATGCATCATAAAAAACTGGATTATATTATATTCTTGGAGATCTGTGTATACATTCATTATTTAAATTTACTATATATAGTTGGTTATTAGGTAAACATTTATGTGCCATAAAAATAAATATTTTTAGTTGATACATAAATGTGGCCACTCAGTATTTTGAGTACAGTACCTACTGAATGCTAATGATCTGTTATGTTTTGTTATTTTTTCTTCTTCAAAAGAATCATTGTAGTGTGAGTGTATATAACATTCTTATTTTTTTTTTTTTTTTTGTTGGGTTTGGTGGATGTAATGGTTAAATAAAAACAGTTCAATTGATTTGAGAGAAAATGACACCTTTCCTAGAATACTTCTTTTACAAAATGGGTCAATATAAGAATAGAATATTTTAAATGTAAGTGTTTTTTTATGCTTAGAATGCTAAACTGTATAAACTTTGTATTAGCAGTGTGATTTCTATTAATTGTGAGGCCATAGATTATCAACCTAGGTGCCCTACAGAAATGGGCTTAAAGTTAAACATATTCCATAGTTCTCGTTCCATCTTTTTTGAGAAGAAGCTCTCTAAAATAATTTTATGTTTAAATTTTGTACTTTGTTCTGTCCACTATTATTTGTGTCTGTTTCTACAATTCATGTTTAAAAGTGGAAGTTGCTTTTGAATACATCATTCTATCTAGCATTTAAGGACATTAAACAAAAAATTGGATTTTCATTGTTCCAGAGAAGCTGGCCTGCATCCTGCAGACAGATTTTCAAGGGGTATGCTGCTGGGCTTTGAAACAATGCAGATTTTGCTACAAGTGGCAGTTTTATATGCTTTGATCTTTCGCAATGTAGTGTGTGTATGTATGTATATGTGTGTGTGTATATATATATATATATATATATATATATATATATATATATATATATATATATATATATATATCTATATATATATATATATATATCTCTTATCTATAAGATTTTATATTGCTTCTTGCTTTGGTGGAAAGTATCCTCATACAGCTAATCTTAGTAACCAAATGTTGCAGTGTGTTAAAGGTAATTATATCAAATTAAAGCTTTTATATTATGTAGATCTTATCAGAATTGCAGTGTTCTAATGTACTGTGATTTAGTGAACTGCATTTGTCATTTATTCAGTAGAAGGTTTTGAGACAAATCAAGTGGGTTGCAGGTACACATTCATATGATTATTTTCCATAGTATGCACCTCTTGATTGGTGACTTAAATTCTCCAAAAAATGTTTATCTAAACATATTAAAAACCAACAAGCATTATTATTCTTGTTTTTTTTTTTCCATTCGCTCCCAGTAAGCTTAGACTGCTCATGAAAGTGTAGTTTGCTTGAATCGCTCTCCTCTCCCCTTTGTCTAAACTGATCCGGAATGTTCGTGATATTTTAGATGGAGTTTAATTCATCCGTTGTAATGAAGATGCGCTATAACTTACTTTTAAAATTTAGATCTGAAATTCAAATTCCCCCAATTTTTCTTTGAGTTAACGGTTTGAATTGTTGTTCAATCAGCTGTCTCCCCATATGGGACTTTTTGTTGTAGCTATAGCGCTGATTGGAGAACAATTAAAACAGTTGACTCACAGAAAAATTGACTTTTGTAGTGCGTGTCAAAGTATTTGAATTTCATATCTATATTAAAAAGTAAGTTATAGCGCATCTTTGTTACAACTGATTAATTAAACTTAATCTAAAATATCACTAACATTCCAGATCTGATTTTAAAGAGGGGGAGAGTTTACTATCACTTTAATACTAGAATGTGAATATTTAAAAACTATTTCCAGGGGGGGAGGAGCCAGCCTAGGAACTGAATGGTCGCTTTATACTTCAGCTCTGCTAAAACAGCTTCTAATTTTGCTTATTTGACCGTTCAGCCTAGCTTAATTTACTTATACTAGCACTCCTGAATATCTAGAGGGGACCAGGAATATTTGAGATACTGATTCGCAACAGAAAGGAAGAAACTGCGACCTTTTTTCATCTCTAGGCCGTTCACAGATTGGCACCCTCGAGAGCAACCATTTCCCTTCACACGAGGTAGCTTTATGGTATTGGAGCCGACCTGAGGGTTGTGTTCTTTTAGGGACTGAAGCCATCTATAATCATCTGAAGAGAAGTAATTAAGCCCTGACTCAAGCTGTGGTCATGGGAGAAGAAGCTGCGAGCTGGATTGCAGGTGTTCAATGCCTGCTGCGTAGCCACTTTCAAAAACTTGAGGAGGAACTGACCTTGGCCTTTTCTCTTTCGAACAGCGGAGAACACCTTCAGCGATCTCAGACACCCCTACAGCTACGCAAGGTACCGCTAACATCAACCGGCAGACAACAGAACGCTACATGCAGGTCAGATTCCCGAGTGGTAGCCGCTGGGGATTATGGAGGACCAGATACAGATCACTTGACTTACACTGCTGTTCCAGGACAAGCACAAGCTGTCTCAGAGCTCCGGTTGCCGGAGGACAGCGGAATTGAACAGGTTTGGACTGAGCTGATGTTTACCGTGGGGCATGTTGCTTATGATCCGACCCCCGAAGTCAGCCAGGGGATAACAGCAGGACAGCCTGAACAGTTTGCAAAAGTGCTCGCAGAGGACATAATTGATATAACGGACCGATATACACTTGCTCCGCCAGGGGACATAGGGGAAAGAATGGCACCTAAGAGTAAACCCCATGTGAAGCAGACCCCGTACAGAAAGGCGGCAGTTTATCTCCAATGGCGCCTCAAATCATTCACCCTAATTAACACCAGCCGATCACTACAATGCACCAAGTGTGAAACACTGTCTGGGAACCACTCACTCCACATTAATTACTACGAGATAGGATAGCTCTGAAGGTCCTCGGGACTATTATCACGCAAATGGACACCTAAGGTTCTGTTGTGGACACGGTTTGAAGACTTTAGCATTATATATCTATGTTTGCTGATTCTCAATACTATGGGATATTTAGCTTGGTTGAACGCCCTTTTTGTTTTGTTTTCTCTACAAGTTTGAAAGTTAGTTAATAAGGCACAGTGTTTTATAGTTGAAGATTGTTAATTATCTCTCAATTAATGCCATTACATTTTAAAGCTGTATCTCACACTCTATATGCTATTTTTTTTTATATATATGTTATACAATCTGAAATAGATTTTAGTCTGCTCAAATAGTGTTTGATGATATAATGGTAAATCCATGGGTTTTTGACCCAGTTATGTTTTCAAGAGTGAATTGAATAATTGTATGGTTGCAACTCACTACAAGCTGTTTCCACTGCATTGGCGATGTTTAGTGCTCTATAAAGATGTTGTTTATTTGCTATTTATTTGCAGTAGCTACTCACATATAGAATTTTTTCTGTTTCAATAAGTTACCCTTGAGTCCAAGCTAGAGTACCCTTTTGTATACTCCACCACTTTCCCACACATTACATTTGACTGCTTACGGCCGGAGTAGTCACTTAAGATTATTACTCTCCAGTTTGTTTATTGTATGCAAGAAGTACTCATTGAAATGTACCCTCATTGTCTGCATTTTAAAAAATATGCTTATTTCTCATTGTTTGCCTGACTATATTAATGAGCCACATGTGAATGTTTGAAGTTAAGATGATATAAGACATGTTGATGTTGTTTTATTTATGCCTTCAAAAATGCTAGTTGGTGTACTCCTTTTTAACAGGGAATTTTGTCTCTAAAGATCGAAATCCTAATGTTTGTGATCCCCTTAACCTGTGACTCCTGAAAGAATTCACTTTTATAACTCTTTTACAAAGGTTTAATTTACCATGATTCTCTATAGTTTCTTTGCTCCTGTTTAGAATTAGCTTTTGCCAGCAGGTTAGAATCTCTCTGCAGCTTACTACCCATTAATATCTGATTATATATGACCTTGTCGCCCTGTAACACTACAGCCTGCCTACTCAGCACGGGCTAATTATTGCATTTTTCTAGTAGCTCTCCCTTAACCCATAATGAGCTGCATAGTTCCTAAACTATATATTTCATTCTTTATATTCACTTCTCCACCTCCCCCCCCCACTCCCCCCATAATAAGCCTCCTTTTGTAGGAGGATTAGCTACGCGGCCTATCTTCTTTGTGCCGCACCTCAACTATATTTACATACTCTGCAATGCTAGTTACAACGCAAAATGATATTCTCATCTTGTAAAAATAAAAAACTAACTACTAAATTACTTTAAGCTTACAATATATAGCGCAATAATAATAAAATCTGAGGTTTTCAGTATGTGGCCCATGAGAGGCCTCTTATTTCTGGGGTTACCTCCTGTTATAGTTGCTTAATATTTTTGTCCTGAAGTCCAAGAGTGGCCTCTTAGATAAATAAGAAGGTTCTAGACTTTTATTGGCATTTTCTTGAAATGTTGTTTATTTCTCTTATTCTTGCAGCAGGCGATTATATTTTATTTTCTTTGCTATGCATAGTGCAACTGAGATCCAGTATAATGATTGTTAATATGCAACCTACACTTTGTACCCTGTTAAAAGCAAATTTAAGGATTTTTATTGTATACTGCTGCAACTTTGTGTTTATATGCCAAATTATTACCTCAATAAAAATTATATACAAAAAAAAAAAAAAAAAAAAACTATTTCCAGATACTGTTATGTTTGTACATATTTGAAACCCTCATTGATTTTATAAATGCATATCCATTCAGTGCTAATGTGTATAAACAGTATTATGGCTTAAGTAAGTGTGTCACAAAATGGACATTATAAGATAAAAAAAAACTTTTTGTGAAGTTTGAAGAGTCAACATATAAGTATTTTAATGTTATTGCATGGAAAAAAGTTCTTGACACATACCAGATACCATGGCACCTACAAAATAGGGCCTGTTGCCTGATTGTCCTTTAATCCCTGTCATTGGTGTTTTGTGAGAGATGAGTGGTCAGAATGAGGTCCACACCTTCTGCTCTCTTACCCTTGCAGCATTCACCAACATACACATTTTTTTTTTTTTTTGCCTAATTTACACATTCAACAATTAGGCTCAGCCCTCCTCCTTTTTCAATCCCCATGTGCTACAGTGCCAGTGAGTGTGCAGGTATCTTAACACCAAAGCTGGGCAAGGGACTGTGGGTGCCTTTATAGTCAATCAAAAGCTAATTAACCTCTGTGTGTTAAAGGGCCATATGATTCATGTAGAGCATGCAATTTTAAACCACTTTCCAATTTACTTCCATGTATGCACATTCTTTTTATATTTACACTTTTTGGGTCACCAACTCCTACTGAGTATGTGCAAGAATTCATAGAATATACACCTATATGCATTTGTGATTGGCTGATAGCTGCTACATGATACAGTAGTATTGGAAATAGACATACGTTTGAAATTTGTCCGAAAAAATAACTCATTTGAAGATCAGACTAAGCGCTATCGCATTGTCTTTTTTCATGCATTTGTTAATTATGCAAATCTACTCAATTTACTGGTCTTTTAATATTTAGGAAGTAGCAAGAATATTGATGGGCCATCAATATTGAGATATATAAATATAGCTATAGACAGACAGACACACACGTATATCATCTGTCTATCTTTTCTATCTTTATCATTTATTTAAAATGAGTAATGTAGCACAGTCACAGTAGTGATTTAATCCCAAACACACAAGAATCATTTGTTTCAGTTCCTGTTATTTGGCTTGGTGTTCGGCATGCATGCAGACACAAAGTATGAAGGAAGGCACTGCAAGGCTCACAAATGTTGAAGTCAGGCCCAACTTTTTTGTCTCTGTGGATTTGTCAGTCCCATTATATTCTGTTCTACCTCCTACATTTTATACAATTTTGTCAAGTTAGAAGTTAAAAACACAAGTATGGATTGATTTATGTGTGACTTTTAGATTTGAAAATTGCATATCCAATATAATAATAAAAAAAGTATGCTTTTTACAATGGACAGGCAATATAGCTTGTGATTGGCTGTACCATGCACCTCACCAATACTGGAAAAAAAAACCTGGAGTCAGAGGAGTGAGCACAGCTTCTAATATAAGCACACTGTGGTATTTAAAACATACATATATATCCTCTATCTATCTATCTTTCTAGAATTTCTGGATTTGGAAAACTACAAGTCAGCTAATGATTTGGGTCTCATGTTGCAGACAACTCTTTATAATAAACCCACAGACAAAAATTCAATATTACACTACTCCAGCTATCACCAACGCTTTCAGAATGATGGTGTTCTTTCCTTGCAGCTTCTGTGGATTGTTCGCAATTACACCAAGAAATCCCATAAAAATATACTATTACAAGCGATGAGACAGCGTTTTGTGCAATGTGGATATTTTAAGAGATTCTTAGATGAACAGTGTACTATTGCTGAGCAAATGACACAGGATCAATTATTCATACGGACCTTTACACAACAGGACGAGAGCTTAAATTTCATCACCAAATATACTACGGTACGTCATCTAAACGGGTGAAAGAGATCATTCCAAGAAATTTGCCTATTATTTCTTCTGATGCCAATCTACCCTTTCATAACTTGCTGCCTCCAAGGATGGTTTACAGAAGGTCTAAGAATTTGAGAGACCTATTGGTTAAGTCAGACCCAGTTCATTGTTACATAGGACATGGCTACCAAAGGGTAAACCAGGCTGTTACCGTTGTTGAAACTGCATGCAATATTCTTATTGTGGGCCAAAAGTTTTATCATCCCCACACGAACCAGGTGTACAACATTAGACATAGATTGACATGTACGTCTTAATATGTTATCTGTGCTTTTATCTGTCCATTTTCGTTGTATTATGCGGGTAAAACGACCACATTGTTGTTTGGCAAACTACAAATCGGCTATTAGACAAGCATACAGTTGTCTATACTCTGACTAACCAGTGTCCAGTAACTTTTATCAAATGGACCATCAGATCTCTTCACTAAGAACTATGTTAATTGATCATGTGCCGTGTTCAAAGACAAGGTGGTGACAGAGCAAAAGAACTCTTAAAACTAGAATCACGATGAATACATTCCTTGGATACTGTTACTCCTAAGGGACTTAATACAATAGTGGACTACAGTTGTTTTTACAATAAAAGCCATTTTTGAGTTCTACTCCTCAGTCTGGGGGTTACATGAAGTATGTACTTTTTATATTTAAATATAATTGGTATATTGTATATAGTTTATTAGGTCATTTGGTGCATGGATCAATGTTAATACGATAGAATTTTCTTTTGTGAAAATAGTGTTTATAACAATAACGGTGTAAGAACACATTACTTATTCTTGGCTTTAGTTAAACACAGCCTGCCTAATCACATGTGCTTGATTTTTATGTTTTACACTTTGTGTTTGCTCATACCCATATATTCAACATGCCCATGAGTTGTGACGTGTTTTTTTTTTCCTGCGGTAACCACATATGTGTGCCCCTGCTCCTGTGAGTATCCCTTTTGCTGATTACTACTGGATCATTTGTAGTTCACACAATGCGGTGGCTTCTCTGTATTTCCTTTTAGGACCCATCTGTTTACAATCTATGTAAGGAGAAGCACTGCTATATGACACATTGTGGACAATGCTACAAACTATTTTTAATTTATACTGTAATTTATTCTGTTTTGGGTTTATACTGTTTTTTTCCCCAAAAAAACTTTTTATAAGCACCTATTATTGCTTTATGTGTAACACACAAGTATTTAAACAAGTCACAGAAATCCCTGAATTTACATAACTATCAGGTTGGGCTGAAGTCTGTAAGAACTGCCAATACTTATTATTTTCCTTGTGAAAAATCCAAGGAGTTCAGATTGGTATTTGCAAAACTTACACTTAAAGGGATACTAAACCCAATTTTTTTTTCTTTAATGGGTCAGAACATGCAATTTTAAGCAACTTTCTAATTTACTTCTATTATCAATTTGTATTCATTATCTTGCTATCTTTATTTGAAAAGCAGGAATGTAAAGCTTAGGAGCCGGCCCATTTTTGGTTCAGAACCCTGGATAGCGCTGGCTACATTTAGCACTGTCCAGGGTTCTTAACCAAAAATGGGCTTGCTCCTAAGCTTTACATTCCTGTTTTTTTAAAAAATAAATATAGCAATAGAACAAATACAATTTGATAATTGGAGTAAATTAGAAAGTTGCTTAAAATTGAATCATGAAAGAAAAAAATTGGGTTTAGTATCCCTTTAAATAGGGTCTGCTTTACTTCTCATCTAGGAGGAGCTTTGAAAAACTAACAGTTTGTGTCATCATTGACCAGACCTGTCAATTCTTATTTGCAAATACTTGACTTGACAAGTCATTGACATTGGAGAGAAAGGGTAAAATAAATATTCCAAGATGCAAACTTATTTTTAATTCTTTATCTCTAAAACGGCAAATGCATACTGCAGTAATACTGAGGGGATAGGTAAGCAAAAGTACTATTCCTTTTGTGAAAACACATCCAGAATTATCAAGCTGACAACTCACTCTGTAGGCAGAGCAGAGTTCCAGGACTTCTTGCTTGTATCAGCTTTCTCTGCCCTCTATACTGTTTGCTGTTCTTCAGAGATATGGATTGCCTCAAAATTCCTAGTCTGTTAACTCTGACCTTTTTGGAAGTTTCTACGACAAGGCTTTTTGGATTTTGGTCTTTTGTAACAGTTAACTTTAGGAGAGTTTTTTTTATATTTGTTTACAAAAAGTCTGAAAACACAGTTTCAGTCTCCCATGTCCAATTTTTTGGTACTTTTCAGTTATTCAAGTACTACCACAATACACCTTAAAACTTCATTTATATCAGACACAAGAATTAGGTTGGAGCATGTCAGTGCACGATGCAGAAAGCACATTTCAGATATGTGCAGGAAGCCCTGTGCCATGCACATGAGGGTCACTGCTTAAATATGTTAAAAAATATTATTTGCATGATAAAGGGTTTAATGGAATGAAAGTCAAAATTCAACTTTCATGATTCAGATAGAGCATGCAATTTTATCAAAATAGACCGTTTATCAAATAGACTTTATTCTCTTTGCATACTTTGTTGTAAAGTATACCTAGGTAGGTAGGCACAGGAGCAGCAATTCTCTACTGGGAGCTAGTAGGTGATTGGTGGCTACACACATGCCTCTTGTCATTGGCTCACAGCATGTGTTTACCTAGGTCCCAATATTGCGTTTTTACTCTGGAGCTAACTTAAAGTATTTGTGTAATGCTTTAGTAGTGGTTAAACATACTTATACTGCAAGCTGCATAAATATGAAAATGCTTGAACACAATAGAGCATTTGTTTCTGCATTTTCACGTCCCTTTAAGGCTGTTTTGTTTGATTTTGACAAGCTTTGCATATCTGTTTACAACAGAATCCTAGTGCCTGCTAGCACACTGGATGACAAATCTCCCCCTGTTTTATTGGTGAACAGTGACAGGCATAAACACAATCGGTATTTTATTTTTTTCCAGTACAGAAACAACTGTTTGACAAAAAAAGTTCTGTAATTTTTAATTTGCTATCTCTTTTAAATCATCTCTCTAGTATAGAGTGAGAAGACAGATATATATATTTTTTTAAATATGTGCTCTTCTAAAAAGGAAAGGCTCTTGCAAGTGGTACTTTTGGCAGATCTGTACTCTCAGTATTGGCAAAGTAGCTAATTATGTTCTTTCTGTCTGTCTTCTTTTAAAAATGTAGGATTAAGAATAACTTTGCATTTCAGAATAATTATTTTATTAGATTTCTCCCATATTACCAATGACTGACCAAATTGCATTCTGATTTTAACCATAGTGAGAATTTGCTGGATTTCTCCCAAATTATCAGTTACTTTTGGGTATTAAGGTAAATGGAAACCAAACATTTTTTCTTTCATAATTCAGATAGAGCATACAATGTTAATTCACTTTACAATTTACTTCTATTATCAATTTTCTTTCGTTCTCTTGGGATCCTTTTTGAAAGGGCAGCAATGAACTACTGGGGGCTATCTAAACACATTGGTAAGTCATTGACAACAGACATGAAGTGTATTTATCAAGTTTTAACCACAGGTATTGAAGGCATTTTACAAGTACTTGATACTAGGGACAATTTTCTAGGTGTCTTGGCACCCTTTGTTTGTTGTGCTGTGTGTTGGATACCAGGTTTGGTTTAAAGGGACAGTCAAGTCCAAAAAAACTTTCATATTTCAAATAGGGCATGTAATTTTAAAGGGACACTGAACCCAAATTTTTTCTTTTGTGATTCAGATTGAGCATGAAATTTTAAGCAACTTTCTAATTTACTCCTATTATCAAATGTTCTTCATTCTCTTGGTATCTTTATTTAAAATGCAAGAATGTAAGTTTAGATGCCGGCCCATTTTTGGTGAACAACTTGGGTTGTCCTTGCTGATTGGTGGATAAATTCATCCACCAATAAAAAGTGCTGTCCACAGTACTGAACCAAAAAAAAAAAAGTTTAGATGCCTTCTTTTTCAAATAAAGATAGCAAGAAAACGAAGAAAAATTGATAATAGGAGTAAATTGGAAAGTTGCTTAAAATTGCATGCTCTGAGTCATGAAAGAAAAAAATTGGGTTCAGTGTCCCTTTAAACAACTTTCCAATTTACTTTTATCACCAATTTTGCTTTGTTCTCTTGGTATTCTTAGTTGCTAATTTCTTAAACCTTGAAGGCCGCCTCTAATCTAAATGCATTTCGATAGTTTTTCATATAGATAACATTGAGCTCATGAACATGAATTTACCATGGAGAAAGCTCTGATTGGCTAAAATGCAAGTCTGTCAAAAGAACTGAAATAAGGGGGCAGTCTGCTGAGGCTTAGATACAAGGTAATTACAGAGGTAAAACATGTATAATTATAGCTGTATTGTTTATGCAAAACTGGGGAATTGGTAATTAAGGGGGTTATCTATCTTTTAAAACAACAAATTCTGGTGTTGACTGTCTCTTTAAAGGGACAGTCTGCTCCCAGAATTTTTATTGTTTAAATAGATAGATAATCCCTTTATTACTCATTCCCCAGTTTGCATAACCAACCCTGTTATATTAATACACTTTTTACCTCTGTGATCTAAACCTCTGCAGACATCCCCCTTATTTCAGTTCTTTTGATTGACTTGCATTTTAGCCAATAAGCGCGTACTCCTGCTTTTTCAAATGCACTGAGAGTAAAGTATAGCAAAATTACTAATTTAATTGCTATTAGTGTGGGGTTTTTTTAACTTTAAAATTTGTGTATTTGAGCTGTTTTCTTTGTTTACACATTGTGAACATTTTAATAATATATTATTTAGAGTAAAATAAATGTTAACTGAGTAAACATATGCACTGGTTTACCAGACATACATAGATTTTTCAATCAAACACACACACATTGTTTTCAGCTAGAAATTTTAGCTAATGAAATCGCAATCTGATACAGCAACTGTGTAAGCCCAGAGGCCAAACTTTTCTCCACTTTCTAAGATGATATTTTTTAGTGAAAAATTTTCTGCTGATCATTTTGAAATAAAATACATTTTTAAATGAGGCAGTTACACTAAACCACCAGTTCAATATTGCAATGTGTTGATTAACTGGATAATAAAGCAATTTCTAAAGTTTTATAATATATTGCAAATTAGCTGCAAAAAAAAAAAAAATTACATTTTTAAAACGTCTCGTGAAAAACATCCCTGAATGCCAGTCACCAATAAATGCACTGTTGCTTTGTAGTGCTACTCCATATTTGACTGTTCTCTTCAAACAGCACTTTGTTTTGGATGCACTGTGTAAAGGAAAATGTATTCAGTGTAGCCAGAGCACAGTGCTGTTTGAAATAAACAGCCTGATGTAGAGCAGCGCTGCAAAGCAAAAGAGCCAACAGTTCCTGCATGTGTCCCATTCTTTCTTCGATTACAGCATGTTCCGCCTTGTGGGTGTAAGTTTGTATTATTTGATCTAATATAGCCCATATGTGTCCATAATTATATCCATTTCTACCTAACTATTACATTCTTTACATAACACTTGGCAATATTTGTAACTTTCATTCAAATTTTTTTTTTAGGACATATCAATGCTAATTTTGTTTTGCACCTTTAAGTGATAATGAAGGCTAAATGTTCATTGAACAATGTTTAGCGTTTCCACTTTTTAAAGTCAGTTTATAATTTTTTAAGATCCCATGGTCAACTGATTAGTTTCATTGCTGATTTTAAAGCTTTTGTGTTTTCTATGTGAAAATGAACATATTTCCTCAAAGCTGGTTTGTTTTTAATGCAGTCTATCACAACCTTTATGTAAATCATTGGTTCACTTTGCCATTTAAAAGTTTCATCACATATATATATATATTTTTCAAAAGCTTTATTGAATAACATATAATCACTGCATACAATGCAAAATAGAAACAGTTACATATGCAACATTGTGATAACAATGTTTCCATATACGTGGATTATGATACAAAAAAATAAATAAAACAAATGTTTCTCTCTTTTTGTAAACAAAAATAAGTTGTGGATATATTTATCATTAAATAAACAAGTTTAAGTTGCACAATTAAGTTATTTGAACTAGATGAGGGAGAAATAAAACCCATAAATAAATGAACAGTTACAGTGAACAATACAAATGTAAATAATAATATAAATATACGGCTCCTGCAGAGTAGAAACTATTATGTCATTGATTGTCGGACTATTGGAATGACCTTCTGTCCAGTTTAGGATGGTAATTCATCGTTCAGGGGTGGTTAATAATTTTAAGTTTGAGGGGGGGATATAAGGGTGGTGGTCTCGTGTGTGGGGGGTTTCTGAGTAAGGTATTCCTCCCACAAAAACATCACATTTGTTTTATGTTTTAGCCAATAATTAATACACATTAATAAGCATGAGACCAATCAGAATTTTTTTAAAATTTTAAACTATTTTTTTTAACTTTTAAATACATTTTTTAAAGCCCAGAAATGGTACACACACCATATTTTCCGGTTAAAAGAAACCCCAAAGGTGGTTATTATTATTATTATTATTTTTATTATTATTTTATTTAAAGGGACATTAAACCCAAAATTTTTCTTTCATGATTCAGATAGAGATTACAATTTTAAACAACTTTCAAATTTACTTCTATTATCTAATTTGCTTCATTTTTCAGATATACTTTGTTGAAGAAATATCAATCCACATGGGTGAGCCAATCACACGAGGCATCTATGTGCAGCCACCAATCAACAGCTACTGTGCCTATCTAGATATGCTTTTCAGCCAAGGATATCAAGAGAATGAAGCATATTAGATTATAGAAGTAAATTAGATAGTTGTTGAAAATTGCATGCTCTTTCTAAACCATGAAAGAAAAAATATGGGTTTAATATCCATTTAAATTGAGAATATGGTCACCTATTCAACAAAGTTAAAACGTTGAAGGATGGGTTGTCTTTTTTTTATATTTGTAATGCAGATTTTGGAGCATCAAATAAGAATCAAAAAGTTTGTTAGCGTCTAATTGTCGTACAGGGGGTTTCACTGTAAACATGCAGCACTTGTTAAGAGGCTCTGTTTCTTTTGAGTATAATCTGACGGCCATTACATAATTTACTAGAGATTCAGGGGAACAGGTTTGCTTCTGTTATGTTATTCTAGGATGAGATAATTGGAGTTCTGTTTGAATAGTTTATTTATACTGCTGCAGCTATAAAACAAAGCGCTGTTTGTAAACATAACTTGCAAAAAATATAAAGGGCATGCTTTCGGTGATTATGTTAACTGAATACCAAGGAAGAGTGGAAAGAAGGAACTTGTGTTCTTAATAAAATAATGCAGCCTAATATTATTGGTAGAATTGTTTTTTATGTGTGTAATTTTATTAAGCACTCTTTTTTTTTTATCCTGTTTTTTTTAATCACATTCCAATTCCTTTTGATGACACACTGGATTGTGCATAGACAAGAAGCTAGAATTTATATGTGTGTTGTCCTTGAAAACCTGTATTTAGGACCCAGCACCACCAGTCACATACAGTTGGCTTGACGGTTTTAAAGGTTTGTTTCTGATTATTATAATAGTGATGCTTACAGCACCAACTAAAAAATGTTGGATAAAATACACATCTAGTTACTTTTTCTGTGCTGCATGTATGGAGAGATTAGTCCCTGTTGTAGCTGGCTTGCCTGCTCTATGGCATTATTGCTGCTATATTGTGTCTTGTCATTAATGTTTTATGTTTACGGGGACTGCTGCCGCAAAATATATCAAATGCTGTTATCGATTTTGACCTTGTGTAGGAATACCCTGTATTAGTTCACTAAGGCTAGGCTTCTTCATTTGCTTTACTGTATTGTTTTGCTTAAGTAAATATTACACAAATTATTGGAATAAATAATTTTCTGTAACAAAACCATAACACTATACAAATAATGCAAGCTTGAACTCTGTTGAGTAATTACACATTGAGCAACACAAAATAAGTTTTTAATATAATACAGATATATTGTAAATTACAAGACAAACAAATAATTTGGAATCTAATGTGCCATTTCCATTTATAAAGTCTACTATGCTTACTTAATGAAAGGGCGGAAAAAGAAAAAACAAACAAATTGGTTCCATCGTCTGGTCTATTGTTTGCTGCTGAATTACCCTGACACCATGATATGTTACCATGTTGTGGTATCCTGCACATGCATTCAGATTTTCACTCTTACACAATGTTGTTGGATGTCAGCCCAAGAATATAGGAATTCTTTAATAGCTTGGCTCATTGCACATGTGAATTATTTTTCCAGAAGACAGATACTTTTGCAATCTGCCAGAGAAGATGTGGAGAAAGATGTAAAACAAATATGAAAGAACGTTCGAAAAGTTGTACAATTCCTTTTGTGCCATAAACCATTACTGGTGCATATTCCTTGAGGAAGCCCAGTTATAAGACCAGAACATGGGATTTTAACGTGATTTACTACTAAGGTTTTTTTTGCCTGCACAACAGCCTCAGATCAAAGCAGGCCTGTGCTTTCTGAAGCACTAATACAAGAAGTTAGGCATTTGACTTGATTAAGAAATTAAAAGCAGTTCAAATCCAGGTTTTGACATGTTACTGCTAATGCTTGTGTTCTCTTGATATTTTGAAAGACTTGAATTGTAGATTTTTTTTTTTGCATTTCATTTTGTTATAATTTATTAATACAGGTAGAACATATTTCAATTTTGACTTAAAGATCAGTTAAGAAAGGAAAATTTTTGATAATGTTTGATCTGTAAATTCTAAACAATGGTCCATTTTTAGAATGGCATAACAAAAGTATCCATAATATGAATTTACAATATATCACCTATGCTTTGTTCAACAGCAGCTTGTGTAGTGTTCTGTACAGTAACATTTATTTCTTTTACATAAACAAACAAGCCCTCTTTTAGATGCAAAACTGGTGGTACACTAAAAATGTAATGTTTGAAGTTTATAGACACAGTGGCCTCTCTGTCTAATGATGAAAACTTGCTAAGTATTGTACCCTGTGGTTGCCTATTCACTGTAGTCTTTTTTTTGCCCCTTATGCTAAGTTTTTTTTTCTTCTGTCTTGCACTTCCTGCCCTGCCATTGCTCTGCTAATACTAAATAATGTGATAAAGGTTGAAGCTACTGATTTGTGCATTAAAGGGACAGTCTAGGCCAAAATAAACTTTCATGATTCAGATAGAGCATGAAATTTTAAACAATTTTCCAATTTACTTTTATCACCAATTTTGCTTTGTTCTTTTGGTATTCTAAGTTGAAAGCTTAACCTAGGAGGTTCATATGCAAATTTCTTAGACCTTGAAGCCCACCTCTTTCAGATTGCATTTTAACAGTTTTTCACCACTAGAGGGTGTTAGTTCACGTATTTCATATAGATAACACTGTGCTCGTGCACGAGAAGTTATCTGGGAGCAGGCACTGATTGGCTAGACTGCAAGTCTGTCAAAAGAACTGAAAAAAGGGGCAGTTTGCAGAGGCTTAGATACAAGGTAATCACAGAGGTTAAAAGTATATTAATATAACTGTGTTGGTTGTGCAAAACTGGGAAATGGGTAATAAAGGGATTATCTATCTTTTAAAACAATAAAAAATCTGGTGTAGACTGTCCCTTTAAAAGGCATTTAAAATAAAGAAACATGTTTTTTTAAAATTTCTACTGCTATTAGGGAGTAACTTAAAAATAAGGTGAAAATGATTTGAAAGTTACCTGTCTTATGTAGACAGATCATCATTACTGTTTAACTTACAAAACAGCAAGTAGTGGTTGACATTATTATCTTTAGATAACCTTTGTGCTCTCACAACTACTGACTTGGGTTTTGATACAGTATTGAAGTTAGCGGGCAGGACACATAGTACATAAATTCTGCTGCAGAGCAGCCCAAGTTTAAAGGAATATGGCATCCAAAATGTTCTTTTGTGATTCAGACAGAGCATACATTTTAAACAAGTTTTAATTTTACTTCTATTATTAAATTAGCTTTGTTTCAATGTTATTCTTTGTGAAGGGATACTAGGTGTCTGGGGCACTACATGGCAGGAAATAGTTCTTTAATCTAGTGCACTTGCAAATGGATAACATTCTTGCTAAACAGCTGCCATATAGTGCTCTAGACATGGGCAGGCTCTTGAGCTTATGCACATGCTTTTCAACAAAATATAACAAGAGAATGAAGAAAAGTTGATAATAGAAGTAAGTTAGTAAGTTGTTTAATTTTTTTTATATTTCTTTAAACGGACATTCTACAATATATTTTTTTATGTTTTTTTTTAAAAGATAGATAATCCCTTTTATTAAGCATTCCCCAGTTTTGCATAGCCAACACATTTATATTAATATACTTTTTACCTCTGTGATTACCTTGTGTCTAAGAATTTTCTGACAGCCCCCTGATCGCTTGACTTTGTTTTTATTATCTATTGACTTGCAGTTAGTACTGTGTTGTGCAAAGTCTTAAATAACTTCTCGGGCGTGAACACGTTGTTATCTATATGGCCCACATGGACTAGAAATCTCCTGTTGTGAAAAGCAAATACAAAAGCATGTGATTAAGAGGCTGTCAATAGAGCCTTTGAAACATGCAGACATTTAGAGGTATAAATGTTATAAAGTATATTAATCTAACAATGTTGGTTGTGCAGAGTTGGGGAATGGGTAGTAAAGGCGTTATCTATCTTTTTAAACAATAACAATTTTAATGTAGACTGTCCCTTTAAATGTTTGACAGCAATCATCCTTCACATGGTTAGAATAACATGTTGCCAGTGTAAATAATTTAGCTTTTTTTTTTTTTTTTTTTTTGCTAGATACTATGCATTAAGAACAGTTTTTTTTATAAATCCTTAGTTTATAATCTGGGGAGTTTTTATTTATTTAAAGGCACATAATACTCATATGCTAAATCACTTGAAACTGATGCAGTATAGCTGTAAAAAGCTGACAGGAAAATATCACCTGAGCATCTCTATGTAAAAAAGGAAGATATTTTACCTCAAAATCTCCTCAGCTCAGCAGAGTAAGTTCTGTGTAAAAAAATATATACAGTACTTCAGCTGTTGCTCAGCTGCAGGTAAAAAAATAAAAATAAAAAATAAATAAATGAAGAAATGAACAGCAGCCAATCAGCATCAACAGTGCTGAGGTCATGAACTATTTTACTGTGATCTCATGAGATTTCACTTAAAGGGACATAATACTCATATGCTAAATCACTTGAAACTGATGCAGTATAACTGTAAAAAGCTGACAGCGAAATATCACCTGAGCATCTCTATGTAAAAAGGAAGATATTTTACCTCACAATCTTCTCAGCTCAGCAGAGTAAGTTCTGTGTAAAAAGTTATACTCAACTGCTGCTCAGCTGCAGGTAAAAAAAATGAACAGCAGCCAATCAGCATCAACAGTGCTGAGGTCATGAACTCTTTTACTGTGATCTCATGAGATTTAACTTAACTCTCATGATATTTCATTGTAAACTTCCTTAAGCTGAATAGGGAAATAAGATGAGAGTGCACGTAAGCTCGCTGCTTCCGCTGTCCCAGGACAGACATACTGATTTGTTGCTTAGAAGTCCTTTACAATGGGAGATGGCTACTTAGGAATTTTTGAGGTAAAATATCTTTATTTTTTACATAGAGATGTTCAGGTGATATTTTCTAGTCACCTTTTTACAGCTATGCTGTTTAAACATTTGGGTATTATGGTCCTTTAACTGTCATGAGATTTCATAGTAAACCTCCTTAAACTGAATAGGGAAATAAGATGAGTGTGCACGTAAGCTCACTCCGTTAGTGTGAATCGGGACAGGCATACTGATTTGCTGCTTAGAAGTCCTTTACAATGGGATGTGGCTACTGAGGAATTTTTGAGGTAAAATGAATTGCAGAAAATAGAATGCTCATTTAAAAAAAAATATTAAACTTGTCTTGACTGTCTTCTATACAAATACAACAAAATGTTTTGTTATTACAAGGTATTAACTTTCATTTAACAGCTGCATCATGCTGGAGCCATAGCAAAGCAGTTTAAAGTGTCAGTAAACCTTAAAAATAATGTTATATAATTCTGCACATAGTGCAGAATTATATAACATTATATTAGCCTTATCTGTATAAAACGTAATATTCCCTTTGAATGTAAAAAAACCCTGCTGTTTTACAGACCCGCTCTCTGTGCTCTTCTGAGCGGGTCTGTTTTATTCACACAGCGCATCGGGCCAGCTGTATAGTTACAGCCCAGCCCGACCACGCCATTATACACAGTGCAGCTCGCTCCTGCTCTCTGACAGCAGGAGCGAACTGCACTGTGTGTAATGGCGCGGTCGGGCCGGGCTGTGACTATACAGCTGGCCCAATGCACTGTGTGAATAAAACAGACCCGCTCAGAAGAGCACAGAGAGCGGGTCTGTAAAACAGCAGTTTTTTTTTAAATTCAAAGGGAATATTACGTTTTATACAGATAAGGCTAATATAATGTTATATAATTCTGCACTATGTGCAGAATTATATAACATTATTTTTGAGGTTTACTGTCCCTTTAAATTAAAATGTTCAAAGAAACAATTTTATGTAGGATCTAACTTTATTTTGATTCTGATTGGTCTAGATTCTTTAGAATGTGGTACTTATAGGGACACTCAAGTCAAGTGAATGTAAATTTGAATGAATAAGTGCCCGGTTTTTAAGAATTCTATTAAAAACAGGGGCACTTTCATTCAAATTTATATTAAAACGTTTTTTTTTTTTTTTTAAATACTTACCTTTTTCTTTAGGTAAACCAGACTGGCGATTCTCCACCCGCTTCTCCTGCTGTACTTAGCATATTGATGATGAAACTGGCTTCCTCAAATCGTTGCGTGGCCTCACAAGCTGGACACCTTGGGGTGCTCGCAATGATTAGAGCAAGCCGGTTTCGTCATTGCGGTGCTAAGTACAGAGGAGCTGCAGGCGGAGGATCGCTGGTCTGGTTTCCTAACGAAAAAGGTAAGTATTTAAAAAAACAAAACAAAACAAAAAACGCTTCAATGTAAATTTTAATGAATGAAAATGCTCCTGTTTTTAGTATAGTATTTTTAAAAACCGGACACTTAATCATTCAAATTAACATTCACTTTAAAATTTCATGATATAGATAGAGCATGCAATTTCTAATTTACTTTCATCAACAAAATTTGCGCAGTCTGAAAA
This sequence comes from Bombina bombina, assembly GCF_027579735.1. NCBI lineage: Eukaryota > Metazoa > Chordata > Amphibia > Anura > Bombinatoridae > Bombina > Bombina bombina. Next base: position 560,996,795 of record NC_069504.1, read on the forward strand.
TAGACGTAACTTTGAAATTTGTCAGAAAACATCTACTACTCATTTGAAGTTCAGGCTTACTGGCAGTGATTCTGCAACCAATTAGTGTGTCTTCCGCTGCCAAATGTGTAGCTTTGTGCTTCTTTCACTTTTCCAATTCGTGACATCATTTCTGGATATCCGACTGCACCGCTGGGCACTACACGCCAGCGGATCTACTCGTTAGCAGTTCATTTCTGCTACTTTTGCACAACACACACCTCTTATCTTTAAAGTAAGTGCTTTTTATATTTAGTATTTCTACAGTTGTATGCATTAAGTTCATTATTCCTATTCCTGACCATTCTGAACTATACCTAGTATATAGAACCTATATTTTGGTACTCGTCTGCTGCACCAATCTGGAGTTATTTATTCACATTACGTTCATCCCTTTTATCCAGTATATTTATATTAACTCTCCATATATATGTGTGACAGTAATGTACGTCATTTAGTTCTTCTTTACTCATAGTGTGCATATTATGTCAAAGGGTTGCACTTTAAACTAATTATATTGTGGTATTATCTCCTCCCTCATATCCTTATCTATATATAAATAATAATAATAAAAAAAAAAAATATATATATATATATATATATATATATATATATATATATATATATATATATATATACACACTCAGAGGTGGCCCTCGGTTTACACCGGTTCAATTTGCGCCGTTTCAGAATAACAACCTTTTTTTTTTTTTTTCAGTCATGTGACTGCTATTGAAAAGCAGTGCACTAATTAAAATAGCCAGTAGGTGGAGCTGTCCGCTTGTGTTGCAGCAAAGTTATGCAGTCTTTGCAGACTGAAATTAATCTGTGTACACAGAACAGACCTTATCGAGCAGCTTTCAAAGGAACAAGATCTAGCAGCCACTTCCCTATGATCTTCCTGTCCAGCTGCTTGAGGTGAGGGTGCCTAACTGCCTATTAATCACTCCAGATTGAAATGCATAGAATAGATGCAGACCCAATACTATCTAACATGCTAACAATGCAGAGAACTGTTTGCAGAAAAATGCAAGTAAAAAAATGTTTTTGTTCATTAAAACAGTCTGTTGTGTGATTATTTAATTAGGTTTATAATGCTGTTTAGCTTTTAAAGTCTTCATTTCAAAGCTTTAAAACTAATGTATTAGGTGTTACTTATGTCAATTTTGAGAGGGGTCTGGAACCTAACTCCCTCACGTTCCTTTGACTTACATTATAAACTGGGTTTCAATTTACAACGGTTTCGATTTACAACCATTCCTTCTGGAACGTAACCCCGGCGTAAACTGAGGGCTACCTGTATATTGTCTTTATTTACACCTTAGCATTATTAAAAATTCCACATGGAAGGCACAAACATGGTACAAAAGGTTGTTATGGTCAGCAAATAGCAACTGACATGTTTCGGCTCAATAGCCGTCCTCATAAGCTGTTACTTGTTACAATAAAAACTTACATATTTAAAAGCAACAGACCATTTCTGATTGGATACACCTTAATTGTTAATTGGTTAATACATGAACCACTTAAGGTGTGTTTGTTACAGCTATTAACCCTATCACTCCTATTTTCTGAGAGTTGATGTAACATTTTAAACATATCCTGGTATTATGTACATATGATTTAACTCCATAATTATTAGCTTCAATAACTAGACTTCTGCTATTGAATATTAGCCTAGTTCATGTAAACAAAAACCAAACGTATGTACTGATGACAAAATTTGAGGTTCAAATATATTCAATGTCTATTCTCACATACAAATTATATATAAATGTGCTTTTCTATCATACTATTAATAGTTGAACAATCCAAAAAATATTATTATTTATTGAAAATATTTATTTTTCAAAAAGCAAACGGATATATATGTGTATGGCTTCATATAGGGCTGCATACTGCAGTTTTACTCAAATTGTTTGACTTGGCCAATTTGACTTTAAAGTTCCTGGAGTGATTTCTCTACATCAGTGCTTTCCAAACTGTGTCGGGACACACTAGTGTGTCGGCAGCAGTGTGTAGGTGTGTCCCTGCTTCACAATTATTATTTTTTTGGTTTCTGACTTTCCGCCTGCTTGCTACGCATATCACATGGTTGACACGTGATTGATACCTGGTGGGTTACAGATCATCTTAACCTATTGGCGCAGCTCAATGGGAACTGAAACTATTCCCATTGGCGGCACATTGGCTCCTGACTGCACGTGTAGTCTCCTTAATTGGCTTGTGACTGCATGTGTAGTCAGTAAATGGGAGAGCAGTGTGTTTGCAGCGCGGTCAGTAGTCAATCGGACTCACCGAGCTCTGAGGGCGGCAGCTTAAACGCTGAGCTAAAGTCAGAGGGGTTATTTTCTGCAGCTAGCTCCCAGTAGTGCATTGCTGCTCCTGCTCTTGATATATGGATAGGAAGTGGAAGGTTAAGAAATGCTTGATGATGAAATGTGAGTGTCTTTTTCTAATATTCCACCAAATATTCAGAAACTGTGTTCACCCCATCAACCTCATACATCCCATTAAAATATCAAGTAGCTATTGGTGTTATTAAACTTTTATTTAATTCTTGCACATACATACTGTTACTTGTAAATATATTTCATTATTATATAATTTATGTATTTGTCCGTATCTCTTAAAACAAGTTAGTTTAACCTCCTGTTTGCTAGTACAAATGAATTAATGTGTCGCGAAATGATGTAGGTCTAAAAAGTGTGTCACCAACATAAAAAGTTTGGAAAGCTCTGCTCTACATAGTACCTATATTAGTATTGATCATATATCCTAGCTGGAATATGGATTGAATTTATGTATATATATATATTTGTATATATTTCTATCACCTACTTTAAACCCCCCCCCTTTCTCAACTGTTACATATTCATGATCGAGACTCAAAGGAACCAACTACATATTAATAGCACTTGTATATTACTCTCTTAGACCAAAGGATACATTAATGGACGTCTATTTCAGGATAAACCTTAAAGGCAGCTTACCCGATTGTGTTTTGACATGCTTATTATATTTTAGATCCCTACTCCACATAATCCCAATTATTGCAATTTTTTTACCAATAATTCATAAGGTCAAAATCAGAATTGAAACCTTTTGGAACTCTAATTTGGAGCTTAAAAATTTAAAATACTTCTTGTCGGCCTATGATTCTTTCTCTATCACCCCCATTTGATGGTTGAAATACTCTCTCAATGGCGGTCCAAGTAAAACTGCTTGAATTTTTATTGTGTACTGTGGCAAAGTGCTGTACTAATGGTGTACTTGCAACCCCTAATTTAATAGAGGATAGATGCTCTCTTATTCTGGATCTAACCTCCCTTACCGTAAGACCTACATACTGTTTTTGGCACTCCTTACATAATATTAAATAAATCACGTATGTAGACCAACAGTTCATACACATGCGTTTTTGGAACTTTTGCCCTGTATAGGTAGAAACAAACCTGACCCCTGTGTTTACCTTCTCATAGGCTACACAATTTGAGAAATGGCACTTATACATGCCTCTAGTGGTCAACCATGATGAGTGTTGTGAATGTTCTTTACTTGGTAGTTTAGTAGGTGAAACCATATTCCCTATACTTATGTTTTTCTTATAGGCAAACCTGCATTCCTTTATATTCAGATTGGATAAACCATCATCTGCTCTCAGTATATGAAGAAGTTTTCTTATGATATTACAAACATTAGTATATTGACTGCTATATGTTGTTATAAACAATAGATCATTCGATGGCTCTTTCTCTTTCTCTTTATTTCTTCCTGTTCTAGATTCTCTTGCTAGTAAATCTTTGCGATTCAATTTCATAACTGAAAGTTTAGCTGATTCTATTAATGATTTTTGATATCCTTTTTGTTGTAACCTTTCTGTTAGTAAGTTAGCTTGTTCTTTGTAACTGTTATCATCTGAACAATTCCTTCTGAGTCGTGTGTACTGTCCTTTGCTATTCCTTTAAAAGTGCTCCTGGGATGGCAGCTGGATGCATGTAATAAAGTGTTGCCTGATATTGGCTTTCTGTATACTGTGGACTGGATGTTTTTTCCATTCTCCCCTCTTAGGGTCACATCAAGATAGTTAATACTTTTATTATGGTATTCTTTGGTGAATCTTATCCCTACATTGAAATAGTTTAGACCCATTGTAAACATTTCCAAAGTCTCCTGGTCACCTTGCCAGATAAATAGAAGATCATCTATAAATCGTTTATACACAACTATATTCTCTCTGAAGGGGTTCCCATCTCCAAATATGTGGTCCCGCTCCCACAAACCTAAAAAATGTTTGCATACGAGGGAGCAAATCGTGCCCCCATAGCGGTTCCACATACCTGGAGATAGAAACCCCCCTCAAACGAGAAATAGTTATGCCTTAGGAGAAAGTCTGTCACATTCACCACATATTCACAAAAATTGGGGTCCCTGCCATAATATTTGTTCATATAATAAGCTATTGCTTGTAAACCATATTCATGAGGTATTGAGGAATAGAGTGATTGCACATCTACAGTTAACCAGGTGTACCTATCACTCCACTCTATGTCTGATACCAACTGTAAAATGTGTTTCATGTCTTTTACATGACTCCAAAGATCTAGCACCATAGGCTGTAGAATCATATCTAGCCACTCTGATAAATGTTCTGAAAAGGACCCTATACCACTAACTATCGGCCTTCCTACCACATTTTCTGTACTTTTATGCACCTTGGGAAGGTGATTGAATATTGTTATCTTTGGGTATATGACTACTAGGTACTCACTAGTGTTATCAATAAAGCCTTGTTCCACACCATCATCGACCAAATCTCTCAATTTTTTATTGAAAGAGTTAGTGGGATCTGAACTTAGTATTCTATAATCATGTGTGTTCGTTAGCTGTCTTAAAGCTTCCTTAATAAAATCATTCCTATTCTGAACTACTACAGAACCTCCCTTATCTGCGACACGTATTACCAAATCCTTATTTTGTGATAGATTCTTTAATGTTTCTTTTTCCTTGTGTGTTAAATTATATTTAGTGTTATTCTGTTTATAATATAAGGTAGTAAGATCACTTTCAACCCTATTCTGGAATTTTTCAATTTTTTTTCCTTGACTCTGTATGGGATAAAAAGTAGATGGTTTCTTTAGTTTTGGTGTACATTTATTATATTCAGTATGAACTTCATCCATAGCACTTTCTTCCGCTAAAGATTCCAATGTGCCCAAGTTACAAAGATGGTGGAAATTTAATTAGCTAGCATCCCTATTTCCAAATTAGTTAGGCTGAACAAATATGCTCTTGTGACTGGTCTCCATGGGAAACATAGCTATTTGATGAGTAACATTTGTTTAGAGTCAATTTTCTGATCAATTTATTGACATCTAGGAGTGTATTAAATAAATTTAAATGTGTTTGTGGGTACAAATCCTAATCCCAATCCTAATAGTTTTAATTCCACATCATTTAAGGGATATAGAGATAAATTGATGACATTTGTTATTGGTAGTGTGTCTGCCTTTGTTGTGTTCTGAGTGGGTACCTCCCTCTTGAGGGTCCTAGAGTATCTTGTCCCCCCCGTCTGATTTTGGCTGAGGAATTGAAGAAACCTGGTTCATTTCTGTTCTTTCAATATTATCAGGGTTATTTACAGTATGTGAATGTTCTGATACTGGGGTGCTATACTTAGAACCTTTTTGAGCATTCTTCAATATAGATACAGGCTGTTGTGTATTCTCTTTAGGTCTAACCACTTGTTGACTATAATGTTGTGTATTCTCTTTAGGTCTAACCACTTGTTGGCTATAATTAGTATGACCCATAGGTTGTTGATTATGCTGATGGTTTTGTATCAATTGCCTAGTTTGAGAACCAGACCCTGAATCTTCCTCCCCTCCTGAGAATGAACTTCTGTTTCACTATCTGAAAATTGAATACGTCTATTGTTTCTGCCTCTTCCTCTATTCCTACGTCCTCTAACCAAAGGAACAATTTTGGGTCTAGGGGTAGAGGTAAAGTCCCTTCTAGTCTGAAATCTCTCCTTTCTATTCCAAATATATACCATGTTATTGGTATAATCCGACTGATCCCTGATAAATTTGGAATGTTTTCTATCTAATAGTAATTACTTAGCTTCTGCCACTATACTTTGCAGGGTTTGATCAAACTTAGGGTAGCTTATATGTTCACATCTAACATTCAATTCGTCCTGTATTAAGATAATCTCATTTTTAATCTGAACGAACACTTGGACAGGACATCATTCCACTGGTTAATGAATGCCCTGTCCTCTGTTAAAAAAGTTGGATATTTGTTTAATCTTAATCCCCTAGGTATAATATTCAATTTAGTATAACTCTCCAATGTCCAAATGTCCCATTTTAGTTTGTTTTCTTTTAACAAATGATATTCCATTTCCTCAAATAATGCAGTTAGGGTATATTTGAACCTGTCCATTGAAAAAATAGTCCCACAATCAGGGTTTAACTCTTCCCTTTCCTGGGCATTTCTTAAAGAGAAGAAGGTTAAAGGTCTTGCTGTAACTTCCATAAGTGCCTCCATTGTCCAGGTCAAAATCTAGTAAACAAACTGCCCCTCCAGTCTATAGTCACCGTAGAAATAGCGTAACCCAAACGCTAATGTGGTTAAACAAAACAAACAACAGTGTTAACAGTGAGTCTAGCTGAGGGTGATGTAGTATGTCCGTAAGATACTGCAGACAGCTAGGAGTCAGTGAAAGTATTTTTTCACACCAATTAATTCACAGTGTCGCAAATGATATATTGACAAAAAGTTCTTACCGCCGCCTCCTGTGGTCCTGGCCGATCTTAAGGTAGAGGCTGAGTCTCCACTGAGGTTCCGCTCTAAGAATCCTTTCCGGGATCCAACATCTATCCATGTTGGTGGCTTTTACTTCCTCCTGTCAGCTCTCCATACCATCCTCGGCCGTTTTTGGAGGCGTGGTTTAGACTCCACTCCGGATAGGGTACCCTGGACACAGTGTAGTCTCCAAAGCTAGCCGTGCTCACTGGGGTTAAAGTCAGCAACAGAAAAAAGTAGAAAGGAGCACCGGCTGCGAGATGAAGTTTAAAAATATATATATATTGTCTTTATTTACACCTTAGCGTTATTAAAAATTCCACATGGAAGGCACAAACATGGTACACATATATATCCGTTTGCTTTTTGAAAAATAAATATTTTCAATAAATAATAATTTTCTCCTGTTAAGTGTAGTCAGTCCACGGGTCATCATTACTTATGGGATATTAACTCCTCCCCAACAGGAAGTGCAAGAGGATCACCCAAGCAGAGCTGCTATATAGCTCCTCCCCTCTACGTCACACCCAGTCATTCTCTTGCACCCAACTAATAGATAGGATGTGTGAGAGGACTGTGGTGATTAAACTTAGTTTTTTATATCTTCAATCAAAAGTTTGTTATTTTAAACGACACCGGAGTGTGTTGTTTCCTTCTCAGGCAGAATTTGAAGAAGAATCTACCTGAGTTTTTTGTATATGATCTTAGCGGACGTAACTAAGATCCGTTTGCTGTTCTCGGCCATTCTGAGGAGTAAGGTAACTTCAGATCAGGGGACAGCGGGCAGGTTCACCTGCAAAGAGGTATGTTGCAGTATATTATTTTCTAAGGAATGGAATTGACTTTGAAAATACTGCTAATACCGATATAATGTAAGTACAGCCTTAAATGCAGTAGTAGCAACTGGTATCAGGCTGACATGTATATATGTTAACACTTAAGTATTTCTGGGGAATGGCACTTCACTGGGAAAATACTGTATGCATATAACTTTTAGCCTAACTTGCAGTGGGAGCGACTAGCAGCAGGCTTTTTAATGACATTTCATATATTAGATTTTAAACGTTTACTGGCATGTTAAATCGTTTAATTATCTGAGGTACTTGGTGAAAATTGTTTTGGGCTTTATTTTCCACATGGCTGTCGTTGTTTTAAATTAAAACAGTTTACTGAGCTTCCCTCACTGTTGTAGTGTGAGTGGGAGGGGCCTATTTTGGCGCTTTTACTAGGCATCAGAAATTCAGTCACAGTCTGTCTTTTTCTCCCTGCATGATCTAGGACGTCTCCACAGAGCTCAGGGGTCTTCAAAACTAGTTTTGAGGGAGGTAATCACTCACAGCAGACCTGTGAGACTGTGCTTGACTGTGATAAAAACGCTTATATTGTCAAATTGTTATACTTTTTTTTCTGATATTAAGGGTTAATCATTCATTGATAATGTGTGCAATCCTTTGCTAAATTTGGTTTATATAACTAATCCGGTTCATTGTTATTCAACTGTGACAGTTTTTGTGTGCTTCTTAAAGGCACAGTAACGTTTTTTTACATATTGCTTGTAAATTTAGTTGAAAAGTATTTCCAAGCTTGCTAGTCTAATTGCTAGTTTGTTTAAACATGTCTGACACAGAGGAATCTCTTTGTGCAATATGTTAAAAAGCCGAGGTGGAGCCCAATAGAAATTTATGTACTAATTGCATTGATGCTACTTTAAATAAAAGTCAATCTGTACATGTTAAGCAACATTCACCAGACAACGAGAGGGAAGTTATGCCGACTAACTTGCCTCACGTGTCAGTACCTGCATCTCCCGCTCAGGAGGTGCGTGATATTGTAACGCCAAGTACATCAGGGCGGCCATTACAAATCACTTTACAAGACATGGCTAATGTTATGACTGAAGTTTTGTCTAAATTGCCAGAACTTAGAGGTAAACGAGATCACTCTGGGATGAGAACAGAGTATACTGATAATGCTAGGGCCATGTCTGATACTGCGTCACAATATGCAGAGCATGAGGACGGAGAGCTTCATTCTGCGGGTGACGGATCTGATCCAAACAAATTGGATTCAGACATTTCAAATTTTAAGTTTAAGCTGGAAAACCTCCGTGTGTTGCTAGGGGAGGTGTTAGCGGCTCTGAATGATTGTAACACAGTTGCAATCCCAGAGAAAATGTGTAGGTTGGATAAATATTTTGCGGTACCGACGAGTACTGACGTTTTTCCTATACCTAAGAGACTTACTGAAATTATTACTAAGGAGTGGGACAGACCCGGTGTGCCTTTCTCACCCCCTCCTATATTCAGAAAAATGTTTCCAATAGACGCCACCACACGGGACTTATGGCAGACGGTCCCTAAGGTGGAGGGAGCAGTTTCTACTTTAGCTAAGCGTACCACTATCCCGGTGGAGGATAGCTGTGCTTTTTCAGATCCAATGGATAAAAAGTTAGAGGGTTACCTTAAGAAGATGTTTGTTCAACAAGGTTTTATATTACAACCCCTTGCATGCATTGCGCCTGTCACGGCTGCGGCAGCATTTTGGTTTGAGTCTCTGGAAGACACCCTTGACTCAGCGACATTAGATGAGATTTCACTTAAGCTTAAAACCCTTAAGCTAGCTAATTCATTTATTTCTGATGCCGTAGTACATTTAACTAAACTTACGGCTAAGAATTCCGGATTCGCCATTCAGGCACGCAGAGCGCTGTGGCTAAAATCCTGGTCAGCTGATGTAACTTCTAAATCGAAACTACTTAACATACCTTTCAAGGGGCAGACTTTATTCGGGCCCGGTTTGAAAGAAATTATCGCTGATATTACGGGAGGTAAAGGCCATGCCCTGCCTCAAGACAGAGCCAAACCCAGGGCTAGACAGTCTAATTTTCGTGCCTTTCGTAATTTCAAGGCAGGAGCAGCTTCAACTTCCTCTGCTCCAAAACAGGAAGGAGCTGTTGCTCGCTACAGACAAGGCTGGAAACCTAACCAGGCCTGGAACAAGGGCAAGCAGGCCAGAAAGCCTGCTGCTGCCCCTAAGACAGCATGAAGTGAGGGCCCCCGATCCGGTAACGGATCTAGTGGGGGGCAGACTCTCTCTCTTCGCCCAGGCTTGGGCAAGAGATGTCCAGGATCCCTGGGCGTTGGAGATCATATCTCAGGGATATCTTCTGGACTTCAAAGCCTCTCCTCCACAAGGGAGATTTCACCTTTCAAGGTTGTCAACAAACCAGATAAAGAAAGAGGCGTTTCTACGCTGTGTACAAGACCTTTTACTAATGGGAGTGATCCATCCAGTTCCGCGGTCGGAACACGGACAAGGGTTTTACTCAAACCTGTTTGTGGTTCCCAAAAAAGAGGGAACCTTCAGTCCAATATTGGATTTAAAGATCCTAAACAAATTCCTAAGAGTTCCATCATTCAAGATGGAAACTATTCGGACAATCTTACCCATGATCCAAAGAGGTCAGTACATGACCACAGTGGATTTAAAGGATGCTTACCTTCACATACCGATTCACAGAGAACATTACCGGTATCTAAGGTTTGCCTTCCTAGACAAACATTACCAGTTTGTAGCTCTTCCCTTCGGGTTGGCTACGGCTCCAAGAATCTTTACAAAGGTTCTGGGCTCTCTTCTGGCGGTACTAAGACCGCGAGGAATTTCGGTAGCTCCGTACCTAGACGACATTCTGATACAAGCGTCAAGCCTTCAAACTGCCAAGTCTCATACAGAGTTAGTACTGGCATTTCTGAGATCACATGGGTGGAAAGTAAACGAGGAGAAGAGTTCTCTCTTACCACTCAAAGAGTTCCCTTCTTGGGGACTCTTATAGATTCTGTAGAAATGAAAATTTACCTGACAGAGGACAGGTTAACAAAGCTTCTAAATGCTTGCCGTGCCCTTCATTCCATTCAACACCCGTCAGTGGCTCAATGCATGGAGGTAATCGGCTTAATGGTAGCGGCAATGGACATAGTTCCTTTTGCACGCCTGCACCTCAGACCGCGGCAATTGTGCATGCTAAGTCAGTGGAATGGGGATTACTCAGATTTGTCCCCTACGCTGAATCTGGATCAGGAGACCAGAGATTCTCTTCTATGGTGGCTTTCTCGGCCACATCTGTCCAGGGGGATGCCCTTCAGCAGGCCAGACTGGACAATTGTAACTACAGACGCCAGCCTTCTAGGTTGGGGCGCTGTCTGGAATTCCCTGAAGGCTCAGGGTTTATGGACTCAAGAGCAGAGTCTCCTTCCGATAAACATTCTGGAATTGAGAGCAGTTCTTAATGCCCTACTGGCTTGGCCTCAGTTAGCAACTCTGAGGTTTATCAGGTTTCAGTCGGACAACATCACGACTGTGGCTTGCATCAACCATCAAGGAGGGACAAGAAGTTCCCTAGCGATGATGGAAGTATCAAAGATAATTCGCTGGGCAGAGTCTCACTCTTGCCACCTGTCAGCGATCCACATCCCAGGAGTGGACAACTGGGAGGCGGATTTCCTAAGTCGCCAGACTTTTCATCCGGGGGAGTGGGAACTTCATTCGGAGGTCTTTGCCCAAATACTTCGACGTTGGGGCAAACCAGATATGGATCTCATGGCGTCTCGCCGGAACGCCAAGCTTCCTCGTTACGGGTCCAGGTCCAGGGACCCGGGAGCGGTCCTGATAGATGCCTTGACAGCACCTTGGACATTCAGGATGGCTTATGTGTTTCCACCCTTCCCGATGCTTCCTCGTTTGATTGCAAGGATCAAACAGGAGAAAGCATCAGTGATTCTAATAGCGCCTGCGTGGCCACGCAGGACCTGGTATGCAGATCTAGTGGACATGTCATCTTGTCCACCTTGGTCTCTGGCTCTGAGACAGGACCTTCTAATTCAGGGTCCTTTCAAACATCAAAACCTAATTTCTCTGAAGCTGACTGCATGGAAATTGAACGCTTAATTTTATCAAAGCGTGGATTTTCAGAGCCAGTAATTGATACCTTAATACAGGCTAGGAAACCTGTTACCAGGAAAATTTACCATAAGATATGGCGTAAATACTTACACTGGTGCGAATCCAAGGGTTACTCATGGAGTAAGGTTAGGATTCCTAGGATATTGTCTTTTCTACAAGAAGGTTTAGAAAAGGGTTTATCTGCTAGTTCGTTAAAGGGACAGATCTCAGCTCTGTACATCCTTTTACACAAGCGTCTGTCAGAAGTTCCAGACGTTCAGGCTTTTTGTCAGGCTTTGGCCAGGATTAAGCCTGTGTTTAAATCTGTTGCTCCGCCGTGGAGCTTAAACTTAGTTCTTAACGTTTTACAGGGTGTTCCGTTTGAACCCCTTCACTCCATTGATATCAAGCTGTTATCTTGGAAAGTTCTGTTTTTAATGGCTATTTCCTCGGCTCGTAGAGTCTCTGAATTATCAGCCTTACATTGTGATTCTCCGTATCTGATTTTTCATTCAGATAAGGTAGTTCTGCGTACTAAACCTGGGTTCTTACCTAAGGTAGTCACTAACAAGAATATCAATCAAGAGATTGTTGTTCCATCATTGTGTCCTAACCCTTCTTCAAAGAAGGAACGACTTCTGCACAATCTAGATGTAGTCCGTGCCCTGAAATTTTATTTACAGGCAACGAAAGATTTTCGACAAACTTCTTCCCTGTCTGTCGTTTATTCTGGACAGAGGAGAGGTCAAAAAGCATCTGCTACCTCTCTATCCTTTTGGCTTCGTAGCATAATACGTTTAGCCTATGAGACTGCTGGACAGCAACCTCCTGAAAGGATTACAGCTCATTCTACTAGAGCTGTGGCTTCCACGTGGGCCTTTAAGAACGAGGCCTCTGTTGAACAGATTTGCAAGGCTGCAACTTGGTCTTCTCTTCATACTTTTTCCAAATTTTACAAATTTGACACTTTTGCTTCTTCGGAGGCTGTTTTTGGGAGAAAGGTTCTTCAGGCAGTGGTTCCTTCCATATAGAGATCCTGCCTGTCCCTCCCGTCATCCGTGTACTTAGCTTTGGTATTGGTATCCCATAAGTAATGATGACCCGTGGACTGACTACACTTAACAGGAGAAAACATAATTTATGCTTACCTGATAAATTCCTTTCTCCTGTAGTGTAGTCAGTCCACGGCCCGCCCTGTTTTTTAAGGCAGGTCTAAATTTTTTAATTATACTCCAGTCACCACTGCACCCTATAGTTTCTCCTTTCTCGTTTAGTTCTTGGTCGAATGACTGGGTGTGACGTAGAGGGGAGGAGCTATATAGCAGCTCTGCTTGGGTGATCCTCTTGCACTTCCTGTTGGGGAGGAGTTAATATCCCATAAGTAATGATGACCCGTGGATTGACTACACTACAGGAGAAAGGAATTTATCAGGTAAGCATAAATTATGTTTTTTTTGGATTGTTCAACTATTAATAGTATGATAGAAAAGCACATTTATATATAATTTGTATGTGAGAATAGAGATTGAAAATATTTGAACCTCAATTTTTTTCATCAGTACATACGTTTGGTTTTTGTTTACATGAACTAGGCTAATATTCAATAGCAGAAGTCTAGTTATTGAAGCTAATAATTATGGAGTTAAATCATATGTACATAATACCAGGATATGTTTAAAATGTTACATCAACTCTCAGAAAATAGGAGTGATGGGGTTAATAGCTGTAACAAACACACCTATAGTGATTCATGTGTTAATCAATTAACAATTAAGCTGTATCCAATCAGAAATTATCTGTTGCTTTTAAATATGTAAGTTTTTATTGTAACAAGTAGCAGCTTATGAGGACGGCTATTGAGCCGAAACATGCCAGTTGCTATTTGCTGACCATAACAACCTTTTGTACCATGTTTTTGCCTTCCGTGTGGAATTTTTAATAACGCGAAGGTGTAAATAAAGACGATTATATAGATTTTTAAACTTCATCTCGCAGCCGGTGCTCCTTTCTACTTTTTTCTGTTGTTGATTTATAGTTTAACAGCCCTCACTACAAATAGTGTCCGTAGAACGGTGAGGCTCTTATCAAAAAAGGGTTATGTTCTATGAGATGTTTGTTACTGTGTGGAGAGGGGATTTTTTTTGCTGTTACATCAGTCTTTTATCAGGCTACAAATGTTAAAATTTTGCTTTTTGAAAATGTCATGCTGCTTGTACTGTTTAGTGACTAGTGTTTTTAACACATTATACATATGTCCCATATTGAAAGCAGTGGTTTTCAGTTCAGTTTTGCTTTGGAACCTTTTTTAAAATGTAATTAAATAATTATTTATATGTTTGTCATACCCCAATAACTGTGAACTTAAGATACCAGTGTCCACATTGGTTGCTCACAAGTGTTTCTGTATCTAACATTTACCATATAACAAACTTTGGTTTGTTCATTTAGGAGCTTCTTATGGAGCACACTTTTAAACTGTTTTCATAATAGTACACTAATTATTAGGAACATCAGCCCTAATATATTTTATTACTTTATATTACCCTAGCAGATGACACCTTCGTTGTGAATTACTGGTGTATATTAATAAAGGAAGCCATAAACTAGGTTATAATTGTCTAAGATGATAGAAAGCCTTTTCCTTTTATTTGTAAACAAACAACAAAAAAATATTCCTGCAGACACATGCCATACTTTTAATGACCACTAATGCAGCAAATAATGTAGGCACATAACATGGCAATTTTTAGTAGTAAAATCTGCCATGTCCCTGCATTAGTTTTTTATATATAGATATAGAGAGAGAGAGACTCACAGGAACGAACAACTAGCTCAATACCATTGTTAACCTGTTCTATGGCGATTTACCACCTGGGTGCAACTTCTTTTAGCCCAGTAATGCTTTTCACAGAGTAGATCTTTCCTGTAGTATATCAGTCTGATCCCGCCTATTATGGGCAGTCCAGCGCAGAAATACCACGCAATTCCTCTCTGAACAAGGAACACACAGTCTTCATTCGTCAATGAGGTGTAGTAGTATTCCTATTAGCACACTGAGCAAGGAGTCCACATCTGGTTGCCCCTTTTTCCCCATAGGGAGACTAAATACACACACACACACACACATATATATATATATATATATATAATTTTAAATTTAACCTTGCCTCCTAGCCTTTCATAGTTTGTATATATATATATATATATATATATATATATATATATATATATATATATATATATATATTTCTCTTGTTAAGTGTATCCAGTCCACGGATCATCCATTACTTGTGGGATATTCTCCTTCACAACAGGAAGTTGCAAGAGGATCACCCACAGCAGAGCTGCTATATAGCTCCTCCCCTCACTGCCATATCCAGTCATTCTCTTGCAACTCTCAACTAAGATGGAGGTCGTATGAGGACTGTGGTGTTTTATACTTAGTTTATTTCTTAAATCAAAAGTTTGTTATTTTTAAATGGTACCGGAGTGTACTGTTTATCTCAGGCAGTATTTAGAAGAAAAATCTGCCTGCGTTTTCTATGATCTTAGCAGAAGTAACTAAGATCCTTTGCTGTTCTCACATATTCTGAGGAGTGAGGTAACTTCAGAGGGGGAATAGCGTGCAGGTTTTCCTGTAATAAGGTATGTGCAGTTAAAATATTTTTCTAGGGAATGGAATTTGCTAGAAAATGCTGCTGATACCGAAGTAATGTAAGTAAAGCCTTAAATGCAGTGATAGCGACTGGTATCAGGCTTATTAATAGAGATACATACTCTTATAAAAGTGTATTTTAAAACGTTTGCTGGCATGTTTAATCGTTTTTTACATATGTTTGGTGATAAAACTTATTGGGGCCTAGTTTTTTTCCACATGGCTGGCTTGAATTTTGCCTAGAAACAGTTCCCTGAGGCTTCCCACTGTTGTAATATGAGTTGGAGGGGCCTATTTTAGCGTTTTTTTTTTTGCACAGCAAAAATTACAGACACAGACATCCAGCTTCTTCCTGCATGATCCAGGACTTCTCTGAAGGGCTCAAAAGGCTTCAAAAGTCGTATTGAGGGAGGTAAAAAGCCACAGTAGAGCTGTGGCAGTTGTGACTTTTTAAAAAACGTTTTTGTCATTTGTTATTCCGTTTTTGGTATTAAGGGGTTAATCATCCATTTGCAAGTGGGTGCAATGCTCTGCTAACTTATTACATACACTGTAAAAAATTTGTTAGTGTAACTGCATTTTTTCACTGTTATTTCAAAATTTGGGAAAATTTGTGTTTCTTAAAGGTGCAGTAACGTTTTTTATATTGCTTGTAAACTTGTTTTAAAGTGTTTTCCAAGCTTGTTAGTCTCATTGCTAGTCTGTTTAAACATGTCTGACACAGAGGAACCTACTTGTTCATTATGTTTGAAAGCCATGGTGGAGCCCCATAGGAGAATGTGTACTAAATGTATTGATTTCACCTTAAACAGTAAAGATCAGTCTTTATCTATAAAATAATTATCACCAGAGGGTTCTGTCGAGGGGGAAGTTATGCCGACTAACTCTCCCCACGTGTCAGACCCTTCGCCTCCCGCTCAGGGGACGCACGCTAATATGGCGCCAATTACATCAGGGACGCCCATAGCGATTACCTTGCAGGACATGGCTGCAATCATGAATAATACCCTGTCAGAGATATTATCTAGATTGCCTGAATTAAGAGGCAAGCGCGATAGCTCTGGGGTTAGGAGAGATACAGAGCGCGCAAATGCTGTTAGAGCCATGTCTGATACTGCGTCACAGTATGCAGAACATGAGGACGGAGAGCTTCAGTCTGTGGGTGACATCTCTGACTCGGGGAAACCTGATTCAGAGATTTCTAATTTTAAATTTAAGCTTGAGAACCTCCGTGTATTGCTTGGGGAGGTATTGGCTGCTCTGAATGACTGTAACACAGTTGCAATTCCAGAGAAATTGTGTAGGCTGGATAGATACTATGCGGTGCCGGTGTGTACTGACGTTTTTCCTATACCTAAAAGGCTTACAGAAATTATTAGCAAGGAGTGGGATAGACCCGGTGTGCCCTTTTCCCCACCTCCTCCATTTAGAAAAATGTTTCCAATAGACGCCACTACACAGAACTTATGGCAGACGGTCCCTAAGGTGGAGGGAGCAGTTTCTACTTTAGTAAAGCGTACCACTATCCCGGTTGAGGACAGTTGTGCTTTTTCAGATCCAATGGATAAAAAATTGGAGGGTTACCTTAAGAAAATGTTTATTCAACAAGGTTTTATTTTACAGCCCCTTGCATGCATTGCGCCTGTCACTGCTGCGGCGGCATTCTGGTTTGAGGCCCTGGAAGAGGCCATCCAGACAGCTCCATTGAATGAAATTATTGACAAGCTTAGAACGCTTAAGCTAGCTAACTCATTTGTTTCTGATTCTATAAGAGTAGGGGGCGCCCTAAATTGCAATTATAACAATGGTAAGATATAATTCTATTGTATACAGATTTCTAGCAATCAGATCAGAACAATCAAATGTGAGATACAATAAAAAATAATAAAAAATAAAATAAAATACAATGCCACAAAATATAATGTAACAATTTATACAACAAGTGAGGGACACTTGATATTAGTTGTAACAGTTCAGATTACTTAGTAAAAAGTCACTGTGAGGAGGACAGAAATTATAGAGGCAGCAATCTGTAGAGAATCCGGCCGGGATCCTAAGATGATCTAAAAAACATAAGAGAGACAGATGCGCCACATGGCCCAATATTGTTTGTTCAGCGGGGTAGATATATTCTAGTGGTACCAATATTAACTCACAATCTAGGAAGCACTCCAGTTAGTGCAGCAGGAGCAGTCTGGGATTAGTCACAGTCACCCAGCAGACCGACCTCTAGGGCAGAGTGGTATGTTTCTGTGATGGAAATACAAGCAAACACAAAAGTGCCTATATGGCCTAGTACTGTTTGAACCAGAGGATGATGTTGTGTATATTTGAAAATATACTCACAATTTGTATAGCATCTTCATTGATGCTAATCAGGCAGGAAGGGGTCAATACAGTCACCCAACAGACTATGGCAGGTTCTCACAGCAGGCAGAGCAGCAGAGATCCCAGGGATCAGATTAGGTCCAAATGATACACAATAGCAAGTGTAACTGGAGTGCTTCCTAGATTGTGAGTTAATATTGGTACCACTAGAATATATCTACCCCGCTGAACAAACAATATTGGGCCATGTGGCGCATCTGTCTCTCTTATGTTTTATACATTTGTTTCTGATGCCATTGTTCATTTGACTAAACTAATGGCTAAGAATTCCGGATTCGCCATCAAGGCGCGTAGGGCGCTATGGCTTAAATCCTGGTCAGCTGACGTGACTTCAAAGTCTAAATTACTCAACATTCCTTTCAAGGGGCAGACCTTATTCGGGCCTGGCTTGAAGGAAATTATTGCTGACATTACTGGAGGCAAGGGTCATACCCTTCCTCAGGACAGGGCCAAATCAAAGGCCAAACAGTCTCATTTTCGTGCCTTTCGAAATTTCAAGGCAGGAGCAGCATCAATTTCCTCCGCTTCAAAACAAGAGGGAACTGTTGCTCATTCCAGAGAGGCCTGGAAACCTAACCAGTCCTGGAACAAGGGCAAGCAGGCCAGAAAGCCTGCTGCTGCCCCCAAGACAGCATGAAGGAACAGCCCCCTATCCGGAAACGGATCTAGTGGGGGGCAGACTTTCTCTCTTCGCCCAGGCGTGGGCAAGAGATATTCAGGATCCCTGGGCGTTGGAGATCATATCTCAGGGATATCTTCTGGACTTCAAAGCTTCTCCTCCACAAGGGAGATTTCATCTTTCAAGGTTATCAGCAAACCAGATAAAGAAAGAGGCATTCCTAAGCTGTGTGCAAGACCTCCTAGTAATGGGAGTGATCCATCCAGTTCCGCGGACGGAACAAGGACAGGGATTTTATTCAAATCTGTTTGTGGTTCCCAAGAAAGAGGGAACCTTCAGACCAATCTTGGATCTAAAGATCTTAAACAAATTCCTCAGAGTTCCATCATTCAAAATGGAAACTATTCGGACCATCCTACCCATGATCCAAGAGGGTCAGTACATGACCACAGTGGACTTAAAGGATGCCTACCTCCACATACCGATTCATAAAGATCATCATCGGTTCCTAAGGTTTGCCTTTCTAGACAGGCATTACCAATTTGTAGCTCTTCCCTTCGGGTTGGCCACTGCCCCGAGAATTTTTACAAAGGTTCTGGGCTCACTTCTGGCGGTTCTAAGACCGCGAGGCATAGCGGTGGCTCCGTATCTAGACGACATCCTGATACAGACATCAAGCTTTCAAATTGCCAAGTCTCATACAGAGATAGTTCTGGCATTTCTGAGGTCGCATGGGTGGAAAGTGAACGTGGAAAAGAGTTCTCTATCACCACTCACAAGAGAGCCTTCCTAGGGATAGATTCTGTAGAGATGAAAATTTACTTGACGGAGTCCAGGTTATCAAAACTTCTAAATGCTTGCCGTGTTCTTCATTCCATTCCACGCCCGTCAGTGGCTCAGTGCATGGAAGTAATCGGCTTAATGGTAGCGGCAATGGACATAGTGCCATTTGCGCGCTTGCATCTCAGACCGCTGCAATTATGCATGCTAAGTCAGTGGAATGGGGATTACTCAGATTTGTCCCCTCTACTAAATCTGGATCAAGAGACCAGAGATTCTCTTCTCTGGTGGCTTTCTCTGGTCCATCTGTCCAAGGGTATGACCTTTCGCAGGCCAGATTGGACGATTGTAACAACAGATGCCAGCCTTCTAGGTTGGGGCGCAGTCTGAAGGCTCAGGGCTCAGGGATCGTGGACTCAGGAGGAGAAACTCCTCCCAATAAATATTCTGGAGTTAAGAGCAATATTCAAGGCTCTTCTAGCTTGGCCTCAGTTAGCAACACTGAGGTTCATCAGATTTCAGTCGGACAACATCACGACTGTGGCTTACATCAACCATCAAGGGGGAACCAGGAAAGAAGTTCCCTAGCGATGTTAGAAGTCTCAAAGATAATTCGCTGGGCAGAGTCTCACTCTTGCCACCTGTCAGCGATCCACATCCCAGGCGTAGAGAACTGGGAGGCGGATTTTCTAAGTCGTCAGACTTTTCATCCTGGGGATTGGGAACTCCATCCGGAGGTGTTTGCTCAACTGGTCCATCGTTGGGGCAAACCAGAACTGGATCTCATGGCGTCTCGCCAGAACGCCAAGCTTCCTTGTTACGGATCCAGGTCCAGGGACCCGGGAGCAACGCTGATAGATGCTCTAGCAGCTCCTTGGTTCTTCAACCTGGCCTATGTGTTTCCACCGTTTCCTCTGCTCCCTCGACTGATTGCCAAAATCAAACAGGAGAGAGCATCGGTGATTCTGATAGCGCCTGCGTGGCCACGCAGGACCTGGTATGCAGACCTAGTGGACATGTCATCTCTTCCACCATGGACTCTGCCTCTGAGGCAGGACCTTCTAATACAAGGTCTTTTCAATCATCCAAATCTAATTTCTCTGAGACTGACTGCATGGAGATTGAACGCTTGATTCTATCAAGGCGTGGCTTCTCCGAGTCAGTCATTGATACCTTAATACAGGCTCGGAAGCCTGTCACCAGGAAAATCTACCATAAGATATGGCGTGAATATCTTTATTGGTGTGAATCCAAGAGTTACTCATGGAGTAAGGTTAGGATTCCTAGGATATTGTCCTTTCTCCAAGAGGGTTTGGACAAAGGCTTATCAGCTAGTTCTTTAAAAGGACAGATCTCTGCTCTATCTATTCTTTTGCACAAGCGTCTGGCAGAAGTTCCAGACGTCCAGGCATTTTGTCAGGCTTTGGTTAGGATTAAGCCTGTGTTTAAAACTGTTGCTCCCCCGTGGAGCTTAAACTTGGTTCTTAAAGTTCTTCAGGGAGTTCCGTTTGAACCCCTTCATTCCATTGATATTAAACTTTTATCTTGGAAAGTTCTGTTTTTGATGGCTATTTCCTCGGCTCGAAGAGTCTCTGAGTTATCTGCCTTACATTGTGATTCTCCTTATCTAATTTTTCATTCAGACAAGGTAGTTCTGCGTACCAAACCTGGGTTTTTACCTAAGGTGGTTTCTAACAGGAATATCAATCAAGAGATTGTTGTTCCATCATTGTGTCCTAATCCTTCTTCAAAGAAGGAACGTCTTTTGCATAATCTGGACGTAGTCCGTGCCTTGAAGTTTTACTTACAGGCTACTAAAGATTTAGAGAGAGCCTATGAGACTGCTGGACAGCAGCCCCCTGAAAGGATTATAGCTCATTCTACTAGAGCTGTGGCTTCCACCTGGGCCTTTAAAAATGAGGCCTCTGTTGAACAGATTTGCAAGGCTGCGACTTGGTTTTCGCTTCACACCTTTTCAAAATTTTACAAATTTGACACTTGCTTCTTCGGAGGCTGTTTTTGGGAGACAGGTTCTACAGGCAGTGGTTCCTTCCGTTTAAGTTCCTGCCTTGTTCCTCCCATCATCCGTGTACTTTAGCTTTGGTATTGGTATCCCACAAGTAATGGATGATCCGTGGACTGGATACACTTAACAAGAGAAAACATAATTTATGCTTACCTGATGAATTTATTTCTCTTGTAGTGTATCCAGTCCACGGCCCGCCCTGTCCTTTTAAGGCAGGTCTGAATTTTAATTAAACTACAGTCACCACTGCACCCTATGGTTTCTCCTTTCTCGTCTTGTTTCGGTCGAATGACTGGATATGGCAGTGAGGGGAGGAGCTATATAGCAGCTCTGCTGTGGGTGATCCTCTTGCAACTTCCTGTTGGGAAGGAGAATATCCCACAAGTAATGGATGATCCGTGGACTGGATACACTACAAGAGAAATAAATTTATCAGGTAAGCATAAATTATGTTTTCTCTTGCAAGGTGTATCCAGTCCACGGATTCATCCTTCATCCTTTATTCTCATTCCCTACAGGAAGTAGCAAAGAGAGCACACAGCAAAGCTGTCCATATAGCTCCCCCTCTAGCTCCACCCCCCAGTCATTCTCTTTGCTGGCTCTAAGCACTAGGGTCTCTCTCGGGAGTGTAAAGTGAATGTGGTGTTAGAATTGTAGTTTTATTATCTTCAATCAAAACTTTGTTATTCTAAATGGTACCGGTTTGTACTATTTACTCTCTAGCAGAAAATTGATGAAGATTTCTGCTGAGAGGAAAATGATTTTAGCATGTCGTAACTAAAATCCACTGCCGTTCCCACACAGGACTGAGGAGTACCAGAAAACTTCAGTTGGGGGGAACAGTTTGCAGGGTGATCTGCAATAAGGTATGTTCAGTCATTTATTTCTAGACAAGACTGAGATAATGCTAGAAGAGACTGACAATGTCCCCATGAGGGGAGGGTAAGCTATGTTCACAGACTTAGTAAGGAATTGAATGCTTACATAATAGGGCTAATATACTGGTTGACACTTATTCAGGGCAATCGATTGTTTGGCTAAGGAAAAATCGTTTTGCAAGACACTTTGAAAGCCCTTTTGGGTTTTTTTCTGGTGTTATTACCACATGGCTGTTTTTTAGTCACTTAGGAGTGATTTACTAGGCCTCACAGCTCCGGAGTAGAGTGGGAGGGGCCTAATTGCCTCAGATGCGCACTTAGAATTGCAGATAAGTTCATGCTGTTTCACACGGAGGGTCCTGCTGATGTTTGAGGGCCTAAAAGAAGCTATATTCCCCCAAATCTGATCCCTAAGGGAAGGTAGGGCCACAGCAAGGCTGTGGCAAGGTGCTGTAGTGATTTAACCAGGTGTTGGCTTTAGGCTGCTCCGGTTTGGGCATTAAGGGGTTAATCGTTTTGAAACTTGGGGTGCAATCTTATTATGGCTTTAGCTACATACTGTGAAAATTTCAGAAAGATTGCTGCATTTTTGACCGTTTTGTAAAATTGTGTGCTCTTTTTATCTCTTAAAGGCACAGTAACGTTTTTTTCAAATTGTGTTTTTTATTTGATTAAAGTGATTCCAAGCCTGTTTGTGTACTCTACTAGTCTGTTAAACATGTCTGACACTAAGGAAAATCCTTGTTCATTGTGTTTAGAAACCATGGTGGATCCCCCTCTCAGAATGTGTCCCACTTGTACTGATATGTCTATACACTTTAAAGATCATATTGTTGCACTTAAGAATGTGGCCCAAGATGATTCTCAGACTGAAGGTAACGAGAGTAGCCCGTCTGCCTCTCCCCAAGTGTCACAACCAGTTACGCCCGTGCAAGCGACGCCTAGTACCTCTAGTGCGTCTAACCCTTTTACATTACAAGACTTAGCGGCAGTCATGGATAATTCTCTTACAGCCTTCTTATCTAAACTGCCCGTGTTACCTGCAAAGCGTGATAGCTCCGTTTTAAGAACAGATTATGAGCATTCTGACACTTTGGTAGCCGTATCCGATATACCCTCACAACGCTCTGAAGTGGGAGGGAGGGATTTGATGTCTGAGGGAGAAGTCTCTGATTCAGGAAGGGTTCCTCCCCAGACAGATTCAGATACATTGGCTTTTAAATTTAAACTAGAACACCTCCATGTTTTACTTATGGAGGTATTAGCTACTCTGGATGACTGTGACCCTTTGGTGATCCCAGAGAAATTGTGTAAAATGGACAAGTACCTAGAGGTCCCTGTTTACACGGATGCGTTTCCGGTCCCTAAGAGGATTGCGGATATCGTTACTAGGGAGTGGGATAGGCCAGGTGTCCCTTTTGTCCCCCCTCCTGTTTATAAGAAAATGTTCCCCATATCTGACCCCATGCGGGACTCGTGGCAGACGGTCCCTAAGGTGGAGGGGGCTGTTTCTACACTAGCTAAACGCACAACTATACCAATTGAAGACAGTTGTGCTTTTAAAGACCCTATGGATAAAAAATTAGAGGGTTACTTAAGAAAATTTTTGTTCAACAAGGTTTTCTTCTCCAACTTATTGCCTGCATTATTCCTGTAACTACTGCAGCTGCTTTCTGGTTTGAGGCGCTGGAAGACTCGCTCCAGACGGAGACCTCATATGAAGAAATTATGGATAGAATTAAGGCTCTAAAGCTAGCTAATTCTTTTATCACTGACGCCGCTTTCCAAATAGCTAAGTTAGCGGCGAAAAAAAAAAAGGTTTCGCCATTTTGGCGCGCAGGGCGCTATGGCTAAAGTCCTGGTCGGCCGATGTGTCGTCTAAATCCAAGCTTTTGAACATTCCTTTCAAAGGGAAGACCCTATTTGGGCCTGAATTGAAAGAGATTATTTCAGATATCACCGGGGGAAAAGGCCATGCTCTCCCTCAGGACAAAGCCTTTAAAACAAAGAACAAAGCTAATTTTCGTTGCTTTCGCAATTTCAGGAACGGCCCCGCTTCATCCTCTCCGGCTGCAAAGCAAGAGGGTAACGCTTCACAGCCCAAGGCAAACTGGAAACCTTACCAGGGCTGGAATAAGGGTAAACAGGCCAAAAAGCCTGCAGCTGCCACCAAGACAGCATGAAGGTGTAGCCCCCGATCCGGGACCGGATCTAGTAGGGGGCAGACTCTCTCTCTTCGCTCAGGCCTGGGCAAGAGATGTACACGATCCTTGGGCATTAGAGATTGTAGCCCAGGGATACCTTCTAGAATTTAAGGACTCTCCTCCAAGGGGAAGGTTCCACATTTCTCGTCTGTCTACAGATAAGACAAAGAAAGAGGCGTTTTTGCGCTGTGTAGAAGATCTACATACAATGGGAGTGATCCACCCAGTTCCAATTGCAGAACCAGGACTGGGGTTTTACTCAAACCTGTTTGTGGTTCCCAAACAAAAAAAGAAGGAACTTTCAGACCAATCCTGGATCTCAAAATTCTAAACAAATTCCCATAATTCAAGATGGAGACCATTCGGACAATCTTACCAATGATCCAGGAGGGTCAATATATGACTACCGTGGATCTAAAGGATGCTTATCTGCACATTCCTATCCACAAAGATCATCACCAGTTTCTCAGGTTCGCCTTTCTGGACAAGCATTTTCAGTTTGTGGCTCTTCCTTTCGGGTTGGCCACTGCTCCCAGAATTTTCACAAAGGTGCTAGGGTCCCTCCTGGCGGTTCTAAGACCGCGGGGCATAGCAGTGGCGTCTTACCTAGACATCTTAATTCAGGAGTCAACTTTCCAAAGAACCAAGTCTCACACAGAGATTGTATTGGCCTTTCTGAGGTCTCACGGGTGGAAGGTGAACATCAAAAAGAGTTCTCTCTCCCCCCTCACAAGAGTTCCATTCCTAGGAACCCTGATAGACTCGGTAGAAATGAAAATATTTCTGACGGAGGTCAGAAAGCTAAAACTCTTAACTACTTGCCGAGCTCTTTATTCCATTCCTCGGCCATCTGTGGTTCAGTGCATGGAGACAATCGGACTAATGGTTGCGGCAATGGACATAGTCCCTTTTGCTCGGATACACCTCAGACCACTGCAACTATGCATGCTCAAACAGTGGAATGGGGATTATGCAGATTTGTCTCCTCAAATTCAGTTGGACCAGGAGACCAGAGATTCTCTTTTCTGGTGGTTGTCTCAGGATCACCTGTCTCAAGGAATATGTTTCCGCAGGCCAGAGTGGATCATCGTAACAACCGACTCCAGTCTGTTAGGCTGGGGTGCGGTCTGGGACTCCCTGAAAGCTCAGGGCTTATGGTCTCGGGAAGAAACTCTTCTCCCGATAAACATTCTGGAACTGAGGGCGATATTCAACGCTCTTCAGGCATGGCCTCAACTAGCGGCGGCCAAATTCATCAGATTTCAGTCGGACAACATCACGACTGTCGCTTACGTCAATCATCAGGGGAGAACAAAGAGTTCCCTAGCGATGACGGAAGTAACCAAAATAATCAGGTGGGCGGAGGATCACTCCTGCCATCTCTCAGCAATTCACATCCCAGGAGTAGACAACTGGGAGGCGGATTTTCTAAGTCGTCAGACTTTTCACCCGGGGGAGTGGGAACTCCACCCGGAGGTATTTGCCCAGCTGACTCAGCTATGGGGCACCCCAGAGTTGGATCTGATGGCGTCCCGTCAGAACACCAAACTTCCTCTCTACGGGTCCAGGTCCCGGGATCCCAAGGCGGTAGATGCTCTAGCAGCGCCTTGGTCCTTCAATCTTGCTTATGTTTTTCCACCGTTTCCTCTCCTCCCGCGTCTGGTTGCCAGAATCAAGCAGGAGAAGGCTTCGGTGATTCAGATAGCGCCTGCGTGGCCACACAGGACTTGGTATGCAGACCTAGTGGACATGTCATCTGTCCCACCATGGACACTGCCAATGAGGCAGGATCTTCTAATACAGGGTACGTTCAAGCATCCAAATTTAGTCTGTCTGCTTGGAGATTGAATGCTTAATTCTATCAAAGCGTGGGTTCTCTGAGTCAGTTATAGATACTCTGATTCAGGCTAGAAAGCCTGTCACCAGGAAAATCTACCATAAGATATGGCGGAAATATCTTTGTTGGTGTGAATCCAAGGGTTACTCATGGAGTAAGATTAGGATTCCCAGGATATTGTCCTTTCTCCAAGAAGGACTGGAGAAAGAATTGTCAGCTAGTTCCTTAAAAGGACAAATATCTGCTTTGTCTATCCTGTTACACAAGCGTCTGGCAGAGGTACCAGACGTTCAAGCGTTTGCTCAGGCTTTAGTCAGAATCAAGCCTGTCTATAAACCTGTGGCTCTGCCATGGAGTTTGAATCTATTTCTTTCAGTTCTTCAAGGGGTTCCGTTTGAACCTTTACATTCCATAGACATTAAGTTGTTATCTTGGAAAGTTTTGTTTTTGATAGCTATCTCTTCTGCTCGAAGAGTTTCAGAATTATCTGCCTTACAGTGTGATTCACCTTACCTGGTGTTCCACGCAGATAAGGTAGTTTTGCGTACCAAGCCTGGTTTTCTTCCTAAAGTTGTTTCTAAGAAGAATATTAACCAGGAAATAGTTGTTCCTTCTTTGTGTCCTAATCCATCTTCGAAGAAGGAACGTCTATTACACAATCTTCATGTAGTTCGTGCTTTAAAGTTCTATTTACAAGCAACTAAGGATTTCAGACAAACATCTTCCTTGTTTGTTATCTATTCTGGTAAGAGGAGAGGTCAGAAAGCGACTGCTACCTCTCTTTCCTTTTGGCTGAAAAGCATCATCCGTTTGGCCTATGAGACTGCTGGCCAGCAGCCTCCTGAAAGAATTACTGCTCATTCTACCCGAGCAGTGGTTTCCACATGGGCTTTCAAAAATGAGGCTTCTGTTGAACAGATTTGTAAGGCAGCGACTTGGTCTTCACTGCATACTTTTGCCAAATTTTACAAATTCGATACTTTTGCTTCTTCGGAGGCTATTTTTGGGAGAAAGTTTTTGCAAGCAGTGGTGCCTTCCGTTTAAGGTACCTGTCTTGTTCCCTAAGTAATAGGAAGAGGTAAAGTGAAAGAGGTGTTAAAATTATAGTTTTTATTTTCTTCAAGCAAGACTTTTTTATTTTAAATTGTACCGGTGAGTGCTATTTTTCCTCAGGCAGCAGATGGTGAAGATTCCTGCCTGGAGGCTGATGATCTTAGCAGTTGTCACTAAGATCCAGAGAAGTTCCCACAGAAAGGCTGAGGAGTACTTGAGAAGCTTCATTGTGGGGAACGTTTTTTCATGCTACAAGTATTGGGGTATGTTCAGTCATTTTTTTCTGGAGAGACTGTGGTATGTTAGAACTGGCTGACATAGTTCCCATAAGGGAAGGGGTAAGCAGTAATCCTACATGTACATAGAAAAGGGGTATTACTGGAACCTGTATATTATGGGCTTGACACTGGTAACATAATGTTTTGTTGGCAAAACGGTTTTTATGCTTAGGGGCAACTTAACGTTTTTATATGCAAACATTTTTATGGCTGATGGCACTGGAGGGTTTCACATGGCTTACATATATTAGATGGGTAATATGAAAAACCCACATGGCTAGTTTTCTAGACCGCTTTACATCTGTTTTTACTAGGCAGAGACATCGATATAGATGGGCGGGGCCTAATTTCGTGCCTCAGATGCGCAATTGAAATGCTTATGAAGGCAGCAAACTCCAGCTAAGGTGGGCCTAAGTTGAAGATTTAGCCTAAACGAAGGAGATAGTCTGAATTACACATCCCTGAGGGCAGGTAGGCGCCACAGCAGAGCTGTGGCGAGGTGCAGGGGGTTGCTATATTATTTTTCAGTAACGTTTTTTTCCATAAAGGGTTAAGTCTACCTTACTTGTGGTGCAATCTTAGCTGGCAAGATAAAACACATATATGCTAAAATTGTGATATTTACTACATTTTAAGGCAGTTTTGGAAAAATTGTATGCTTTTTTTACTCTTAAAGGCACAGTACCGTTTTTTCAGATTGTTATTTTTTTCAATAAATAAAAGTGTTTTCAAGACTTTTTGTGGTTATTACTAGCCTGTTCAACATGTCTGACATTGAGGAAAGTCAATGCGCTATGTGTTTAGAAGCCATTGTGGAACCCCCACTTAAAATGTGTCCCTCATGTACTGAAAGGGCCTTACATTGCAAAGAACATATTTTAGGTGATAAAAGTATGTCTAGGGGTGATTCTCAGTCTGAAGAGAATCAGGTTATGCCATCCAATTCTCCCCAAGTGTCACAACCTTTAAGCCCACTCAAGCGACGCCAAGTACTTCTAGTGCGTCTAATTCTTTTACCCTGCAAGATATGGCTGCAGTTATGTCTACTACCCTTACAGAGGTATTATCTAAACTGCCGGGTTTACAGGGTAAGCGCAGTATGTCCGGTATTAGAGTAAATGCTGAGCCCTCTGATGCTTTATTGGCCATCTCCGATGTACCCTCACAGTGTTCTGAGTTGGGGGTAGGGGAATTGCTGTCTGAGGGAGAACTTTCAGACTCAGGAAATGTGTTCTCTCAAACGGACTCAGACGTGACGGCCTTTAAATTTAAGCTTGAACCCCTCCGCCTGTTAGATTTTAGCGACATTGGATGATTGTGACCCTATTGTAATACCACCAGAGAAATTGTGTAAAATGGATAAATATCTAGAGGTCCCTACTTACACTAATGTTTTTCCGGTCCCTAAAAGGATTTCGGACATTGTTACTAAGGAATGGAATAGACCAGGCATTCCGTTCTCTCCCCCTCCTACTTTTAAGAAAATGTTTCCCATATCTGACACCATTCGGGATTCCTGGCAGACGGTCCCTAAGGTGGAGGGTGCTATTTCTACCCTGGCTAAGCGTATAACTATACCTATTGAGGACAGTTGTGCTTTCAAAGATCCTATGGATAAAAAATTAGAGGGTCTTTTAAAGAAATTGTTTATTCATCAGGGTTTTCTTCTTCAACCTCTAGCTTGCATTGTTCCAGTTACTACTGCAGCAGCTTTTTGGTTTGAGGCTCTAGAGGAGTCTAAGGTTGAGACCCCATTAGATAATATTTTGGATATAATTAAGGCTCTCAAGCTAGCTAATTCTTTTATTACCGATGCCGCTTTTCAAATGGCTAAATTAGCGGCAAAAAATGCAGGCTTTGCCATTCTAGCTCGTAGCGCGTTATGGCTTAAGTCTTGGTCTGCTGATGTGTCATCAAAAGCGAAACTTTTGGCTATTCCTTTTAAAGGGAAGACCCTATTCGGGCCTGAACTAAAGGAAATCATTTCCGACATTACTGGAGGTAAAGGTCATGCCCTTCCTCAGGACAAGACTGTTAAGATGAGGGCTAAACAGAATAATTTTCGTTCCTTTCGAAACTTTAAAGATGGACCCTTTACTCCCTCCTCCGCTACAAAGCAGGAGGGGAATTTTGCACATTCCAAGTCAGTCTGGAGACCTAACCAGACCTGGAATAAAGGTAAACAGGCCAAGCTGCTACCAAGACAGCATGAAGGGGCAGCCCCCGATCCGGGATCGGATCTAGTAGGCGGCAGACTTTCTCTCTTCGCTCAGGCTTGGGCAAGGGATGTTCAGGATCCCTGGGCATTAGAAATCGTGACCCAGGGGTATCGACTAGAATTCAAGGAATTTCTCCCAAGAGGGAGATTTCATCTTTCACGTTTGTCTGTAGACCAGACAAAAAGAGAGACGTTCTTACGCTGTGTAGAAGACCTATATACCATGGGTGTATTCTGCCCAGTTCCAAAACTAGAACAAGGGCTGGGGTTTTACTCAAATTTGTTCGTGGTTTCCAAAAAAGAGGGAACCTTCAGACCGATTTTAGATCTCAAATGCCTAAACAAATTTCTCAGAGTCCCATCGTTCAAGATGGAGACCATACAAACAATTTTACCAATGATCCAGGAGGGTCAATATATGACCACCGTGGAATTGAAGGATGCGTATCTTCACATTCCTATCCACAAAGATCATCACCAGTTTCTCAGGTTCGCCTTCCTGGACAGACACTACCAGTTTGTGGACCTCCCTTTCGGGTAGGTCACAGCTCCCAGAATCGTCACAAAGGTGCTAGGGTCCCTTCTGGCGGTTCTAAGGCCGCGGGGCATAGCAGTGGCGCCCTATCTGGACGATATTTTGATTCAGGCATCAACTTACCATCTAACCAAATCTCACACAGACATCGTGTTGGTTTTTCTAAGAACTCACGGGTGGAATGCGAATATACAAAAGAATTCACTAGTTCCACTGACAAGAGTTCCATTACTAGAAACTCGGTAGACATGAAAATTTTTCTGACGGAGGTCAGAAATTCAAAGATCCTAACTACTTGCCGAGCACTTCATTCCATTCCTCGGCCATCAGTGGCGCAGTGTATGGAGGTCATTGGGTTAATGGTAGCGGCAATGGACATCGTTCCGTTTGCTCGCTTACATCTCAGACCACTGCAGCTGTGCATGCTCAGACAGTGGAATGGGGATTATGCGGATTTATCTGGATCTAGAGACCAGAGCTTCTCTTCTTTGGTGGTTGTCACAGGATCATCTGTCCCAGGGAATGTGCTTCCGCAGGCCAGCAAGGGTCATCGTGACGACGGACGCCAGCCTCTTGGGCTGGGGTGCAGTCTGGAATTCCCTGAAGGCTCAGGGTGTTTGGACTCAGGAGGAGTCCCTACTACCAATAAATATTCTGGAACTGAGAGCAATATTCAACGTGCTTCAAGTGTGGCCTCAGTTGGCTTTGGCCAAATTCATAAGATTCCAGTCGGACAATATCACGACTGTAGCATATATCAATCGTCAAGGGGGAACAAAGAGTTCTCTAGCGATGACTGAGGTTTCCAAGATAATTCGATGGGCAGAGACTCACTCTTGTCATCTATCAGCAATCTATATCCCAGGAGTAGAGAACTGGGAAGCGGATTTTCTAAGTCGTCAGACTTTTCACCCGGGGTAGTGGGAGCTCCATCCGGAGGTGTTTGCGGCATTGATCCATCAATGGGGCACACTGGAATTGGATCTGATGGCATCTCGTCAGAATGCCAAACTTCCTTGTTATGGGTCCAGATCAAGGGATCCCCAAGCAGTACTGATAGATGCTCTAGCAGTACCTTGGTCGTTCAACCTGGCTTATGTGTTTCCTCCTTTTCCTCTCCTACCTCGTCTGATTGCCAGAATCAAACAGGAGAGGGCTTCCGTAATTCTGATAGCGCCTGCGTGGCTACGCAGGACTTTGTATGCAGATCTAGTGGAAATGTCATCTCTGCCACTGTGGAAACTGCCACTGAGACAGGACCTTCTAATCCAAGGCCCGTTCCAACATCCAAATCTAAATTCTCTGCAGCGGACTGCCTGTAGATTGAACGCTTGATTTTATCTAAGCATGGATTCTCTGAGCCGGTCCTTGATTCAGGCTCGCAAGCCTGTCACTAGGAACATTTACCATAAGATATGGCGTAAATATCTTTATTGGTGCGAATCCAAGGGCTACTCATGGAGTAGGGTTGGGATTCCTAGGATTTTGTCCTTTCTCTAAGAAGGATTGGAGAAGGGATTATCAGATAGTTCCTTAAAGTGACAAGTTTCTGCTTTGTCAATTTTACTACACAGACGTCTGGCGGATGTCCCAGACGTTCAGTCTTTTTGTCAGGCTTTAGTCAGAATCAAGCCTGTGTTTAAACCTGTTGCTCCGCCATGGAGTTTGAATTTAGTTCTCAATGTTCTTCAAAGGATTCCATTTGAACCCATGCATTCCATAGATATTAAGCTTTTATCTTGGAAAGTTTTGTTTTTAGTTGCTATCTCTTCTGCTCGAAGAGTTTCTGAGCTTTCTGTGTTACAATGTGACTCGCCTTATCTTATATTCCATTCTGATAAGGTGGTTTTGCGTACTAAACCTGGATTCCTTCCTAAGGTTGTTTCAAATAAGAATTTTAATCAGGAAATTGTTGTTCCTTCTTTGTGTCCTAATCCTTCTTCTAACAAGGAGCGTCTGTTACATAACTTGGACGTGGTTCGTGCCTTGAAGTTTTACTTGCAAGCGACCAAGGATTTCCGACAAACATCTTCTCTATTTGTTGTCTATTCTGGAAAGCGTAGGGGTCAAAAAGCTACGGCTACCTCTCTTTCTTTTTGGCTGATAAGCATCATCCGTTTGGCATACGAGACTGCTGGACAGCAGCCTCCTAAAAAAATTACAGCTCCTTCTACTAGAGCGGTGGCTTCCACATGGGCTTTTAAAAACAATGCTTCTGTTCAACAGATTTGTAAGGCTGCAACTTGGTCCTCCCTTCATACCTTTTCAAAATGTTACAAATTTGATACTTTTGCTTCTTCGGAGGCTATTTTTGGGAGAAAATTTCTTCAAGCAGTGGTGCCTTCCGTTTAGGTATCTGTCTTGTCCCTCCCGTTCATCCGTGTCCTGTTGCTTTGGTATTGTATCCCACAAGTAAGGATGAATCCGTGGACTCGTCGTATCTAGTAGAAGAAAAGGAAATTTATGCTTACCTGATAAATTGATTTCTTCTACGATACGACGAGTCCACGGCCCTCCCTGTCATATTAGACAGATTATATTTTTGTTTTCAAAACTTGAGTCACCTCTGCACCTTTTAGCTTTTTTTTCTCTTCCTATACCTTCGGTCGAATGACTGGGGGCGGAGAGAAGGGAGGAGCTATATATACAGCTCTGCTGTGGTGCTCTTTGCCACTTCCTGTTAGCAGGAGGATAATATCCCACCAGTAAGGATGAATCCGTGGACTCGTATCATAGAAGAAATCAATTTATCAGGTAAGCATAAATTTCCTTTTTTCTGAAGCTTATTTGCAATGCAATATATTATTAAACTTTAAAAAACTGCTTTACTCTCCAGTTAATCAACACATTGCAATTTAGATGGTGCTTTAGTGTAACTGTCTAATTTAAAATCAAATTTAATTTCAAAATGACCTGCAGAAAAAGATTCATTAAAAAAAATCTCATCGCAGAAAGTGAAAAAAAGTTCTGCCTCTGGGGTTGTGTTAAAATATCCAGCCTAGGCATAACTTCAACTTTGTGACTGATTCCTCAACATTATTCTTAAGTATCTGCTGATATTTAGTGGAATCCATGCGAAACTCAACTTTAACAAGATTCCCAGTACCAGCACTGGCCACACAGCCCCACAGCGTGATGGAACATCCACCAAATTTTACTGTGGGTAGCAAGTGTTATTGTTGGAACGCTGTGTTCTTTTGCCACCATGCATAACGCCCCTTATTATGACCAAATAACTCAATTTTGTTTCATAATTCCACAGCACCTTCTTCCAAAATAAAGCTGGCTTGTACAAATGTGCATTTGCATACCTCAAGTGACTGTTTGTGGCATGTGTGCAGAAAAGACTTCTTCCGCATCACTCTCCCATACGCTGAATTGTTGAATGATGCATAGTGACACCATCTGCAGCAAGATCATTTTGTAGGTCTTTGGAGGTGGTGTGTGGGCTGTTTTTCACCATCCTTTGCCTTTGCCTCTCCGATATTTTACTTCTGGCCTTAACAAGAACTGTGCCTGTGGTTTTCCATTTCCTCACTATGTTCTTAAGAGTGGACACTGACAGCTTAAATCTCTGCTATAGCTTTTTGTAGCCTTCCCCTAAACCATAATGTTAAACAGTCTTTGTTTTCAGGTCATTTGATAGTTGTTTTGAGGCCCCCATGTTGCCACTCTTCAGAGGAAAGTCAAAGAGGACAACAACTTGCAATTGGCCACCTTAAATACCTTTTCTCATGATTGGATGCACCTGTCTATGAAGTTCAAGGCTTAATGGGCTCACTAAACCAATTGCGTGTTCCAACTAATCAGTGCTAGGTAGTTACAGGTATTCAAATCAACAAAATGACAAGGGTGCCCAAATGTGTGTGTGTGTGTATATGTATGTGTATATATATATATATATATATATATATGTGTGTGTGTGTATGTGTATATATATATATATATATATATATATATATATATATATATATGTAACATAATTTATGCTTACCTGATAAATTTATTTCTCTTGTGGTGTATCCAGTCCACAGATCATCCACCGGAAGTTGCAAGAGGATCACCCACAGCAGAGCTGCTATATAGCTCCTCCCCTAACTGCCATAGCCAGTCATTCGACCGAAACTAGCCGAGAACGGAGAAACCATAGGGTGCAGTGGTGACTGTAGTTTAAAATTTAGACCTGCCTTAAAAGGACAGGGCGGGCCGTGGACTGGATACACCACAAGAGAAATAAATTTATCAGGTAAGCATAAATTATGTTTTCTCTTGTTAGGTGTATCCAGTCCACGGATCATCCATTTCTTGTGGGATACCAATACCAAAGCTAAAGTACACGGATGAAGGGAGGGACAAGGCAGGTACTTAAACGGAAGGGACCACTGCCTGTAGAACCTTTCTCCCAAAAATAGCCTCCGAAGAAGCAAAAGTATCAAATTTGTAAAATTTTGAAAAGGTATGAAGCAAAGACCAAGTCGCCGCTTTGCAAATCTGTTCAACAGAAGCCTCATTTTTAAAGGCCCAGGTGGAAGCCACAGCTCTAGTAGAATGAGCTGTAATCCTTTCAGGGGGCTGCTGTCCAGCAGTCTCATAGGCTAAGCGTATTACGCTCCGAAGCCAAAAAGAAAGAGAGGTTGCCGAAGCCTTTTGACCTCTCCTCTGTCCAGAATAAACAACAAACAGGGAAGATGTTTGACGAAAATCTTTAGTCGCTTGTAAGTAAAACTTTAAAGCACGGACTACGTCCAAATTATGTAAAAGACGTTCCTTCTTTGAAGAAGGATTAGGACACAATGATTGAACAACAATCTCTTGATTGATATTCTTGTTGGAAACTACCTTAGGTAAAAACCCAGGTTTTGTACGCAGAACTACTTTATCTGTATGGAAAATCAGATAAGGAGAATCACATTGTAAAGCTGATAACTCAGAGACTCTACGAGCCGAGGAAATAGCCATCAAAAACAGAACTTTCCAAGATAAAAGTTTGATATCAATGGAATGAAGGGGTTCAAACGGAACTCCTTGAAGAACCTTAAGAACCAAGTTTAAGCTCCATGGAGGAGCAACAGGTTTAAACACAGGCTTAATTCTAACCAAAGCCTGACAAAATGCCTGGACATCTGGAACCTCTGCCAGACGCTTGTGCAAAAGGATAGACAGAGCAGAAATCTGTCCCTTTAAAGAACTAGCTGATAATCCTTTATCCAAACCCTCTTGGAGAAAGGACAATATCCTAGGAATCCTAACCTTACTCCATGAGTAATTCTTGGATTCACACCAATGAAGATATTTGCGCCATATCTTATGGTAGATTTTCCTGGTTACAGGCTTTCGTGCCTGTATTAAGGTATCAATGACTGACTCGGAGAAGCCACGCCTTGATAAAATCAAGCGTTCAATCTCCAGGCAGTCAGTCTCAGAGAAATTAGATTTGGATGATTGAAATGACCTTGTAGTAGAAGGTCTTGTCTCAGAGGCAGAGGCCAAGGTGGAAAGGATGACATGTCCACCAGGTCTGCATACCAGGTCCTGCATGGCCACGCAGGCGCGATCAAGATCACTGATGCTCTCTCCTGTTTGATTTTGGCAATCAGTCGAGGGAGCAGAGGAAACGGTGGAAACACATAAGCCAGGTTGAAGAACCACGGTGCTGCTAGAGCATCTATCAGCGTCGCTTCTGGGTCCCTGGACCTGGATCCGTAACAAGGAAGCTTGGCGTTCTGGCGAGACGCCATGAGATCCAATTCTGGTGTGCCCCAACGATGAACCAATTGAGCAAACACCTCCGGATGGAGTTCCCACTCCCCCGGATGAAAAGTCTGACGACTTAGAAAATCCGCCTCCCAGTTCTCTACACCTGGGATATGGATCGCTGATAGATGGCAAGAGTGAGTCTATGCCCAGCGAATTATCTTGGAGACTTCTAACATCGCTAGGGAGCTCCTGGTCCCCCCTTGATGGTTGATGTAAGCCACAGTCGTGATGTTGTCCGACTGAAATCTGATGAACCTCAGGGTTGCTAACTGAGGCCAAGCTAGAAGAGCATTGAATATTGCTCTTAACTCCAGAATATTTATTGGGAGGAGTTTCTCCTCCTGAGTCCACGATCCCTGAGCCTTCAGGGAATTCCAGACTGCACCCCAACCTAGAAGGCTGGCATCTGTTGTTACAATTGTCCAATCTGGCCTGCGAAAGGTCATACCTTTGGACAGATGGACCCGAGATAGCCACCAGAGAAGAGAATCTCTGGTCTCTTGATCCAGATTTAGCAGAGGGGACAAATCTGTGTAATCCCCATTCCACTGACTGAGCATGCATAATTGCAGCGGTCTGAGATGTAGGCGCGCTATGGCACTATGTCTATCGCCGCTACCATTAAGCCGATCACTTCCATGCACTGAGCCACCGAAGGGCGCGGAATGTAGTGAAGAACACGGCAGGAATTTAGAAGCTTTGATAACCTGGACTCCATCAGGTAAATTTTCATTTCTACAGAATCTATCAGAGTTCCTAGGAAGGAAACCCTTGTGAGGGGTGATAGAGAACTCTTTCCCTCGTTCACTTTCCACCCATGCGACCTCAGAAATGCCAACAGGGCCACTGCTATGCCCTGTGGTCTTAGGACCGCCAGAAGAGACCCCAGAACCTTTGTTCTGAAGAGCCACAAACTGGTAATGCCTGTCTAGAAAGGCAAACCTTAGGAACCGATGATGATCTTTGTGAATCGGTATGTGAAGGTAAGCATCCTTCAAATCCACTGTGGTCATGTACTGGACCCTCCTGGATCATAGGTAGGATTGTCCGAATAGTTTCGATTTTGAACGATGGAACTCTGAGGAATTTGTTTAAGATCTTTAGATCCAAAATTGGTCTGAAGGTTCCCTCTTTTTTGGGAACCACAAACAGATTTGAATAAAATCCCTGTCCTTGTTCCATCTGTGGAACTGGATGGATCACTCCCATTATTAGGAGGTCTTGCACACAGAGTAAGAATGCCTCTTTCTTTATCTGGTTTACAGAAAATCTCGAAAGGTGAAATCTCCCTTGTGGGGGGGAAGCTTTGAATTCCAGAAGATATCCCTGAGATATGATCTCCAACGCCCAGGGATCCTGAACATCTCTTGCCCACGCCTGGGCGAAGAGAGAAAGTCTGCCCCCTACTAGATCCGTTGCCGGATAGGGGGCTGTTCCTTCATGCTGTCTTAGAGGCAGCAGCAGGCTTTCTGGCCTGCTTGCCTTTGCTCCAGGCCTGGTTAGATTTCCAGGCCGGCTTGGATTGCGCAAAAGTTCCCTCTTGTTTTGTAGCAGAGGAAGTTGATGCTGCACCTGCCTTGAAGTTTCGAAAGGCACGAAAATTAGACTGTTTGGCCCTTGATTTGGCCCTGTCCTGATGAAGGGAATGACCCTTACCTCCAGTAATGTCAGCAATAATTTCCCTCAAACCAGGCCCGAATAGGGTCTGCCCCTTGAAGGGAATGTTAAGTAATTTAGACTTTGAAGTCACGTCAGCTGACCAAGATTTAAGCCATAGCGCCCTACGCGCCTGGATGGCGAATACAGAATTCTTAGCCTTAGTTTAGTCAAATGAACAATGGCATCAGAAACAAAGGAATTAGCTAGCTTAAGTGTTCTAAGCTTGTCAAGTATTTCAGTCAATGGAGTAGCTGTCTGAAAGGCCTCTTCCAGAGACTCAAACCAGAACGCCGCAGCAGCAGTGACAGGAGCAATGCATGCAAGGGGCTGCAGGATAAAACCTTGTTGAATAAACATTTTCTTAAGGTAACCTTCTAAATTTTTATCCATTGGATCTGAAAAAGCACAACTGTCCTCGACAGGGATAGTGGTACGCTTTGCTAAAGTAGAAACTGCTCCCTCCACCTTAGGGACCGTCTGCCATAAGTCCTGTGTGGTGGCGTCTATTGGAAACATTTTTCTAAAAATAGGAGGGGGGGAAAACGGCACACCGGGTCTGTCCCACTCCTTAGTAATAATTTCTGTAAACCTTTTAGGTATTGGAAACAACGTCAGTACACACCGGCACTGCATAGTATTTATCCAGTCTACACAATTTCTCTGGCACTGCAATTGTGTCACAGTCAATCAGAGCAGCTAAAACCTCTCCAAGCAACACCCGGAGGTTCTCAAGCTTAAATTTAAAAGTAGACATATCTGAATCAGGTTTCCCCAAGTCAGAGACGTCACCCACAGACTGAAGCTCTTCCTCAGCTTCTGCATATTGTGACGCAGTATCAGACATGGGCCTTAAAACATCTGCGCGCTCTGTATTACGTCTAACCCCAGAGCTATCGCGCTTTCCTCTGAATTCAGGCAGTCTGGCTAATACCGCTGACAGGGTATTATCCATGATTGCCGCCATGTCCTGCAAAGTAATCGCTATGGGCGTCTTTGATGTACTTGGCGCCATTTTAGCGTAAGTCCCTTGAGCGGGAGTAAAAGGGTCCGACACGTGGGGAGAGTTAGTCGGCATAACTTCCCCCTCGTCAGAATCCTCTGGTGATAATTCTTTTAAAGATAACAGCTGATCTTTATTGTTTAAAGTGAAATCAATACATTTAGTACACATTCTCCTATGGGGTTCCACCATGGCTTTTAAACATAATGAACAAGGAGTTTCCTCTATGTCAGACATGTTTATACAGACTAGCAATGAGACTAGCAAGCTTGGAAAACACTTTAAATAAAGTTAACAAGCAATATAAAAAAACGTTACTGTGCCTTTAAGAGAAACAAATTTTGCCAAAATTTGAAATAACAGTGAAAAAAGGCAGTTAAACTAACGAAATTTTTACAGTGTATGTAACAAGTTAGCAGAGCATTGCACCCACTTGCAAATGGATGATTAACCCCTTAATACAAAAAACA
The DNA here is from genome assembly GCF_027579735.1 of Bombina bombina. NCBI lineage: Eukaryota > Metazoa > Chordata > Amphibia > Anura > Bombinatoridae > Bombina > Bombina bombina. The sequence goes on from NC_069504.1 coordinate 561,035,918, forward strand.
GATTAACAAGACGAAAAATATGTTTTTTAAACAGTCATAACAACTGCCACAGCTCCTACTTTTGAAGCCTTTTGAGCCCTTCAGAGATGTCCTATAGCATGCAGGGGACTGCTGAGGGAAGCTGAATGTCACAGTTTGTAATTTTAACTGCACCAACTGTAACTTTTATACTATAACAGTGGAAAGCCCCAGGAAACTGTTTCTAGGCAAAAATAAAGCCAGCCATGTGGAAAAAACTAGGCCCCAATAAGTTTTATCACCAAAGCATATATAAAAACGATTAAACATGCCAGCAAACGTTTTATATTGCACATTAATCAGAGTATATACCTCTGATAGCAAGCCTGATACTAGTCGCTATTAAATCACTGTATTTAGGCTTTAACTTACATTAATCCGGTATCAGCAGCATTTTCTAGCAAATTCCATCCCTAGAAAAACTTAACTGCACATACCTTATTGCAGGATACCCTGCACGCCATTCTCCCTCTGAAGTTACCTCACTCCTCAGACATATGTGAGAATAGCAGTGGATCTTAGTTACTTCTGCTAAGATCATAGAAAAACGCAGGCAGATTCTTCTTCTAAATGCTGCCTGAGATAAAATGGCACAACTCCGGTACCATTTAAAAATAATAAACTTTTGATTGAAGAAAAAACTAACTATATTTTACCACTTTCCTCTTACTACCTTCAGCTATGTTGAGAGCTTGCAAGAGAATGACTGGCTATGGCAGTTAGGGGAGGAGCTATATAGCAGCTCTGCTGTGGGTGATCCTCTTGCAACTTCCTGTTGGGAAGGAGAATATCCCACAAGTAATGGATGATCCGTGGACTGGATACACCTAACAAGAGAAATATATATATATATATATATATATATATATGTATGTGTGTGTGTGTGTATATATATGTGTGTGTATATATATATATGTGTGTATAGAGCCAGTCCAAAATGTCACTCACCACCTTTGATCCCACCTATCACCTGTTATAAATATTAGCACAAGAGCTATAAGTGAGCAGCTCCTGTGCTCAAGGCTCACTTCAGTGTGCACAATATTCTTAACAGTCCAACTTACCACCATTTTTTATATTCTGAATATCAAATATCTTTGGTTTTATACCCTATAACTGGATATTGATTAGCAATATAGCTATTTGTCCCTGCTTGTCCCTTGGAATGTATCACTGGGGTGACATTTTGCATTGGATGAATGCGTGTTTTTATAATAAATGGTACTAATCAAATTTTTATTATAGCATCCATTCTGTGTTGTTGCTATTTTAAAAAATGACATTTTGCAGTCCATATTTTAGCTAATTAGCTCCTCAGTATAGGCTGGTAAATAAAATCAGTGGTTCAGTAAATACACCATGCAATCCCATTTTGCCAAGCTGCTGTGGAAATCCTCTATGCAGTGCTTGATTATTGTAAAAACGTTACCTCTAGGCTGATTAGCATGGTTGTCTGTCTTCTGTGTATGATAGACTGTTTCCATGAGTTAAGTGTTGATTATGTAGTTTCCATTTTGGTATTACAGCATGTCCTGTTGTAAGTTGCTGACTGTGTAGAAATCTAAAGTAAAAAGAGCAGCTCAGCTTAAGCCCAGGTATTTCTTTAAAGCCTGAAATAGATTTATTTGGGTAGGTGAGTAATCTTTTCAGTACATTACTAAATGTATTTAAAGTTAGGAAAAAATGTTGCAAACATTTTTTAAATATAGCTATATAAAGGGACCATGGGCATGTCTTCCTGTGTTATTTCCAGCTCTACTTGATTATTTACAATAGTATACATGAATCTCACAAAGAAATTCCATCAAGATTACAGACCATTTTGTAACCTATTGGCATGACTGTTCTTTTTTTATATCAATTTCTTGATCTATTTTAATATCAGTGTTTGTTTCCTTTTAACCACGTTTTAATAGCTCTCATTAACCTGTTAAAAGGACAGAAAACTACAAAATGTTCTTTCATGATTTGGATAGAACATAGTTTTAAACAACTTTCCAATTTAATTCTATTATCAAATTTGATTTATTCTTCTGTTATCCTTTGCTGAAGGAACAACATTGCACTTCCGGCAGCTAGATAAAAACATCAAGTTAGCCAATCACACCAGTCAGCAGCTAGCTCCCGCAAGTTTAGGATATGTGCGTGTTCTTTTTCAACCCAATTTTTTTTCTTTCATGTTTCAGATAGAGCAAGCAATTTTAAGCAACTTTCTAATTTACTCCTATTAATTTTTCTTTATTCACTCCAGAAATGGTCAATGAAGTTACTGGTAGCCAGACTGCAGTGGTCATTGTGAAGTGAGAGGCAGTGCAATGTATTGGCAGCATAAGCAATGTATTAAAGGGACATAACTCCAATATTTATATATGCAAGGTATAAATTAATACTTAAAGGGATATGAAACCCAACATTTTTATTTCATGTTTCAGATAGAGCATGCAATTTTAAGCAACTTTCTAATTTACTCCTATTAATTTTTCTTTATTCACTCCAGAAATGGTCAATGAAGTTACTGGTAGCCAGACTGCAGTGGTCATTGTGAAGTGAGAGGCAGTGCAATGTATTAAAGGGACATAACTCCAATATTTATATATGCAAGGTATAAATTAATACTTAAAGGGATATGAAACCCAACATTTTTATTTCATTATTCAGATAGAGCATACAGTTTTAAACAACTTTCTAATTTACTTCTATTATCAAATTTTCTTTGTTCTCTTTTGTTGTAGCGTGCATGTATCTAAGCAATATATGGCAGCCGTTTTGCAAGGATGTTATACATTTGCAAGAGCACTAGATGGCAGCACTATTTCCTGTTGTAGTGGTACTGACACATACCAAGGTATCTGTTTAACAAAGAATATAATAGGAACAAAGCAAATTTTATAATAGAAGTAAACTGGAAACTTTTTTTTAAATTGTATGCTCTGTCTGAGTCACAAAAGAACACTTTTAGTTTTCACATTTCTTTAACCCCTTAATTGTAAAATATGTCTCTATTCAATGCAAAACAAACATTTGAAAATGTAGCAGGATTAGGCTTCTAAAGTTTGAAATTCATGGGTTTTCCACCTCACACAAAAATAAAAAATGGAAGTACATAATATTGCAGAGTTAAAGTGAATGTAAAGTAAGTTGAATGAATGAGTGCCCGGTTTTTAAAAATACTATTTAAAAATGGGTACTTTCATTCATTAAAGGGACACTAAACCCAAATATTTTCTTTCATGATTCAAGTAGAGAATACAATTTTAAACAATATTCCAATTTACTTTTATTATCTAATTTGCTTCATTCTTTAGATATCCTTTATTAAAGAAATAGCAATGCACATGGGGGAGCCAATCACACAAGGCATCTATGTGCAGCAACCAATCAGCAGCTACTGAGCCTATCTTGATATGCTTTTCAGCAAAGTATGTCAAGAGAATTAAGCAAATGAGATAATAGAAGTAAATTAGAAAGTTGTTTAAAATGGCATACTCTCTTTAAATCACAAAAGAAAAAATTTGTGTTTCATGTCCCTTTAAGCTTTACATTGCAGTGTTTTTTTTAAAAAAAGACTTCCCTTTTTCTTCAGCAAACACAGACCGCCCGCAGCTCCTCTGTACTTACCTCAGCAATGACGAAACCGGCTTCCTCCAATCATGGCGTGCACCCCAGAGCGTCCATCTCGTGAGGCCATGCCGTGATTGGAGAAAACCGTTTCGTCATTGAAGTGCTAAGTACAGAGAAGCTGCGGGCTGAGGATTGCGGTCTGGGTTTCCTAAAGAAAAGGTAAGTATTTAAAAAAAAAAAAAAAACAAAAAAAAAAGAGTGTAACGTTTAATGAATTAAAGTGCCCCTGTTTTTAATAGTATTTTAAAAAAACGGGCACTCATTCATTCAACTTTACATTCACTTTTAATTACAGGAAAATGGCGTATAATAGTCAGTTTTCAAATTTGTTTTTCCAGACATTATTACAAATTTGTTGTGGGTGGGGAATTAAAAATAGGTTTTAATGTTTCTTTTAAGTATACCTACCTTGTAGAGACTAGCACCCCTCTTCCCCAAAGAACTTCCTAAATTTGCCACATTGTTGCTGGAAGGTCACTTGGAATCTGGTACCTGCTATTTAGGTAAGGGGTTTGAGAAATCCTGGAGCCAGCTCAGCTTCTAAAATGCTAGGTCAGCTCTAACGCTGGACTCTTCTTCCAGAACAATATCTAAAAGTATCTCATTAACTGGCTCCTTATTATTTAGAGTGGCTGCTAATATTTAAGTATGACAACAGCATCAATCAATTTGAAGTGAGGAAAGGGCATAAAAAGTTAAAAGTCCATTTTTTATTTCACATTGTTACAGGGAAATGAAACGGCTCATTTAGTAGAAAATAGTGTTAAATCAAAGTAAACCTAAAAAGAAAGAGATTGTGTTAAACAAGACACATAAATGAGTACATTCCCATTGAAGCGAATGCTTACAGCTAGATAACAGAGCGTACATTGCAGAACTTAGGTTTTATAGTCGCATGATTTTTACAGCAAAAGTCCTCTGCTGAACATGGACAATAAACTGGTTGCAGATAGATTAGTTGTCTACTAGCAACATTTAAAGGGACAGTCTAGTCCAAAATAAACTTTCATGATTCAGATAGGGCATGTAATTTTAAACAATTTTCCAATTTACGTTTATCACCAATTTTGCTTTGATCTCTTGGTATGCTTAGTTGAAAGCTAAAACTAGGAGGTTCATATGCTAATTTCTAAGCTTTTTAAGGCCACCTCTTCTCTCAGGGCATTTTGACAGGTTTTCACCACTAGAGGGTGTTAGTTCATGTGTGTCATATAGCTAACACTGTGCTCATGCACGTGAAGTTCCGGAGAGCCAGTACTGATTGGCTAAAATGCATGTCTGTCAAAAGAACTGAAATAAGGGGGCAGTTTGCAGAGGCTTAGATACAAGATAATCACAGAGATAAAGTGTATTTATATAACTGTGTTGGTTATGCAAAACTAGGGAATGGGTAATCAAGGGATTATCTATCTGTTTAAACAATAAAAATTCTGGTGTAGACTGTCCCTTTAAAAAAACAAAACAAAACTGCGGCCTTGCCTTATTGTTGAGATTTCAGCCCCAATGTCATAGCTATGTATTGTAAAGCTATTTACTAGTGGAAAATGTTTTTGATGTTTTGCATTGAGAACCCTTAAAGGGACAGTCTATACCAGAATTTTTATTGTTTTAAAAGATAGATAATCCCTTTATTACCCATTCTCCATTTTTGCATAACCAACACAGTTATATTAACCCTTTGAGTGCTAATGACAGCTCTGAGCCATCACAGAGTTTCTCACTCTGGTGCTAATGACATCTCAGAGCCGTCATGAGCACTCTCCCACCTTGAGGGAGATCTGGGGGTTCCTTACTGCTCCTACCCCAGCGATCGTGCCTGTAGAGTGACAGGCATCGCCGGGGCTTCACGTGATGCGCGGTGACGTCACACGCAATTACGTGGTGACGTCACCGCGTAACTTTATTTTTACTTAACAATGTTAAGTATAGGAGGAGGGGGCATGCTGCTTAGAAGCCTGTATCTCAGGCATCCAAGCAGCTACAGACCTCCAAGACCCATTGTTGGAAAGGTAATCCAATAACCTTTCCAACAGTGTAAGTCTTGGGGGTCTGTAAAAAAAAAGTTAAAAAAAAAGTTTTCAAAAATTTCAATAATAATAAAAAAAAATATTGGCACCCAGGTGGGAAATGGCTTAGCAGCCAAAGGGTTAATTTACTTTTAACCTCTGTGATTATCTTGTATCTAAGCCTCAGCAAACTGCCCCTTTATTTCAGTTCTTTTGACAGACTTGCAGTTTAGCCAACCAGTGCCTGTTCCCAGATAACTTAACGTGCACGAGCACAGTGTTATCTATATGAAATACATGAGACTAACACCCTCTATTGGTGAAAAACTGTTAAAATGCATTCTGAAAAGAGGTGGCCATCAAGGTCTAAGAAATTAGCATATGAACCTCCTAGGTTAAGCTTTCAACTAAGAATACCAAGAGAACAAAGCAAAATTGGTGATAAAAGTAAATTGGAAAATTGTTTAAAATGACATGCTCTATCTGAATCATGAAAGTTTATTTTGGCCTAGACTGTCCCTTTAATGTAAGCATTCCAAAGGAATAGGCAGGCTTTTTACAGTTCACTGATAAAAACCATGTCTAATTAAAGGACAGTTTACCAAAAACAAATTATCCCCTTTTAAATTGTGCTAAAGTGTATTCAATTATTTACAAGTAGCTCCTTTACACCTATTTCGGCATTTGAAATAGCTGATTTGGCCTGTTGTATCCCCACCTAAACACAGCCAGCAGAATAAATTACACTCTGTGGGGTGCAGGATAGTTAAGTAATAAAACTATAATTTTCCATTGTTCAATGTTACCTGCAAGCTCAACCCATTGTAATAGGCTGTGGTTTAAAAGCACAAAACCAGCTAATTCATATACACAAATAAACCTGAAAATTAAATGTCTCCTTCCTTTTTGTACTTTGCAGCTGGTATAAGAAGTCATTGAAAATAAATTAATGGAAAACAATTTTACAGTGTACAGTCTCTTTAAGTTATTTGTCTGAAAGGATTTGAATATGAAAACCTACTTGCATAGCTATTTTAACAGATTTGAGCCAGGGCAGTGTTTATTCATATAGTATGTTGTACCATGGTGTGTAGTATTTTCAGCTGGAAATGCTAGAACGGTTTATAAGAGATGGTCAGACAAAATAAGTTATAGCTACATATGAAGTTTTTTTTTTTTTAACTTACACTCTGCATATTACATGTTTTTTTTATTTACCACCTATTTGTTTTTGAGTATTATCCTTTGTAGTTACTGATACATTTCCCAATACACACATTAATTTTTTAAAGGGTCTTTGAAGTCAAAAATGTACTTTCTCTTGTTAAGTGTATCCAGTCCACGGATCATCCATTACTTGTGGGATATTCTCCTTCCCAACAGGAAGTTGTAAGAGGATCACCCACAGCAGAGCTGCTATATAGCTCCTCCCCTCACTGCCATACCCAGTCATTCTCTTGCAACTCTCAACAAAGATGGACGTAGTAAGAGGAGAGTGGTGTATTATAGTTAGTTTTTTAACTTCAATCAAAAGTTTGTTATTTTTAAATAATACCGGAGTGTACTGTTTCATCTCAGGCAGCATTAGAAGAAGAATCTGCCTGTGATTTCTATGATCTTAGCAGAAGTAACTAAGATCCACTGCCGTTCTCACATATTCTGAGGAGTGAGGTAACTTCAGAGGGGGAATGGCGTGCAGGTTTTCCTGCAATAAGGTATGTGCAGTTAACATATTTCTAGGGATGGAATTTGCTTGAAAAATGCTGCTGATACTGGATTAATGTAAGTTAAGCCTTAAATGCAGTGATAGCGACTGGTATCAGGCTTATTAACAGAGATACATACTCTTATAAAAGTGTAATATAAAACGTTTGGCATGTTAATCGTTTTTATATATGTTTGGTGACAAAACTTATTGGGGCCTAGTTTTTTTTCCACATGGCTGGCTTGATTTTTGCCTAGAAACAGTTTCCTGAAGCTTTCCACTGTTGTAATATGAGTGGGAGGGGCCTTTTTTAGTGCTTTTCTGTGCAGCTAAAAATACTGACAGAGACATTCAGCTTCCCTCTGCATGATACAGGACATCTCTGAAGGGCTCAAAAGGCTTCAAAGTCGTGTTTGAGGAGAGTAACAATCACAGTGGCAGTTGTTGTAACTGTGTTTAAAAAACGTTTTTGTCATTTATTATTCTGTTTTTGTTATTAAGGGGTTAATCATCCATTTGCAAGTGGGTGCAATGCTCTGCTGACTTGTTACATACACTGTAAAAATTTTGTTAGTGTAACTGCCTTTTTTCACTGTTATTTCAAATTTTGTCAATTTGTTTCTCTTAAAGGCACAGTAACGTTTTTATATTGCTTGTTAACTTGCTTTAAAGTGTTTTCCAAGCTTGCTAGTCTCATTGCTAGTCTGTACAAACATGTCTGAAACAGAGGATACTTGTTCATTATGTTTAAAAGCCATGGTGGAGCCCCATAGGAGAATGTGTACTAAATGTATTGATTTCACCTTAAACAGTAAAGATCAGTCTTTATCTATAAAAGAATTGTCACCAGAGGGGTCTGTCTAACTCTCCCCACGTGTCGGACACTTCGCCTCCCGCTCAAGGGACGCACGCTAATATGGCGCCAAGTACATCAGGGACGCCCATAGCGATTACTTTGCAGGACATGGCTGCAATCATGAATAATACCCTGTCAGAGGTATTATCCAGATTGCCTGAATTGAGAGGCAAGCGCGATAGCTCTGGAGTTAGACGAGATACAGAGCGCGTAGATGCTGTAAGAGCCATGTCTGATACTGCGTCACAATATGCAGAACCTGAGGACGGAGAGCTTCAGTCTGTGCGTGACGTCTCTTAATCGGGGAGACCTGATTCAGAGATTTCTAATTTTAAATTTAAGCTTGAGAACCTCCGTGTATTGCTTGGGGAGGTATTAGCTGCTCTGAATGACTGTGACACAATTGCAGTGCCAGAGAAATTGTGTAGGCTGGATAAATACTATGCAGTGCCGGTGAGTACTGATGTTTTTCCAATACCTAAAAGGCTTACAGAAATTATTAGTAAGGAGTGGGATAGGCCCGGTGTGCCCTTTTCCCCACCTCCTATATTTAGAAAAATGTTTCCAATAGATGCCACTACACGGGACTTATGGCAGACTGTCCCTAAGGTGGAGGGAGCAGTTTCTACTTTAGCAAAGCGTACCACTATCCCTGTCGAGGACAGTTGTGCTTTTTCAGATCCAGTGGATAAAAAATTAGAGGGTTACCTTAAGAAAATGTTTATTCAACAAGGTTTTATTTTTCAGCCCCTTGCATGCATTGCGCCTGTCACTGCTGCGGCGGCATTCTGGTTTGAGGCCCTGGAAGAGGCCATCCATACAGCTCCATTGACTGAAATTGTTGACAAGCTTAGAACTCTTAAGCTAGCTAACTCATTTGTTTCTGATGCCATTGTTCATTTGACTAAACTAACGGCTAATAATTCTGGATTCGCCATCCAGGCGCGTAGGGCGCTATGGCTCAAATCCTGGTCAGCTGATGTGACTTCAAAGTCTAAATTACTCAACATTCCTTTCAAGGGGCAGACCTTATTCGGGCCTGGTTTGAAAGAAATTATTGCTGACATTACTGGAGGTAAGGGTCATACCCTTCCTCAGGACAGGGCCAAATCAAAGGCCAAACAGTCTAATTTTCGTGCCTTTCGAAATTTCAAGGCAGGTGCAGCATCAACTTTCTCTGCTTCAAAACAAGAGGGAACTTTTGCTCAATCCAAGCAGGCCTGGAAACCTAACCAGTCCTGGAACAAGGGCAAGCAGGCCAGAAAGCCTGCTGCTGCCTGTAAGACAGCATGAAGGAGTGGCCCCCTATCCGACAACGGATCTAGTAGGGGGCAGACTCTCTTTCTTCGCCCAGGCGTGGGCAAGAGATGTTCAGGATCCCTGGGCGTTGGAGATCATATCTCAGGGATATCTTCTGGACTTCAAAGCTTCTCCTCCACAAGGGAGATTTCACCTTTCAAGATTATCTGCAAACCAGATAAAGAAAGAGGCATTCCTAAACTGCGTAAAAGATCTCCTTGTAATGGGAGTGATCCATCCAGTTCCGCGGACGGAATAAGGACAGGGGTTTTATTCAAATCTGTTTGTGGTTCCCAAAAAAGAGGGAACCTTCAAACCAATTTTGGATTTAAAGATCCTAAACAAATTCCTCAGAGTTCCGTCATTCAAGATGGAAACTATTCGAACCATTTTACCCATGATCCAAGAGGGTCAGTGCATGACCACAGTGGACTTAAAGGATGCCTACCTTCACATTCCGATTCACAAGAATCATCAGTTCCTGAGGTTTGCCTTTCTAGACAGGCATTACCAATTTGTAGCTCTTCCATTCAGGTTGGCTACAGCCCCAAGAATTTTAACAAAGGTTCTGGGCTCACTTCTGGAGGTCCTAAGACCGCGAGGCATAGCGGTGGCTCCTTACCTGGACGACATCCTGATACAGGCGTCAAGCTTTCAAATTGCCAAATCTCATACAGAGATAGTTCTGGCATTCCTGAGGTCGCATGGGTGGAAAGTGAACGAAGAAAAGAGTTCTCTATCTCCTCTCACAAGGGTTTCCTTCCTAGGGACTCTAATAGATTCTGTAGAAATGAAAACTTACCTGACGGAGTCCAGGTTATCAAAACTTCTAAATGCTTGCCGTGTTCTTCACTCCATTCCGCGCCCCACGGTGGCTCAGTGCATGGAAGTAATCTGCTTAATGGTAGCGGCGATGGACATAGTGCCATTCGCGCGCCTGCTTCTCAGACCGCTGCAATTATGCATGCTCAGTCAGTGGAATGGGGATTACACAGATTTGTCCCCTCTACTAAATCTGGATCAGGAAACCAGAGATTCTCTTCTCTGGTGGTTATCTCGGGCCCATCTGTCCAAGGGTATGACCTTTCGCAGATTGGACAATTGTAACAACAGATGCCAGCCTTCTAGGTTGGGGTGCAGTCTGGAACTTCCTGAAGGCTCAGGGTTCATGGACTCAGGAGGAGAAACTCCTCCCAATAAATATTCTGGAGTTAAGAGCAATATTCAATGCTCTTCTGGCTTGGCCTCAGCTAGCAACACTGAGGTTCATCAGATTTCAGTCGGACAATATCACGACTGTGGCTTACATCAACCATCAAGGGGGAACCAGGAGTTCCCTAGCGATGTCAGAAGTCTCCAAGATAATTCGCTGGGCAGAGACTCACTCTTGCCACCTGTCAGCGATCCATATCCTAGGTGTAGAGAACTGGGAGGCGGATTTTCTAAGTCGTCAGACTTTTCATCCGGGGGAATGGGAACTCCATCCGGAGGTGTTTGCTCAATTGGTTCTCCGTTGGGGCAAACCAGAATTGGATCTCATGGCGTCTCGCCAGAACGCCAAGCTTCCTTGTTACGGATCCAGGTCCAGGGACCCAGAAGCGGCACTTATAGATGCTCTAGCAGCGCCTTGGTTCTTCAACCTGGCTTATGTGTTTCCACCATTTCCTCTGCTCCCTCGTCTGATTGCCAAAATCAAACAGGATAGAGCATCGGTGATATTGATAGCGCCTGCGTTGCCACGCAGGACCTGGTATGCAGACCTAGTGGACATGTCATCCTTTCCACCATGGACTCTGCCTCTGAGACAAGACCTTCTAATACAAGGTCCTTTCAATCATCCGAATCTACTTTCTCTGAGACTGACTGCATGGAGATTGAACGCTTGATCCTATCAAAGCGTGGCTTCTCCGAGTCAGTAATTGATACCTTAATACAGGCACGAAAGCCTGTCACCAGGAAAATTTACCACAAGATATGGCGTAAATATCTTCATTGGTGTGAATCCAAGAATTACTCATGGAGTAGGGTTAGGATTCCTAGGATATTGTCCTTCCTCCAAGAGGGTTTGGACAAAGGATTATCAGCTAGTTCTTTAAAGGGACAGATTTCTGCTCTGTCTATTCTTTTACACAAGCGTCTGGCAGAAGTTCCAGACGTTCAGGCATTTTGTCAGGCTTTAGTTAGAATTAAGCCTGTGTTTAAACCTGTTGCTCCTCCATGGAGCTTAAACTTGGTTCTTAAAGTTCTTCAAGGGGTTCCGTTTGAACCCCTTCATTCTATTGATATCAAACTTCTATCATGGAAAGTTCTTTTTCTGATGGCTATTTCCTCGGCTCGAAGAGTCTCGGAGTTATCTGCCTTACATTGTGATTCTCCTTATCTGATCTTTCATTCAGATAAAGTTGTTCTGCGTACAAAACCTGGGTTTTTACCTAAGGTGGTTTCTAACAAGAATATCAATCAATAGATTGTTTTTCCATCATTATGTCCTAATCCTTCTTCAAAGAAGGAACGTCTTTTGCATAATCTAGACGTAGTCCGTGCCTTGAAGTTTTACTTACAGGCTACTAAAGATTTTCGCCAAACATCTAACCTGTTTGTTGTTTACTCTGGACAGAGGAGAGGTCAGAAGGCCTCGGCAACCTCTCTTTCTTTTTGGCTTCGGAGTATAATCCGTTTAGCCTATGAGACTGCTGGACAGCAGCCCCCTGAAAGGATTACAGCTCATTCTACTAGAGCTGTGGCTTCCACCTGGGCCTTTAAAAATGAGGCCTCTGTTGAACAGATTTGCAAGGCTGCAACTTGGTCTTCGCTTCATACTTTTTCCAAATTTTCCAAATTTGATACTTTTGCTTCTTCGGAGGCTGTTTTTGAGAGAAAGGTTCTACAGGCAGTGGTTCCTTCCGTTTAAGTTTCTGCCTTGTCCCTCCCATCATCCGTGTACTTTAGCTTTGGTATTGGTATCCCACAAGTAATGGATGATCCGTGGACTGGATACACTTAACAAGAGAAAACATAATTTATGCTTACCTGATAAATTTATTTCTCTTGTAGTGTATCCAGTCCACGGCCCGCCCTGTCTTTTTCAGGCAGGTCTAAATTTTAATTAAACTACAGTCACCACTGCACCCTATGGTTTCTCCTTTCTCGGCTTGTTTCGGTCGAATGACTAGATATGGCAGTGAGGGGAGGAGCTATATAGCAGCTCTGCTGTGGGTGATCCTCTTGCAACTTCCTGTTGGGAAGGAGAATATCCCACAAGTAATGGATGATCCGTGGACTGGATACACTACAAGAGAAATAAATTTATCAGGTAAGCATAAATTATGTTTTTATGATTCAGAGCATGCAGTTTTAATAAACTTTCTAACTTAAAGTGAAGGTCAATTTAGATGAATTGGTGCCCAGTTTTAATAATACTATTAAAAAACAAGGGCACTTTAATTCATCAAAATTGACATTTCACTTGTTTTCTTCAAAAACTTACCTTTTAATCCTGACAGTGGGGCACTGTAGAAATAAATGTGCAGAATTGTCTATGCAGAGAGGGCCACTCTGTGCTATTTAACAGCTCTGCTGTGGTGCTCTTTGCCGCCTCCTGCTGACCAGGAGGTGAATATCCCATTAGTAATTAAGATGATCCGTGGACTCATTGTGTCAAAAAAGAAATACATTTATCAGGTAAGCATAAATTTTGTTTTTTGTAATAAAAATTGGGAGGTTTTGCATAAGATAGAGCAGCTTGGGTAACAGCGACATTTTTATTAAAATAATTTTGCCCGTTAGTGATAACTTAAATTTGGCCCATTTTTCCATGTCATGCTTTATCTTAAGAATAACGGGGATAGTTAAAATCATACCATTCGTTGATATTTTTGGATAATTTAATTCCTAGATAAGTGAATGATCTTTTAGCTTCCTTAAATAGGGTTGAATGTGGAGATTCGTTATTCTTGTCTAGCCAATAAATTTCTGTTTTCTGGGAATTAATTTTGTATCCTGAGAATGTACCAAATTCTTGAAGAATATGAGTAAGAGTTGGTATATTTTTTTTAGTGTTGCTTACTAAGACAAGTAAATCATCTGCATACAGTAAGGTCATCATCTTTTGCTTAACTTAATCCCTTCTATTTATTTCCTTAATTGTATAGCTAGGGGTTTGAGGGCCAGATTAAATAGGTAAGGAGAAATTGGGCATCCTTGTCTTGAACCCTTATGTAAATAGGAATATTCTGAGGGAGTGAGGATAATGATGGAGGCTGAGGATGCATTATAAATCATGCATATAAACTTCAGTAAAGGGCCTTCAACTCCATACTTTTTAAAGCTGTGAACAGATGGTCCCTAGTGATTGAGTCAAAGGCCTTCTCTGCGTCCAATGAAATTATAGCTGCATCATTCTCTATTCGTTTAATTCTTTTGCTTCTTCCCTATCTGCTCTTGTGAGGCATTTAGTAAGAGTTGTAATTTGCAGAGGTTATGTGAAGAATTTCTACCTGGCATAAAACCCACTTGATCTTTGTGTATAAGTGTACCTATGACCAATTTTAATCTCACTGCTATAATAGACATAAGGATTTTATAATCACAGTTTAATAGCGAGATTGGTCTATAGGAACCTATGTCTTCTGGCTCTTTGTTTTTTTTTTTAAAAATCAGTGCTATTAATGATGTTGCAAAATATCGTGAAAGGTTAAGTTATTAAAAAAATATTGATTAAATAAATTTACTAAAACTTGAGCAATATCGACTGCGAGAATTCTATATAATTCGACGGGGATCTGATCTCGTCCAGCTGCCTTATTCGTAGGGGCTTTCTTAATAGCACTTAATACTTAAAGGGACACTGTACCCAAAAATTTTCTTTCGTGATTCAGATTGAGCATGGAATTTTAAGCAACTTTCTAATTTACTCCTATTATCAAATTTTCTTCATTCTCTTGGTATCTTTATTTGAAATGCAAGAATCTAAGTTTAGATGCCGGCCCATTTTTGGTGAACAACCTGGGTTGTCCTTGCTGATTGGTGGATAAAATCATCCAAAAAATAAAAAAGTGCTGTCCAGACTACTAAAACCAAAAAAAAAGCTTAGATGCCTTCTTTTTCAAATAATGATAGCAAGAGAATTAAGAAAAATTGATAATAGGAGTAAATTAGAAAGTTGCTTAAAATTGCATGCTCTTTCTGAATTACAAAATAAAAAATTTGGGTTCAGTGTCCCTTTAATTTAATGTTATAGGGCTATTTAGTTTGTCAAGATTGGTTCTGTCCAGTTTTGGAACCTGAATTTTTTCTCAGAATTCAATCTTTGTTTTAATATTTATTTCTGGTTTTGAATATAGATTTTGAAAATATTTCAGAATATTTTTTATTTATTTCTTTGTTGATCGTGGTTCGACCTGTTGTGGTTATCAGGGCTTTAATGAGAGATCTTACTTTTTTTTGATTTAGTTAAGTTAACTAAATATTTACCTGCCTTGCCCCCATGTCTAAGAAAATAAATATATCTCGTCCTAAGTTCCTCTTGTGTTACTTTTTGTGTTAAGAAAACTTCTCTTATTTTTTTATTTTATAATATGCTTCCCATTATCTTCTATTTGGATCACTAATATAGGAATTATAAGCATTCCGTAACTGGTTGGCAAGATCACTATTTCTAGCTAGGTTTTTGAGTTTTTGTTACACTAAGTATGCTTTCTCCAACATTGGTGTGTCCGGTCCACGGCGTCATCCATTACTTGTGGGAAATGTTCTCCCCCACAGGGAAAGGCAAGGAGAGCACACAGCAAGAGCTGTCCATATAGCTCCCCCTCTGGCTCCGCCCCCCAGTCATTCTCCTTGCCGCTCTGAACAAGTAGCATCTACCACGGGGATGGCGAGGAGTTTGTGGCTTTAGTTGTAGTTTTTTATTCTTCTATCAAGAGTTTGTTATTTTAAAATAGTGCTGGCTTGTACTATTTACTCTATAACAGAAAAGTGATGATAACGTGGCCCAGCCCAAACCCGCTTGGAAGCCCATGCAAGGCTGGAACAAGGGTAAACAAACCAAGAAACCTGCTGCTGCTACCAAGACAGCATGAAGGGGTAGCCCCCGATCCGGGACCGGATCTGGTAGGGGGCAGACTATCACTCTTCGCTCAGGCTTGGGCAAGAGATGTTCTGGATCCCTGGGCACTAGAGATAGTTTCCAAGGGATACCTGTTAGAATTCAAGGGACTTTCTCCAAAGGGAAGGTTCCACCTGTCTCGCTTATCTTCAGACCAGATAAAGAAACAGGCATTCTTACATTGTGTAAGAGACCTATCAAAGATGGGAGTGATAAACCCAGTCCCCTCCGGGGAACAAGGTCTAGGGTTTTACTCAAACCTGTTTGTGGTTCCCAAAAAAGAGGGAACTTTCAGGCCAATTCTGGATTTAAAGATATTAAACAAGTTCCTCAGAGTTCCATCCTTCAAGATGGAAACCATTCGGACAATCTTACCAACAATCCAGCAGGGTCAATTTTTGACTACCGTGGATCTAAAGGATGCGTATCTGCATATCCCAATCCACAAATCTCATCATCAGTTCCTGAGGTTCGCCTTTCTGGACAAACATTACCAGTTTGTGGCTCTTCCATTCGGTTTAGCCACCGCTCCCAGAATTTTCACAAAGGTGCTAGGGTCCCTTCTAGCGGTCCTAAGACCGAGGGGCATCGCTGTAGCACCTTATCTAGACGACATCCTAATCCAAGCGTCGTCTCTTTCCAAAGCGAGGGCTCATACAGACATTGTGTTGGCTTTTCTCAGATCTCACGGGTGGAAAGTGAACATAGAAAAAAGTTCACTGTCACCGTCCACAAGGGTTCCTTTTCTGGGAACAATAATAGATTCTGTGGAAATGAAGATCTTTCTCACAGACGTCAGAAAGACAAAACTTCTAAAAGCTTGTCGAGTTCTTCACTCTATTCCTCAACCCTCCATAGCTCAATGCATGGAAGTAATAGGACTAATGGTCGCAGCAATGGATGTGGTTCCTTTTGCTCGAATTCATCTAAGACCATTACAGCTGTGCATGCTCAATCAGTGGAATGGGGACTATACAGACTTGTCTCCCCAAATTCAAGTAGACCAGGTAACCAGGGACTCACTTCTCTGGTGGTTGACCCAGGATCACCTGTCTCAGGGAATGAGTTTCCGCAGACCGGAGTGGGTCATCGTCACGACCGACGCCAGCCTCTTGGGGTGGGGCGCGGTCTGGGACTCTCTGAAAGCTCAGGGCCTATGGTCGCGGGAAGAGTCGCTTCTCCCGATAAACATTTTGGAACTAAGAGCTATATTCAATGCGCTCCTGGCTTGGCCTCAGCTAGCGGAAGCCAGGTTCATAAGATTTCAGTCGGACAACATAACGACTGTTGCGTACATCAATCATCAGGGGGGAACAAAGAGTTCCCTAGCGATGAAGGAAGTAACCAAGATAATCCAATGGGCAGAGAATCACTCCTGCCATCTATCTGCTATTCACATCCCAGGAGTAGACAACTGGGAGGCGGACTATTTGAGTCGTCAGACTTTCCATCCGGGGGAGTGGGAACTCCATCCGGAGGTCTTTGCTCAGTTAACCCAATTATGGGGCATTCCAGACATGGATCTAATGGCGTCCCGTCAGAACTTCAAGATTCCTTGCTACGGGTCCAGATCCAGGGATCCCAAGGCGACTCTAGTGGATGCATTAGTGGCGCCTTGGTCGTTCAGCCTAGCATATGTGTTTCCACCGTTTCCTCTCCTCCCCAGGCTCATAGCCAGGATCAAACAGGAGAAGGCCTCGGTGATTCTGATAGCTCCTGCGTGGCCACGCAGGACTTGGTATGCAGACCTGGTGAATATGTCATCGGCTCCACCATGGAAGCTACCTTTGAGACAGGACCTTCTAGTACAAGGTCGATTCGAACATCCCAATCTAGTTTCTCTGCAGCTGACTGCTTGGAAATTGAACGCTTGATTTTATCCAAGCGTGGGTTTTCAAATTCTGTGATTGATACTCTGGTCCAAGCCAGAAAACCTGTGACTAGAAAGATTTACCATAAAATATGGAAAAAATATATCTGTTGGTGTGAATCCAAAGGATTCTCCTGGAGTAAGATTAAAATTCCAAAGATTCTCTCCTTTCTTGGATAAAAGATTGTCAGCTAGTTCTCTAAAAGGACAGATTTCTGCATTATCCGTCTTGTTTCACAAACGACTGGCAGCTTTGCCAGATGTACAAGCTTTTGTTCAGGCTTTGGTTAGAATCAAGCCTGTTTACAGACCCATGACTCCTCCTTGGAGTCTAAATTTAGTTCTTTCAGTTCTTCAAGGGGTTCCGTTTGAACCTTTACATTCCATAGCTATTAAGTTACTATCTTGGAAAGTTCTGTTTTTGGTTGCTATTTCTTCTGCTAGAAAAGTTTCTGAATTATCTGCTTTGCAGCGTGATCCACCCTATCTGGTGTTCCATTCAGATAAGGTTGTTTTGCGTACTAAGCCTGGTTTTCTTCCAAAAGTTGTTTCCAACAAGAACATCAACCAGGAAATAGTTGTTCCTTCTTTGTGTCCGAATCCAGTTTCAAAGAAGGAACGTTTATTACACAATTTAGATGTTGTTCGTGCTTTAAAGTTCTATTTAGAAGCAACAAAAGATTTTAGACAAACCTCATCCTTGTTTGTCGTTTACTCTGGTAAGAGGAGAGGTCAAAAAGCTACTGCTACCTCTCTCTCTTTCTGGCTGAAAAGCATTATCCGCTTGGCTTATGAGACTGCCGGACGGCAGCCTCCTGACCGTATCACAGCTCACTCTACTAGGGCTGTGACTTCCACATGGGCCTATAAGAACGAGGCTTCTGTTGACCAGATATGTAAGGCAGCGACTTGGTCTTCTCTGCACACTTTTGCCAAATTCTACAAATTTGATGTTTTTGCTTCTTCGGAGGCTGTTTTTGGGAGAGAGGTTTTGCAAGCCGTGGTGCCTTCTGTTTAGGTAACCTGATTTGCTCCCTCCCTTCATCCGTGTCCTAAAGCTTTGGTATTGGTTCCCACAAGTAATGGATGACGCCGTGGACCGGACACACCAATGTTGGAGAAAACAGAATTTATGCTTACCTGATAAATTACTTTTTCCAACGGTGTGTCCGGTCCACGGCCCGCCCTGGTTTTTTTTTTTTTTTTTTTTTAATCAGGTTGAAAATTTTTTCTTTATACACTACAGTCACCACGGCACCCTATAGTTTCTCCATTTTCTCCTAACCGTCGGTCGAATGACTGGGGGGCGGAGCCAGAGGGGGAGCTATATGGACAGCTCTTGCTGTGTGCTCTCCTTGCCTTTCCCTGTGGGGGAGAACATTTCCCACAAGTAATGGATGACGCCGTGGACCGGACACACCGTTGGAGAAAGTAATTTATCAGGTAAGCATAAATTCTGTTTTAATCTCTCCCCTAATTACTGCTTTGAACGTTTCCCAGAGAGTTTCATCTTTAATTTCTGGGGAGGAATTAGTTTGTATAAAGTCAGTCCACTTTATTTTTAACCATGCTTTAAATTGTACGTTTGTTACCAGGTACTTGGGAAAAAAAAAACCTATTAAAGTTTCTTTCTTGCGGGGTCCTAATTCTATAGCTAAGCATAAGGATTGCATGATCTGATATAATTATTTCCTGTATATCGGTTACGATGTCAATACTCCTGATCCTTTCGGTTTCTACGAAATAATCTATTCTTGACATGGTTTGATGTACATATGATTCACAGGTAAACTTTTTTAGGTCAGGGTTCTGTATTCGCCAGACATCTTTTAAGATGTAGTAGGTTACAAAATTTTTAAAATAATTTAATTTCTTGCTTATTATTCCTATTCAGCGAGGGTTTAAGTCAGTCCAGTGTGGGATATCTTGTCAAGTTAAAGGGACATGAAGCCCAAATTTTTTATTTCATGATATAGAAAGTATATGCAATTTTAAACAACTTTCTAATTTACTTCTATTTTCTAATTTACTTCATTTTCTTGATATTATTTGCTGAAAAGCATATCTTGATAGGCTCATTAGCTGCTGATTGGCGACTGCACATAGATGCCTTGTGTGATTGGCTCACCCATGTGCATTGCTATTTCTTCAACAAAGGATATATAAAAAATTGAGCAAATTAGATAATAGAAGTAAATTGGAATGTTGTTTAAAATTTTATTCTCTACTTGAATTATGAAAGAATTTTTTTTGGTTTAGTGTCCCTTTAAGGTCTCCTGCAGTAATTAAGTTATGTGTAAAAAAAGAGTTTTGCTTGTAGGGTTTCCCAAAAGGCTTTATCAGTTTTGTTAGGCCCATATATATTACATAATATTTTTTTACATTTTTTTTTAAAAAATAATTTTTATTGAGGTTTTTCTTATGTTACAACAAAAAGAGAGATATATAGTTTTCTCCAACATAGGTGTGTCCGGTCCACGGCGTCATCCTTACTACTACTTACTACAGGAAATGGCAAAGAGCCCAGCAAAGCTGGTCACATGATCCCTCCTAGGCTCCGCCTACCCCAGTCATTCTCTTTGCCGTTGTACAGGCAACATCTCCACGGAGATGGCTTAGAGTTTTTTAGTGTTTAACTGTAGTTTTTCTTATTCAATCAAGAGTTTGTTATTTTAAAATAGTGCTGGTATGTACTATTTACTCTGAAACAGAAAAGAGATGAAGATTTCTGTTTGTAAGAGGAAAATGATTTTAGCAACCGTTACTAAAATCCATGGCTGTTCCACACAGGACTGTTGAGAGGAATTAACTTCAGTTGGGGGAACAGTGAGCAGTCTTTTGCTGCTTGAGGTATGACACATTCTAACAAGACGATGTAATGCTGGAAGCTGTCATTTTCCCTATGGGATCCGGTAAGCCATTTTTATTCAGACAGTAAATAAGGGCTTCACAAGGGCTTATTAAGACTGTAGACATTTTCTGGGCTAAATCGATTCATATATACACATATTTAGCCTTGAGGAATCATTTAATCTGGGTATTTTTGTAAAATAATATCGGCAGGCACTGTTTTAGACAACTTATTCTCTAGGGGCTTTCCCTAATCATAGGCAGAGCCTCATTTTCGCGCCGGTATTGCGCACTTGTTTTTGAGAAGCATGACATGCAGTCGCATGTGTGAGGAGCTCTGATACATAGAAAAGACTTTCTGAAGGCGTCATTTGGTATCGTATTCCCCTTTGGGCTTGGTTGGGTCTCAGCAAAGCAGATACCAGGGACTGTAAAGGGGTTAAAGATAAAAACGGCTCCGGTTCCGTTATTTTAAGGGTTAAAGCTTCCAAATTTGGTGTGCAATACTTTTAAGGCTTTAAGACACTGTGGTGAAATTTTGGTGAATTTTGAACAATTCCTTCATACTTTTTCGCAATTGCAGTAATAAAGTGTGTTCAGTTTTAAATTTAAAGTGACAGTAACGGTTTTATTTTAAAACGTTTTTTGTACTTTGTTATCAAGTTTATGCCTGTTTAACATGTCTGAACTACCAGATAGACTGTGTTCTGAATGTGGGGAAGCCAAGGTTCCTTTTCATTTAAATAGATGTGATTTATGTGACACTGAAAATGATGCCCAAGATGATTCCTCAAGTGAGGGGAGTAAGCATGGTACTGCATCATTCCCTCCTTCGTCTACACCAGTCTTGCCCACTCAGGAGGCCCCTAGTACATCTAGCGCGCCAATACTCCTTACTATGCAACAATTAACGGCTGTAATGGATAATTCTATCAAAAACATTTTAGCCAAAATGCCCACTTATCAGCGTAAGCGCGACTGCTCTGTTTTAGATACTGAAGAGCATGAGGACGCTGATGATAATGGTTCTGAAATGCCCCTACACCAGTCTGAGGGGGCCAGGGAGGTTTTGTCTGAGGGAGAAATTTCAGATTCAGGGAAAATTTCTCAACAAGCTGAACCCGATGTGATTACATTTAAATTTAAGTTGGAACATCTCCGCGCTCTGCTTAAGGAGGTATTATCCACTCTGGATGATTGTGAGAATTTGATCATCCCAGAGAAACTATGTAAAATGGACAAGTTCCTAGAGGTCCCGGGGCTCCCAGAAGCTTTTCCTATACCCAAGCGGGTGGCGGACATTGTAAATAAAGAATGGGAAAGGCCCGGTATACCTTTCGTCCCTCCCCCCATATTTAAAAAATTGTTTCCTATGGTCGACCCCAGAAAGGACTTATGGCAGACAGTCCCCAAGGTCGAGGGAGCGGTTTCTACTTTAAACAAACGCACCACTATACCCATAGAAGATAGTTGTGCTTTCAAAGATCCTATGGATAAAAAATTAGAAGGTTTGCTTAAAAAGATGTTTGTTCAGCAAGGTTACCTTCTACAACCAATTTCATGCATTGTCCCTGTCACTACAGCCGCGTGTTTCTGGTTCGATGAGCTAGTAAAGGCGATCGATAGTGATTCTCCTCCTTATGAGGAGATTATGGACAGAATCCGTGCTCTCAAATTGGCTAATTCTTTCACCCTAGACGCCACTTTGCAATTGGCTAGGTTAGCGGCGAAAAATTCTGGGTTTGCTATTGTGGCGCGCAGAGCGCTTTGGTTGAAATCTTGGTCAGCGGATGCGTCTTCCAAGAACAAACTACTTAACATTCCTTTCAAGGGGAAAACGCTGTTTGGCCCTGACTTGAAAGAGATTATCTCTGATATCACTGGGGGTAAGGGCCACGCCCTTCCTCAGGATAGGTCTTTCAAGGCCAAAAATAAACCTAATTTTCGTCCCTTTCGTAGAAACGGACCAGCCCCAAGTGCTACGTCCTCTAGCAAGAGGGTAATACTTCTCAAGCCAAGCCAGCCTGGAGACCAATGCAAGGCTGGAACAAGGGAAAGCAGGCCAAGAAACCTGCCACTGCTACCAAGACAGCATGAAATGTTGGCCCCCGATCCGGGACCGGATCTGGTGGGGGGCAGACTCTCTCTCTTCGCTCAGGCTTGGGCAAGAGATGTTCTGGATCCTTGGGCACTAGAAATAGTCTCCCAAGGTTATCTTCTGGAATTCAAGGGGCTTCCCCCAAGGGGGAGGTTCCACAGGTCTCAATTATCTTCAGACCACATAAAGAGACAGGCATTCTTACATTGTGTAGAAGACCTGTTAAAAATGGGAGTGATTCATCCTGTTCCATTAGGAGAACAAGGGATGGGGTTCTACTCCAATCTGTTCATAGTTCCCAAAAAAGAGGGAACGTTCAGACCAATCTTAGATCTCAAGATCTTAAACAAGTTTCTCAAGGTTCCATCGTTCAAAATGGAAACCATTCGAACAATTCTTCCTTCCATCCAGGAAGGTCAATTCATGACCACGGTGGATTTAAAGGATGCGTATCTACATATTCCTATCCACAAGGAACATCATCGGTTCCTAAGGTTCGCATTCCTGGACAAGCATTACCAGTTCGTGGCGCTTCCTTTCGGATTAGCCACTGCTCCAAGGATTTTCACAAAGGTACTAGGGTCCCTTCTAGCGGTACTAAGACCAAGGGGCATTGCAGTAGTTCCTTACTTGGACGACATTCTGATTCAAGCGTCGTCCCTTCCTCAAGCAAAGGCTCACACGGACATAGTCCTGGCCTTTCTCAGATCTCACGGATGGAAAGTGAACGTGGAAAAGAGTTCTCTATCTCCGTCGACAAGGGTTCCCTTCTTGGGAACAATAATAGACTCCTTAGAAATGAGGATTTTTCTGACAGAGGCCAGAAAAACAAAACTTCTAAACTCTTGTCAAACACTTCATTCCGTTCCTCTTCCTTCCATAGCGCAGTGCATGGAAGTAATAGGTTTGATGGTAGCGGCAATGGACATAGTTCCTTTTGCGCGCATTCATCTAAGACCATTACAACTGTGCATGCTCAGTCAGTGGAATGGGGACTATACAGACTTGTCTCCGAAGATACAAGTAAATCAGAGGACCAGAGACTCACTCCGTTGGTGGCTGTCCCTGGACAACCTGTCACAAGGGATGACCTTCCGCAGACCAGAGTGGGTCATTGTCACGACCGACGCCAGTCTGATGGGCTGGGGCGCGGTCTGGGGACCCCTGAAAGCTCAGGGTCTTTGGTCTCGGGAAGAATCTCTTCTACCGATAAATATTCTGGAACTGAGAGCGATATTCAATGCTCTCAAGGCTTGGCCTCAGCTAGCAAAGGCCAAGTTCATACGGTTTCAATCAGACAACATGACGACTGTTGCGTACATCAACCATCAGGGGGGAACAAGGAGTTCCCTGGCGATGGAAGAAGTGACCAAAATCATTCAATGGGCGGAGACTCACTCCTGCCACCTGTCTGCAATCCACATCCCAGGAGTGGAAAATTGGGAAGCGGATTTTCTGAGTCGTCAGACATTACAACCGGGGGAGTGGGAACTCCATCCGGAAATCTTTGCCCAAATTACTCAACTGTGGGGCATTCCAGACATGGATCTGATGGCCTCTCGTCAGAACTTCAAGGTTCCTTGCTACGGGTCCAGATCCAGGGATCCCAAGGCGACTCTAGTAGATGCACTAGTAGCACCTTGGACCTTCAAACTAGCTTATGTATTCCCGCCGTTTCCTCTCATCCCCAGGCTGGTAGCCAGGATCAATCAGGAGAGGGCGTCGGTGATCTTGATAGCTCCTGCGTGGCCACGCAGGACTTGGTATGCAGATCTGGTGAATATGTCATCGGCTCCACCATGGAAGCTACCTTTGAGACGAGACCTTCTTGTTCAAGGTCCGTTCGAACATCCGAATCTGGTCTCACTCCAGCTGACTGCTTGGAGATTGAACGCTTGATCTTATCAAAACGAGGGTTCTCAGATTCTGTTATTGATACTCTTGTTCAGGCCAGAAAGCCTGTAACTAGAAAAATTTACCACAAAATATGGAAAAAATATATCTGTTGGTGTGAATCTAAAGGATTCCCTTGGGACAAGGTAAAGATTCCTAAGATTCTATCCTTTCTTCAAGAAGGATTGGAGAAAGGATTATCTGCAAGTTCCTTGAAGGGACAGATTTCTGCCTTGTCTGTGTTACTTCACAAAAAGCTGGCAGCTGTGCCAGATGTTCAAGCCTTTGTTCAGGCTCTGGTTAGAATCAAGCCTGTTTACAAACCTTTGACTCCTCCTTGGAGTCTCAACTTAGTTCTTTCAGTTCTTCAGGGGGTTCCGTTTGAACCCTTACATTGCGTTGATATTAAGTTATTATCTTGGAAAGTTTTGTTTTTGGTTGCAATTTCTTCTGCTAGAAGAGTTTCAGAATTATCTGCTCTGCAGTGTTCTCCTCCTTATCTGGTGTTCCATGCAGATAAGGTGGTTTTACGTACTAAACCTGGTTTTCTTCCAAAAGTTGTTTCTAACAAAAACATTAACCAGGAGATAGTCGTGCCTTCTTTGTGTCCGAAACCAGTCTCGAAGAAGGAACGTTTGTTGCACAATTTGGATGTTGTTCGCGCTCTAAAATTCTATTTAGATGCTACAAAGGATTTTAGACAAACATCTTCCTTGTTTGTTGTTTATTCTGGTAAAAGGAGAGGTCAAAAAGCAACTTCTACCTCTCTCTCTTTTTGGATTAAAAGCATCATCAGATTGGCTTATGTGACTGCCGGACGGCAGCCTCCTGAAAGAATCACAGCTCATTCCACTAGGGCTGTGGCTTCCACATGGGCCTTCAAGAACGAGGCTTCTGTTGATCAGATATGTAGGGCAGCGACTTGGTCTTCACTGCACACTTTTACCAAATTTTACAAGTTTGATACTTTTGCTTCTTCTGAGGCTATTTTTGGGAGAAAGGTTTTGCAAGCCGTGGTGCCTTCCATTTAGGTGACCTGATTTGCTCCCTCCCTTCATCCGTGTCCTAAAGCTTTGGTATTGGTTCCCACAAGTAAGGATGATGCCGTGGACCGGACACACCTATGTTGGAGAAAACAGAATTTATGTTTACCTGATAAATTACTTTCTCCAAAGGTGTGTCCGGTCCACGGCCCGCCCTGGTTTTTTAATCAGGTCTGATGATTTATTTTCTTTAACTACAGTCACCACGGTATCATATGGTTTCTCCTATGCAAATATTCCTCCTTAACGTCGGTCGAATGACTGGGGTAGGCGGAGCCTAGGAGGGATCATGTGACCAGCTTTGCTGGGCTCTTTGCCATTTCCTGTTGGGGAAGAGAATATCCCACAAGTAAGGATGACGCCGTGGACCGGACACACCGTTGGAGAAAGTAATTTATCAGGTAAACATAAATTCTGTTTTTCACATATACAATAAATAAATATATATTAACGCTCACAGGTGAGTACATATTTCATGACATTTTAAGGTGCAGGAGAATAGGTAACCTGGGAACCGAGGTTAAATAATAATAGTTGGGTATCTAAACAGACATTCTTTACAACTTTTAGATGTCAGAGACATGTGAGATAAAATAAAGAAGAATAAAATCCAAAACCCACATAAAAAAAAAAAAAAAACTGGACAAACATCAATGAAACCTCATTTTTCTTTTTAAACATGAATGTGAAGCAACTACTGTATTGGTCACTTTTGGGCCAATTTTATCTTGAATGTTATATCAAATGTAGTTACTCAGGGTCAGTATATAGACATATGATGTATGGTGAGCTAAGATAAGATATAGAATATTAGGAAAGGGGATGCAGCAGACAAGAGCCGCTCATGTAATAGAGAAGGCGGGGTGGGGGAAGGGGGGGTGTCCTTCTAAGTCCAAGTTAGATAACTTCCATAAAAATAAGATGATCAGTGCAGGGTCAAAATATATAGGCATCTTAGACTTAGATAATGTAGATAAGAATAAGAGTTCCTATATTGAAGGTTACTACTCTGTGAGTAAAATATAGTAATGAAGGTGCCTAAGAGCCTGTTTGAAGTATATAATTCAATTCTCTATGGGCTTATTTAATATAGTCCCTCAGTTTGAGTAGTATATACATCCAAACAAGATAACTAGATCTCTTTGTACCCTGCACATAAAGATAATAGGTACGTTGAGTCCCCTCTCGTCATACTATGTAGGGCATTAAATTTGCAGTTGGGAACATTTTGTGAACTTCCCTATCCTAGATGTAATGGGCTTAGTTATATGTGATATAGAGAGTTGTGTGTGGTACATAATAAATGATAAGTTTATGGGTGACTTATAGAAAAGACTAGTAATTAGAAGGGAAGTGGGTGAGCAAGGATTGTATCTGTATGGGGTAGTAGGGTGATGAGGTGCCTAGGGTCTTGAGGATAATGCTACTTAGAGTTGGAGATAAAGTTATGGGTACCAATAATTAATCTTCCCCGCCAAGTGATACCTTCTGAGAATAATGTAAAGGAGTAGTGGGGATGTATTAGAGAAGTGTATAGGGGGAACCGTAGTCAAGAGCCGCTTATATGATGGGGGTTTGAAACAGCCAGATGCTATGGAATATGTAAAGGTGGATGTAGTAGTTGAACGGGGGTGAATAGGGATAGAGGGTAATATGCATAAGAGTGTTTTCTGATGGAGGGTATAGTGTAGTATAAAGGGGTGTTTAGTTGAGGCTTAAAGAAAGGTTATCCTAGATTTTTGTGTTCAGGGCTCTGCAAGTTAATCATCCGTTTGAGGTTCTCTACAAGGATAACCTAGATGTTAGGCGGGCATAGAAAAAGACTTTAGTATCTCCCCACTCGATGGTCTGTGTAACAGAGGGAATTGAGACTAAAAAAGAGAAATTAGATGAATACAGGATGGGTAGCCTTTTGTAGATGTGATGGGATTCATAATATTAGAGACCATAGGGATCTATCTCTCATACGCCTAACTTATGTGTAGTAGAAGTATGGGGAACTAGAAATGATGGCTGATCTAGCTATGTGTTTTATCAACAGTGATAAAGTGTTACTAATTGTGAGCCTGTCTCCAATGGGGTTAGATATATTAGATCCATTTATGTTCTTAAGAGTTCCATATAAGTAATTAGAGTCTGAACTAAGCCCTTCATATAAACAACTCTGTAAAAGAAATGTGGAAGCTGTATCCCGTATGTACATTCAAGGGTGACAAAAATAAAATAAAAAAATGAATGTGCCTTAAATAATGGAAGTAAACATTCAGTATATGGCAGCATCCTATGCAGGGTATACTTTACAATAGTAATAACTTCTGAGAATTCTTAAACTAGTCACAACCTGAAAACATCCAAAAACGTTATATATGTGCATCAGCATATGCTGAGGCTTAGGGTCTTTTGTAGCGTGGTAGAAGACTGCAGGATCATGTAGAAGACCTCTCTAGCCAACTCCTAAACCACATCTATTTAGCATGAGGCAGTATACAACACAATCGTCAGATGCAGGAAGGTCCGGGTCCGGAGAACATAGTTCTTTTAGGTCCTTTAGGTCACAGAGGGGCAGCAGCCAAATCGACCCACCTCTACCTTCTCTCTCCACGTGGCTCTTGTGGAAGTTATTTAGAAAACCCTGTATCAGCCCGGAGGGACTGGCCGCATCTCCCCGGCGTATACTAAGGTATGGAAATGTGGATTGGGACGCTATATGGGAACCCTGGTAGGCAGGGAGAGGGTGTTGTTGGAGCCCTGGTGTAACCTGCATCATTGTACTTTTAGTGGAGCGTGATGAGCTATCTGCATGGCGGGGAAGTGTTCCGCTGTCCGTTTTAACAACCATGGTGTTGACAGCGGTCTCTTTACAGTTCTCTATCTTTGAAGTCAAAGGGTGCTGTGAAGTGAACAGTTCTATGCTCAGTCCCTTGGTTGTAGTATCGTAGGGCGGAGGTGGGATGTCGCCATCTTGTAAGTGAGCGCATTCAATAATAATCATGGGATCGTGAAGCCGCCTTTCAGTTTTGCGGCTGATTTCCTCCAGCAGAGCTGTTACTTGTGAATAAAACTTCTCCATTGTGGTTCCCTTGTATCACAGTTGTCACCTGGCAAGATATCTAGTAGCCGGGGGTGGGTGATGGTGTGCTGGGCTAGGCCACTGTAGGTAGTCTCGATCAATATATATCTCCTGGTATCCGATCTATATGATGAGTGGTATCCACTTGTTCAGAATCCTTTTCTTAGCAAACCACTGGGAATTTCAAGACAAGATGAGGTATTAAACCGTAAAAAGGTAGTAGATTATAAAGGTTACCTTGAGAGCTTCAGCAGTCAGCGTCCTACCATATCTGTAGCTTAGACACGCCCCCTATATTACATAATATTAACGGCATGCCTTCAACTATTGCTTGTAAAATTATATATCTTTCTTCATTGTCCCTTTCAACATTCGTAATATTATATTGAAGATTTCTCTTGTTAAGTGTATCCAGTCCACGGATCATCCATTACTTGGGGGATATATTCCCTTCCCAACAGGAAGTTGCAAGAGGATCACCCACAGCAAAGCTGCTATATAGCTCCTCCCCTCACATGTCATATCCAGTCATTCTCTTGCAACCCTCAACATAGATAGGAGGTCGTGAGAGGAGTGGTGTTTTATACTTAGTTTATTTCTTCAATCAAAAGTTTGTTATTTTTAAATGGCACCGGAGTGTGCTGTTTTTTCTCAGGCAGTATTTGGGAGAAGAATCTGCCTGCGTTTTCTATGATCTTAGCAGAAGTAACTAAGATCCACTTGCTGTTCTCACACATTCTGAGGAGTGAGGTAACTTCAGAAAGGGAATGGCGTGCAGGTTCCTGCAACTAAGGTATGTGCAGTAAAATATTTTTCTAAGGAATGGAATTGACTAAGAAAATGCTGCTGATACCGAAGTAATGTAAGTAAAGCCTTAAATGCAGTGAAAGCGACTGGTATCAGGCTTATTGATAAAGATGTAAGTAAAGCCTTAAATGCAGTGAAAGCGACTGGTATCAGGCTTATTAATAGAGATATATACTCTTCAAAAAATGTGTTTTAAAACGTTTGCTGGCATGTTTAATCGTTTTTTAACGTACATTTCGTGATAAAACTTATTGGGGCATAATTTTTCCACATGGCTGGCTTAATTTCTGCATAGAAACAGTTAACTGAGGCTTCCCACTGTTGTAATTTGAGTGGGAGGGACCTATTTTAGCGCTTTTTTGCGCAGTAAAAATTCAGACTCAGACTTCCTGCTTCTTCCTGCATGATCCAGGACTTCTCTAGAGGGCTCAAAAGGCTTCAACAGTCATATTGAGGGAGGTAATCAGTCACAGCAGAGCTGTGACAGTGTGTTTGACTGTTTTAAAAAACGTTTTTCTCTATTGTTTATCCGTTTTGGGTATTAAGGGGTTAATCATCCATTTGCAAGTGGGTGCAATGCTCTGCTGACTTACTACATTTACTGTTAAAATTTGGTTGGTATAACTGCTTTGGTTCATTGTTATTTCAACTTGAGACAGGTTTTGTGCTTCTTAAAGGCGCAGTAGCGTTGTTTATATTGCTTGTAAACTTATTGTGAAGTGTTTTTCAAGCTTGCCAGTCTTATTGCTAGTCTGTTTAAACATGTCTGACGTAGATGAATCTACTTGTTCATTATGTTTGAAAGCCAATGTGGAGCCCCATAGGAATATGTGTACTAAATGTATTGATTTCACTTTAAATAATAAAGGTCAGTCTTTATCTATAAAAGAATTATCACCAGACGACGAGGGGGAAGTTATGCCGACTAACTCTCCTCACGTGTCAGTACCTTCGCCTCCCGCTCAGGGGGCGCATGCTATTATGGCGCCAAGTGCATCAGAGACGCCCATAGCAATTACTTTACAGGACATGGCTACAATCATGAATAATACCCTGTCAGAAGTATTATCTAGATTGCCAGAATTGAGAGGCAAACGCGATAGCTCTGGGATTAGGAGAGATGCAGAGCGCGCTGGTGCTGTAAGAGCCATGTCTGATACTGCGTCACAGTTTGCAGAACATGAGGACGGAGAGCTTCATTCTGTGGGTGACGGATCTGATCCGGGGAAACTTGATTCAGAGATCTCGAATTTTAAATTTAAGCTTGAGAACCTCCGTGTATTGCTTGGGGAGGTTTTAGCTGCTCTGAACGACTGTAACACAGTTGCAATTCCAGAGAAATTGTGTAGGCTGGATAGATACTATGCGGTACCGGTGTGTACTGATGTTTTCCCTATACCTAAAAGACTTACAGAAATTATTAGCAAGGAGTGGGATAGACCCGGTGTGCCCTTTTCCCCGCCTCCTATATTTAGAAAAATCTTTCCAATAGACGCCACTACACGGGACTTATGGCAGACGGTCCCTAAGGTGGAGGGAGCAGTTTCTACTTTAGCAAAGCGTACCACTATCCCGGTTGAGGATAGTTGTGCTTTTTCGGATCCAATGGATAAAAAATTAGAAGGTTACCTTAAGAAAATGTTTGTTCAACAAGGTTTTATCCTGCAGCCCCTTGCATGCATTGCGCCTGTCACTGCTGCTGCGGCATTCTGGTTTGAGTCTCTGGAAGAGGCCATTCACACAGCTCCATTGGATGAAATTATGGACAAGCTTAAATCACTTAAGCTAGCTAACTCATTTGTTTCTGATGCCATTGTACATTTGACTAAACTAACGGCTAAGAACTCCGGATTCGCCATCCAGGCGCGGAGGGCGCTATGGCTTAAATCCTGGTCAGCTGACGTGACTTCTAAATCTAAATTACTTAATATCCCTTTCAAGGGGCAGACCTTATTCGGGCCCGGCTTGAAGGAAATTATTGCTGACATTACTGGAGGTAAGGGGCATACCCTTCCTCAGGACAGGGCCAAACCAAAGGCCAAGCAGTCTAATTTTCGTGCCTTTCGAAATTTCAAGGCAGGAGCAGCATCAACTTCCTCTGCTCCAAAACAGGGAGGAACTGTTGCTCATTTCAGACAGGCCTGGAAACCTAACCAGTCCTGGAACAAGGGCAAGCAGGCCAGAAAACCTGCTACTGCCCCCAAGACAGCATGAAGGAATGGCCCCCTATCCGGAAACGGATCTAGTGGGGGGCAGACTTTCTCTCTTCGCCCAGGCGTGGGCAAGAGATGTCCAGGATCCCTGGGCGTTGGAGATCATATCTCAGGGATATCTTCTGGACTTCAAGGCTTCCCCTCCTCAAGGGAGATTTCATCTTTCAAGGTTATCAGAAAACCAGATAAAGAAAGAGGCATTCCTACGCTGTGTACAGGACCTCCTAGTAATGGGGGTGATCCATCCAGTTCCGCGGACGGAACAAGGACAGGGATTTTATTCAAATCTGTTCGTGGTTCCCAAGAAAGAGGGTACCTTCAGACCAATTTTGGACCTAAAGATCTTAAACAAATTCCTAAGAGTTCCATCATTCAAAATGGAAACTATTCGGACCATCCTACCCATGATCCAAGAGGGTCAGTACATGACCACAGTGGACTTAAAGGATGCCTACCTTCATATACCGATTCACAAAGATCATAATCGGTTCCTAAGATTTGCCTTTCTAGACAGGCATTACCAATTTGTAGCCCTCCCCTTCGGGTTGGCTACGGCCTCAAGAATCTTTACAAAGGTTCTGGGCTCACTTCTGGCGGTTCTAAGACCGCGAGGCATAGCGGTGGCTCCGTATCTAGACGACATCCTGATACAGGCGTCAAGCTTTCAAATTGCCAAGTCTCATACAGAGATAGTTCTGGCATTTCTGAGGTCGCATGGGTGGAAATTGAACGTGGAAAAGAGTTCTCTATCACCACTCACAAGAGTCTCCTTCCTAGGGACTCTGATAGATTCTGTAGAAATGAAAATTTACCTGACGGAGGCCAGGTTATCAAAACTTTTAAATGCTTGCCGTGTTCTTCATTCCATTCCACGCCCGTCAGTGGCTCAGTGCATGGAAGTAATCGGCTTAATGGTAGCGGCAATGGACATAGTGCCATTTGCGCGCCTGCATCTCAGACCGCGGCAATTGTGCATGCTAGGTCAGTGGAATGGGGATTACTCAGATTTGTCCCCTCTACTAAATCTGGATCAAGAGACCAGAGATTCTCTTCTCTGGTGGCTATCTCGGGTCCATCTGTCCAAGGGTATGACCTTTCGCAGGCCAGATTGGACGATTGTAACAACAGATGCCAGCCTTCTAGGCTGGGGTGCAGTCTGGAATTCCCTGAAGGCTCAGGGATCGTGGACTCAGGAGGAGAAACTCCTCCCAATAAATATCCTGGAGTTAAGAGCAATATTCAATGCTCTTCTAGCTTGGCCTCAGTTAGCAACACTGAGGTTCATCAGATTTCAGTCGGACAATATCACGACTGTGGCTTACATCAACCATCAAGGGGGAACCAGGAGTTCCCTAGCGATGTTAGAAGTCTCAAAGATAATTCGCTGGGCAGTCTCTCACTCTTGCCACTTGTCAGCGATCCACATCCCAGGCGTGGAGAACTGGGAGGCGGATTTTCTAAGTCGTCAGACTTTTCATCCGGGGGAGTGGGAACTCCATCTGGAGGTGTTTGCTCAACTGGTCCATCGTTGGGGCAAACCAGAACTGGATCTCATGGCGTCTCGCCAGAACGCCAAGCTTCCTCGTTACGGATCCAGGTCCAGGGACCCGGGAGCGACGCTGATAGATGCTCTAGCAGCTCCTTGGTTCTTCAACCTGGCTTATGTGTTTCCACCGTTTCCTCTGCTCCCTCGACTGATCGCCAAGATCAAGCAGGAGAGAGCATCAGTGATTCTGATAGCGCCTGCGTGGCCACGCAGGACATGGTATTCAGACCTTGTGGACATGTCATCCTGTCCACCATGGACTCTACCTCTGAGGCAAGACCTTCTAATACAAGGTCCTTTCAATCATCCAAATCTAATTTCTCTGAGACTGACTGCATGGAGATTGAACGCTTGATTCTATCAAAGCGTGGCTTCTCCGAGTCAGTCATTGATACTTTAATACAGGCACGAAAGCCTGTTACCAGGAAAATCTAAGATATGGCGTAAATACCTTTATTGGTGCGAATCCAAGAGTTACTCATGGAGTAAGGTTAGGATTCCTAGGATATTGTCCTTTCTCCAAGAGGGTTTGGAAAAAGGCTTATCAGCTAGTCCGTTAAAAGGACAGATATCTGCTCTGTCTATTCTTTTGCACAAGCGTCTGGCAGAGGTTCCAGACGTCCAGGCTTTTTGTCAGGCTTTGGTTAGAATTAAGCCTGTGTTTAAAACTGTTGCTCCTCCGTGGAGCTTAAACTTGGTTCTTAAAGTTCTTCAAGGAGTTCCGTTTGAACCCCTTCATTCCATTGATATTAAACTTTTATCTTGGAAAGTTCTGTTTTTGATGGCTATTTCCTCGGCTCGAAGAGTCTCAGAGTTATTTGCCTTACATTGTGATTCTCCTTATCTGATTTTCCATTCAGACAAGGTAGTTCTGCGTACTAAACCTGGGTTTTTACCTAAGGTGGTTTCTAACAGGAATATCAATCAAGAGATTGTTGTCCCGTCATTGTGCCCTAATCCTTCTTCAAAGAAGGAACGTCTTTTTTACATAATCTGGACGTAGTCCATGCCTTGAAGTTCTACTTACAGGCAACTAAAGATTTCTCCAACATTGGTGTGTCCGGTCCATGGCGTCATCCTTACTTGTGGGAAATATCTCTTCCCCAACAGGAAATGGCAAAGAGTCCCAGCAAAGCTGGCCATATAGTCCCTCCTAGGCTCCGCCCACCCCAGTCATTCTCTTTGCCGTTGCACAGGCAACATCTCCACGGAGATGGTTAAGAGTTTTTTGGTGTTTAAATGTAGTTTTTTATTCTTCTATCAAGTGTTTGTTATTTTAAAATAGTGCTGGTATGTACTATTTACTCTGAAACAGAAAAGGATGAAGATTTCTGTTTGTGAGAGGAAGATGATTTTAGCAGACAGTAACTAAAATCGATTGCTGTTTCCACATAGGACTGTTGAGATGAAGTAACTTCAGTTGGGGGAAACAGTTAGCAGACTTTTCTGCTTAAGGTATGACTAGCCATATTTCTAACAAGACCATGTAATGCTGGAAGGCTGTCATTTCCCCTCATGGGGACCGGTAAGCCATTTTCTTAGTCAAGCAAACAGAATAAAGGGCTTAATATGGGCTATAAAACTGGTAGACACTTTTATGGGCTAAATCGATTGCTTTATTTGGGCATTTTATACATGTTTATGCTGATAATTCACATTTATAAACTTGGGGAACGTTTTTTAACGGCAGGCACTATGTTAGACACCTTTTCCAGTCAGGGAGGGCCTTCCCAGTTGTAGGCTGAGCCTCATTTTCGCGCCATTACTGCGCAGTTGTTTTTGAGAGCAAGACATGCAGATGCATGTGTGAGGATCTGAAAGTAGATGCACTAGTAGCACCTTGGACCTTCAACCTAGCTTATGTATTCCCACCGTTTCCTCTCATTCCCAGGCTGGTAGCCAGGATCAAACAGGAGAGGGCCTCGGTGATCTTGATAGCTCCTGCGTGGCCACGCAGGACTTGGTATGCAGACCTGGTGAATATGTCATCGGTTCCACCATGGAAGCTACCTTTGAGACAGGACCTTCTTGTTCAGGGTCCATTCGAACATCCAAATCTGGTCTCCCTCCAGCTGACGGCTTGGAGATTGAACGCTTGATTCTATCAAAGCGTGGGTTTTCAGATTCTGTGATAGATACTCTGGTTCAGGCCAGAAAACCGGTAACTAGAAAGATTTACCATAAAATATGGAAAAGATATATCTGTTGGTGTGAATCCAAAGGATTCCCATGGAATAAGATAACAATTCCTAAGATTCTCTCCTTTCTACAAGAAGGTTTGGAGAAAGGATTATCTGCAAGTTCTCTAAAGGGACAGATCTCTGCTTTATCTGTCTTACTTCACAAAAGACTGGCAGCTGTGCCAGATGTTCAAGCATTTGTTCAGGCTCTGGTTAGGATCAAGCCTGTTTACAGACCTTTGACTCCTCCCTGGAGTCTAAATCTAGTTCTTTCAGTTCTTCAAGGGGTTCCGTTTGAACCTCTACATTCCATAGATATTAAGTTACTATCTTGGAAAGTTTTGTTTTTGGTTGCTATTTCTTCTGCTAGAAGAGTTTCAGAGTTATCTGCTCTGCAGTGTTCTCCGCCCTATCTGGTGTTCCATGCAGATAAGGTGGTTTTGCGTACTAAGCCTGGTTTTCTTCCAAAGGTTGTTTCTAACAAGAATATTAACCAGGAGATAATTGTACCTTCTTTATGTCCGAATCCAGTTTCAAAGAAGGAACGTTTGTTACACAATTTGGACGTAGTCCGTGCTCTAAAATTCTATTTAGAGGCTACAAAAGATTTCAGACAAACATCTTCTTTGTTTGTTGTTTATTCTGGTAAAAGGAGAGGTCAAAAAGCGACTTCTACCTCTCTTTCCTTTTGGCTTAAAAGCATCATCCGATTGGCTTATGAGACTGCCGGACGGCAGCCTCCTGAAAGAATCACAGCTCACTCCACTAGGGCTGTGGCTTCCACATGGGCCTTCAAGAACGAGGCTTCTGTTGACCAGATATGTAAGGCAGCGACTTGGTCTTCACTGCACACTTTTGCCAAATTTTACAAATTTGATACTTTTGCTTCTTCGGAGGCTATTTTTGGGAGAAAGGTTTTGCAAGCTGTGGTGCCTTCCGTTTAGGTAACCTGATTTGCTCCCTCCCTTCATCCGTGTCCTAAAGCTTTGGTATTGGTTCCCACAAGTAAGGATGACGCCGTGGACCGGACACACCAATGTTGGAGAAAACAGAATTCATGCTTACCTGATAAATTACTTTCTCCAACGGTGTGTCCGGTCCACGGCCCGCCCTGTTTTTTTAATCAGGTCTGATGAATTATTTTCTCTAACTACAGTCACCACGGTACCATATGGTTTCTCCTATATTTTTCCTCCTGTCTGTCGGTCGAATGACTGGGGTGGGCGGAGCCTAGAAGGGACTATATGGCCAGCTTTGCTGGGACTCTTTGCCATTTCCTGTTGGGGAAGAGATATCCCACAAGTAAGGATGACGCCGTGGACCGGACACACCGTTGGAGAAAGTAATTTATCAGGTAAGCATAAATTCTGTTTTTTAGCTTATTGGCTAAAACGCATGATTCTTGGAACTTGCTTGGGGGGCAGGAAAGTCTCATCTAAAATGCTTTACATCAATTCTAATAGATCAATTCCCACTTATTGGGCTTTCAAAAATTTGCAAGGCAGCAACATGGTCATCCTTACATACCTTTTCTAATTTCTACCACTTTTATGTTTTGGCTTCTTTTGAAATTACCTGTGGTAGAACAGTCCTCCAGGCAGCAGTGTCTGAAAATTAGGTACCTACCTTTTTTTCAAAACTATTTGTCCCGTCCAAAATTACTCCACAGCTTTGGTTTTAATCCCAAGGAGTAATGGATCGTTAAATCTATGAAATAGATAAATAAAGAACAAGCTGTTTAAAGGGACACTGTACCCAAAAAAATTCTTTTGTGATTCAGATAGAGCATGCAATTTTAAGCAACTTTCTAATTTACTCCTATTATCAAATGTTCTTTATTCTCTTGGTATCTTTATTTGAAATGCAAGCATGTAAGTTTAGATGCCGGCCCATTTTTGGTGAACAACCTAGGTTGTCCTTGCTGATTGGTGGATAAATTCATCCACCAATCAAAAACTGCTGTCCATAGTGCTGAACCAAGAAAAAGCTTAGATTCCTTCTTTTTCATATAAAGATAGCAAGAGAACGAAGAAAAATTGATAATAGGAGTACATTAGAAAGTTGATTAAAATTGCATGCTCTATCTGAATCACAAAAGAAAATTTTGGGGTACAGTGTCCCTTTAAGTATTTATATTATATTTACCTGTGGTAGCTTTTAACTGATGATAAAAAAAGAGCAGTACCAGCTGCCTACCTTAATTGAGTAGTGTTAGAGAAGTGGAGAATGGTGTGTCAAAAGTTTTTTTTTTTTTTTTTTTTCAACTAGAGTTTTAGATATATGGGTTCTTATTTTTAAAGGTTATGAAAGGTAGAAACCGTTGCTTCCTGTTGAAATTTTTGCATCTGTAAA
Organism: Bombina bombina; assembly: GCF_027579735.1. Classification (NCBI taxonomy): domain Eukaryota; kingdom Metazoa; phylum Chordata; class Amphibia; order Anura; family Bombinatoridae; genus Bombina; species Bombina bombina. The sequence continues at coordinate 561,073,451 of NC_069504.1, forward strand.
GCACTTTGTACAATTCAACTGTATCCTCATTAAGGACACATTTCCTTAACTATTGTCCATCACAATGAAAAGAAAAAAAGTTTAAGTGATCCTGTGTGAAATATGATTTGTTGCACAATAGCTGTTGTTATGATTCATTGATGGCCACATCACATGATTTAATCTTAAGACCATGTCACTTTCATCCAAACAACAAATAAAAAAAAAAGATTACTCATTTTGATCAAATGAGAAAAGGCAAAAATAGTGTTGTTTCACTTCCTCTTTTCTGGCCACTTTGTTTACGGTGTGAGTACACAAGTTATTTACATCCTGCATACTGTTGATTGCATTCAGTCACTTTCTAAAAAAGAAAGCTGTTACATTTATGATAATCAAAAGTAAATGTTTCACCTCCCTACACATAATTGTTCACTTGCACCATAATTTAAATACATCTACAATTTCATTATTACCCCATATCATCTTATGCTAAATCTTATACAGAGGGCTATTATGATGCATTATGGAATATTATTGCTGTCAAAAAGGCAAGCGTGTTTGTTTCTTTATTCATTGTACATAAATTGAGATATACAAATATAATTTTTTTTTTTTAGAAATACTATTTTGTTTTTTTAGAATACAAATCTTTAAATACAAATACAATTCTTTTTTTTTTTTTTTTGTTTAGAAGAAGGATTTTGTTTTTTTGGAAATACAATACGATTATTTTTGGAATTACACTTCCAGTATGTGTCTAAACACTGTCAAAAAATAAATGTAGTTCCCATTTTGCTAAAGGACTCAGCATTCACTTCAGCAGTTTACCTGGGAAGTATCTGCTCTTTTGCTTTCAATTAAATGTGTAGAAAAGCTGCTAATATAAAAGATGTAATGAAATCATTAAAATCATTATGCCTTAGTACATTGTTGTATAAAATAAGGCAGAATAAGACTATGGGCATGCTGTATGGTAAAACATATTCTGAAAGAAGACCACATGCTATATATAGTGAGTTTTCCTGCTGCTATGAAAACTGTAATAAAAACATCAAAATTAATATTCCCCTGTATAGTGTTGCATTATGTAAATGAGAATAATCACTTCTGGCATGTTAAGCCATGTTATATGTTACATGCTAAATGTTAAAAAAAAAATAATTACATGAGATATTGATGTGCTGGGGAACTCGGCCATTTCTCCACATTTAATTAAAAGCAAAAGAGCAGCTACTTCCCAGACAAACTACTGAAGTGAATGCTGTGACATCACAAGTCCTGTAAAAAAAGAATTAGCAGCCACCTATTGTATTGCCACTCCATGTTTTTTTTTATTTTTTTTATTTATTTAAATGTATAGCTGCTTTTGGCTCCATGATTTTGAGCATATATCCATTAGTAAAATATGAGGGAAAGAAGTCCTAAATCCACTGTTTTGTTCCCACAGGCAGATACAGTTGGATCAGCCGTATCAATTAGTGGACCAACTAATTCAAGCAAAGAGAAAGCAACATACCTTCAAACTAAACATTTAAAGTAACCATAAAACTTAGGGGCCTTAGCTCTTTTATAAATGATGGAAACCTTGAATCAGCACCCACTGAGCTGTTAGTTCTTCACACAAAAAAAGACTATGCAGAGCTCTGCTGTTCAGTGTCTTCTGAGTGCATGCTTATTTTTATTATTATTTTTTTATTTAAAAAGTGCACCCTTTAAAAGTTACTGCTCCTTCCAACTAGTCACTCTTACATATGTGTAGTAAGCTTTACCTGTTAAAGGCAGATTCATTTTTGGTAATTAAGAGTTTTCATGCAGTAATTCAAAATAGCATTGTTTACTTTTTTCTAGGTACAATGTCAGATATTTCTGATTTTCTTACTTCCGTTTGCTCTTGATATTGCCTGTATTTTACTATATATGTATGTATTATTTCTCCCCTATTGCCTCTTCATTTATCTCTTCTGTCTCCTTCAGTTTGAGTCTGAGCTCAAGGGGGAAACTAAGCCGCAAGTAGTGGAGGAATATCCATGTCAAGGATGTATCTATCTACTTAAAGGATCACTCAATGCAGTATAATTGCATAATTAACAAGTGCATAATAAAAATACAATGCAATAACACCTACTCTGAATTTCAAATAAGCAGTAGATTTTTTTTTCTGACAAATGTATTTTTTCTCCCATTTTCCTGCCTCCTGTATCATGTGACAGACATCAGCCAATCACAGACTAGTATATGTATACCCTGTGAACTTGTGCACATGCTCAATAGGATCTTGTTCCCCAGAAAGCGTGAATATAAAGACTGTGCAAAAATTGATAAAGGAAGTCAATTTAAGTGTCTTAAAACTGCTTGCTCTTTCTCCAACATAGGTGTGTCCGGTCCACGGCGTCATCCTTACTTGTGGGGATATTCTCTTCCCCAACAGGAAATGGCAAAGAGCCCAGCAAAGCTGGTCACATGATCCCTCCTAGGCTCCGCCTACCCCAGTCATTCTCTTTGCCGTTGTACAGGCAACATCTCCACGGAGATGGCTTAGAGTTTTTTAGTGTTTAACTGTAGTTTTTATTATTCAATCAAGAGTTTGTTATTTTAAAATAGTGCTGGTATGTACTATTTACTCTGAAACAGAAAAGAGATGAAGATTTCTGTTTGTATGAGGAAAATGATTTTAGCAACCGTTACTAAAATCCATGGCTGTTCCACACAGGACTGTTGAGAGGAATTAACTTCAGTTGGGGGAACAGTGAGCAGTCTTTTGCTGCTTGAGGTATGACACATTCTAACAAGACGATGTAATGCTGGAAGCTGTCATTTTCCCTATGGGATCCGGTAAGCCATTTTTATTCAGACAGTAAATAAGGGCTTCACATGGGCTTATTAAGACTGTAGACATTTTCTGGGCTAAATCGATTCATATATTACACATATTTAGCCTTGAGGAATCATTTAATCTGGGTATTTTTGTTAAATAATATCGGCAGGCACTGTTTTAGACACCTTATTCTCTAGGGGCTTTCCCTAATCATAGGCAGAGCCTCATTTTCGCGCCGGTATTGCGCACTTGTTTTTGAGCAGCATGACATGCAGTCGCATGTGTGAGGAGCTCTGATACATAGAAAAGACTTTCTGAAGGCGTCATTTGGTATCGTATTCCCCTTTGGGCTTGGTTGGGTCTCAGCAAAGCAGATACCAGGGACTGTAAAGGGGTTAAAGTTAAAAACGGCTCCGGTTCCGTTATTTTAAGGGTTAAAGCTTCCAAATTTGGTGTGCAATACTTTTAAGGCTTTAAGACACTGTGGTGAAATTTTGGTGAATTTTGAACAATTCCTTCATACTTTTTCGCAATTGCAGTAATAAAGTGTGTTCAGTTTAAAATTTAAAGTGACAGTAACGGTTTTATTTTAAAACGTTTTTTGTACTTTGTTATCAAGTTTATGCCTGTTTAACATGTCTGAACTACCAGATAGACTGTGTTCTGAATGTGGGGAAGCCAAGGTTCCTTCTCATTTAAATAAATGTGATTTATGTGACACTGAAAATGATGCCCAAGATGATTCCTCAAGTGAGGGGAGTAAGCATGGTACTGCATCATTCCCTCCTTCGTCTACACGAGTCTTGCCCACTCAGGAGGCCCCTAGTACATCTAGCGCGCCAATACTCCTTACTATGCAACAATTAACGGCTGTAATGGATAATTCTATCAAAAACATTTTAGCCAAAATGCCCACTTATCAGCGTAAGCGCGACTGCTCTGTTTTAGATACTGAAGAGCATGAGGACGCTGATGATAATGGTTCTGAAATGCCCCTACACCAGTCTGAGGGGGCCAGGGAGGTTTTGTCTGAGGGAGAAATTTCAGATTCAGGGAAAATTTCTCAACAAGCTGAACCCGATGTGATTACATTTAAATTTAAGTTGGAACATCTCCGCGCTCTGCTTAAGGAGGTATTATCCACTCTGGATGATTGTGAGAATTTGATCATCCCAGAGAAACTATGTAAAATGGACAAGTTCCTAGAGGTCCCGGGGCTCCCAGAAGCTTTTCCTATACCCAAGCGGGTGGCGGACATTGTAAATAAAGAATGGGAAAGGCCCGGTATACCTTTCGTCCCTCCCCCCATATTTAAAAAATTGTTTCCTATGGTCGACCCTAGAAAGGACTTATGACAGACTGTCCCCAAGGTCGAGGGAGCGGTTTCTACTTTAAACAAACGCACCACTATACCCATAGAAGATAGTTGTGCTTTCAAAGATCCTATGGATAAAAAATTAGAAGGTTTGCTTAAAAAGATGTTTGTTCAGCAAGGTTACCTTCTACAACCAATTTCATGCATTGTCCCTGTCACTACAGCCGCGTGTTTCTGGTTCGATGAGCTAGTAAAGGCGATCGATAGTGATTCTCCTCCTTATGAGGAGATTATGGACAGAATCCGTGCTCTCAAATTGGCTAATTCTTTCACCCTAGACGCCACTTTGCAATTGGCTAGGTTAGCGGCGAAGAATTCTGGGTTTGCTATTGTGGCGCGTAGAGCGCTTTGGTTGAAATCTTGGTCAGCGGATGCGTCTTCCAAGAACAAACTCCTTAACATTCCTTTCAAGGGGAAAACGCTGTTTGGCCCTGACTTGAAAGAGATTATCTCTGATATCACTGGGGGTAAGGGCCACGCCCTTCCTCAGGATAGGTCTTTCAAGGCCAAAAATAAACCTAATTTTCGTCCCTTTCGTAGAAACGGACCAGCCCCAAGTGCTACGTCCTCTAAGCAAGAGGGTAATACTTCTCAAGCCAAGCCAGCCTGGAGACCAATGCAAGGCTGGAACAAGGGAAAGCAGGCCAAGAAACCTGCCACTGCTACCAAGACAGCATGAAATGTTGGCCCCCAATCCGGGACCGGATCTGGTGGGGGGCAGACTCTCTCTCTTCGCTCAGGCTTGGGCAAGAGATGTTCTGGATCCTTGGGCACTAGAAATAGTCTCCCAAGGTTATCTTCTGGAATTCAAGGGGCTTCCCCCAAGGGGGAGGTTCCACAGGTCTCAATTATCTTCAGACCACATAAAGAGACAGGCATTCTTACATTGCGTAGAAGACCTGTTAAAAATGGGAGTGATTCATCCTGTTCCATTAGGAGAACAAGGGATGGGGTTCTACTCCAATCTGTTCATAGTTCCCAAAAAAGAGGGAACGTTCAGACCAATCTTAGATCTCAAGATCTTAAACAAGTTTCTCAAGGTTCCATCGTTCAAAATGGAAACCATTCGAACAATTCTTCCTTCCATCCAGGAAGGTCAATTCATGACCACGGTGGATTTAAAGGATGCGTATCTACATATTCCTATCCACAAGGAACATCATCGGTTCCTAAGGTTCGCATTCCTGGACAAGCATTACCAGTTCGTGGCGCTTCCTTTCGGATTAGCCACTGCTCCAAGGATTTTCACAAAGGTACTAGGGTCCCTTCTAGCGGTGCTAAGACCAAGGGGCATTGCAGTAGTACCTTACTTGGACGACATTCTGATTCAAGCGTCGTCCCTTCCTCAAGCAAAGGCTCACACGGACATAGTCCTGGCCTTTCTCAGATCTCACGGATGGAAAGTGAACGTGGAAAAGAGTTCTCTATCTCCGTCGACAAGGGTTCCCTTCTTGGGAACAATAATAGACTCCTTAGAAATGAGGATTTTTCTGACAGAGGCCAGAAAAACAAAACTTCTAAACTCTTGTCAAACACTTCATTCCGTTCCTCTTCCTTCCATAGCGCAGTGCATGGAAGTAATAGGTTTGATGGTAGCGGCAATGGACATAGTTCCTTTTGCGCGCATTCATCTAAGACCATTACAACTGTGCATGCTCAGTCAGTGGAATGGGGACTATACAGACTTGTCTCCGAAGATACAAGTAAATCAGAGGACCAGAGACTCACTCCGTTGGTGGCTGTCCCTGGACAACCTGTCACAAGGGATGACCTTCCGCAGACCAGAGTGGGTCATTGTCACGACCGACGCCAGTCTGATGGGCTGGGGCGCGGTCTGGGGATCCCTGAAAGCTCAGGGTCTTTGGTCTCGGGAAGAATCTCTTCTACCGATAAATATTCTGGAACTGAGAGCGATATTCAATGCTCTCAAGGCTTGGCCTCAGCTAGCAAAGGCCAAGTTCATACGGTTTCAATCAGACAACATGACGACTGTTGCGTACATCAACCATCAGGGGGGAACGAGGAGTTCCCTGGCGATGGAAGAAGTGACCAAAATCATTCAATGGGCGGAGACTCACTCCTGCCACCTGTCTGCAATCCACATCCCAGGAGTGGAAAATTGGGAAGCGGATTTTCTGAGTCGTCAGACATTACATCCGGGGGAGTGGGAACTCCATCCGGAAATCTTTGCCCAAATTACTCAACGGTGGGGCATTCCAGACATGGATCTGATGGCCTCTCGGCAGAACTTCAAGGTTCCTTGCTACGGGTCCAGATCCAGGGATCCCAAGGCGACTCTAGTAGATGCACTAGTAGCACCTTGGACCTTCAAACTAGCTTATGTATTCCCGCCGTTTCCTCTCATCCCCAGGCTGGTAGCCAGGATCAATCCAGGAGAGGGCGTCGGTGATCTTGATAGCTCCTGCGTGGCCACGCAGGACTTGGTATGCAGATCTGGTGAATATGTCATCGGCTCCACCATGGAAGCTACCTTTGAGACGAGACCTTCTTGTTCAAGGTCCGTTCGAACATCCGAATCTGGTCTCACTCCAGCTGACTGCTTGGAGATTGAACGCTTGATCTTATCAAAACGAGGGTTCTCAGATTCTGTTATTGATACTCTTGTTCAGGCCAGAAAGCCTGTAACTAGAAAAATTTACCACAAAATATGGAAAAAATATATCTGTTGGTGTGAATCTAAAGGATTCCCTTGGGACAAGGTAAAGATTCCTAAGATTCTATCCTTTCTTCAAGAAGGATTGGAGAAAGGATTATCTGCAAGTTCCTTGAAGGGACAGATTTCTGCCTTGTCTGTGTTACTTCACAAAAAACTGGCAGCTGTGCCAGATGTTCAAGCCTTTGTTCAGGCTCTGGTTAGAATCAAGCCTGTTTACAAACCTTTGACTCCTCCTTGGAGTCTCAACTTAGTTCTTTCAGTTCTTCAGGGGGTTCCGTTTGAACCCTTACATTCCGTTGATATTAAGTTATTATCTTGGAAAGTTTTGTTTTTGGTTGCAATTTCTTCTGCTAGAAGAGTTTCAGAATTATCTGCTCTGCAGTGTTCTCCTCCTTATCTGGTGTTCCATGCAGATAAGGTGGTTTTACGTACTAAACCTGGTTTTCTTCCAAAAGTTGTTTCTAACAAAAACATTAACCAGGAGATAGTCGTGCCTTCTTTGTGTCCGAAACCAGTTTCGAAGAAGGAACGTTTGTTGCACAATTTGGATGTTGTTCGCGCTCTAAAATTCTATTTAGATGCTACAAAGGATTTTAGACAAACATCTTCCTTGTTTGTTGTTTATTCTGGTAAAAGGAGAGGTCAAAAAGCAACTTCTACCTCTCTCTCTTTTTGGATTAAAAGCATCATCAGATTGGCTTACGAGACTGCCGGACGGCAGCCTCCTGAAAGAATCACAGCTCATTCCACTAGGGCTGTGGCTTCCACATGGGCCTTCAAGAACGAGGCTTCTGTTGATCAGATATGTAGGGCAGCGACTTGGTCTTCACTGCACACTTTTACCAAATTTTACAAGTTTGATACTTTTGCTTCTTCTGAGGCTATTTTTGGGAGAAAGGTTTTGCAAGCCGTGGTGCCTTCCATTTAGGTGACCTGATTTGCTCCCTCCCTTCATCCGTGTCCTAAAGCTTTGGTATTGGTTCCCACAAGTAAGGATGACGCCGTGGACCGGACACACCTATGTTGGAGAAAACAGAATTTATGTTTACCTGATAAATTACTTTCTCCAACGGTGTGTCCGGTCCACGGCCCGCCCTGGTTTTTTAATCAGGTCTGATAATTTATTTTCTTTAACTACAGTCACCACGGTATCATATGGTTTCTCCTATGCAAATATTCCTCCTTAACGTCGGTCGAATGACTGGGGTAGGCGGAGCCTAGGAGGGATCATGTGACCAGCTTTGCTGGGCTCTTTGCCATTTCCTGTTGGGGAAGAGAATATCCCCACAAGTAAGGATGACGCCGTGGACCGGACACACCGTTGGAGAAAGTAATTTATCAGGTAAACATAAATTCTGTTTTTTGAATCATAATAGTTTATTTTGACTTGAGTGTCCCTTAAAAAACAAATCAGCCTTGTGCATCATCACTCTAAACATAGTTTTTCTTGTTGTTTTGTTTTTCATATGTTTTGGTTTAATTTATATTTTATTAGACAGTGGTTATATTTTGAAATGGGAACTGTATCAAGACCTTTGATTTATACAGACTAAACTTTGTGTAGAAGTTTCTAAAGAAAAAAGATTGAAGTATGAATGTGGGTTTTTGCCAGTACTAAAACAACAGTGGTGCAAAGAAGAGCACAAAATGCAAATGCACATTTTCTCATTGACAGGAGTTGCATGTAAATGAGCTGATTTTGGCAACCATTGCAGTAAAGATACAAAAGGCATCACTCTCTTTTACAAAACAAAAATAATTGAGTTTTATTTTTAAACAATGCTGGCTTTCACACTTATGTATGAGCAGTGTTTGCGTCCATTTTAACCAAGAATTAGGGATTGTCCCATCAGATTTTTTTTTATGCCTTAGTTTAGGGATTCAACAAGCTTTTATGAAAATTAAGTGCCAGCAACACATTTTTTTAGACCAAAGAAATTATTTTATTTATAGAAATGTGCAGAATTATACAAAAAGTCTTTAAGAAGAATTATCATATATTACCAAAACATATATTCCCAGGAAAAAGTTGATATAGACTCAAAAGAGTTTATGAAAGGATATACATTTACCAAAAATCACCAGAGATACAATGATGCAATTAAATCAATATATAACTTTAGAAGAATGAAATCAGGTAAAGCCCTGGGTCCAGATGGACTTTCGGCTGAGTTTTATAAAATAATGAAAGTAGAAATTGCGGGAACCTTAGCTGAGCTATTTAACCTTTACTACACACAAAACAAAATGCAATCACCATATTTCACTGATTCAATAATCTCATTGATATACATAAAAGGTAAACAACCAGATGATATGGGTTCATATAGACCCATATCTTTACTCAATCATGATCATAAGATACTGATGGTCTTTATAGCTGACAGTCTTAAAAAGGTAATAGGCGAGATAATTTATTTGGACCAAACTGGATTCATGCCTGCTAAGAATCCGGCCAGGAACATGCGCAGGGTCCTAATAACGCTTGAACACAATTATAATAGAATTCATAAAACGGATAAGCACCTTAAAACAGATTTAGCTTTAGTAACGATAGACACAGAAAAAGCATTTGATTCCATTATATGGGATCATATGCTGACCACTTTCTCACACTACGGATTCTCTGGTAATCTAGTAAATATAATCAGGCTAATATACCCCAAGGCAGAACATACAGTGATCTGAGATGTCATTGCAGAAAATGCAGCATGACTGCAGAAAGAACAGAACCCATGCAGGAAGGCGCCCAGGTTACAACTTTTAGTAAATGGGGAACTTTCACCGTATATAATATTACAGGAGGGAGAAGGCAAGGATGTCCACTATCTCCACTTTTCAATATCTCGCTTGAGCCACTTGCAATAAATCTTAGAAACGAAATAGACGGCATCAAGCTAGGCAGACAAAACATATCGTCTCACTCTACGCTGATATTATGCTTTTCGTAAAAGATTCAAACATAAATATACCAAAGAGCCTGGAGATAATTAATCGTTTTAGTAAATTTACTGTTTACAAGATAAATGCTCAGAAGTCAGAAATCTTATGGATCAATAAAAATAGAAATAGCTGTAGTACACATCCATTTCGGAAAGCGGTGTATATTAAATACCTTGGAATAAAATTGGTAAGAGAACCGCAGGAATGGTACTGCCTTAATTATGCAGAGTTTTTCTCAAATTTATATACTGAATTACAGAGATGGAACATATTCTTTCTCTCCCTTTCAGCAAAAATTTTGTTGATTAAAACAATTTTTTTCCTTTCTATTATTTTTATTCCAAAATTTTCCACTCTTTATACCTAAAAAAGATTTAATTAGATATAACAGGTCATGTGCAGCATTTATCTGGGGTAAAATGAAACCACGCCTATCTACTGACAGGCTGACTGACTATACCTAAAAAATCTGGTGGTATGGCTCTACCAAACTTAAGATACTACAATTGGATTATATTGGCCAAATATGGATTAGATTGGTTATCAGAAGAGCAGCACATTACCTATTACGATATTGAGACAGACTTAAAGGGACAGTCAAGTCCAAAAAAAAACTTTCATGATTCAGATAGGGCATGTAATTTTAAACAACTTTTTTTTACTTTTATCACCAATTTTGCTTTGTTCTCTTGGTATTCTTAGTTGAAAGCTAAACCTAGGAGGTTCATATGCTAATTTCTTAGACCTTGAAGGCCGCCTCTAATCTAAATGCATTTTGATAGTTTTTCACCACTAGAGGGCATTAGGTTCCTCGGGCTCGGGGAATCAGGGGACTGCTGAACCATCCATCTCTGGGGGCCCCATCCTCCAAGAGGAGTTCCCTACCAATTCATACTTCTACACATGCGGGTAACCCAGTTTTTGGTTCCTCCATGCGGAGTGGCATGTTCCCCCCGGAGGTTGCAGCACGTTTTTGCTACCAGATAATGTTAGCGATGGTCCGTCTGCAGAGTCCAGATGTTCATTTGAGATTGTCCTTGTGCCCTATTGTCCCGGGTCTTCCGCCTTGGGGTGGGCCTCTACAGTTCCCCGCGGGTGTAGCTGATCCGCAGTGTTGTGCAAGGCCGGATTGGCCTACCAGGATACCAGGAGATTTCCCGGTGGGCTGCAGCAGCTGGGGCTGGAAAGCAATAATTTAAAGGGGGGATTAATGGATGTAATTTGGTTGCAGGTTGCCTATAAAACAATAATCTGGCACTTTTTTTTAATACCAAATAATGTAATTTAATTCTAAAAATAAATATTGGGGGAAGGAGTATCCCAGTAATCTCCTTTGAGAAAAATGGGGAGGGCACATTATACTGAGTCAATGGAAAATAGGGCTGGTCCCCAAATTTTCCAGGGCTGCTTTTAATTCCCAATCCGGCCCTGGTGTTGTGCCTTTCGGTACAGGATTGCGCGCCTTAGCGTGTTGCTTAGACACCTTTCTTTTACAAGATACGATGAGTCCACGGATTTCATCCTTATGGGATATCGCCTCCTGGTCAACAGGAGGAGGCAAAGAGCACCACAGCAGAGCTGTATATATATAGCTCCTCCCTTCCCTCCCACTCCAGTCATTCTCTTTGCCTGTGTTAGAATAGGACGGAGTCTCTCCTTCCCATTAATATCCTAGAGTTGAGAGCAATATTCAATGCGCTTCAGGCTTGACCTCAGTTGACTTCGGCCTAGTTCATCAGATTCCAGTCGGACAACATAACGACGGTAGCCTACATCAATCATCAGGGGGGAACAAGAAGTTCCTTAGCGATGACAGAAGTAGCCAGGATAATACAGTGGGCGGAGTCTCACTCTTGCTATCTGTCCGCAATTTACATCCCGGGGTGGAAAACTGTGAAGCGGATTTTCTGAGCAGACAGACATTTCATCCGGGAGAGTGGGAACTCCATCCAGAGGTATTTGCCAATCTGATTCTCAGATGGGGCAGGCCATAGTTGGATCTCATGGCATCTCGCCAGAATGCCAAGCTTCCGAGATATGGGTCCAGGTCCAGGGATCCCCAGGCCGAGCTGATAGATGCCTTGGCATTGCCTTGGTTATTCAGCCTAGCTTATGTGTTTCCTCCATTTGCTCTCCTTCCCCGGGTGATTGCCCGAGTCAAGCAGGAGAGGGCATCGGTGATACTCATCGCCCCTCATCGCCCCTGCGTGGCCTCGCAGGACTTGGTATGCCTATCTGGTGGACATGTCATCCCAGCCTCCGTGGAAACTTCCATTGAGGAACGACCTTCTCATTCAGGAACCCTTCCATCATCCGAATCTAGTTTCTCTGCAGCTAACTGCTTGGAGATTGAATGCTTAATTTTCTAATTCGGTTATAGATTAGGTTATAGACTTTGATTCAGGCACGTAAGCCTGTTACTAGGAAAATTTATCATAAGATATGGCGTAAATATATTTTTCTTTCATGTAATTGACAATAGTCCATGAGCTAGTGACGTATGGGATATACATTCCTACCAGGAGGGGCAAAGTTTCCCAAACCTCAAAATGCCTATAAATACACCTCTCACCACAACCACAAATCAGTTTAACGCATAGCCAAGAAGTGGGGTGATAAGAAAAAAGTGCGAAAGCATAAAAAATAAGGAATTGAAATAATTGTGCTTTATACAAAAAAATCATAACCACCACAAAAAGGGTGGGCCTCATGGACTCTTGCTAATATGAAGCCCGGTTCCTCTCAGAGTGCAGTGAATGACAGAGGGATGTGAAGGGAGTATTACCTATTGAATACAATGGTCATCCTAACGGGGATCTATTTCATAGGTTCTCTGTTATCGGTCGTAGAGATTCATCTCCTACCTCCCTTTTCAGATCGACAATATACTCTAATATATACCATTACCTCTACTGATTCTCGTTTCAGTACTGGTTTGGCTATCTACTTTATGTAGATGAGTGTCTTTTGGTAAGTATGTTTTCTTTTATTTAAGACACTCTCAGCTATGGTTTGGCACTTTATATGTAAAGTTCTAAATATATGTTTCGTACTTATATTTGCCATGATTCAGGTTGATCAGTATATTTCCTTTTTGCAGACTGTCAGTTTCATTTTGGGAAATGCATATTAAAAAAAAAAAAAAAGATTTTCTTACCTGAAATGTTCAAGTTGAGTCTCTTTTTTTAAATTGCGGGCTGTTAGGCTTGCGGGAGCACAAAATGCTATAATTTATTGCGTCATTCTTGGCGCAAGACTTTTTTGGCGCGAGAATTAAGTTTGTTGACGTAATTTCGTCATTTCCGGCGTCTTAGTTGGCGTTGAGAATTTTCACGTAGTTGCGTCATCTATGACGATCATGTTTGTTGCAGACGTTTTTGGCAACAAAAAATATTTTGTCAGTTGTGGGCGTCATACTTGGCGCCAGATTTCTGTACAACTATACCTATCGAGGACAGTTGTGCTTTCAAAGATCCTATGGATAAAAAATTGGAGGGTCTTCTGAAGAAAATATTTGTTCACCAAGGTTTTCTTCTCCAACCTATAGCGTGCATTGTTCCTGTAACTACTGCAATGTCCTTTTGGTTCGAGGCTCTAGAAGAGGCTCTTCAGGTTGAGACCCCATTAGATGATATTCTGGATAGAATTAGGGCTCTCAAGCTAGCTAATTCTTTCATTCTAGATGTCGCTTTTCAATTGGCTAAATTAGCGGCGAAGAATTCAGGTTTTGCCATTTTAGCGCGTAGAGCGTTATGGCTTAAGTCCTGGTCTGCTGATGTGTCATCAAAATCTAAGCTTTTAGCCATCCCTTTCAAGGGTAAGACCCTATTCGGGCCTGAACTGAAAGAGATCATTTCAGACATCACTGGAAGGAAAGGCCATGCCCTTCCTCAGGATAAGACGAATAAGATGAGGACCAAACAAAATAATTTTCGTTCCTTTCGGAACTTCAAAGGTGGTCCCTCTACCTCTTCCCCTGCCGCAAAGCAGGAGGGGAATTTTGCTCAATCCAATTCAGTCTGGAGACCTAACCAGACTTGGAACAAGGGTAAACAGGCCAAGAAGCCCGCTGCTGCCACCAAGACAGCATGAAGTGGTAGCCCCCGATCCTGGGCTTTAGATATAGTAACCCAGGGGTATCTTCTAGATTTCAAAGATTCTCTCCCAAGGGGGAGATTCCATCTTTCTCAATTGTCTGTAAACCAGACAAAAAGAGAGGCGTTCTTACGCTGTGTAGAGGACCTATATACCATGGGAGTGATCTGCCCAGTTCCAAAAACAGAACAGGGGCAAGGGTTCTACTCCAATCTGTTTGTGGTTCCCAAAAAAGAGGGAACCTTCAGACCAATTTTGGATCTCAAGATCCTAAACAAATTCCTCAGAGTCCCAGACTTCAAGATGGAGACCATTTGGACTATTTTGCCAATGATCCAGGAGGGTCAATATATGACCACCGTGGAATTAAAGGATGCGTATCTACACATTCCTATCCACAAAGATCATCACCAGTTCCTCCGGTTTGCCTTTCTGGACAAGCATTACCAGTTTGTGGCTCTTCCCTTCGGGTTGGCCACAGCTCTCAGGATTTTCACAAAGGTGCTAGGGTCCCTTCTGGGGGTTCTAAGGCCGCGGGGCATAGCTGTGGCTCCTTATCTGGACGATATCTTAATCCAGGTGTCAATTTTCCAACTAGCCAAGTCTCACACGGACATCGTGGGGGCTTTTCTAAGATCTCATGGGTGGAAGGTGAACGTACAAAAGAGTTCACTTATCCCTCTCACAAGAGTTCCTTTCCTGAGAACTCTGATAGATTCGGTGGACATGAAAATTTTTCTGACGGAGGTCAGAAAATCAAAAATTGTATCCATCTGCCGAGCTCTTCATTCCATTCCTCGCCTTCAGTGGCTCAGTGCATGGAGGTAATCGGCTTAATGGTAGCGGCAATCGACATAGTTCTGTTTGCTCGCTTGCATCTCAGACCACTGCAACTTTGCATGCTCAAACAGTGGAATGGGGATTATGCAGATTTATCTCCTCAGATAAATCTGGACCAAGAGACCAGAGACTCTCTTCTTTGGTGGTTGTCACAGGATCATCTGTCCAAGTGAATGTGTTTCCGCAGGCCAGCGTGGGTCATAGTGACGACGGACGCCAGCCTATTGGGCTGGGGTGCAGTCTGGAATTCCCTGAAAGCACAGGGAGTGTGGACTCAGGAGGAGGCTCTCCTCCCGATAAATATTCTAGAACTGAGAGCGATATTCAACGCGCTTCAGGTGTGGCCTCAGCTGGCGTCGGCCAGATTCATAAGATTCCAGTCGGACAATATCACGACTGTAGCATATATCAATCATCAGGGGGGAACAAAGAGTTCTCTAGCGATGATAGAGGTTACCAAAATAATTCAATGGGCAGAGACTCACTCTAGCCATCTATCAGCAATCTATATCCCAGGAGTGGAGAACTGGGAAGCGGATTTTCTTAGTCGTCAGACTTTTCAACCGGGGGAGTGGGAACTCCATCAGGAGGTGTTTGCACAATTGATTCGACAATGGGGAACACCAGAATTGGATCTGATGGTGTCTCGTCAGAACGCCAAACTTCCTCGTTACAGGTCCAGGTCAAGAGATCCTCAGGCAGTACTGATAGATGCTCTAGCAGTACCCTGGTCCTTCAACCTGGCTTATGTGTTTCCACCATTTCCTCTCCTTCCTCATTTGATTGCCAGAATCAAACAGGAGAGAGCTTCTGTAATTTTGATAGCACCTGCGTGACCACGCAGGACTTGGTATGCATACCTGGTGGACATGTCCTCTCTTCCGCCATGGACTCTGCCATTGAGACAGGACCTTCTGATTCAAGGTCTGTTCCAGCATCCAAATCTAATTTCTCTGCAGCTGACTGCTTAGAGATTGAACGCTTGATCTTATCGAAGCGGGGTTTCTCGGAGTCGGTCATAGATACCTTGATTCAGGCTCGAAAGCCTGTCAACAGGAAAATTTATCATAAGATATGGCGTAAATATCTTTATTGGTGCGAATCCAAAGGCTACTCAAGGAGTAAGATCAGGATTCCTAGGATTTTGTCCTTTCTCCAAGAAGGATTGGAGAAGGGGCTATCAGCTAGTTCCTTAAAGGGACAGATATCTGCTTTATCAATTCTACTGCACAAACGTCTGGCAGATGTTCCAGACGTTCAATCATTCTGTCAGGCTTTAGTTGGAATCAAGCCTGTGTTTAAACCTGTTGCTCCGCCATGGAGTTTGAATTTAGTTCTTAAGGTTCTTCAAGGGGTTCCGTTTGAACCTATGCATTCCATAGATATTAAGCTTCTATCTTGGAAAGTTCTGTTTTTAGTTGCTATCTCTTCGGCTCGAAGAGTTTCTGAACTATCTGCGTTGCAATGCGACTCGCCTTATCTTGTTTTCCATTCTGATAAGGTGCTTTTGCGTACCAAACCTGGATTCCTTCCTAAGGTTGTTTCTAATAAGAATATTAATCAGGAAATTGTTGTTCCTTCTCTGTGTCCTAACCCTTCTTCTAAGAAGGAGCGTCTATTGCACAACTTGGACGTGGTTCGAGCTTTGAAGTTTTACTTGCAAGCGACCAAAGATTTTCGTCAAACATCTTCTTTGTTTGTTGTCTATTCTGGGAAACGTAGAGGTCAAATAGCTACGGCTACCTCTCTTGCCTTTTGGCTGAAAAGCATCATCCGTTTGGCATACGAGACTGCTGGACATCAGCCTCCTGTAAGAATTACAGCTCACTCTACTAGAGCGGTGGCTTCCACATGGGCTTTTAAAAATGATGCTTCTGTTGAACAGATTTGTAAGGCTGCGACTTGGTCTTCGCTTCATACCTTTTCCAAATTTTCCAAATTTGATACCTTTGCTTCTTCGGAGGCTATTTTTGGGAGAAAAGTTCTTCAAGCAGTGGTGCCTTCTGTTTAACCATCTGTCTTGTCCCTCCCGTTCATCCGTGTCCTGTAGCTTTGGTATTGTATCCCACAAGTAAAGGATGAATCCGTGGACTCGTCTTACCTTTATAGAAGAAAACTAAATTTATGCTTACCTGATAAATCGATATCTTCTATGGTAAGACAAGTCCAAGGCCCGCCCTGTCATTTTAAGACAGATTATATTTTTTTTTAAATTTAAACCCAGTCACCTCTGCACCTTGTAGTTTCTGCTTTTTCTTCCTGTACCTTCGGTCGAATGGCTGGGGGGTGGAGCTAAGGGAGGAGCTATATAGACAGCTCTGCTGTGGTGCTCTTTGCCACTTCCTGTAGGGAAGGATAATATCCCACAAGTAAAGGATGAATCCGTGGACTCGTCTTACCATAGAAGAAATCAATTTATCAGGTAAGCATAAATTTAGTTTTTTTGAGATTCTCTTTTTTAGAAAAGCATTATCTATTTGTTGATTTTCCTTTCTGGCCTAGCGACAGCTCTAGGAATCTTTTCAAAGGTTCTTAGTGTTTCCTTATTTGGACGATTTTGTGGTACTTGCTCAGTCTTTTCGTTCCGCAGAATCTCATACGATACAACTTCTGTTGTTTCTTCAAAGACATGGTTGGAGGATCATTTTGACATACGTTCCTTGATTCCTCAGACAAGGGTCACCTTTTTTAGGTTTCCAGATAGATTGTGTCAATGTCTTTGTCTCTAACAGACAAGAGACAATTTATATTGGGTTTAGCTTGTCGGAACCTTCAGTCTCTATTATTTCCTTCAGTAGCTATATGCATGGAAGTTTTAGGTCTCATGACTGCAGCATTGGATTCGATTCCCTTTGCTCATTTTCATATGAAACCTTTCCAGTTTTTAATGCTGAATTAATGGTGCAGGGATTATTCTAGGATATCACATTTAATATCCTTGAATCCCAATATTCAACTATCTCTGTCTTGGTGGTTAGATCACCATCGTATAGTTCTACGGGTCTCTTTGGTTCATCCAACCTGGACCATGATCACAACAGATGCGAGTCTTTTAGGTTGGGAAGCTGTCTGGGGATCTCTGACAGCACAAGGGGTTTGGAAATCTCAAGAGCTGAGATTACCATTCAATATTTTGGAACTCCGTGCGATTCTCAGAGTTCTTCAGTTTTGGCTTCTATTTGAAGAGAGAGACGTTATTTGGTTTTCAGACAGACAATGTCACAACTGTAGCGTATGTCAATCATCAGGGTGGGACTCAGTCGTCAGGCTATGAAAGAAGTATCTTGGATACTTGCTTGGGCAAAATCCAGCGCCTGTCTAATTTCTGCGGTCCATATCCCAGGTATAGACAATTGGGAAGCGGATTATCTCTGTGATCAAGCGTTACATCCGGGAGAATGGTCTCTTCACCCAGATGTGTTTTTTTCAAATTGTTCAGATGTGGGGGCTTCCATAAATAGATCTGATGGCATCTCATCTAAACAAGAAACTTTCCAGGTACCTATCTAGGTCCAGGGATCCTCAGGCAGAAGCAGTGAATGCATTGACACTTCCTTGGAGTTATCAACCTGCCTATATTTTTCCGCCTCTAGTTCTTCCAAGAGTGATTTTCAAAATCATCATGGCGCAATCGTTTGTGCTGCTGGTGGCTCCAGCATGACCGCTCAGGTTTTGGTATGTGGATTTTGTTCGGATGTCCAGTTGCCAACCTTGGCCACTTCCATTAAGGCCAGACCTTATATCTCAAGGTTCGTTTTTCCATCAGGATCTCAAATCATTAAATTTGATGGTATGGAAATTGAACGCTTAGTCATAGAGGTTTCTCTGACTCAGTGATTAATACTATGTTGCAGGCTCATAAATCTGTGTCTAGAAAGATTTTTTATAGAGTTTGGAAGACTTACATTTCATGGTGCTCTTCTCATAAATTCTCTTGGCATTCTTTTAGAATTCCTAGAATTTTACAGTTTCTTCAGGATGGTTTAGATGAGGGCTTGTCTGCAAGTTCTTTGAAAGGAAAAATCTCTGCTCTTTCTGTTCTGTTCCACAGAAAAATTGCTAAATTTCCTGATATTCATTGTTTTGTACAGGCTTTGGTCCGTATCAAGCCTGTCATTAAATCAGTCTCTCCTCCTTGGCGTATTAATTTGGTTTTGAAGGCTTTACAGGCACCTCCGTTTGAGCCTATGCATTCTCTGGACATTAAATTACTTTCTTGGAAAGTATTGTTACTTTTGGCCATCTCTTCTGCTAGAAGAGTTTCTGATTTATCTGCTCTTTCTTGTGAGTCTCCTTTTCTGATTTTTTTCATCAGGATAAGGCGGTTTTTGCGGACTTCGTTTAAATTTTTACCTAAAGTTGTGAACTCCAACAACATTAGTAGAGAAATTGTTGTCCCTTCTTTGTGTCCTAATCCTAAGAATTTTCTGGAGAGATCCTTAGATTTTTTGGATGTGGTAAGAGCTTTGAAATATTATGTTGAAGCTACTAAAGATTTCAGAAAGACTTCTAGTCTATTTGTTATCTTTTCTGGTTCTAGGAAAGGTCAGAAGGCTTCTGCCATTTCTTTGGCATCTTGGTTAAAGCTTTTGATTCATCATGCTTATTTGGAGTCGGGTAAATCCCCGCCTCAGAGGATTACGGCTCATTCTACTAGGTCAGTTTCCACTTCCTGGGTTTTTTCAGTTTCCACTTCCTGGGTTTTTTAGAATGAAGCTTCTGTTGATCAGATTTGCAAAGCAGCAACTTGGTCTTCTTTGCTTATTTTTACTAAATTCTACCATTTTGATGTTTTCTCTTCTTCAGAAGCAGTTTTTGGTAGAAAAATACTTCAGGCAGCTGTTTCAGTTTGATTCTTCTGCTTATATTTTCATTTTTTTTCATTATAAGATTAAACCTTTTGATTTGGGTTGTGGATTAATTTTTCAGCGAAATTGGCTGTCTTTATTTTTATCCCTCCCTCTGTAGTGACTCTTGCGTGCAGTTCCACATCTTGGGTGTTTACTATCCCATACGTCACTAGCTCATGGACTCTTGCCAATTACATGAAAGAAAACATAATTTATGTAAGAACTTACCTGATAAATTCATTTCTTTCATATTGGCAAGAGTCCATGAGACCCACCCTTTATATGGTGGTTATGATTTTTTTGTATAAAGCACAATTATTCCAGTTCCTTGTTGATGCTTTCGCTCCTTTCTTATCACCCCACTTCTTGGCTATTCGTTAAACTGAATTGTGGGTGTGGTGGGGAGTGTATTTATAGGCATTTTGAGGTTTGGTAAACTTTGCCCCTCCTGGTAGGAATGTATATCCCATACGTCACTAGCTCATGGACTCTTGCCAATATGAAAGAAATTAATTTATCAGGTAAATTCTTACATAAATTATGTTTTTGGTGTGAATCCAAGGGCTACTCATGGAGTAGGGTTAGGATTCCCAGGATTTTGTCTTTTCTCCAAGTTGGATTGGAGAAAGGGTTGTCGGTAAGTTCCTTAAAGGGGCAGATTTCTGCTTTGTCTATTTTGTTGCACAAACGTCTGGCAGATGTTCAATCTTTTTGTCAGGCTCTGACTAGAATCAGTCCTGTGTTTAGACCAATTGTTCCTCCATGGAGTTTGAATTTAGTTCTTAAAGTTCTTCAAGGGATTCCGTTTGAACCTATGCATTCCATAGATATTAAGTTATTATCTTGGAAAATTTTGTTTTTGGTTTCTATTTCTTCTGCTCACAGAGTTTCTGAGCTTTCAGCATTACAATGTGATTCTCCTTATCTTATTTTTCATTCGGATAAGGTAGTGTTACGTACCAAACCTGGTTTTCTTCCTAAGGTTGTTTCAAATAAAAATATTAATCAGGAAATTGTTGTTCCTTCCTTGTGTCCTAATCCTTCTTCTAAGAAGGAGTGACTGTTGCATAATTTGGACGTGGTCCGTGCCTTGAAGTTTTTTACTTGCAGGCAACTAAGGATTTTCGTCAATCTTCTTCCCTGTTTGTTGTATTTTCTGGGAAGCGTAGGGGTCAGAAAGCTACGGTTACCTGTCTTTCTTTTTGGCTAAAGAGTATCATTCGTTTTGCATATGAGACTGCTGGACAGCAGCCTCCTGAACGAATTACGGCTCATTCCACTAGGGCTGTGGCATCCTCATGGGTATTCAAAAATTATGCTTCTGTTGAACAGATTTGCAAAGCTGCAGCTTGGTCTTCTCTTCACACTTTTTCAAAATTTTACAAATTTGATACTTTTGCCTCGTCTGAGGCTGTTTTTGGGAGAAACGTTCTTCAAGCAGTGGTGCCTTCCGTTTAGGTTCCCTGTCTTGTCCCTCCCTTTTCATCCGTGTTCTCTAGCTTTGGTATTGTATCCCACAAGTAAGGATGAAATCCATGGACTCATTGTGTCTTTAAAAAGAAAAGAAAATGTATGCTTATCTGATAAATTTGTTTCTTTTTAGACACGATGAGTCCACGGCCCGCCCTGTTCTATGAGACAGGTTATTAATTTTGTACACTTCAGACACCTCTGCACCTTGGCTTTTCCTTTCTCTTCCTAACTTCGGTCGAATGACTGGAGTGGGAGGGAAGGGAGGTGCTCTTTGCCTCCTCCTGCTGACCATTTTTGCAGTTCTCTGATATAAGGCTATATGGATCCTTAAATTGATATGAAACCCAACATTTTTCTTTCATGATTCAGGTAGAGCAGGCAATTTCAAACAACTCCATCAATATATATATACAAAGTCAATTCCATTTTTGTAATTAAGATTAATATACAAGAGAAAGAGAGCACTGTCACATTTGTAAATAAACTTGTCAAATTTTAAATTAGACTGGGTTTATAAGGTGTGACCTAAGGGAACCCCCCCCCCCCCAAACATTATTGAGGTATTATACAGCCTAAAATTACATTGCTGCATTTCACAAACAGGCGTGCTACATTCTAAACAGAACACAATTCAGAATATATAACATAATATATTGTCTGTAGCGCTTACAGTGATACTGTTAAAAAAAACTTTAGAGTCCTAAACCCTTGGATACCTTATTTTATATTATTAAATATTTTTTATTTATCTTTATTTTTTATTTTTTTTAAAATAAGTTTTTATTCAGTTTCAAAAGTAAAGGTAACAATTGGGGACACGCAGGACCCCCGCTCCAAAAGGCACAAGCATATGGGACGGACAAACCGGTCCGATTAAAGTTATTGTCAAGACATTGATAAGTAGGGGAACCCTTCCTTAATGAGGGAAGGGGACTTTAAACCAACTCCACCAAGGTCAAACTAAAAAATAAAAGTTCAGACAGTCGTAGAAATAGAAGTCATCAGATTGACGCATATTTTTCTGTTTTGGAGAAGTCAATATAAATCTGACCATTGGGAACTAACACTTCTATAGCACACAAGGGGAAGAGTTGGTAGAATGGGGGAATTTGTGGTGAAAATAGTTCACCTAAATTGAACCCTGGTGTGGGCTCTGAATGTGGTGGGGGTGGGGGAGCTAGGGCATATGTATTAAGTGTGGTCCTCAAAAATCCAGTACCTAGAACATCATCTAGCCCAGACATCACATAGCACAAACAGTATCCAGCACAGACAGTATCCAGCACAGATAGTATCCAGCACAGAACCTAGCACAGATAGTACCTAGAAAACATAATTTATGCTTACCTGGTAAATTCCTTTCTCCTGTAGTGTAGTCAGTCCACGGGTCATCCATTACTTATGGAATATATCTCTTCCTAACAGGAAACTGCAAGAGAATTACCCAGCAGAGCTGCTATATAGCTCCTCCCCTCACATATCATACTCAGTCATTCGACCAAAGCAGACGAGAAAGGAGGAACCATAGGGTACAGTGGTGACTGGAGTTTAATTAAAATTTAGACCTGCCGTAAAAACAGGGCGGGCCGTGGACTGACTACACTACAGGAGAAAGGAATTTATCAGGTAAGCATAAATTATGTTTTCTCCTGTTAAGTGTAGTCAGTCCACGGGTCATCCATTACTTATGGAATACCAATACCAAAGCTAAAGTACACGGATGAAGGGAGGGACAATGCAGGAACATTAAACAGAAGGAACCACTGCCTGAAGTACCTTTCTCCCAAAAATAGCCTCCGACGAAGCAAAAGTGTCAAATTTGTAAAATTTTGAAAAAGTGTGAAGCAAAGACCAAGTCGCAGCCTTGCAAATCTGTTCAACAGAGGCCTCATTTTTAAAGGCCCAGGTGGAAGCCACAGCTCTAGTAGAATGAGCTGTAATCCTTTCAGGAGGCTGCTGTCCAGCAGTCTCATAGGCTAAGCGTATTATGCTACAAAGCCAAAAAGAGAGAGAGGTAGCCGAAGCCTTTTGACCTCTCCTCTGTCCAGAGTAAACGACAAACAGGGAAGAAGTTTGACGAAAATCCTTAGTTGCCTGCAAATAGAATTTCAGGGCACAGACTACGTCCAGATTATGCAAAAGTCGTTCCTTCTTTGAAGAAGGGTTAGGACACAGAGATGGAACAACAATCTCTTGATTGATATTCCTGTTAGTAACTACCTTAGGTAAGAACCCAGGTTTAGTACGCAGGACTACCTTGTCTGAATGAAAAATCAGATAAGGAGAATCACAATGTAAGGCAGATAACTCGGAGACTCTTCGAGCCGAGGAAATAGCCATCAAAAACAGAACTTTCCAAGATAACAGCTTGATATCAATGGAATGAAGGGGTTCAAATGGAACGCCTTGAAGAACATTAAGAACTAAGTTTAAGCTCCACGGCGGAGCAACAGACTTAAACACAGGCTTAATCCTAGTTAAAGCCTGACAGAAAGCCTGAACGTCTGGAACTTCAGCCAGACGTTTGTGTAGAATAGACAGAGCAGAAATCTGTCCCTTTAACGAACTAGTAGATAAGCCCTTTTCTAAACCCTCTTGTAGAAAGGACAATATCCTAGGAATCCTAACCTTACTCCATGAGTAACTCTTGGATTCGCACCAATGTAAATATTTACGCCATATCTTATGGTAAATTTTTCTGGTAACAGGCTTCCTAGCCTGCATTAAGGTATCAATAACTGACTCCGAGAAGCCACGCTTTGATAGAATCAAGCGTTCAATCTCCATGCAGTCAGCCTCAGAGAAATTAGATTTGGATGTTTGAAAGGACCCTGAATTAGAAGGTCCTGTCTCAGAGGCAGAGACCACGGTGGACAGGACGACATGTCCACTAGGTCTGCATACCAGGTCATGCGTGGCCACGCAGGCGCTATCAGAATCACCGAAGCTCTCTCCTGTTTGATCTTGGCAATCAAACGAGGAAGCATCGGGAATGGTGGAAACACATAAGCCATGTTGAAGACCCAAGGGGCTGTCAGAGCATCTATCAGCACCGCTCCCGGGTCCCTGGACCTGGATCCGTAACAAGGAAGCTTGGCGTTCTGACGAGACGCCATGAGATCCAGATCTGGTTTGCCCCAACGACGAATCAGTTGAGCAAAGACCTCCGGATGAAGCTCCCACTCCCCCGGATGAAAAGTCTGGCGACTTAGAAAATCCGCCTCCCAGTTCTCCACGCCTGGGATGTAGATCGCTGACAGGTGGCAAGAGTGAGACTCTGCCCAGCGAATTATCTTTGAGACTTCCAACATCGCTAGGGAACTTCTGGTTCCCCCTTGATGGTTGATGTAAGCCACAGTCGTGATGTTGTCCGACTGAAATCTGATGAACCTCAGAGTTGCTAACTGAGGCCAAGCTAGGAGAGCATTGAATATTGCTCTTAACTCCAGAATATTTATTGGGAGGAGTTTCTCCTCCTGAGTCCATAATCCCTGAGCTTTCAGGGAATTCCAGACTGCTCCCCAGCCTAGAAGGCTGGCGTCTGTTGTTACAATCGTCCAATCTGGCCTGCGAAAGGTCATCCCCTTGGACAGATGTGGCCGAGAAAGCCACCATAGAAGAGAATCTCTGGTCTCTTGATCCAGATTTAGTAGGGGGGACAAATCTGAGTAATCCCCGTTCCACTGACTTAGCCTGCACAATTGCAGCGGTCTGAGATGCAGGCGCGCAAATGGTACTATGTCCATTGCCGCTACCATTAAGCCGATTACTTCCATGCACTGAGCTACTGACGGGTGTGGAATGGAGTGAAGGACACGGCAAGCATTTAGAAGTTTTAATAACCTGGCCTCTGTGAGGTAAATTTTCATCTCTACAGAATCTATAAGAGTCCCTAGAAAGGGAACTCTTGTAAGTGGTAATAGAGAACTCTTTTCCACGTTCACCTTCCACCCATGCGACCTCAGAAATGCCAGAACTATCTCTGTATGAGACTTGGCAGTTTGAAAACTTGACGCTTGTATCAGAATGTCGTCTAGATACGGAGTCACCGCTATGCCTCGCGGTCTTAGTACCGCCAGAAGTGATCCTAGAATTTTTGTAAAGATTCTTGGAGCCGTAGCTAATCCGAAGGGAAGAGCTACAACCTGGTAATGCCTGTCTAGGAAGGCAAATCTCAGATACCGGTAATGGTCCTTGTGAATCGGTATGTGAAGGTAGGCATCCTTTAGATCCACTGTGGTCATGTACTGACCCTCTTGGATCATGGGAAGGATGGTTCGAATAGTTTCCATTTTGAATGATGGAACTCTTAGAAATTTGTTTAGGATTTTTAAATCCAAGATTGGCCTGAAGGTTCCCTCTTTCTTGGGAACCACAAATAGGTTTGAATAGAATCCCTGCCCGTGTTCCGTCCGCGGAACTGGGTGGATTACCCCCATTAGTAAGAGGTCTTGTACACAGCGTAGAAACGCCTCTTTCTTTATTTGGTTTGCTGATAACCTTGAAAGATGAAATCTCCCTCGTGGAGGAGAAGTTTTGAAGTCCAGGAGATATCCCTGAGATATGATCTCCAACGCCCAGGGATCCTGGACATCTCTTGCCCAAGCCTGGGCGAAGAGAGAAAGTCTGCCCCCCACTAGATCAGTTTCCGGATAGGGGGCCCTCTCTTCATGCTGTTTTGGGGGCAGCAGCAGGTTTCTTGGCCTGCTTGCCCCTGTTCCAGGACTGGTTAACTTTCCAGCCCTGTCTGTAACGAGCAACAGCTCCTTCCTGTTTTGGAGCGGAGGAAGTTGATGCTGCTCCTGCCTTGAAGTTACGAAAGGCACGAAAATTAGACTGTTTGGCCTTTGATTTGGCCCTGTCCTGAGGTAGAGCATGGCCCTTACCTCCCGTAATGTCAGCAATAATTTCTTTCAAGCCGGGCCCGAATAAGGTCTGCCCTTTGAAAGGAATATTAAGCAATTTAGATTTAGAAGTCATGTCAGCTGACCAGGATTTAAGCCATAGCGCTCTGCGCGCTTGGATGGCGAATCCGGAGTTCTTAGCCGTAAGTTTGGTTAAATGCACAACGGCATCAGAAACAAATGCGTTAGCTAGCTTAAGTGTCTTAAGCTTGTTGATTATTTCATCCAATGGAGCTAAGCGAATGGCCTCTTCCAGAGACTCAAACCAGAATGCTGCCGCAGCAGTGACGGGCGCAATGCATGCGAGGGGCTGTAAAATAAAACCTTGTTGAACAAACAATTTCTTAAGGTAACCCTCTAATTTTTTTATCCATTGGATCTGAAAAGGCACAACTATCCTCCACCGGGATAGTGGTACGCTTAGCTAAAGTAGAAACTGCTCCCTCCACCTTAGGGACCGTCTGCCATAAGTCTCGTGTGGTGGCGTCAATAGGAAACATTTTCCTAAATATGGGAGGAGGGGTAAAAGGCACACCCGGTGTATCCCACTCCTTGCTAATAATCTCTGTAAGCCTTTTTGGTATAGGAAATACGTCAGTACACACCGGTACCGCATAGTATCTATCCAACCTACATAATTTCTCTGGAATTGCAACCGTGTTACAATCATTCAGAGCCGCTAATACCTCCCCTAGCAATGTGCGGAGGTTCTCTAGCTTAAATTTAAAATTGGAAATCTCTGAATCCAGTCTCCCTGGATCAGATCCGTCACCCACAGAATGAAGCTCTCCGTCCTCACGTTCTGCAAAATGTGACGCAGTATCTGACATGGCTCTCATCTCATCCGCGCGCTCTATCCTTAACCCAGAGCTATCGCACTTGCCTCTTAATTCTGGCAACTTAGATAATACTTCTGTCATAACAGTAGCCATGTCTTGCAAAGTGATTTGTAAGGGCCTCCCTGATGTACTTGGCGCCACAAAATCACGCACCTCCTGAGCGGGAGGCGAAGGTACTGACACGTGAGGAGAGTTAGTCGGCATAACTTCCCCCTCGTCGTCTGGTGATAATTTCTTTACATGTAAAGATTGACTTTTATTTAAAGTAGCATCAATGCAATTAGTACACAAATTTCTATTGGGCTCCACATTGGCCTTTAAACATAGTGAACAAAGAGATTCATCTGAGTCAGACATGTTTAAACAAACTAGCAATGAGACTAGCAAGCTTGGAAAATACTTTTCAAAATTAATTTACAAGCAATATAAAAAACGTTACTGTGCCTTTAAGAAGCACAGAAAAACTGACACAGTTGAAATAACAATGACCAAAATAGTTATAGCAACCAAATTTTCACAGTAAATGTATTAAGTTAGCAAAGGATTGCACCCACCAGCAAATGGATGATTAACCCCTTAGTACCCAAAAACGGATAACAATTATATAATTAACGTTTTTCTCACAGTCAAATACACTGTCACAGGACTGCTGTGCCTGATTACCTCCCTCAAAATGGATTTTGAAGACCCCTGAGCTCTCTAGAGACGATCTGGATCATGGAGGATGAAGTAGACAGATTGTGACTGAATTTTTACTGCGCAAAAAAGCGCTAAAATAGGCCCCTCCCACTCATATTACAACAGTGGGGATGCTCAGAAACTGTTTCTATGCAGAAAACAAAAATGGCCATGTGGTAAAAATCATGCCCTAATAAGTTTTATCACCAAGTACCTCACAAAAACGATTAACAAGCCAGTAAACGTTTTAAACATACATTTGAAAGTTATGTATTATTATTAATAAGCCTGCTACCTTTCGTTTTTACTGCAGTTAAGGCTCATACATTATTTCAGTATTAACAGTATTTTCAGAGTCAATTCCATTCCTTAGAAAAATATATTCAGTGTACACACACACACACACATCAGCCTGATACCAGTCGCTATCACTGCATTTAAGGCTGAACTTACTTTACAATGGTATCAGCAGTATTTTCTCAGTCAATTCCATTCCTCAGAAAATAAATTACTGCACATACCTCATTTGTTGGAGGGGAGCCCTGCATGCTATTCCCCTTCTCTGAAGTTACCTCACTCCTCAGATGAGAAACAGCCAGTGGATCTTAGTTACGTCTGCTAAGACCATAGAAAAAAACCCAGGCAGATTCTTCTTCTAATGCTGCCTGAGAATAAACAGCACACTCCGGTGCCATTTAAAAATAACAAACTTTTGATTGTAGAAATAAACTAAGTTAAAAAACACCACAGATCTCTCACAGCTTCCTTTTCTCCAACATTGGTGTGTCCGGTCCACGGCGTCATCCTTACTTGTGGGATATTCTCTTCCCCAACAGGAAATGGCAAAGAGTCCCAGCAAAGCTGGTCACATGATCCCTCCTAGGCTCCGCCCACCCTAGTCATTCTCTTTGCCGTTGCACAGGCAACATCTCCACGGAGATGGTTAAGAGTTTTTTGGTGTTTAAATGTAGTTTTATTCTTCTATCAAGTGTTTGTTATTTTAAAATAGTGCTGGTATGTACTATTTACTCTGAAACAGAAAAGGATGAAGATTTCTGTTTGTAAGAGGAAGATGATTTTAGCAGACAGTAACTAAAATCGATTGCTGTTTCCACACAGGACTGTTGAGATGAAGTAACTTCAGTTGGGGGAAACAGTTAGCAGACTTTTCTGCTTAAGGTATGACTAGCCATATTTCTATCAAGACCATGTAATGCTGGAAGGCTGTCATTTCCCCTCATGGGGACCGGTAAGCCATTTTCTTAGTTAAACATAAAAGAATAAAGGGCTTCAAAAAGGGCTTAAAAACTGGTAGACATTTTTCTGGGCTAAAACGATTGCTTTACTAGGCATATTATGCAGATTCTAACTAATAATTGGTATTATAATCTTGGGGAACGTTTAGAAAAACGGCAGGCACTGTGTTGGACACCTTTTTCAGATGGGGGGCCTTTCTAGTTATAGACAGAGCCTCATTTTCGCGCCATTAATGCGCAGTTGTTTTTGGAGAGCAAGGCATGCAGATGCATGTGTCAGGAGCTAAGAATCACTGAAAAAGCTTATAGAAGGCGTCATTTGGTATCGTATTCCCCTCTGGGCTTGGTTGGGTCTCAGCAAAGCATATAGCTGGGACTGTATAGGGGTTAAATGTAAAAACGGCTCCGGTTCCGTTAATTTAAGGGTTAAAGCTCTGAAATTTGGTGTGCAATACTTTTTGAACAATTCCTTCATACTTTTTCACATATTCAGTAATAAAGTGTTTTCAGTTTGAAATTTAAAGTGACAGTAACGGTTTTATTTTAAAACGTTTTTTGTGCTTTGTTGACAAGTTTAAGCCTGTTTAACATGTCTGTACCATCAGATAAGCTATGTTCTATATGTATGAAAGCCAATGTGTCTCCCCATTTAAATTTATGTGATAATTGTGCCATAGTGTCCAAACAAAGTAAGGACAGTAATGCCACAGATAATGATATTGCCCAAGATGATTCCTCAAATGAGGGGAGTAAACATGATACTACATCATCCCCTACTGTGTCTACACCAGTTATGCCCACACAGGAGGCCCCTAGTACATCTAGTGCGCCAATACTTATTACCATGCAACAATTAACGGCTGTAATGGATAACTCCATAGCAAATCTTTTATCCAAAATGCCTACTTATCAGAGAAAGCGCGATTGCTCTGTTTTAAACACTGAAGAGCAAGAGGACGCTGATGATAACTGTTCTGACATACCCTCACACCAATCTCAAGGGGCCATGAGGGAGGTTTTGTCTGATGGAGAAATTTCAGATTCAGGAAAAATTTCTCATCAAGCTGAACCTGATGTTGTGACATTTAAATTTAAATTAGAACATCTCCGCGCACTGCTTAAGGAGGCGTTATCTACTCTGGATGATTGTGACAATTTGGTCATTCCAGAGAAATTATGTAAGATGGACAAGTTCCTAGAGGTTCCGGTGCCCCCCGACGCTTTTCCTATACCCAAGCGGGTGGCGGACATAGTAAATAAAGAGTGGGAAAGGCCCGGCATACCTTTTGTCCCCCCCCCTATATTTAAGAAATTATTTCCTATAGTCGACCCCAGAAAGGACTTATGGCAGACAGTCCCCAAGGTCGAGGGGGCGGTTTCTACTCTAAACAAACGCACTACTATTCCTATCGAAGATAGTTGTGCTTTCAAAGATCCTATGGATAAGAAATTAGAGGGTTTGCTTAAAAAGATTTTTGTACAGCAAGGTTACCTTCTACAACCAATTTCATGCATTGTTCCTGTC
Source organism: Bombina bombina (assembly GCF_027579735.1). Classification (NCBI taxonomy): domain Eukaryota; kingdom Metazoa; phylum Chordata; class Amphibia; order Anura; family Bombinatoridae; genus Bombina; species Bombina bombina. The sequence goes on from NC_069504.1 coordinate 561,103,703, forward strand.
ACTACGGCAGCGTGTTTCTGGTTCGAGGAACTAGAAAAATCGCTCAGTAAAGAATCTTCGTATGAGGAGGTTATGGACAGAGTTCAAGCACTTAAATTGGCTAACTCTTTTGTTTTAGATGCCGCTTTGCAATTAGCTAGATTAGCGGCGAAAAATTCAGGGTTTGCTATCGTGGCGCGCAGAGCGCTTTGGCTAAAGTCTTGGTCAGCGGATGTGTCTTCCAAGACAAAATTGCTTAACATTCCTTTCAAAGGTAAAACATTATTTGGACCTGATTTGAAAGAGATTATTTCAGACATCACTGGGGGAAAGGGCCACGCCCTCCCACAGGATAGGTCTTTTAAGGCTAAAAATAAGCCTAATTTTCGTCCCTTTCGCAGAAATGGACCAGTCTCTAATTCTGTATCCTCTAAGCAAGAGGGTAATACTTCACAACCCAAACCAGCCTGGAAACCAATGCAAGGCTGGAACAATGGTAAGCAGGCCAAGAAGCCTACCACTGCTACCAAAACAGCATGAAGGGATAGCCCCCTATCCGGGACCGGATCTAGTGGGGGGCAGACTTTCTCTCTTTGCTCAGGCTTGGGCAAGAGATGTTCAGGATCCTTGGGCGCTAGAAATAGTTTCTCAAGGTTATCTCCTGGAATTCAAGGAACTACCCCCAAGGGGAAGGTTCCACAGGTCTCAATTATCTTCAAACCAAATAAAGAGACAGGCATTCTTACATTGTGTAGAAGACCTGTTAAAGATGGGAGTGATACATCCAGTTCCAATAAGAGAACAAGGAATGGGATTTTATTCCAATCTGTTCATACTTCCCAAAAAAGAGGGAACATTCAGACCAATTTTGGATCTAAAGATCCTAAACAAATTTCTAAGGGTACCATCGTTCAAAATGGAAACTATTCGAACGATCCTACCTACTATCCAGGAAAATCAATTTATGACTACCGTGGATTTAAAGGATGCGTACCTACATATTCCTATCCACAAGGAACATCATCAGTTCCTAAGGTTCGCTTTTCTGGACAAGCATTACCAGTTTGTGGCACTTCCATTCGGATTAGCCACTGCTCCAAGGATTTTCACAAAGGTACTAGGGTCCCTTCTAGCGGTTCTAAGACCAAGGGGCATTGCAGTAGTACCTTACTTGGACGACATCCTGATTCAAGCGTCGTCCATGTCAAAAGCAAAGGCTCATACGGACATCGTCCTAGCCTTTCTCAGATCTCACGGATGGAAGGTGAACAAAGAAAAAAGTTCTCTGTCCCCGTCAACAAGAGTTCCCTTCTTGGGAACAATAATAGATTCCTTAGAAATGAGGATTTTTCTGACAGAGTTCAGAAAATCAAAACTTCTAAGCTCTTGTCAAGTACTTCATTCTGTTCCTCGTCCTTCCATAGCGCAGTGCATGGAAGTAATAGGATTGATGGTTGCAACAATGGACATAGTTCCTTTTGCACGAATTCATCTAAGACCATTACAACTGTGCATGCTCAGACAGTGGAATGGGGATTATACAGACTTGTCTCCGACGATTCAAGTAGATCAAAAGACCAGAGATTCACTCCGTTGGTGGCTGACCCTGGACAATCTGTCACAGGGAATGAGCTTCCGCAGACCAGAGTGGGTCATTGTCACGACCGACGCCAGCCTAGTGGGCTGGGGCGCGGTCTGGGAATCCCTGAAAGCTCAGGGTCTATGGTCTCGGGAAGAGTCTCTTCTCCCGATAAACATTCTGGAACTGAGAGCGATATTCAATGCTCTCAGAGCTTGGCCTCAACTAGCAAAGGCCAAATTCATAAGGTTTCAGTCAGACAACATGACGACCGTTGCATATATCAATCATCAGGGGGGAACAAGGAGTTCCCTGGCGATGAAAGAAGTGACCAAGATAATTCAATGGGCGGAGGATCACTCCTGCCACTTGTCTGCGATCCACATCCCAGGAGTGGAAAATTGGGAAGCGGATTTTCTGAGTCGTCAGACATTCCATCCGGGGGAGTGGGAACTCCATCCGGAAATCTTTGCCCAAATAACTCAATTATGGGGCATTCCAGACATGGATCTGATGGCGTCTCGTCATAACTTCAAGGTTCCTTGCTACGGGTCCAGATCCAGGGATCCCAAGGCGACTCTAGTAGATGCACTAGTAGCACCTTGGACCTTCAACCTAGCTTATGTATTCCCACCGTTTCCTCTCATCCCCAGGCTGGTAGCCAGGATCAATCAGGAGAGGGCCTCGGTGATCTTGATAGCTCCTGCGTGGCCACGCAGGACTTGGTATGCAGACCTGGTGAATATGTCATCGGCTCCACAATGGAAGCTACCTTTGAGACAGGACCTTCTTGTTCAGGGTCCATTCGAACATCCGAATCTGGTTTCCCTCCAACTGACGGCTTGGAGATTGAACGCTTGATTTTATCAAAGCTTGGGTTTTCAGATTCTGTAATAGATACTCTGATTCAGGCTAGAAAGCCTGTAACTAGAAAAATTTACCATAAAATATGGAAAAAATATATCTGTTGGTGTGAATCTAAAGGATTCCCATGGAACAAGATAAAAATTCCTAAGATTCTCTCCTTTCTACAAGAAGGTTTGGAGAAAGGATTATCTGCAAGTTCTCTGAAGGGACAGATCTCTGCTTTATCTGTTTTACTTCACAAAAGACTGGCAGCTGTGCCAGATGTTCAAGCATTTGTTCAGGCTCTGGTTAGGATCAAGCCTGTTTACAGACCTTTGACTCCTCCCTGGAGTCTAAATCTAGTTCTTTCAGTTCTTCAAGGGGTTCCGTTTGAACCCTTACATTCCGTAGATATTAAGTTATTATCTTGGAAAGTTTTGTTTTTGGTTGCAATTTCTTCTGCTAGAAAAGTTTCAGAGTTATCTGCTCTGCAGTGTTCTCCGCCCTATCTGGTGTTCCATGCAGATAAGGTGGTTTTGCGTACTAAGCCTGGTTTTCTTCCGAAAGTTGTTTCCAACAAAAATATTAACCAGGAGATAGTTGTACCTTCTTTGTGTCCGAATCCAGTTTCAAAGAAGGAACGTTTGTTACACAATTTGGACGTAGTCCGTGCTCTAAAATTCTATTTAGAGGCTACTAAAGATTTCAGACAAACATCTTCCTTGTTTGTTGTTTATTCTGGTAAAAGGAGAGGTCAAAAAGCGACTTCTACCTCTCTTTCCTTTTGGCTTAAAAGCATTATCCGATTGGCTTATGAGACTGCCGGACGGCAGCCTCCTGAAAGAATCACAGCTCACTCCACTAGGGCTGTGGCTTCCACATGGGCCTTCAAGAACGAGGCTTCTGTTGACCAGATATGTAAGGCAGCGACTTGGTCTTCACTGCACACTTTTGCCAAATTTTACAAATTTGATACTTTTGCTTCTTCGGAGGCTATTTTTGGGAGAAAGGTTTTGCAAGCCGTGGTGCCTTCCATTTAGGTGACCTGATTTGCTCCCTCCCTTCATCCGTGTCCTAAAGCTTTGGTATTGGTTCCCACAAGTAAGGATGACGCCGTGGACCGGACACACCAAAGTTGGAGAAAACAGAATTTATGCTTACCTGATAAATTACTTTCTCCAACGGTGTGTCCGGTCCACGGCCCGCCCTGGTTTTTTAATCAGGTCTGATGAATTATTTTCTCTAACTACAGTCACCACGGTATCATATGGTTTCTCCTATATATATTTCCTCCTGTCCGTCGGTCGAATGACTGGGGTGGGCGGAGCCTAGGAGGGATCATGTGACCAGCTTTGCTGGGACTCTTTGCCATTTCCTGTTGGGGAAGAGAATATCCCACAAGTAAGGATGACGCCGTGGACCGGACACACCGTTGGAGAAAGTAATTTATCAGGTAAGCATAAATTCTGTTTTTAGTTAGGCTGCAAGAGAATGACTGAGTATGATATGTGAGGGGAGGAGCTATATAGCAGCTCTGCTGGGTAATTCTCTTGCAGTTTCCTGTTAGGAAGAGATATATTCCATAAGTAATGGATGACCCGTGGACTGACTACACTTAACAGGAGAAATAAACACTCAATTATGTATAGTAGGCGCTCAAAGCAATAGGAAATGGAAACATATGTTTATACTATGTATATACTAACTGTCTAGAAAGGACAATATAGACCAATTTTAATAATAAATTAATTCTGAAATTTATTTTTCAAGTATAACATCAGTAAGTATATTGCATCAATCCTAAAAAATCACATTCACTTCACACCGGGTCTATATTGTTCAATATATAAAAAACACAATCTCACTCCAAACATACAATGCAATAAAAAAACAACACAATACAATACAATGCAATAAAAAAACAACATGCACAATGCCTAGTTTTAAAAAACAATGGTAACAATCTCTCTATCCGTACAAATTAAAATGTTTCCCAAGGTATCCTTTCTTTGGGGTTAAGTTCCGTATGTTTAAATCCCCACAATAGGGTATCCTTTTGAATGTAAATATATATCAATCTTAAAATGTCTTATTGACCTAAATGTTCCAATGTAATCACCCGTTATACCAGAGTTATTATTTCTGGAATGCTGTAGTGGATTAAATAGGCTCTATTTCCCCCGTCTCTCAAACGGAGCTGTCAGCGTTATGAATCACTTAGATGGGATGAGGTGGTTCTTATTTCCTCCAAAAGTCTCTGTCTGTTATATCAGCGTTATTGCCTAACTCAGAGTTCTGATTGACTTGACCTCTTTCCAATGTCTCTGTGTAAGCTGCCAGTTTTGTTACCTGACTTTATGATCCGACTCCGATCTCTCCTATGACCGCGGCTCCAATGCCTTCTGACGTCACCCTGTTTCCGGATCCCGTATGGTGACCGATATATATAAGAATAGAAATTTATTAATATATGGAATCCATAAAAAGTCAATAAAAATTCATAATGAATTAATCAAATTCTCTTTTACAAAACTTTTATAAAAATAACAATAAAAATAAGAATAATAAATAAAAAATAAAATATATCAGACATGTAATAAAAATTCTTTCACACTTATTCCTATATTCATAATTCATTCTTAATATGGTCCTGACTCCATCCTAAAAGTATCCAAATATTACAGAGTTAAAGTGAGGCATTACACATTAGCTGATAAATCTTTTTTGAAACCTATATAATTCATACTGTTTAGGATTTTTAAAAAAAATGGAATATTAATTTAAAAAGTCAGTTTTAAAAGGGATTGGGTTAAAAGGAGATTAAGTTAAAAAGATTATGTTAAAAATATTAAGTCAAAAAAGGGGCCAGCTCCAATTCTGAGTTTAACCCATTAGGGTACAGGGTATTAAAATTATAAATTAACTCTGCCTCTTTCTTTCCTTTCAGGTTGTGCAAGGAAAGAAACCTCTAACTTGTTTTCTCCATAAATCTTTTTCCCTATTTTCATTGTTCACTTTTTTCCTTTTAAATTCGCTGGGGGCCAGTATTGATTTAAAATTATTGGTTTTCTTATATACCATTCTCGGATACGGCGGGCAATTTATATCCAATAATTGGATCGTTCTTTATCAAGTGCCAATGTTTCATTAAAATTCTTTTGATGATCCCATGATCATCGCTATACGTAGTAATAAAGGGCACATCCAGCACATCCTTTTCTTGATTTTCTTTCCAATAGAGAATTCCTGTCTGTATTTCTAGCTCTCATTATAGCACTTTTTATGTTATCCTCTTTATAACATCTTTCTTTAAATCTACCCTCTAACACAGCTACTTGCTCCTCAAAATCTGTCAGTTTTGAACAGTTTTTTCGGATCCTTAGACATTGCCCAACTGGTATGTTCTCCTTCCACTTATAGTAGTGGCAGCTGGTGGCATGAATATAATTATTTGAATCAGTGGGTTAGAAATGTGCCCTGGTCATTATTTCTTCCTCATCTACCATTATATCTAAATCGAGGAACGTTATTTTATCTTTATTAATTTCATAGGTAAAGGTAAGACCTCTGTCATTGCTATTTATTTTGTTAAATAATTCTTTAAGGGTATCCTCACTTCCTCGCCAGATAATAAGAATATCGTCTATGTATCTTTTAAAAAGCACGAGACTCGCACCGAGCTCAGCAAATTGGAGGAACCTCTATTCCCAATCCCCCATAAAAAGATTTGCGTAGCTCGGTACGAATCTCGTGCCCATTGCTGTTCCCTCGATTTGTAGAAAGTAGTTACCATTAAACGAAAAATAATTATGTTCCAGGATGAAACGTATACTTTCTATTATAAAATCTCTCTGTTCTTCCACTATTTCCTTATCCTTAGACAAATAATTTTCAACTGCCTCTATTCCTAAATCATGTTTAATGTTAGTATAAAGTGACGACACGTCACAAGTAGCCAATAAGAACCCTTCTTCCCATTCAATATCTTTCAATAATCTTAAAACACTAGTTGAGTCTTTCAGGTAAGAGTCCAAGCTTACCACATACTTCTGCAGGAATTTATCCACATACTCAGATTCGCCGTAATCGAGTCTATCCCTGAGACTATTGGTCTACCGGGTGGATTGGTTAAGCTTTTATGAACTTTAGGTAAGAAATAAAATATTGGAATCTTGGGGTATTGTGGTTTAATATACATATATTCCTTATCTGTTAAAATCCCTTTTACTTTCTCTTTATCCAATATTCTCACTAGTTTGGTCATAAACTTCTTTGTAGAATCCATATCTAGTCTTCTATAAGTCTTCCTATCATTTAGAAGTCTTTCTGCTTCTTTTATATAATTTTTACTGTCCATAATTACTAAGCCTCCTCTTTTGTCCGCCATTTTAATTGTAATGTCATTGTTATTTTGGAGTTGTTCTAGTATTTCCCTATCTTTTTTTATTCAAGTTTTTCTTAAATTTTTTTATTTTTAAAACCCTCACTTTTTCGCAGATCAGCTAAAACCATTTTTTCAAATGTTTCGAGGTTGCTTCCTTTATCGTTTTTCGGGTAAAAATTGGACTTTAATTTTAATGCGGTGTGTTTGAATTTATCTTCAGTCTCCCTATCCATTTTAACATATCTTTCAATGGGATTTTTTAGAAAGAAACATTTGAGGGTTAAATTTCTCACATATTTTCTTACATTGATGTGGGTTTCAAACTTGTTCATGGCTTTAGATGGTGCAAAAGATAATCCTAATTTTAAAACTTTCTCTTCTTCCTTACTTAAAACTTTTTCACTTAAATTAAAAATCCCTATTTCTCTTGTTAAGTGTATCCAGTCCACGGATCATCCATTACTTATGGGATATTCTCCTTCCCAACAGGAAGTTGCAAGAGGATCACCCACAGCAGAGCTGCTATATAGCTTCTCCCCTAACTGTCATATCCAGTCATTCTCTTGCAAGCCTCAACCAAGATGGAGGTCGTAAGAGGAGTGTGGTGTTTTATACTTAGTTTATTCTTCAATCAAAAGTTTATTTTTAAATGGTGCCAGAGTGTACTGTTTATCTCAGGCAGTATTTAGAAGAAGAATCTGCCTGCATTTTCTATGATCTTAGCAGAAGTAACTAAGATCCATGGCTGTTCTCACATATTCTGAGGAGTGAGGTAACTTCAGAGAGGGAATGGCGTGCAGGTTTTCCTGCAATAAGATATGTGCAGTTAATATTTTTCTAGGGATGGAATTTGCTAGAAAATGCTGCTGATACTGAACTAATGTAAGTAAAGCCTTAAATGCAGTGAGAGCTACTGGTATCAGGCTTATTAATAGAGATGCATACTCTTATAAAAATGTAATATAAAACGTTTGCTGGCATGTTTAATCGTTTTTATATGTATTTGGTGATAAAACTTATTGGGGCCTAGTTTTTTTTCCACATGGCTGGCTTGAATTTTGCCTAGAAACAGTTTCCTTAGGCTTTCCACTGTTGTAATATGAGTGGGAGGGGCCTATTTTGCCGTTTTTTTGCACAGCAAAAATTACAGAGACAGACATCCAGCTTCTTCCTGCATGATCCAGGACATCTCTGGAGGGCTCAAAAGGCTTCAAAGTCGTTTTTGAGGGAGGTAAAAAGCCACAGTAGAGCTGTGGCAGTTGTTGTGACTGTTTAAAAAAACAACAAAAAAAACGTTTTTGTCTTTTATTATTCCGTTTTGGGTATTAAGGGGTTAATAATCCATTTGCAAGTGGGTGCAATGCTCTGCTATCTTGTTACATACACTGTAAAAATTTCGTTAGTGTAACTGCCTTTTTTCACTGTTATTTCAAATTTTGACAAAATTTGTGTTTCTTAAAGGTGCAGTAACGTTTTTTATATTGCTTGTAAACTTGTTTAAAGTGTTTTCCATGCTTGCTAGTCTCATTGCTAGTCTGTTTAAACATGTCTGACACAGAGGAAACTACTTGTTCATTATGTTTGAAAGCCATGGTGGAGCCCCATAGGAGAATGTGTACTAAATGTATTGATTTCACCTTAAACAGTAAAGATCAGTCTTTAACTATAAAATAAATATCACCAGAAGATTCTGACGAGGGGGAAGTTATGCCGACTAACTCTCCCCACGTGTTAGACACTTCGCCTCCCGTTCAGGGGATGCACGCTAATATGGCGCAATCATGAATAATACCCTGTCAGAGGTATTATCCAGGTTGCCTGAATTAAGAGGCAAGCGCGATTGCTCTGGGGTTAGGAGAAATACAGAGCGCGCAGATGCTGTAAGGGCCATGTCTGATACTGCGTCACAATATGCAGATCATGAGGACGGAGAGCTTCAGTCTGTGGGTGACATCTCTGATTCGGGGAAACCTGATTCAGAGATTTCTAATTTTAGATTTAAGCTTGAGAACCTCCGTGTGTTGCTTGGGGAGGTATTAGCTGCTCTGAATGACTGTAACACAGTTGCAGTACCAGAGAAATTGTGTAGGCTGGATAAATACTATGCGGTACCGGTGTGTACTGATGTTTTTCCTATACCTAAAAGGCTTACAGAAATTATTAGCAAGGAGTGGGATAGACCGGGTGTGCCTTTTTCCCCACCTCCTATATTTAGAAAAATGTTTCCAATAGACGCCACTACACGGGACTTATGGCAGACGGTCCCTAAGGTGGAGGGAGCAGTTTCTACTTTAGCAAAGCGTACTACTATCCCGGTTGAGGACAGTTGTGCTTTTTCAGATCCAATGGATAAAAAATTGGAGGGTTACCTTAAGAAAATGTTTATTCAACAAGGTTTTATTTTACAGCCCCTTGCATGCATTGCGCCTGTCACGGCCGCAACGGCATTCTGGTTTGAGGCCCTGGAAGAGGCCATCCATACAGCTCCATTGACTGAAATTATTGACAAGCTTAGAACACTTAAGCTAGCTAACTCATTTGTTTCTGATGCCTTTGTTCATTTGACTAAACTAATGGCTAAGAATTCTGGATTCGCCATCCAAGCGCGTAGGGCGCTATGGCTTAAATCCTGGTCAGCTGACGTGACTTCGAAGTCTAAATTACTCAACATTCCTTTCAAGGGGCAGACCTTATTCGGGCCTGGTTTGAAGGAAATTATTGCTGACATTACTGGAGGTAAGGGTCACACCCTTCCTCAGGACAGGGCCAAAGCAAAGGCCAAACAGTCAATTTTCGTGCCTTTCGAAATTTCAAGGCAGGTGCAGCATCAACTTCCTCCGCTTCAAAACAAGAGGGAACTTTTGCTCAATCTAAGCAGGCCTGGAAACCTAACCAGTCCTGGAACAAAGGCAAGCAGGCCAGAAAGCCTGCTGCTGCCTCTAAGACAGCATGAAGGAACGGCCCCCTAGCCGGCGACGGATCTAGTAGGGGGCAGACTTTCTCTCTTCGCCCAGGCATGGGCAAGAGATGTTCAGGATCCCTGGGCGTTGGAGATCATATCTCAGGGATATCTTCTGGACTTCAAAGCTTCCCCTCCACAAGGGAGATTTCATCTTTCAAGGCTATCTGCAAATCAGATAAAGAAAGAGGCATTCCTACGCTGTGTGCAAGACCTCCTAGTTATGGGAGTGATCCATCCAGTTCCGCGGACGCAACAAGGACAGGGTTTTTATTCTAATCTGTTTGTGGTTCAGGTTATCAAAACTTCTAAATGCTTGCCGTGTTCTTCACTCCATTCCGCGCCCTTCGGTAGCTCAGTGTATGGAGGTAATCGGCTTAATGGTAGCGGCAATGGACATAGTGCCATTTGCGCGCCTTCATCTCAGACCGCTGCAATTATGCATGCTGAGTCAGTGGAATGGGGATTACACAGATTTGTCCCCTCTGCTAAATCTGGATCAAGAGACCAGAGATTCTCTTCTCTGGTGGTTGTCACGGGTACACCTGTCCAAGGGTATGACCTTTCGCAGACCAGATTGGACAATTGTAACAACAGATGCCAGCGTTCTAGGTTGGGGTGCAGTCTGGAATTCCCTGAAGGCACAGGGATCGTGGACTCAGGAGGAGAAACTCCTTCCAATAAATATTCTGGAGTTAAGAGCGATATTCAATGCTCTTCTGGCTTGGCCTCAGTTAGCAACTCTGAGGTTCATCAGATTTCAGTCGGACAACATCACGACTGTGGCTTACATCAACCATCAAGGGGGAACCAGGAGTTCCCTAGCGATGTTAGAAGTCTCAAAAATAATTCGCTGGGCAGAGTACCACTCTTGCCACCTGTCAGCAATCCATATCCCAGGCGTGGAGAACTGGGAGGCGGATTTTCTAAGTCGTCAGACTTTCCATCCGGGGGAGTGGGAACTCCATCCGGAGGTGTTTGCTCAGTTGATTCATCGTTGGGACAAACAGAGTTGGATCTCATGGCGTCTCGCCAGAACGCCAAGCTTCCTTGTTACGGATCCAGGTCCAGGGACCCAGAAGCGACGCTGATAGATGCTCTAGCAGCGCCTTGGTTCTTCAGCCTGGCTTATGTGTTTCCACCGTTTCCTCTGCTCCCTCGACTGATTGCCAATATCAAACAGGAGAGAGCATCGGTGATTCTGATAGCACCTGCGTGGCCACGCAGGACTTGGTATGCAGACCTAGTGGACATGTCATCCTTTCCACCATGGACTCTGCCTCTAAGACAGGACCTTCTGATACAAGGTCCTTTCAACCATCCAAATCTAATTTCTCTGAGACTGACTGCATGGAGATTGAACGCTTGATTCTATCAAAGCGTGGCTTCTCCGAGTCAGTCATTGATACTTTAATACAGGCACGAAAGCCTGTTACCAGGAAAATCTACCACAAGATATGGAGTAAATATCTTTATTGGTGTGAATCCAAGAATTACTCATGGAGTAAGGTTAGGATTCCTAGAATATTGTCTTTTCTCCAAGAGGGCTTGGACAAAGGATTATCAGCTATTTCCTTAAAGGGACAGATTTCTGCTCTGTCTATTCTTTTGCACAAGCGTCTGGCAGAGGTTCCAGACGTCCAGGCATTTTGCCAGGCTTTGGTTAGAATTAAGCCTGTGTTTAAACCTGTTGCTCCCCCGTGGAGCTTAAACTTGGTTCTTAAAGTTCTTCAAGGAGTTCCGTTGGAACCCCTTCATTCCATTGATATTAAACTTTTATTTTGGAAAGTTCTGTTTTTGATGGCTATTTCCTCGGCTCGGAGAGTCTCTGAGCTATCTGCCTTACAATGTGATTCTCCTTATCTGATTTTTCATGCAGATAAGGTAGTCCTGCGTACCAAACCTGGGTTTTTACATAAGGTGGTTTCTAACAAGAATATCAATCAAGAGATTGTTGTTCCATCATTGTGTCCTAATCCTTCTTCAAAGAAGGAACGTCTTTTACATAATCTGGACGTAGTCCGTGCCTTGAAGTTTTACTTACAAGCTACTAAAGATTTTCGTCAAACATCTACCCTGTTTGTCGTTTACTCTGGACAGAGGAGAGGTCAAAAAGCTTCGGCAACCTCTCTTTCCTTTTGGCTTCGGAGCATAATACGCCTAGCCTATGAGACTGCTGGACAGCAGCCTCCTGAAAGGATTACAGCTCATTCTACTAGAGCTGTGGCTTCCACCTGGGCCTTTAAAAATGAGGCCTCTGTTGAACAGATTTGCAAGGCCGCGACTTGGTCTTTGCTTCACACTTTTTCCAAATTTTACAAATTGCTTCTTCGGAGGCTGTTTTTGGGAGAAAGGTTCTTCAGGCAGTGGTTCCTTCCGCTTAATCCTGCCTTGTCCCTCCCATCATCCGTGTACTTTAGCTTTGGTATTGGTATCCCATAAGTAATGGATGATCCGTGGACTGGATACACTTAACAAGAGAAAACATAATTTATGCTTACCTGATAAATTTATTTCTCTTGTAGTGTATCCAGTCCACGGCCCGCCCTGTCCTTTTAAGGCAGGTCTAAATTTTAATTAAACTGCAGTCACCACTGCACCCTATGGTTTCTCCTTTCTCTGTTTGTTTTCGGTCGAATGACTGGATATGACAGTTAGGGGAGGAGCTATATAGCAGCTCTGCTGTGGGTGATCCTCTTGCAACTTCCTGTTGGGAAGGAGAATATCCCATAAGTAATGGATGATCCGTGGACTGGATACACTACAAGAGATCAGAATATCATTCCAAAAGGTCTGAAATTAAGGAAAAGTTGTACATTTGACCTAAGTGAACATTTACAGGCAGAATGGGATGATATTCTCAAAGAAGCATCAAAAGGATTGATTAGAGTTATCAAAAAATCTAGAAATGAAAGTATTGAACAGATCAATACTGAGATTTTAAATATTAAAGAAAAATTAGAGGTGGTAAAGGAAGATCAGGTCCTAAGAGATAGACAACAAGTAATTATTGAAAGATTGGAAAATGTAAAAAAAGAAATTATAATGATTAAATACAAGAAATTTGAAAGGGACATCACTGAATCATCTAACATTCAGGTAGAAGTAGAAAGGACTGATGTAGTGGAAGACCCTAATGTTCAAATGGAAGAAAATAAATCTTGGGAGAAAGTAAATAGGAGAAAGAATAATTATCAAAATAGAGCTTATAAACATAATGAAGAGGGATATGGAAGTCATAGGAACATGTATCATAGAAATAGGAATCAAGGATGGGGGAATCGTAATCAAGAAAGAGGATACAATCACTATAACAACCAATATAATGGGCAGAGTTATTTTAGGGGAAGAGAAAATTATTGGAGGGGAAACTATAATATGTACAGAAATGAAAACCAGGATGGTACATATAGGAATGGAAATCATAATAATAGGACATATAGGAATGGAGGATATTATGAAAGAGAAGAGGGGAGAGCCCCATATCAGGGAAGATTTGACCAACAAAGAGAGAGAGAGGACAGGAGGTGGGATAATCGCCAATTAGAAGTATCTACCTCTAATAGATTTACCCCCCTAAGTACCCAGGATACACATAAACATAATATTAATATCAATGGGAACGAAATTGATTTAACTAAAGAAAAGAAGGCTTTTTTAGGCCAAAGTCCCCTAAGGGAGGGACATCCATTACCCTTAAAAAATATGAAAGGACCAGAAAAGGAAGAAAAAATAGTAGAGGAGTTAGAGGAGTTAGAGGAGGAAGGAGAAAAAAAGGAAGCAAAAAGGCAGAAATAGAAGGAAGAAAAATAGGGATTTTTAATTTAAGTGAAAAAGTTTTAAGTAAGGAAGAAGAGAAAGTTTTAAATTTAGGATTATCTTTTGCACCGTCTAAAGCCATGAACAAGTTTGAAACCCACATCAATGTAAGAAAATATGTGAGAAATTTAACCCTCAAATGTTTTTTTCTAAAAAATCCCATTGAAAGATATTCAAACACACCGCATTAAAATTAAAGTCCAATTTTTACCCGAAAAACGATAAAGGAAGCAACCTCGAAACATTTGAAAAAATGGTTTTAGCTGATCTGCGAAAAAGTGAGAGTTTTAAAAATAAATAAAATTTAAGAAAAACTTGAATAAAAAAGATAGGGAAATACTAGAACAACTCCAAAATAACAATGACATTACAATTAAAATGGCGGACAAAGGAGGAGGCTTAGTAATTATGGACAGTAAAAATTAAATCAAAGAAGCAGAAAGACTTCTAAATGATAGGAAGACTTATAGAAGACTAGATATGGATCCTACAAAGAAGTTTATGACCAACCTAGTGAGAATATTGGATAAAGGGAAAGAAAAAGGGATTTTAACAGATAAGGAATACAGGGAGTGCAGAATTATTAGGCAAGTTGTATTTTTGAGGATTAATTTTATTATTGAACAACAACCATGTTCTCAATGAACCCAAAAAACTCATTAATATCAAAGCTGAATAGTTTTGGAAGTAGTTTTTAGTTTGTTTTTAGTTATAGCTATTTTAGGGGGATATCTGTGTGTGCAGGTGACTATTACTGTGCATAATTATTAGGCAACTTGACAAAAAACAAATATATACCCATTTCAATTATTTATTTTTACCAGTGAAACCAATATAACATCTCAACATTCACAAATATACATTTCTGACATTCAAAAACAAAACAAAAACAAATCAGTGACCAATATAGCCACCTTTCTTTGCAAGGACACTCAAAAGCCTGCCATCCATGGATTCTGTCAGTGTTTTGATCTGTTCACCATCAACATTGCGTGCAGCAGCAACCACAGCCTCCCAGACACTGTTCAGAGAGGTGTACTGTTTTCCCTCCTTGTAAATCTCACATATGATGATGGACCACAGGTTCTCAATGGAGTTCAGATCAGGTGAACAAGGAGGCCATGTCATTAGATTTTCTTCTTTTATACCCTTTCTTGCCAGCCACGCTGTGGAGTACTTGGACGCATGTGATGGAGCATTGTCCTGCATGAAAATCATGTTTTTCTTGAAGGATGCAGACTTCTTCCTGTACCACTGCTTGAAGAAGGTGTCTTCCAGAAACTGGCAGTAGGACTGGGAGTTGAGCTTGACTCCATCCTCAACCTGAAAAGGCCCCACAAGCTCATCTTTGATGATACCAGCCCAAACCAGTACTCCACCTCCACCTTGCTGGCGTCTTAGTCGGACTGGAGCTCTCTGTCCTTTACCAATCCAGCCAGGTGCCTAATAATTCTGCACTCCCTGTATATGTATATTAAACCACAATACCCCAAGATTCCAATATTTTATTTCTTAACTAAAGTTCATAAAAGCTTAACCAATCCACCCGGTAGACCAATAGTCTCAGGGATAGAGTTGATTACGGCGAATCTATCTGAGTATGTGGATAAATTCCTGCAGAAGTATGTGGTAAGCTTGGACTCTTACTTGAAAGACTCAACTAGGGTTTTAAGATTATTGAAAGATATTGAATGGGAGGAAGGGTTCTTATTGGCTACTTGTGACGTGTCGTCACTTTATACTAA
This sequence comes from Bombina bombina, assembly GCF_027579735.1. NCBI lineage: Eukaryota > Metazoa > Chordata > Amphibia > Anura > Bombinatoridae > Bombina > Bombina bombina. The sequence continues at coordinate 561,119,014 of NC_069504.1, forward strand.
CAATAAACATGATTTAGGAATAGAGGCAGTTGAAAATTATTTGTCTAAGGATAAGGAAATAGTGGAAGAACAGAGAGATTTTATAATAGAAAGTATACGTTTCATCCTGGAACATAATTATTTTTTGTTTAATGGGAACTACTTTCTACAAATCGAGTTAACAGCAATGGGCACGAGATTCGCACTGAGCTACACAAATCTTTTTATGGGGGATTGAGAACAGAGGTTCCTCCAATTTGCTGAGCTTGGTGCGAGTCTCATGCTTTTTAAAAGATACATAGACAATATTTTAATTATCTGGCGAGGGAGTGAGGATACCCTTAAAGAATTATTTAACACAATGAATAGCGATGACAGAGGTCTTACCTTTACCTATGAAATTAATAAAGATAAAATAACATTCCTCGATTTAGATATAATGTAGATAAGGAAGAAATAATGACCAGGACACATTTCAAACCCACTGATTCAAATATTTATATTCATGCCACCAGCTGCCACTACTATAAGTGGAAGGAGAACATACCAGTTGGGCAATGTCTAAGGATCCGAAAAAACTGTTCAAAACTGACAGATTTTGAGGAGCAAGTAGCTGTGTTAGAGGGTAGATTTAAAGAAAGATGTTATAAAGAGGATAACATAAAAAGTGCTATAATGAGAGCTAGAAATACAGACAGGAATTCTCTATTGGAATATAAGAGGAAAGAAAATCAAGAAAAGGATGTGCTGGATGTGCCCTTTATTACTACGTATAGCGATGATCATGGGATCATCAAAAGAATTTTAAGGAAACATTGGCACTTGATAAAGAACGATCCAATTATTGGAGATAAATTGCCCCCGTATCCGAGAATGGTATATAAGAAAACCAATAATTTTAAATCAATACTGGCCCCCAGCGAATTTAAAAGGAAAAAAGTGAACAATGAAAATAGGGAAACAGATTTATGGAGAAAACAAGTTAGAGGTTTCTTTCCTTGCACAGCCTGCAAATCTTGTAGAAGTGGTATAAAAAAAAAAACATTGCAATTCCTGGCACAGACAAAGAATACATTATTAAGGATACAATTAGATGCAACAGTAAGGGGGTAGTATACATGCTACAATGTTCCTGCAATCTATTATATATAGGTGAAACAACCAGGATGCTCAGAGATAGAATTAGGGAGCATCTCTGGCACATAGAAAAAGGCAATTTGGAGACTCATTTATACCAACATTTTAGAGAAGTGCATAAAAATAATATAAAAGATTTTAAGTTTTGGGGCCTCTGCTTAGTGCGGAACAACTGGAGGGGAGGGAATTTTGAAAATAAACTTTTAAAGAAAGAGGCAGAGTTAATTTATAATTTTAATACCCTGTACCCTAATGGGTTAAACTCATTTTTTGACTTAATATTTTTAACATAATCTTTTTAACTTAATCTCCTTTTAACCCAATCCCTTTTAAAACTGACTTTTTAAATTAATATTCCATTTTTAAAAAAAATCCTACACAGTATGAATTATATAGGTTTCAAAAAAGATTTATCAGCTAATGTGTAATGCCTCACTTTAACTCTGTAATTTTTGGATACTTTTAGGATGGAGTCAGGACCATATGAATTATGAATATAGGAATAAGTGTGAAAGAATTTTTATTACATGTCTTATATATTTTATTTTTTATTTATTATTCTTATTTTTATTGTTATTTTTTTTTTTCAAATATCTTTTTATTGTTGTCCGGTAAAGCAATACACACATTCCAGTTATTACATTTTGTGCAGCCATCATGTCCAGTGACACGATTTACATTGCAGTTCATAAATGAAATACAGTATAACACAAAGTAATGTCACATTGTGGGGTGTAGAATATTTTCTTCTTTTGTCCACACTTTGTTTCTATCTTACATGATATCTATCTGGTCTGTGTGATTACACTTCCCCAACATAATCTTTTTCCATTATCTTTATCACAAATAAGTCTAAACCTATATTTAACCTAATCTAACTAATAACATTAATAAACCTAAAAATCTAATATTATTACTCTTGAGGCCCAGCGGAGGAGAGAAAAAAAAAAAAAAAAAAAAAGGGGAGAGAAGGGGAGGAGGAAAGGAGGGGAGTCATTCCACTTACGGAGTAATTGTCGTTTAAAATAAATGTGCCCACTCCCCTCTCAGTTCCGCTTCAGTAAAAAGAGTCCTTAAATGGGGCCAGAATCAGTCTCTGAATCTCCAATTCAATGGTAAGTATGAGTCTGCGCCATTTACGCAGGAATAAACCCAGCCTGTTCTGAACATCCATCCTACCATCCATTTGTTCCGTAAATATCTGTGTTCTAAGTAGGTTCCTAAAGCCCGCAAAGGAAGGGCCCTTCCTTATTGTCCAGTTTTTTAAGATACATTTTCTAGCTAACAGTAGTACTAGACTCAATACTGCGTCCTGTTGTCTGTGTTGTGTTTCCCAGTGTAAAAAGAGGATAGTTTCTGGACTGAGCGTGAGGTGTATCTGTAAGGACTTATTAATCCAGTATTGTATTTTATTCCAGTATTGTCTGACTGACGGACATTCCCACATATAATGTAAGAGAGTAGGGGCCTCTACTGCACATCTCACGCATTGGTTAGGACGCATAGGCACCCATTTGGCTAGTGTTCTTGGTGTGAGATAGGCCCTATGGAGGAAACGTATCTGGGATTCCCTGTACATGGCAGACAACGTGGCTGATTTAGTTCGTTCGAGGCCTCTTCTTATGTCGTCCCAAGTAATGCCCTCAATTCCTACACGGGACCACCCTGCTTGCACTGAGTCCCTTGTGCTCTGTGCTCTTGCTGTATGAGTGTTTGATAGATTTCCGATAGGGAAAACTTACCCATTGTGTACAGTGTTTGTGAAATGCGGAAGGGTGAACCCTCCCAAAATTCAGGTGCGTTCCGAGTTAGATTATTGATATAGTGGCGTACCTGTAGAAAGGCAAAGAAATGTGTTCTCGGTATCCCAAACTCTCTCTGTAAGGCACCAACATTTTTAACCTCTTTTGTTAGCGGGGTTAATAATTGTTTAAGTGATTTCAGTCCTTTCTGTTCCCAGACCACAAAGGGTGGGTTTCCGAACCCGCCGGGAAGTCTGGGTTTTTGACAATAGGCAGGTAGCTTGAAGCATGGCAGGATTTCTTCAGAAACTTATGAGCCTGATGCCAAGCCTTTAATGGTTCGCTGAATAACATATTAAGGCCCAGAGCCCTCACAGATCTCATGTTTGAGATGTGTGGTAGGTATGCCAGGGAGACGTCCCCCAAAACAGCCTGCTCCAGAGAGGGTCGACAAAAATGATGAGTTCCCACCTGCCAGTCCAGTACTAGGCGAATTAGGGCTGCCCAGTTGTACAACCTGAAGTCTGGCAAAGCCAGGCCCCCATTAAGAAAACCCATGCTCAATTTTTCCCTCGAGATCCGTGGCTTACCCCCCTTCCAAATGAAGCGGGTCGCTGCTGAGTTTAGCATTTTGACGTCTGCTTTGCTTAAGAGTAGAGGAAGCATAAGAAGCGGATAAAGAAGGGGGGGGAGTATCACCATTTTAAGAAGATTGATCCTACCTGAGAGTGACAAAGGAAGCGATCTCCAGCTATTCATCTGCGCCTGCAGTTTTGCGCATACAGGTGTCAAATTATTAGCGTATAGCTTGTTTGGGTTTGCAGAAATCTTAATGCCAAGATATGTGATATCATGTTTAGCCACCGAGAACGGAAATTCCCCGCTTGAGTCAACTTTTCTGAGGAGCCACAGGATCTCAGATTTATGCATATTGACTTTATAGCCTGAGAACCGGCCAAAGTCGGTGAGGGTTTCTAGTATATGCGGTATATATGTGTGGGGATTTTGTACAAACAAGAGCATATCGTCCGCATATAGCGCCAGATGCTGTGGGTGTCCTGCCAAATCTATGCCAGGAAAGACCTGTTTTAGCTTGATAGCCAGCGGTTCCAGGGCAATGTTAAAGAGGAGGGGTGATAAGGGGCAACCCTGTCGGGTTCCTCTATGTAAATAAATGTTTGCCGAGAATGTATTGTTAACTAGTATATTAGCAAAGGGGGCACGGTACAAATTTTTGATAAAAGTTAGAAAGGGGCCAGAAGCGAGCCTTAGCCATGGTGTAGAAAAGGTGGTCCCACTCCACTCGGTCGAAGGCCTTCTCTGCGTCAAGCGACAGCAGGAAGGCCTCTGTGTCATCTCTCACTACATCACTCTTCCTTTTGGTCCAAAAGTTTTGAATGACCTGTAGAACCCTACGAACATTGACCACTGACGATCTTGCATACATGAATCCCGTTTGATCCATGTGAATGATGTCAGGTAGTATAAATTTAAGTCTTTCTGCCAAAAGTTTAGTTAATATCTTGTAGTCAGAGTTTAGTAAAGAGATTGGCCGGTAGGACTCTGGTAGAACGCTGTCCTTCCCCGGCTTGGGTATGAGAGTGATATATGCCGCGGAGAATTCCGGTACCGGTGCTTTCTCCCCCTCGAAGTAAGTAGTGTATAAACTCGCCAGTGTCGTGGAGACCTGATCCTTTAGGAGCCGATAGAATTCTATCGGTAATCCGTCCGGGCCTGAGGCTTTGCCCAGCGACATGGACATTATCGTTCTCTGGATCTCCTCTTCCCCTATGGGGGCATTTAGTTTCTCCAGTTGAGAATCTGAGATCTGTGGAAAGTTGATATTTTCCCAAAACGTATCTTTTAGTTCGGCGTTTGGGGAGCCCTCACTGGCATAAAGAGTGGTATAATAAGACGCGAATGTTTCAGCTATTGAATCAGCGTCTTTCACTAATTTTCCCTGCCTTTTCATGGCTGGGATATGTTTGGAGGATGTGTTCATATTCACTAACGCTGCCATGAGCTTCCCTGACTTATCCCCAAATCTATAATATTTACCCCTGGTTCGCAGGAGAGCCTGTGAGGCCTGGTTGGCCAGTAAGGCATCATATTCCTTTTTTGTGTCAATGTAATTGCGGTAATTGAGACTAGAGGGGGTCGCACAGTAGGTGCAGTAAATCTCCGCTAGACGATCTCTCAGTTTCCTAAGTTTTTCGGTGGATTGCTTTTTCCTGCGTGCCAAGTAGGCAACAATGTTGCCCGACAAGACAGCCTTAGCGGTTGCCCAGAATAGTTCCGGTGAACTTATATGCTGTGCATTGTTTACCCGGTAGTCATCCCAACAATGAGTTAGGTGGCTCTGGAATTCCTGGGAATACAGTAAGTATTTTGGGAATTTAAGGGTTCGTCTATTGCAAACCGACGGGTTCTTATCTATGAAAAGCGCTATGGGTGCATGGTCTGAAACCGCCACTTCCCCAATTTTGGTGTCTATGGTACGTGTAATGAGAGAGTTTGAAATTAGAAACATATCTATGCGGGACATAGAGGGTGATGCACGTGATGCACAGGTGTAATCTTTCCCATCAGGGTTCAGTTGCCTCAATATGTCCACCACGCCCAGGGAGTTCTCCAGTAGAGCAAAATTATCCTTTTCAAATTTTTCTGAGATTTTAGCCGTCTTTCTAGGTTTCCCGCTATGTGTCCCTCTTAACCTATCACAAAGGGGATTAGGAGTGAGATTAAAATCACCCCCCAGTATAATGTGTGTACCCAGGTAGGGAGAGAGGACTGTTACAATGTTATTCCAAAACCCCCTATCTTTTAAGTTCGGGGCATAGATGTTGCAAAGTGTATAGGTTTGCTCTGCAACACATATTTGCACTATTATATATCTGCCTTCCGGGTCTTTGAGCACTTCCCTAACCTCGTGTTCAAGTCTTTTACCTAGGAGTATTGCGACCCCCCTACTGGCAGAGCTATATGAGGCGTATTCAACCCTCCCCACCCAGTCAGATCTCAACTTCTCATGTTCTGCATCTAAAAGATGCGTGTCTTGAAGAAATGCGATCTCTGCTTTTTTTTTTTTTCTCCTAAGCTGTGTGAGTATTGTTTTTCTTTTTATTGGGGAATGAATGCCCCCAATGTTCCAGGAATAGACGTTAAATTTTAATGTTTAACTGGATCCTGTATCTTGTTTTGGGATCTGTATATAAATATGTGAATAATGTCCCAAGTGTGAGGGTATGAAAGGGGAAGGATAGGAGGGGGAAGAGAGGGCAAAAAAAATAAAAAAATAATTTCTCACTGTAGTGGTCAGACTCCCGGTTCAGTCCTCCACCACTATGAACCACCGCCAGGCCTCTACTAGCATCTCTAAGTAACAGTAGTTCTAAAATGAAGAAACATAGAAGAATTGTTACCCTGACATATTTCGTGAACTGTTTAACATGCATGTGGAGAAGCAGTAGAAGAACAATAAGAACTTTCATACAGGTTGTAATAGATTCCATAAGTCGGACTATGTCCAAGTGAGTTATAACCTGTAAATAATGCATATAGACATATGTGTTCAAAAACTATGAAACATTTAACAGATGGATTGCTTCGTTCCAATAACCAAGCGAGCATATTAGATCTCTCATCAGCACTGTACATTCTGACCTAACCTGTGCTTGGGGTGTAATTAGGAACGGAGGGTTATAAAGGCTTACATCCCATCCGAACTCACACATAAATGATCCTTCTCCTTTGCTTATGCGTTCTAAGTGCCCTGAACCTTGAAAGTAACCTATGGTAACATACAACAATATAAAACTCCAACTTAAACTTAACTTCAAAGCTCTGGGTCCGCGTGTAACCGCAGACCCATTGTCAATTATTTCAGTGGCCATCAGGACAGACTATTTGATTTGAAACCTAGGGTGAGTCCCTATTTAAGTAAGATGTCTCAGACTCTTATTCCGCTACAGTTTCAACCCTCCTCCCCTCTTGGATGATTCTGGCGTGGGCTGCGTGGGGGGCCCCCCCCATCTTCTAGGAAATTTTGAGCTGCAGTGGGGTTGTCAAAAAATTTTGGGCCTCTGGGGGTCATAATTTTAAGCCTAGCTGGGTATAGCAGGAAGGCTTGTCTACCCTCCCTATGAAGTTGTGAGCAGATTGGTGAAAATTCCCTTCGGCGTTTCATAAGGTCCACCGAGAAATCTTGAAACAGGAGCAAGCGTGCATTTTCATACATCACATTGTCCATTTTTCTGTAAGCTCTTAATAATGCCGTTTTGGTCTGGAAATGTAGAAACTTGATCATGATTGGCCGGGGTTGGGGTAAGTTATCTAAGCCAGCCCTTTCTGGACCTACCCTATGAGCACGTTCCACCCCACCCTCAAGATCCTGTGTAGGTATCTTCAGTAATGTGGGGAGTATATTTTCAACAAAGTGGATGATGTCTGCTGGTTTACTGATTCGGGGAGACCCAAGAGGCGCACATTATTGCATCTCAACCTATTTTCCAGGTCATCTATTTTTAATTGCAGGGTCACGGCTTGTCTCTCTAAGGATTCAATTTTATTTGAGTTAGATACATTAGAATCTTCCAAGTCAGAGATTCTATTCTCAGCTTCTGCTACACGTGTGGAGAACTGTTTAACATCGTCTGTGAGAGTATCAACCCCCCTCTGCAAATTATCAATTTTGGGCATAAATAGTAAAGATATCTGTTTAACAATGGGGTGTGTGTCAAGTGAAACGTTATCTGGGCAATTGTTTGTACTAGCTCCCGCGTTAGAGGAGTCAGCTCCAGATTTATTTCTGCCAGAGCTAGTATTTGTTAAGTATTTCTCCATATACCTTTACAAGTGACAAAACGGTTAACATATGCAGATGTTATTCTAACAGTAGGCTAGTAAGACCCCTTTCAACCAAAATATGACACAGTGTATGTGAATGACTTAACCAGTACTAGCAATGTCCTATCACTGAGGGAAACCAAGTGTTAGTGGAAGAAAGGCATGGGTTAGTACAGATAAACAACACAATAATGGTTATACAGTTTATACCACTCTTCCCCCTCCAGAGTAAATGGGGGGCAACACAAGACTGTCAGCACAGCGTCCTTCATATGCCCCTTCAGGAGGGCGAAAGCCCTGTGTTTGGTTGTATATGGGTTGAGGGTAGCAGTGTTGTTTGGTAACACAGTCTTTCAGTTTGCTACGGCTTGGCAGTTCTGACTATGGAAAGGTCTTGCAAGGGTCAAGGGTCCTGCTTTTAGTAATGTCCCCTGAGGTGTGTTGTGTCTCCAGTACTACCAGTTCTAGGACTCACTCATGTGGTGGCAGGGTTAACGTCTGCCATTAAAGGTGTGATAAATGCGGCCTGTAGTAGAAATTACACAGTGTCACTACCAGGAGTGCGAGTGGGTGGTCAGGTGGGCTGAATGGTATACCCAAGAGTTAAACTGAAACTTGTTCCCAGGTTCTTTTTATGCAAAGCCTTGCAAAGTCCAAGCTATCTGATCCTGGTGATTTCCTTTGGGGAATGCTGTGTACTCGCTGCTGGCAGTTACCTTAGCTCCGGCCTCTCTCCTACAATGCTAGGCCCAGTGTTTGTAGCTATAAGGCCGTTTTTCCCAGTCCCATAAATAGAGTATTGGCGTAGCAGTGTGTAAATGTCCCCAGGAGCAGAGATGTTAGCTGTAGTAGCGGTTTCCCCAGCAGCATGTGAGTGCAAAGCTTTACTTTACCCAGTGTGTGCTCCGGAACCCGCCAGAGTGTAGGGCCTCTCCTTCAAGATGGCGCCTGTTTTCGCGCCAGTCGGAGCTCACTCCGTAGCTTGCGCCCCAGTGGGATCAGTCTGGCCGGGTCGGCCGATGCCGTGTCAGCAGGTCCACCTCAGAATTGGGCAGTCAGCGAACTGGGTGAGTGTTCCTGGAGCAGCGTAAAGGTAGAAGAGGGCCGTAGTCCACGTGGGGTTGCGGCAGAGCTTTCCTCTCGGCAGGTGTCTCCCCGATGGGGTTAGTCTCCCTCTGAGCAGTACCACTGATCCGAGCTGGTAAGCAAGTCCTGTTGTTGCCTCCGGTGGAGTGGATTTTTAGTGCGCCCCTTCAGCGCTTCTTGTGAGACTGTGACTTCGGTGGCGGAGCGGTGTACGGCTCCAGAACTAAATGCGGAGGGGGGTCTCTCCCGCTTCTCCTCCGATCCGGGCAGCAAACTTCTGCCTAGGGGTTATTAGTGACCACAGGGGATATAATAGCAAGGCAAGAGGCAGCCCAAAATAGGTTTTAAAGTTAGTTTTTGTGCTGCTGTATGCGGAGCTCCCTTCGCCTGCTGCTTCTCCCTTGGCCCTCCCACCGGAAGTCTTTTATTGTTATTTTTATAAAAATTTTGTAAAAGAGAATTTGATTAATTCATTATGAATTTTTATTGACTTTTTATGGATTCCATATATTAATAAATTGCTATTCTTTTATATATATATATATATATATATATATATATATATATATATATTCCAATGGATTGTCCCCACTTGTAGCGCAAAAAATCTCTCTCCAAAGAAAAGTAAAACTTCCTTTATTGTAGTAACAAAAGTAAAAACATGACAGCCTACACACGACTGTAATAAAGCACTTAATGTAAAAACACAGTGTCAGTGATCTGAACCACATGCAGACATGTTTCGTGCAGTTGCGCACTTGATCACTGCTTGAAAGCAATCCTTACATTAAAAGCAGATGTAGAACATGAAAAAATAGTCTCTATACTTTACAGAAAGCCAACAGCAGGCAATACTACACTTTTATACAAATCATGTCACCCGAGACATGTGCTACAAGGAATACCAAAGGGTGAATTCATTAGGGCCAAAAGAAATTGCTCTAATGAGGAAGATTATAATAAACAGTGTAAAATTATTGAAGAAAGACTAAAACAGAGAGGATATAATGAAGGCACTTTAATTAAAGCAAAAGAAAGTGTTCAGCAAAAAACTAGGGAGGATTTACTAAAATATAAAAGGAAAGATGCAAAAAAAAGGGACACTGAGAAACCCAGGTTTATAACTACCTATAGTACTGATTTTAAAAACATCAGCAAAATCATTAAAGATACTGTACCTGTGTTATATTCAGATCCAGTACTAAAAATTATAATGGAAGAGGGTGTAGATATTATACCCAAAAGAGGAAAAACACTTTCAAACTACCTCTCTCCATCTAATCTTCCAATAAAACACAATAAATGCTGGCTAAAAGAGAGAAAGGGATTCTTTAGATGCAGGAGAAATATATGTAAAACTTGTAACCATGTCATTGAGGGCGATACTTTTTCTTCATCTGCTACCCAGCAAGACTATAAAATTAAGTATTACATAAATTGTTCAACTACACATGTAGTATATTTACTTACGTGTGATCTCTGTAAAATTAACTATGTAGGTAAAACCAAGCGTAGCATTAAAGATAGGTTTCTTCAGCACCTCAGATCAATAGAGGATGATGACACCGACACACCAGTGTCGAGACATTTTAAAAGTCAACATAATTCAGATGTGTCTTTATTAAAAATTCAAGGTATAGATCATGTTCCTCTATGGAAACGAGGAGGAGACAGAGAAGATAAACTTAACAAACGTGAAGTCTTCTGGATTTTCACATTAAAAACATGTAATCCATTAGGTCTCAATATGCGTAGAGACCTGGATCTTTTTGTGAATTAATATATACACAACAGCTTTTCTTTTAGATAAGGAAAAGGGGAGAAATAATATATGGCCATCATATAAGTCTTAAACAATAAATTATTTTTACATATATTGTAAACTCTAAACCTTACTCTAGAAATAAATTTAACATTTTTTGTATGACACATAGTGTCATATATAAATTACATCAAAGTACTACAGTTGAAAGACTGCAATTTTATCTAGTGGTATAAGATATACTTATGAGAAATGAGGCAAAGACATAAGGTAATTTTTAATGTATAAAAGTTAACATCATATTATTAATATACATGTAGAAGAGAAAAAATTCTTAATATATAAAAGTTAACATCATATTATTATTAATATACATGTAGAAGAGAAAAAAATTTCTGCAAATGTATTAAATAACTTTTTGAAACATGTTCTTCAACAAAGGATAGGCAGTAAAGAGAGAGTTCAAGCACACAGTGTCTAACATTTACAAATGTCTCTTTAAGAAAAGTGCTATAAAGCAGGTGTGATCAGGATTGCTTTCAAGCAGTGATCAAGTGCGCAACTGCACGAAACATGTCTGCATGTGGTTCAGATCACTGACACTGTGTTTTTACATTAAGTGCTTTATTACAGTCGTGTGTAGGCTGTCATGTTTTTACTTTTGTTACTACAATAAAGGAAGTTTTACTTTTCTTTGGAGAGAGATTTTTTGCGCTACAAGTGGGGACAATCCATTGGAATATATTCTATTTACTCAGACGCTGACTACAGACCGGCTCAGTCTCCACAGCTGCAGATCTCCATACACCCTGAGCCAATTGCTCCCCAGCGTGTTACCGGACAGTGAGTGGTATACAGGTACCTTTTGAAATTATATTGCTAAAGTCTATGTGTGCGCTACTTACTTACAAAGTGTTCTTTTATATATATATATATATATATATATATATATATATATATATATATATATATATATATTTATAATCAAAATTGTATTTTAGCTTATATGAAATTGTGAACTTTAGATTTTGCCGAAATGTTTATCCCAATATGTATCCTCAAAGGTAAAAGGAAGTACCCACAAGAAAAATGTTTTGTTAACATAAGAAATAAAAAGCATGTTCCTTTCCCTCCACCTAATACACCTGTAAGAGGAAGTGAGGTTGATGAATCACCTGGATCATTAGGATATTTAAAGGACCATAATTGCAGGAAACAGTATCTTGAAAAAGACCCAGTGAACGGGTTGAAACGCGTAGAAGGACTGTCCTGCCATTTGGAGTCATTGATAGACTTTGTTTCGCATAATAAATCTAAGAATCAAAAGACCACGGATAAAGAGGATTTCCGAACTCTGCGTACTTGATGTACTAAAGTGCAAAGGAGTCTTTGGAAGGAGCTTACCCAGGACCGGCATCAAAAAATTATACTTGCGCAAGTATCGGTCACCATACGGGATCCGGAAACCGGGTGACGTCAGAAGGCATTGGAGCCGCGGTCATAGGAGAGATCGGAGTTGGATCATAAAGTCAGGTAACAAAATTGGCAGCTTACATGGAAACATTGGAAAGAGGTAAGAGAGCCTCTCTAATTTACTAAAGTCAATCAGAACTCTGAGTTAGGCAATAACGCTGATATAACAGACAGAGACTTTTGGAGGAAATAAGAACCACCTCATCCCATCTAAGTGATTCATAAAGCTGACAGCTCCATTTGAGAGACGGGGGAAATAGAGCCTATTTCTCTTGTTAAGTGTGTTCAGTCCACGGGTTATCCATTACTTATGGGATATATTCTCCTTCCCAACAGGAAGTTGCATGAGGATCACCCAAGCAGAGCTGCTATATAGCTCCTCCCCTCACATGTCATATCCAGTCATTCTCTTGCAACCCTCAACAAAGAAGGAGGTCGCGAGAGGAGCTGGAGTTTTTACTTAACTATTCTTCAATCAAAAGTTTGTTATTTTAAATGGTACCGGAGTGTGCTGTTTTTCTATCTCAGGCAGTATTTGGAAGAAGAAACTGTCTGCGTTTTTTTTCTATGATCTTAGCAGGCGTAACTAAGATCCACTGGCTGTTCTCGACATTCTGAGGAGTGGGGTAACTTCAGAAACTGGGAATAGCATGCGGGGTCCTCCGCAAATGAGGTATGTGCAGTACATTATTTTCTGGGAATGGAATTGACTAAGAAAATACTGCTGTTACCGTATGATGTAAGTACAGCCTTAAATGCAGTAGTGGCAACTGGTATCAGGCTGATAAATGTATGCGCAGTCAAGTTATTTTCTAGGGACTAGAATTTAACTGAGAAAATACTGTTAAAACTGAAATAATACTTAAGCCTTATCTGCAGTGGTAGCGACTGGTAGCAGGCTTAGTGATAGCTTTGCATGACATTGGAAAATGTTATTTTTTAATAAAACGTTTACTGCATGTTATTCGTTTTTGTGAGGTACTTTGGTGATAAATCTCTTTGGGCATGATTTTTTTCCACATGGCTGACATATATTTTCTGCATGGAAACCGTTATATCAGGGCTCCCACTGTTGTGATAGGAGTGGGAGGGACTTTGTTTTAGCGCCTTGTTGCGCAGTTATAATTCTAGCACAGTCTTCCTGCTTCTTCCTCCTTGATCCAGGACGTCTCTAGAGAGCTCAGGGGTCTGCAAAATTCATTTTTGAGGGAGGTAATCAGTCACAGCAGATCTGTGACAGTGTGCTTGACTGTGATTAAAAGCGTTAAATCTTAATTGATATCCGTTTTGGGTATTGAGGGGTTAATCATCCTTTTGCTAATGGGTGCAATCCTCTGCTAATATTACACTTCTTGTTAAGAATTGTTTAATTATATCTGTATTTTGAAGCGCTGCAGCGTTTTTTATATTGCTTGTAAACTTATTGAAAGTGATTTCCAAGCTTGCTAGTTTCATTGCTAAGTCTGTTTAAACATGTCTGATTCAGAGGAAACTGTTTGTTCATCATGTTCAAAAGCCAATGGGGAGCCCAATAGAACGATGTGTACCAATTGTATTGATATTGCTTTGAATAAAAGTCAATCTGTACCGATAGAGAAACTATCACCAGACAACGAGGGGGAAGTTATGCCGCCTAACTCTCCTCACGTGTCAGTACCTGCGTCTCCCGCTCGGGAGATGCGTAGGATTGAGACGCCAAGTACATCTAGGCCCTTACAAATCACTTTACATGATATGGCTAATGTTATGAAAGAAGTGTTATATAATATGCCCGAATTAAGGGGCAAGCGCGATAGCTCTGGGTTAAGGACAGAGCGCGCTGATGACACGAGAGCCATGTCTGATACTGCATCACAATTTGCAGAACATGAGGACGGTGAGCTTCATTCTGTCGGTGACGGTTCTGATCCGGGGAGACCGGCTTCAGAAATTTCAAATTTTAAATTTAAGCTTGAGAACCTCCTTGTGTTACTAGGGGAGGTATTAGCGGCCCTGAATGATTGCGACACGGTGGCAATCCCAGATAAATTGTGTAGGTTGGATAGATACTATGCGGTACCGGTGTGTACTGACGTCTTTCCTATACCAAAAAGACTTACAGAAATTATTAGTAAGGAGTGGGATAGACCCGGTGTGCCTTTTTCCCCTCCCCCGATATTCAGAAAAATGTTTTCTATAGACGCCACCACACGAGACTTATGGCAGACGGTCCCTAAGGTGGAGGGAGCAGTTTCTACGTTAGCCAAGCGTACCACTATCCCGGTGGAGGATAGCTGTGCTTTCTCAGATCCAATGGATAAAAAATTAGAGGGTTATCTTAAGAAAATGTTTGTTCAACAGGGTTTTATTTTGCAGCCTCTTGCATGCATTGCGCCTGTCACGGCTGCAGCTGCATTCTGGTTTGAGTCTCTAGAAGAGGCGATTCGCACAGAGCCATTGGATGAGGCTTTGAGCAAAGTTAGAACCCTTAAGCAAGCTAATGCGTTTGTTTCAGATGCCGTAGTACATCTAACCAAGCTTACGGCTAAAAATTCCGGATTCGCCATACAGGCGCGCAGAGCGCTCTGGCTTAAATCCTGGTCAGCGGATGTAACTTCCAAGTCTAAGCTACTTAACATTCCTTTCAAAGGGCAGACCTTATTCGGGCCCGGCTTGAAGGAAATTATTGCTGACATTATGGGAGGTAAGGGCCACGCCCTTCCTCAGGACAGGGCCAAACCAAAGGCCAAACAGTCTAATTTTCGTGCCTTTCGTAACTTCAAGGCAGGAGCAGCATCAACTTCCTCCGCTCCAAAACAGGAAGGAACTACTGCTCGTTACAGACAGGGTTGGAAAGGCAACCAGTCATGGAACAAGGGCAAGCAGGCCAGAAAGCCTACTTCCGCCCCTAAGACAGCATGAAGACAGGGCCCCCTATCCGGAGACGGATTTAGTAGGGGGCAGACTTTCTCTCTTCGCCCAGGCTTGGGCAAGAGATGTGCAGGATCCCTGGACGTTGAAGATTATATCTCAGGGATACCTTCTGGATTTCAAAACCTCTCCTCCACAAGGGAGGTTCCATCTTTCGAGGTTATCAACAAACGTATTAAAGAGAGAGGCATTTCTACAATGTGTACAAGACCTCTTAATCATGGGAGTGATCCACTCAGTTCCGCGATCGGAACAGGGACAAGGATTTTACTCAAATCTATTTGTGGTTCCCAAAAAAGAGGGAACCTTCAGACCAATCTTGGACTTAAAGATCTTAAACAAATTCCTAAGGGTACCATCGTTCAAGATGGAAACCATTCGAACCATCCTACCCATGATCCAAGAGGGTCAATATATGACCACAGTGGACTTAAAGGATGCTTACCTTCACATACCGATTCACAAAGATCATTATCGGTACCTAAGGTTTGCCTTTCTAGACAGGCATTACCAGTTTGTGACTCTTCCCTTCGGGTTAGCCCCGAGAATTTTTACGAAGGTTCTGGGCTCACTTCTGGCGGTACTAAGACCACGAGGCATAGCGGTGGCTCCGTACCTAGACGACATTCTGATACAAGCGTCAAGTTTTCAGAATGCAAAGTCTCATACAGAGATAGTTCTTGCATTTCTGAGGTGGCATGGGTGGAAAGTGAACGTGGAAAAGAGTTCTCTGTTACCACTCACAAGGGTTCCTTTTCTAGGGATTCTTATAGATTCTGTAGAGATGAAGATTTACCTGACGGAGTCCAGGTTATCAAAGATTCTCAATGCTTGCCGTGTCGTTCATTCCATTCCAAGCCCATCAGTAGCTCAGTGCATGGAGGTAATCGGCTTAATGGTCGCGGCAATGGACATAGTGCCATTTGCGCGCCTGAATCTCAGACCGCTGCAACTATGCATGCTCAGTCAATGGAACGGGGATTACTCAGATCTGTCCCCTTTGCTAAATCTGGACCAGGAGACCAGAGATTCTCTTCTCTGGTGGTTGTCACCGGTTCATCAGATTTCAGTCGGACAATATCACGACTGTGGCTTACATCAATCATCAAGGGGGAACCAGGAGTTCCCTAGCGATGTTGGAAGTCTCTAAGATAATTCGCTGGGCAGAGTCTCACTCTTGCCACCTGTCAGCGATTTACATCCCAGGCGTAGAGAACTGGGAGGCGGATTTCCTAAGTCGCCAGACTTTTCATCCGGGAGAGTGGGAACTTCACCCGGAGGTATTTGCTCAACTGATTCGTCGTTGGGGCAAACTTGATCTGGATCTCATGGCATCTCGCCAGAACGCGAAGCTTCCTTGTTACGGATCCAGGTCCAGGGACCCGGGAGCGGTGCTGGTAGATGCATTAGCAGCCCCTTGGGTTTTCAACATAGCTTATGTGTTTCCACCATTTCCGTTGCTACCTCGACTGATTGCCAGGATCAAACAGGAGAGGGCATCGGTAATTCTGATAGCGCCTGCGTGGCCACGCAGGACCTGGTATGCAGACCTAGTGGACATGTCGTCCTGTCCACCATGGTCTCTTCCTCTGAGGCAGGACCTTCTAATTCAGGGTCCTTTCAACCATCCAAACCTAATTTCTCTGAGGCTGACTGCCTGGAAATTGAACGCTTGATTCTATCTAAGCGGGGGTTTTCGGATTCGGTTATTGATACATTAATACAGGCTCGGAAACCTGTGACCAGAAAAATTTACCATAAGATATGGCGTAAATATTTATATTGGTGCGAATCCAAGAGTTACTCATGGAGTAAGGTTAGGATTCCTAGGATATTGGCTTTTCTACAAGAGGGTTTAGAAAAAGGTTTGTCCGCTAGTTCGCTAAAGGGACAGATTTCAGCTCTGTCTATTCTTTTACACAAACGTCTGGCAGAGAATCCAGACGTCCAGGCCTTTTGTCAGGCTTTGGCTAGAATTAAGCCTGTGTTTAAAGCTGTTGCTCCTCCGTGGAGCTTAAACTTGGTTCTTAAAGTTCTTCAGGGTGTTCCGTTTGAACCCCTTCATTCCATTGATATTAAGCTTTTATCTTGGAAAGTTTTGTTTTTGATGGCTATTTCCTCGGCTCGAAGAGTCTCTGAGTTATCTGCCTTACATTGTGATTCTCCTTATCTGATCTTTCATCCAGACAAGGTAGTACTGCGTACTAAACCTGGGTTTTTACCTAAGGTTGTTTCTAACAGGAATATCAATCAAGAGATTGTTGTTCCATCATTATGTCCTAATCCTTCTTCAAAGAAGGAACGTCTTTTGCATAATCTAGACGTGGTCCATGCTCTGAAGTTCTACTTACAGGCAACTAAAGATTCTAGACAAACTTCTTCTCTGTTTGTCGTTTACTCTGGACAGAGGAGAGGTCAAAAGGCTTCGGCTACCTCTCTCTCTTTTTGGCTTCGTAGCATAATACGTTTTGCCTATGAGACTGCTGGACAGCAGCCTCCTGAAAGAATTACAGCTCATTCCACTAGAGCTGTGGCTTCCACCTGGGCCTTTAAGAATGAGGCCTCTGTTGAACAGATTTGCAAGGCTGCAACTTGGTCTTCACTTCATACTTTTTCCAAATTTTACAAATTTGACACTTTCGCTTCTTCGGAGGCTGGTTTTGGGAGAAAGGTTCTACAGGCAGTGGTTCCTTCTGTTTAATGTTCCTGCCTTGTCCCTCCCTTCATCCGTGTACTTAGCTTTGGTATGGGTATCCCATAAGTAATGGATGACCCGTGGACTGAACACACTTAACAAGAGAAAACATAATTTATGCTTACCTGATAAATTTATTTCTCTTGTAGTGTGTTCAGTCCATGGCCCGCCCTGTCTTTTTAAGGCAGGTTCTAAATTTTAAAATTATAACTCCAGTCACCACTGCACCTTATAGTTTCTCCTTTCTCGTCTTGTTTCGGTCGAATGACTGGATATGACATGTGAGGGGAGGAGCTATATAGCAGCTGTGCTTGGGTGATCCTCTTGCAACTTCCTGTTGGGAAGGAGAATATATCCCATAAGTAATGGATGACCCGTGGACTGAACACACTACAAGAGAAATAAATTTATCAGGTAAGCATAAATTATGTTTTAATCCACTACAGCATTCGAGAAATAATAACTCTGGTATAACAAGTGATTACATTGGAACATTTAGGTCAATAAGACATTTTAAGATTGATATATATTTACATTCAAAAGGATACCCTATTGTGGGGATTTAAACATACAGAACTTAACCCCAAAGAAAGGATACTTTGGGAAATATTGTAATTTGTACAGATAGATTGTTACCATTGTTTTTTAAAACTAGGCATTGTGCGTGTTGTTTTTTATTGCATTGTATTGTATTGTGTTGTTTTTTTATTGCATTGTATGTTTGGAGTGAGGTTTTGTTTTTTATATATTGAACAATATAGACCCGGTGTGAAGTGAATGTGATTTTTAAGGATTGATGCGATATACTTACTGATGTTATACTTGAAAAATAAATTTCAGAATTAATTTATTATTAAAATTGGTCTATATTGTCCTTTCTAGACAGTAGGTTAGTATATACATAGTATAAACATATATTTCCATTTCCTATTGCTTTGAGCGCCTGCTATACATAATTGAGTGTTTATTTCTATATATTTAACTACCTAGGAAGGAGGCAGTTTTTTAGTGTGGCAAAGTAGGATACGTTTTTGTGCTTCACCCAACCCTTTGTTCTAAACAGACAGTACCTGGCACAGACAGTACCCGGCACAGACAGTACCCGGCACAGACAGCAGCCTTCTCCCAGACTCTCTGCCTCGCACAACGTCGAATCACAGCCCTGCCCCTTCACGTTCCTTTACAGCTGAGCAATTTATACAGTCTTTTTAAGGGGATATAAAAACCAAAAGTTTTCTTTCATGATTGAGATAGAGCATTACAATTTTAAACAACATTCTAATTTACTAATTTTATTATTTTTCCTTTGTTCTCTTTGTATCTTTAGTTGAAAAGCAGGGATGTAACCTCAGGACCTCCCCATTTCTGAAGCACTATATGGCAGCTGTTTTGCAAGAATGTTATCCATTTGCAAGAACACTAGATGGCAGAACTATTCCTGCTATGTAGTCCTCCAGACATCTACCTAGGTATCTCTTAAACAAAGAATATCATGTGAATTTGACAATAGAGCTATTTGAATTTGATAAGAGGTAAATTTGAAACTTTTTAAAAATTCTAAGCTCTTTCTGAATCACAAAATACATTTTCTTTCCTAAGATATTAAGAGACCACGGGATCATTCCAATTATTAGTGGGGATATCACCCCTGGCCAGCAGGAGGAGGCAAAGAGCACCACAGCAAAGCTGTTAAGTGTCACTCCCCTACCCATAATCCCTAGTCATTCTCTTTGCCTCTGTCAATGGAGGAGGAGAAGTTTGGTGTCTGAAGAAGAATTTGAGCTACAATCAAGTTTTTGGGTTTAGCTGTGTCCACGTCAATCTCTTCAGAGAGTAGTGGTGGCTTTTAAGCAGTTAGAAAGTTTTGAGGTAGTCCTTGCTTGATTTTCTAACATGTTTGCTGCCCATGGTATAGAATACCAGAGTGGGTTACTCTGTTCTTTTTTTTTTTTCTACAGGCCCCCTGTAAAGAGTTTGTGTCCTTTCACACCTTGTGTGCTGTCTACCTGCCGGACAGCCGGATTCGCAGGTAAATGCTTTTATCTTCTAGGTTTGGGAGACTTGCAATTAAGAGGTTAAAACTTTCTGTATCATATTTGGGACTTTCTGAATCCTTAGTTAGGATTTGATTCAGGCAGAGTCCAGGCATATTTAATGTATGTGGGTAGAGACTTTAGGGTTAATCGCCTTATGGATATGAAGGGCTTAACTTTATTTCTCTTGTAAGGTGTATCCAGTCCACGGGTTCATCCATTACTTGTGGGATATTCTCCTTCCCAACAGGAAGTTGCAAGAGGACACCCACAGCAGAGCTGTCTATATAGCCCCTCCCCTAACTGCCACCCCCAGTCATTCTCTTGCAACTCTCGACAAGAAAGGAAGTATCAAGAGATATGTGGTGACTTAGTGTAGTTTTACCTTCAATCAAGAGTTTGTTATTTTTAAACGGTACCGGCGTTGTACTGTTTTACTCTCAGGCAGAAATTAGAAGAAGAATTCTGCCTGGAGGTTTGATGATCTTAGCGGTTTGTAACTAAGGTCCATTGCTGTTCTCACACATAACTGAAGAATATGGGAAAACTTCAGTTGGGGGAACGGTCTGCAGATTACCTGCTTTGAGGTATGTTCAATATTTTTATTTCTAGAGAGATGAATAAGTTCTAGAAAATGCTGACAGAGCCTTGTATTTTTGAGGTAAGCCTGATGTAGTGATTTAACAGCGACTGGGATCATGCTTACAAAACAGGGTAATACTCATGTTAATATTCATATTACTTAGTGACAAAACGTTTACATGATTTCATAAATAGGACGTTTTCTCTTGTTAAGTGTATCCAGTCCACGGATCATCCATTACTTGTGGGATATTCTCCTTCACAACAGGAAGTTGCAAGAGGATCACCCACAGCAGAGCTGCTATATAGCTCCTCCCCTCACTGCCATATCCAGTCATTCTCTTGCAACTCTCAACAAAGATGGACGTAGTAAGAGGAGAGTGGTGTATTATAGTTAGTTTTTTAACTTCAATCAAAAGTTTGTTATTTTTAAATGGTACCGGAGTGTACTGTTTCATCTCAGGCAGCATTAGAAGAAGAATCTGCCTGTGATTTCTATGATCTTAGCAGAAGTAACTAAGATCCATTGCTGTTCTCACATATTCTGAGGAGTGAGGTAACTTCAGAGAGGGAATGGCGTGCAGGTTTTCCTGCAATAAGGTATGTGCAGTTAATATTTTTCTAGGGATGGAATTTGCTAGAAAATGCTGCTGATACCGGATTAATGTAAGTAAAGCCTTAAATGCAGTGATAGCGACTGGTATCAGGCTTATTAATAGAGATACATACTCTTATAAAAGTGTAATATAAAACGTTTGCTGGCATGTTTAATAGTTTTTATATATGTTTGGTGACAAAACTTATTGGGGCCTAGTTTTTTCCACATGGCTGGTTTGATTTTTGCCTAGAAACAGTTCCTGAGGCTTTCCACTGTTGCAATATGAGTGGGAAGGGCCTATTTTAGTGCTTTTCTGTGCAGCTAAAAATACTGACAGAGACATTCAGCTTCTTCCTGCATGATCCAGGGCATCTCTGAAGGGCTCAAAAGGCTTCAAAGTCGTGTTTGAGGAGGGTAACAATACACAGTAGACTGTGGCAGTTGTTGTGACTGTGTTTAAAAAAGGTTTTTGTCATTTATTATTCTGTTTATGTTATTAAGGGGTTAATCATCCATTTGCAAGTGGGTGCAATGCTCTGCTGACTTGTTACATACACTGTAAAATTGCCTTTTTTCACTGTTATTTCAAATTTTGTCAAAATTTGTTTCTCTTAAAGGCACAGTAACGTTTTTTATATTGCTTGTTAACTTGCTTTAAAGTGTTTTCCAAGCTTGCTAGTCTCATCGCTAGTCTGTACAAACATGTCTGAAACAGAGGATACTTGTTCATTATGTTTAAAAGCCATGGTGGAGCCCCATAGGAGAATGTGTACTAAATGTATTGATTTCACCTTAAACAGTAAAGATCAGTCTTTATCTATAAAAGAATTGTCACCAGAGGGGTCTGTCTAGGGGGAAGTTATGCCGACTAACTCTCCCCACGTGTCGGACCCTTCGGCTCCCGCTCAAGGGACGCACGCTAATATGGCGCCAAGTACATATTAAGGTAAGGGTCATACCCTTCCTCAGGACAGGGCCAAATCAAAGGCCAAATAGCGATTACTTTGCAGGACATGGCTGCAATCATGAATAATACCCTGTCAGAGGTATTATCCAGATTGCCTGAATTGAGAGGCAAGCGCGATAGCTCTGGGGTTAGACGAGATACAGAGCGCGTAGATGATGTAAGAGCCATGTCTGATACTGCGTCACAATATGCAGAACCTGAGGACGGAGAGCTTCAGTCTGTGGGTGACGTCTCTGAATCGGGGAGACCTGATTCAGAGATTTCTAATTTTAAATTTAAGCTTGAGAACCTCCGTGTATTGCTTGGGGAGGTATTAGCTGCTCTGAATGACTGTTACACAATTGCAGTGCCAGAGAAATTGTGTAGGCTGGATAAATACTATGCAGTGCCGGTGAGTACTGATGTTTTTCCAATACCTAAAAGGCTTACAGTAATTATTAGTATTGAGTGGGATAGGCCCGGTGTGCCCTTTTCCCCACCTCCTATATTTAGAAAAATGTTTCCAATAGATGCCACTACACGGGACTTATGGCAGACTGTCCCTAAGGTGGAGGGAGCAGTTTCTACTTTAGCAAAGCGTACTACTATCCCGGTTGAGGACAGTTGTGCTTTTTCAGATCCAATGGATAAAAATTTGGAGGGTTACCTTAAGAAAATGTTTATTCAACAAGGTTTTATTTTACAGCCCCTTGCATGCATTGCGCCTGTCACTGCTGCGGCGGCATTCTGGTTTGAGGCCCTGGAAGAGGCCATCCATACAGCTCCTTTGACTGAAATTGTTGACAAGCTTAGAACTCTTAAGCTAGCTAACTCATTTGTTTCTGATGCCATTGTTCATTTGACTAAACTAACGGCTAAGAATTCCGGATTCGCCATCCAGGCGCGTAGGGCGCTATGGCTCAAATCCTGGTCAGCTGATGATTCAAAGTCTAAATTACTCAACATTCCTTTCAAGGGGCAGACCTTATTCGGGCCTGGTTTGAAAGAAATTATTGCTGACATTACTGGAGGTAAGGGTCATACCCTTCCTCAGGACAGGGCCAAATCAAAGGCCAAACAGTCTAATTTTCGTGCCTTTCGAAATTTCAAGGCAGGTGCAGCATCAACTTCCTTTGCTTCAAAACAAGAGGGAACTTTTGCTCAATCCAAGCAGGCCTGGAAACCTAACCAGTCCTGGAACAAGGGCAAGCAGGCCAGAAAGCCTGCTGCTGCCTCTAAGACAGCATAAAGGAGCGGCCCCCTATCCGACAATGGATCTAGTAGGGGGCAGACTCTCTCTCTTCGCCCAGGTGTGGGCAAGAGATGTTCAGGATCCCTGGGCGTTGGAGATCATATCTCAGGGATATCTTCTGGACTTCAAAGCTTCTCCTCCACAAGGGAGATTTCACCTTTCAAGATTATCTGCAAACCAGATAAAGAAAGAGGCATTCCTAAGCTGCGTACAAGATCTCCTTGTAATGGGAGTGATCCATCCAGTTCCGCGGACGGAACAAGGACAGGGGTTTTATTCAAATATGTTTGTGGTTCCCAAAAAAGAGGGAACCTTCAGACCAATTTTGGATTTAAAGATCCTAAACAAATTCCTCAGAGTTCCGTCATTCAAGATGGAAACTATTCGAACCATTTTACCCATGATCCAAGAGGGTCAGTACATGACCACAGTGGACTTAAAGGATGCCTACCTTCACATTCCGATTCACAAGAATCATCATCAGTTCCTGAGGTTTGCCTTTCTAGACAGGCATTACCAATTTGTAGCTCTTCCATTCGGGTTGGCTACAGCCCCAAGAATTTTTACAAAGGTTCTGGGCTCACTTCTGGCGGTCCTAAGACCGCGAGGCATAGCGGTGGCTCCTTACCTGGACGATATCCTGATACAGGCGTCAAGCTTTCAAATTGCCAAATCTCATACAGAGATAGTTCTGGCATTCCTGAGGTCGCATGGGTGGAAAGTGAACAAAGAAAAGAGTTCTCTATCTCCTCTCACGAGGGTTTCCTTCCTAGGGACTCTAATAGATTCTGTAGAAATGAAAATTTACCTGACGGAGTCCAGGTTATCAAAACTTCTAAATGCTTGCCGTGTTCTTCACTCCATTCCGCGCCCCACGGTGGCTCAGTGCATGGAAGTAATCTGCTTAATGGTAGCGGCGATGGACATAGTGCCATTCGCGTGCCTGCATCTCAGACCGCTGCAATTATGCATGCTCAGTCAGTGGAATGGGGATTACACAGATTTGTCCCCTCTACTAAATCTGGATCAGGAAACCAGAGATTCTCTTCTCTGGTGGTTATCTCGCGCCCATCTGTCCAAGGGTATGACCTTTCGCAGACCAGATTGGACAATTGTAACAACAGATGCCAGCCTTCTAGGTTGGGGTGCAGTCTGGAACTCCCTGAAGGCTCAGGGTTCATGGACTCAGGAGGAGAAACTCCTCCCAATAAATATTCTGGAGTTAAGAGCAATATTCAATGCTCTTCTGGCTTGGCCTCAGCTAGCAACACTAAGGTTCATCAGATTTCAGTCGGACAACATCACGACTGTGGCTTACATCAACCATCAAGGGGGAACCAGGAGTTCCCTATCGATGTCAGAAGTCTCCAAGATAATTCGCCGGGCAGAGACTCACTCTTGCCACCTGTCAGCGATCCATATCCCAGGTGTAGAGAACTGGGAGGCGGATTTTCTAAGTCGTCAGACTTTTCATCCGGGGGAATGGGAACTCTATCCGGAGGTGTTTGCTCAATTGGTTCTCCGTTGGGGCAAACCAGAATTGGATCTCATGGCGTCTCGCCAGAACGCCAAGCTTCCTTGTTACGGATCCAGGTCCAGGGACCCAGAAGCGGCACTGATAGATGCTCTAGCAGCGCCTTGGTTCTTCAACCTGGCTTATGTGTTTCCACCGTTTCCTCTGCTCCCTCGTCTGATTGCCAAAATCAAACGGGAAAGAGCATCGGTGATATTGATAGCGCCTGCGTGGCCACGCAGCACCTGGTATGCAGACCTAGTGGACATGTCATCCTTTCCACCATGGACTCTGCCTCTGAGACAAGACCTTCTAATACAAGGTCCTTTCAATCATCCAAATCTACTTTCTCTGAGACTGACTGCATGGAGATTGAACGCTTGATCCTATCAAAGCGTGGCTTCTCCGAGTCAGTAATTGATACCTTAATACAGGCACGAAAGCCTGTCACCAGGAAAATTTACCACAAGATATGGCGTAAATATCTTCATTGGTGTGAATCCAAGAATTACTCATGGAGTAGGGTTAGGATTCCTAGGATATTGTCCTTCCTCCAAGAGGGTTTGGACAAAGGATTATCAGCTAGTTCTTTAAAGGGACAGATTTCTGCTCTGTCTATTCTTTTACACAAGCGTCTGGCAGAAGTTCCAGACGTTCAGGCATTTTGTCAGGCTTTAGTTAGAATTAAGCCTGTGTTTAAACCTGTTGCTCCTCCATGGAGCTTAAACTTGGTTCTTAAAGTTCTTCAAGGGGTTCCGTTTGAACCCCTTCATTCTATTGATATCAAACTTCTTTCATGGAAATTTCTTTTTCTGATGGCTATTTCCTCGGCTCGAGGAGTCTCGGAGTTATCTGCCTTACATTGTGATTCTCCTTATCTGATCTTTCATTCAGATAAAGTTGTTCTGCGTACAAAACCTGGGTTTTTACCTAAGGTGGTTTCTAACAAGAATATCAATCAAGAGATTGTTGTTCCATCATTATGTCCTAATCCTTCTTCAAAGAAGGAACGTCTTTTGCATAATCTAGACATAGTCCGTGCCTTGAAGTTTTACTTACAGGCTACTAAAGATTTTCACCAAACATCTAACCTGTTTGTTGTTTACTCTGGACAGAGAAGAGGTCAGAAGGCCTCGGCAACCTCTCTTTCTTTTTGGCTTCGGAGTATAATCCATTTAGCCTATGAGACTGCTGGACAGCAGCCTCCTGAAAGGATTAAAGCTCATTCTACTAGAGCTGTGGCTTCCACCTGGGCCTTTAAAATGAGGCCTCTGTTGAACAGATTTGCAAGGCTGCAACTTGGTCTTCCCTTCATACTTTTTCCAAATTTTACAAATTTGATACTTTTGCTTCTTCAGAGACTGTTTTTGGGAGAAAGGTTCTACAGGCAGTGGTTCCTTCCGTTTAAGTTCCTGCCTTGTCCCTCCCATCATCCGTGTACTTTAGCTTTGGTATTGGTATCCCACAAGTAATGGATGATCCGTGAACTGGATACACTTAACAAGAGAAAACATAATTTATGCTTACCTGATAAATTTATTTCTCTTGTAGTGTATCCAGTCCACGGCCCGCCCTGTCCTTTTCAGGCAGGTCTAAATTTTAATTAAACTACAGTCACCCTATGGTTTCTCATATCACCCTATGGTTTCTCCTTTCTCGGCTTGTTTCGGTCGAATGACTGGATATGGCAGTGAGGGGAGGAGCTATATAGCAGCTCTGCTGTGGGTGATCCTCTTGCAACTTCCTGTTGGGAAGGAGAATATCCCACAAGTAATGGATGATCCGTGGACTGGATACATTATAAGAGAAATAAATTTATCAGGTAAGCATAAATTATGTTTTTTCTCTGAGGGAGATAAGTCTTTATTTTGGGGCCTAGTTTCCACATGGCTAGTCAGATTCTCCTAGGAGTATTTTCTTAAGGCCCCTCTGACATCCAGTACATGGTGGGAGGGGCCTATTTTAGCGCTCTAACTGCGCAGTTTTAATTCAGACTGAGACATCCAGCTTCCCTAGAGGAGTCCTCTGGCATCTGAGGACCATTTCAAAGGGGTTATTTCTGCACAAAATCGTATTTGAGGGCAGGTAGGAGCCTCAGCAGAGCTGTGGCAAGGTGCTCAATTGACTTTTAAAGTTTTTTAACGTTTTTCAATCTGGTTTGGGGCCTAAGGGGTTAATCATCCATTTGCAAGTGTGTGCAATGTTGCTTTAGTCCCTTACTCACACTGTAAAAATTTCAAAGACTTTACTGTATTTTTACACTGTTTTGCAGTTTAAGTGCTAGTTTTTTTCTCTTAAAGGCACAGTAACGTTTTTGTTTAATTGCTGTTTTACCTTTATTAAAGTGTTTTCCAAGCTTGCTTGTCTCATTACTAGTATGTTAAACATGTCTGACATAGAGGAAACTCCTTGTTCAATATGTTTGGAAGCCATGGTGGAACTCCCTCTTAGAATGTGTACCAAATGTACTGAAATTTCTATAAACTATAAAGACCATATTATGGCGCTTAAAGATTTATCTCCAGGGGATTCTCTGACTGAAAAGAGGGAGATTATGCCATCTAACTCTCCCCATGTGTCAGAACCTATAACTCCCGCTCAAGTGACGCCAAGTACATCTAGCGCGTCTAATTCTTTTACCTTACAGGACATGGCGGCAGTTATGAATGCTACCCTCTCAGAGGTATTCTCCAAACTGCCAGGGCTACAAGGAAAGCAAGACAGCTCTGGGGCTAGAACTAATACAGAGCTTTCTGACGCTTTAATACCCTCACAATGCTCAGATGCCGAGGCAGGTGAGCTTCTATCTGTGGGTGACATTTCAGACTCAGGGAAGGCGTTACTTCAGTCTGATTCTGAAATGACAGCGTTTGAATTTAAGCTTGAACACCTCCGCTTATTGCTTAGGGAGGTTTTAGTGACTCTGGATGACTGTGACCCCATTGTGGTTGCAGAGAAATTGTGTAAAATGGACAAATACTTTGCAGTGCCTGTTTACACTGATGTTTTTCCAGTCCTAATTATTACTAAGGAATGGGATAGACCAGGTGTGCCGTTCTCTCCCCCTCCTGCTTTCAAAAAGATGTTTCTCATAGATGCCACCATACGGGACTCATGGCAGACGGTTCCTAAGGTGGAGGGAGCAGTCTCTACCCTAGCTAAGCGTACAACTATCCCTGTCGAGGACAGTTGTGCTTTCCTAGATCCTATGGATAAAAAATTGGAGGGTCTCCTTAAGAAAATTTTTATACATCAAGGTTTTATTCTCCAGCCTCTTGCATGCATTGCCCCAGTTACTGCTGCAGCGGCTTTTTGGTTTGAGTCTCTTGAGGAGGCTCTACAGGTGGAAACCCCGTTAGACGATATTCTAGACAGGATTAAAGCTCTTAAGTTAGCTAATTCCTTTATTTCTGACGCCATTTTTCATTTAGCCAAGCTAACGGCTAAGAATTCAGGTTTTGCCATTTTGGCGCGTAGGGCGCTATGGCTTAAGTCCTGGTCAGCTGACGTTAATTCAAAGTCTAAGCTTCTTAACTTCCCTTTCAAGGGACAGACCCTATTCGGGCCCGGTCTGAAGGAGATCATTTCTGATATTACTGGAGGAAAAGGTCACGCCCTTCCTCAGGATAGGTCCAATAAGTTAAGGACCAAACAGAATAATTTTCGTTCTTTTCGAAACTTCAAGAGTGGCGCAGCTTCAGTTTCCTCTAATGCAAAACAAGAGGGAAACCAGTCTGGAGCCCTAACCAGGCTTGGAGCAAGGGGAAGCAGGCCAAGAAACCTGCGGCTGCCTCTAAGACAGCATGAAGGAGTAGGCCCCGATCCGGGACCGGATCTAGTGGGGGGCAGACTTTCTCTCTTCACCCAGGCTTGGGCAAGAGACGTCCAGGATCCCTGGGCATTAGAGATTGTTTCCCAGGGATATCTTCTGGACTTCAAAGCTTCATCTCCAAAGGGGAGATTTCATCTCTCACAATTATCTGTAAACCAGATAAAGAGAGAGGCATTCTTACGTTGTGTACTAGACCTACTGGTTATGGGAGTGATCCACCCTGTTCCAAGGGAGGAACAGGGGCAGGGCTTCTATTCAAATCTGTTTATAGTTCCCAAAAAAGAGGGAACTTTCAGACCAATCTTGGATCTCAAGATCCTAAACAAATTTTTCAGGGTCCCATCCTTCAAGATGGAGACTATCCGAACCATCCTCCCTATGATCCAGGAGGGTCAATATATGACCACCGTGGACTTAAAGGATGCTTATCTCCACATTCCGATTCACAGAGATCATCATCAGTTCCTCAGGTTCGCCTTCTTAGGCAGGCATTACCAGTTTGTGGCTCTTCCCTTCGGGTTAGCCACAGCACCAAGAATCTTTACGAAGGTTCTAGGGTCCCTACTGGCGGTTCTAAGGCCACGGGGCATAGCGGTGGCTCCTTACCTAGACGACTTTCTGATACAGGCGTCGACTTTTCAAATCGCCAAGTCCCATACGGACATTGTTCTGGCCTTTCTGAGGTCTCACGGGTGGAAGGTGAACAAAGAAAAGAGTTCTCTCTCCCCTCTCACAAAAGTTTCCTTCCTAGGAACACTGATAGATTCAGTAGAAATGAAAATTTTTCTGACAGAGGTCATGTTATCAAAGATTCTAACTTCCTGCCGTGCTCTTCATTCCACTTCTCGGCTGTCAGTGGCTCAGTGTATGGAAGTAATCGGCCTAATGGTAGCGGCAATGGACATAGTTCCGTTTGCCCGCCTACATCTCAGACCACTGCAACTTTGCATGCTCAATCAGTGGAAGGTGGATTACACAGATTTGTCCCCTCTGCTAAATCTGGATCAAGAGACCAGGGATTCTCTTCTCTGGTGGTTATCTCGGGTCCATCTGTCCAGGGGAATGAGTTTCCGCAGGCCAGAGTGGACTATAGTGACGACAGATGCCAGCCTTCTGGGCTGGGGCGCAGTCTGGAACTCCCTGAAGGCTCAGGGTTCGTGGACTCAGGAGGAAGCCCTCCTTCCGATAAACATTCTGGAACTGAGAGTGATATTCAATGCTCTTCAGGCTTGGCCTCAACTAGCTGTGGTCAGGTTTATCAGATTTCAGTCTGACAATATCACGACTGTAGCCTATATCAACCATCAGGGGGGAACAAGAAGCCCCCTGGCAATGTTGGAGGTTTCAAAGATAATTCTATGGGCAGAGGTTCACTCTTGTCATCTCTCAGCTATCCATATCCCAGGAGTAGAGAACTGGGAGGCGGATTTTCTATGTCGGCAGACTTTTCACCCGGGGGAGTGGGAGCTCCATCCGGAGGTATTTGCCCAGCTGATTCAACTATGGGGCAAACCAGTACTGGATCTGATGGCGTCTCGTCAGAATGCCAAGCTTCCTTGTTACGGGTATAGGTCAAGGGATCCCCAGGCAGCGCTGATAGATGCTCTAGCAGTGCCCTGGTCCTTCAGCCTGGCTTATGTGTTCCCACCATTTCCTCTCCTCCCTCGTCTGATTGCCAAGATCAAGCAGGAGAGAGCTTCGGTGATTTTGATAGCAGCTGCGTGGCCACGCAGGACTTGGTAGGCAGATCTGGTGGACATGGCATCCTTTCCACCATGGACTCTGCCGCAGAGGCAGGACCTTCTACTCCAAGGTCCATTCAAACATCCAAATCTAATTTCTCTGCGGCTGACTGCTTGGAGATTGAACGCTTGATTTTATCAAAATGTGGTTTCTCCGAGTCGGTCATTGATACCTTAATTCAGGCTCGAAAGCCTGTCACCAGGAAAATCTATCATAAGATATGGTGTAAATATCTTCATTGGTGTGAATCCAAGGGTTACTCATGGAGTAAAGTCAGGATTCCTAGGATATTATCCTTTCTCCAAGAAAAATTGGAGAAGGGATTGTCAGCTTTTTCCTTAAAGGGACAGATTTCTGTTCTGTCTATTCTTCTGCACAAGCGTCTGGCAGATGTTCCAGACGTTCAGGCGTTTTGTCAGGCTTTAGTTAGAATCAAGCCTGTGTTTAAACCTGTTGCTCCGCCATGGAGTTTAAATTTAGTTCTTAAAGTTCTTCAAGGGGTTCTGTTTGAACCTCTGCATTCCATAGATATCAAGCTTTTATCTTGGAAAGTTCTGTTTTTGGTAGCTATCTCTTCGGCTCGAAGAGTTTCCGAGTTATCTGCCTTACAGTGTGATTCCCCTTATCTGATCTTCCATGCAGATAAGGTAGTTTTGCGTACCAAACCTGGGTTTCTTCCTAAGGTGGTATCTAATAAGAATATCAATCAGGAGATTGTTGTTCCGTCTCTGTGTCCTAATCCTTCTTCAAAGAAGGAACGTCTATTACACAATCTTGACGTGGTTCGTTCTTTAAAATTTTATTTACAAGCTACTAAGGATTTTCTTCAAACATCTGCATTGTTTGTTGTCTACTCTGGACAGAGGAGAGGCCAAAAGGCTTTGGCATCTTCTCTTTCTTTTTGGCTGAGAAGCATAATCCGTTTAGCTTATGAGACTGCTGGCCAGCAGCCTCCTGAAAGAATTACAGCACATTCCACTAGAGCGGTAGCTTCCACATGGGCTTTTAAAAATGAGGCCTCTGTTGAACAGATTTGTAAGGCGGCGACTAGGTCTTCGCTTCATACTTTTTCTAAATTCTACAAATTTGATACTTTTGCTTCCTCGCAGGCTATTTTTGGGAGAAAGGTCTTGCAGGCAGTGGTGCCTTCCGTTTAAGTTCCTGCCTTGTCCCTCCCTTCATCCGTGTCCTAAAGCTTTGGTATTGGTATCCCACAAGTAATGGATGAACCCGTGGACTGGATACACCTTACAAGAGAAAACAAAATTTATGCTTACCTGATAAATTTCTTTCTCTTGTGGTGTATCCAGTCCACGGCCCGCCCTGTCACTTTAAGGCAGGTGTTTTTTATTTTTAAACTACAGTCACCACTGCACCCTATAGTTTCTCCTTTTTTCTTGCTTGTCTTCGGTCGAATGACTGGGGGTGGCAGTTAGGGGAGGAGCTATATAGACAGCTCTGCTGTGGGTGTCCTCTTGCAACTTCCTGTTGGGAAGGAGAATATCCCACAAGTAATGGATGAACCCGTGGACTGGATACACCACAAGAGAAAGAAATTTATCAGGTAAGCATAAATTTTGTTTTTTATGGCTCAGTGGTTTACTATAGTTTCCCTGTGAGATATATATATATATATATAAATATATATATATATATATATATATATATATATATATATATTTTAAGAACCAATTCTGTGTGGATGTTTATTAGCATTGTTATACAAGGCTGCGATCACGGTGTATACTGTTTTGAGGAACGGCTGACTGAATAAGTCATTCCCTGTTAGAGCCGGCATTTTAGCCGGTCATGTGACCCTCCCTTCCGCTCTTGGAATTGTATACGGAGTGGTGTCAGCTGTGCTGTTGGGACCAGCTAATTTGCTCAGGGTGTAATCTTCTGTCAGTCAAGATTGTTATACCTGAGGGGCAGGTAGGCACCTCTGTCAAATGCTGAGGTGTAGAGGTCCGTAGTTAGGAGTTTATTTTGATTGAAAAATCGCTCTGCAAAAAATTTAAAGTGACAGTATCAATTATAAATAATATTTAATTTCCTTGTCTTTTTGCTTAAATTCTTGAAAGTCATGGAGCAGGAGTCTGTTCCTATGGACAAATGTTTACTGTGTTTAGAGATCCAAATTGTGTTACCTATGCAATTTTGTACCTCATGTCTAGATAGAACATTGAAATGTAAAGTTAGACTTTTTTTTTCTGAGCCTAATGTCTCAGGATGATGCTGTTGAGGCTATGCCACAGCTTTCTCCTCAAACGTCCCAAGCCTCTATGGCATCACATACAGTGCCCTGTAGTTCCTCTCAGCCCCCTGGAGGAGTTTATTTGCCTGCAAATTTTGCTGCACAGGTATCTTCTGTAGTATCTGCGGCATGATCTGCTTTTCCTATGCTGGGAAAACGCAAGAGGAAAATTAGACATTCAGATAGTAAGGTTTCTGTTCCACCTACTGCTATGCAGGTTGCCCTCCCTCATAAGTCTGATGAGGAGGATACGTCGGTAGCCTCTGAGCGTGAAATCTCAGATTCGGACAGTATAATTCCTTCATCTGTTACTGAAGAAGTAAACTTCAGATTTAAGCTTGAACAGCTTTGTGTACTGTTAAAGGAGGTATTGGCTACTTTGGACGACTCTGATACTTCTGTTGTTGCCAGACCTAAGAAGTCTAGTAAACTTAATAAATACTATGATGTTCCTTCCTCTGTAGAAGTGTTTCCTGTTCCAGACCGTGTGACGGAGATTATTTCAAAGGACTGGGATAAGCCAGGGATACCTTTCTCCCCATCTTTAAGAAGATGTTTCCTGTTGCTGACTCCATTAAAGATTCATGTAGCATGGAGCCTAAAGTAGAAGGGGCCATTTCTACTCTGGCTAAGAGAACTATGATCCCTATAGAGGATAGCTGCTCCTTTAAGGATCCCATGGACAAAAAGCTGTCTGGCTTCAATGTCCAAGCCCGCAGGGCGTTGTGGATAAAATCTTGGTCAGCGGATGTTACCTCTAAGTCCAAGCTTCTGGCACTTCCTTACAAGGGTAAGACCTTGTTTGGACCTGGTCTGGCAGAAATTATTTCTTATATTACTGGTGGAAAAGGATCTTTTCTACCACAAGACAAGAAGAACGGACTTAAAGGATGTCAAAGTAATTTTTGTTCCTTTCGTATCTTCAAAGGAAATTCTTCCTCTCCCTCTTCTAAGCAGGAACCCAATCAATCTTGTAACAAGGGGAAGCAATCAAAGAAAACTGCAGCTGATTCTGTCAGCATGAAGGGTCTGCCCCCTGTCCATGATTGGATCAAATAGGGGGCAGACTTTCTCTGTTTTGTCAAGCATGGATATGAGATGTCCCAGACCCTTGGGCTGTGGACATAGTATCTCAGGGTTACAAAATAGAATTCAAAACTTTCCCTCCTAGGGGAAGATTCCACCTTTAAGGGTTATCTGCAGACCAGTTAAAAGAGAGGCTTTCTTGAACTGCGTTCAGGACCTTTCCTCCCTGGGAGTGATTGTTCCAGTTCCAGTAAGAGAACAGGGCCTAGGATTCTACCTGTTTGTGGTTCCCAAAAAAGAGGGAATTTTTTGACCCATTCTAGACTTAGTGTCTCAACAAGTTTCTCAGAGTAACGTACTTCAAAATGGAAACCATTAATTCCAT
Organism: Bombina bombina; assembly: GCF_027579735.1. NCBI lineage: Eukaryota > Metazoa > Chordata > Amphibia > Anura > Bombinatoridae > Bombina > Bombina bombina. The sequence continues at coordinate 561,152,807 of NC_069504.1, forward strand.
TCTTTCTTTTGGTCCAATAGGGTCAGTTTATGACGACCATAGACCTGAAGGATGCGTATCTTCATGTTCACATCCACATGGATCATCATAAGTTCCTGAGATTTGCTTTTCTAGACAAACCCTTTCAGTTTGTTTCTCTTCCGTTTGGCCTTGCCACAGCTCCCAGAATTTTCTCAAAGGTTCTGGGGACTCTTTTGGCTGTGATCAGGTCTCAGGGAATTGCAGTGGCGCCCTACCTGGATAACATATTGGTTCAGGCACCATCTTTTCAACAAGCAAAGTCTCATACAGAGCTATTGTTGTCTTTTCTACGTTCCCACGGATGGAAAGTGAATCTGGGAAAGAGTTCCCTTGTTCAAGCTACAAGGGTGGTTTTCTTAGGGACCATAATAGATTCCCTAGCTATGAAGATTTTTCTGACAAAGGTCAGAAAATCCAAAATTCTTGCCACTCTTTGCAGTCTTCTGTTCGGCCATCAGTGGCTCAATGTATAGAGGTAATTGGTCTGATTGTCGCTTCCATTGACATCATTCCCTTTGCTCAGATCCATTTGAGAGCTCTGCAATTATGCATGCTCAGACAATGGAATGGAGAGCATTCAGATCTGTCTCAGAGGATACCAGTCCACAAGAGACTCTCTCCTGTGGTGGCTTTCTCAGGAACATCTGTCTCAGGGCACATGCTTCCGGAGATCTTCCTGGGTGATTGTGATCACGGACGCCAGCCTGCTAGGCTGGGGAGCAGTTTTGGACTCGTTAAAGGCGCAGGGACTATGGACTTGGGAGGAGTCTGCTTTTCCTATAAACATCTTGAAATTGAGACTGATTTACAATTCTCTGATGGCTTGGCCTCAGTTGTCCTTAGCCCTGTTTATCAAGTTCCAGTCGGACAACATCACCTCAGTGGCTTACATCAACCACCAGGGAGGAACTTGAAATTCCTTAGCGATGAAGGAGGTGGCTCGGATTATTCAGTGGACGGAAGCTCACAATTGTTGTCTGCCATCCACATTCCAGGAGTGGACAACTGGGAAGCAGATTTCCTGACCAGAAAGACATTTCATCCAGGGGAGTGGGCTCTCCATCCGGAGTTGTTCTCCAGGTTAACCCTCAAATGGGGGGTGCCGGAGTTGGATCTGATGGCGTCTCTGCAGAATGCCAAGCTTCCAAAGTAAGGTTCAAGGTCAAGAGATCCGCAGGACGCCCTGATAGATGCTCTGGTGGTTCCTTGGGATTTCAGTCTAGTATACCTATTTCCTCTGTTTGCGCTCCTTCCACGAGTCATTGCTCGTACTAAACAGGAGCTTGGTAATATTAATAGCTCCGGCATGGCCTCGCAGGATCTGGTATGCAGACCTAGTGAATATGTCATCTCTGCCACCTTGGAGGTTGCCTCTGAGGAAAGACTTTCTATCTCAGGGTCCATTCCTCCATCCGAATCTCGTTTCTCTGAAGCTGACTGCTTGGAGATTGAATGCTTACTTCTGTCTAAGCGTGGATTTTCTGAGTTGGTCATTGAGACCATGATCCAGGCTCCCAAGCCTGTTACTCAAAATTCTTTACCGTATGGTGTAAATAACTTTTTTGGTGTGAATCCAAGGGCTAGAATTTTGTCTTCTCCAGGAAGGTCTGGAGAAAGAATTGTCAGTCAGTTCTCTGAAAGGTCAGATTTCTGCATTATCTATTTTGTTACACTATCTTTTTTTGTCAGGCCCTGGTCAGAATCAGACCTGTGTTTAAACCTGTTACTCCTCCTTGGAGCCTTAACCTTGTTCTTAAAGTTTTTCTATTTCTTTTGCTCTGAGAGTCTCGGAACTCTCGGCTTTGCAGTGTGATTCGCCTTACCATATCTTTTGTGCTGATAAGGCGGTTCTTCGTACTAAATTGGGGTTTCTTCCTAAAGTGGTTTCAGACAGAAATATTAATCAGGAAATTGTTGTTCCTTCTCTCTGTCCTAATCCTTCTTCTCAAAAGAAAGTCTGTTAGTCTACCTACAGGCGACTAAGGATTTTCACCTGTCTTCTGCCCTGTTTGTTTGTTTCTCAGGAAAGTGTAAAGGTCAGAAGGCTGCTGCTACTTCTCTTTCCCTTTGATTGAAAAGTATAATTTGTTTTGCTTACAAGACTGCTGGTCATCAACCTCCTGAGAGAATTACTGCTCATTCCACTAGGGCTGTCTCCTCTTCTTGGGCTTTCAAAAATGAAGCTTCTGTGGAACAGATTTGCAAGGCTGCAACTTGATTCTCTCTGCATAGTTTTTCCAAATTCTACAAATGTGATACTTTTTCCTCGGCTGAGGCTTCCTTTGGGTGAAAAGTTCAAGTGGTGGTGCCTTCTGTTTAGGTCTGCCTGTCTTGTTCTCTTTCCCTATTCATTCAATTTACTCTAGCTTGGGTATTGGTTCCCAGTAGTAATTGAATGACGTTGTGGACTCTCCATATCTTAGGAAAGAAATCAAAATGTCTACTTACCTGATACATTTCTTTCTTTCTGGATATGAAGAGTCCACGACCCTACCTTTAATTAAGACTGTTATTTTTAACTAAACCTCAGGTACCTCTACACCTTTGTGTTATTCCTTTTTCCATTTCCCTTTGGTCGAATGACTGGGGATTATGGGTAGTAGAGTGACACTTAACAGCTTTGCTGTGGTGCTCTTTACCTCCTCCTGCTGGACTAGAGTGATATTCCCACTAGTAATTGGAATGACGGCGTGGACTCTCCATATCCAGAAATAAAGAAATTTATCAGGTAAGCAGAAATTTTGATTTTTCGATTTCAAATTCTGGACAAATGTACTAAAAATTAACTATTTATGACAAGTGTGAATTGAGAATACATATTTTTAAAAAACAGTAAACAAAGTCTGAATTATTTTTAATAAACTTTTGAATAGATTTTTGCTTAAAGGGATAGAAAGGTCAAAAATTAAATATGCACAGGTGCGTTTCAATTTGAAATAGAAGCATTTTTGCAATACACTTCCATTAGCAAAAATGTTTCTAATAAAAGTTATTACTGTTTTTCTTCAGCATACGCACATATCCTGTGAGGGTCTGTGCATCAGTATTCAAACATCACACCTCAGAGGGTCAGCAGTAGGCTTGTATTACACAAATACATCTTCAGAAGCAATACAGACAACTGCCAACTCTATGAACAAGCATGGTGTGTAAATACTGGTACACAGCCCTCACAGCATATGTGTGTATGTCACTTAAAAACAGTAATAACTTTTACTAGAAACTTTTTTGCTAAATGAAGTATGTTGCAAAAATGCTTCTATTTCAAACTGAAATGCACCTGTGCACATTTCAATTTTGACTTTTCTATCCCTTTAACCCCTTAATGACCACAGCACTTTTCCATTTTCTGTCCGTTTGGGACCAAGGCTATTTTTACATTTCTGCGGTGTTTGCGTTTAGCTGTAATTTTCCTCTTACTCATTTACTGTACCCCCACATATTATATACCGTTTTTCTCGTCATTAAATGGACTTTCTAAAGATACCATTATTTTCATCATATCTTATAATTTACTATAAAAAAATTATAAAATATGAGGAAAAAAATGGAAAAAAACACACCTTTTCTAACTTTGACCGCCAAAATCTGTTGCACATCTACAACCACCAAAAAACACCTATGCTAAATAGTTTCTAAATTTTGTCCAGAGTTTAGAAATACCGAATGTTTACTTTTTATTTGCTTTTTTTGCAAGTTATAGGGCCATAAATATAAGTAGCACTTTGCTATTTCCAAACCATTTTTTTTTCAAAATTAGCGCTAGTTACATTGGGACACTGATATCTTTCAGGAATCCCTGAATATCAATTGACATGTATATAATTTTTTTAGTAGACATCCCAAAGTATTGATCTAGGCCCATTTTGGTATATTTCATGCCACCATTTCACCGCCAAATGCGATCAAATACAAAAAAACGTTCACTTTTTCACAAATTTTTTCACAAACTTTTGGTTTCTCACTGAAATTATTTACAAACAGCTTGTGCAATTATGGCATAAATGGTTGAAAAATCTTCTCTGGGATCCCCTTTGTTCATAAATAGCAGAAATATATGGCTTTGGCATTGCTTTTTGGTAATTAGAAGGCCGCAAAATGCCGCTGCGCACCACACGTGTATTATGCCTAGCAGTGCAGGGGTTAATTAGGGAGCTTGTATGGAGCTTGTAGGGTTAATTTTAGCTTTAGTGTAGTGTAGTAGACAACCCAAAGTATTGATCTAGGCCCATTTTGGTATATTTCATGCCACCATTTCACCGCCAAATGCGATCAAATAAAAAAAAAAATTCCCTTTTTCACAAACTTTAGGTTTCTCACTGAAATTATTTACAAACAGCTTGTGCAATTATGGCACAAATGGTTGTAAATGCTTCTCTGGGATCCCCTTTGTTCAGAAATAGCAGACATATATGGCTTTGGTGTTGCTTTTTGGTAATTAGAAGGCCGCAAAATGCCACTGCGCACAACACGTGAATTATGCCCAGCAGTGAAGGGGTTAATTAGGTAGCTTGTAGAGAGCTTGCAGGGTTAATTTTAGCTTTAGTGTAGAGCTCAGCCTCCCACCTGAAACATCAGACCCCCTGATCCCTCCCAAACAGCTCTCTTCCCTCCCCCATCCCACAATTGTCCCCGCCATCTTAAGTACTGGCAGAAACTCTGCCAGTACTAAAATAAAAGGTATATTTGGGCTTTTTAGTTTGTTTGTTTTTTTAGCATATTTACATATGCTGCTGTGTAGGGTTCCCCCTTAGCCCGCAACCTCACTGATCCCCACCAAACAGCTGTCTAACCCTCCCCCTCTGCCTTAATTGGCGCCATCTTGGGTACTGGCAGCTGTCTGCCAGTACCCAGTTAAGAAAAAAGTGTTGTTTTTTTTTTACAAAAAATCCCTTTTTCTGTAGTGTAGCTTCTCCCCCCACCCAAGACCAACCCTCCACCACTCCAAAATCACTTTGTTTATTATTTGATTATTTTGGTGCCCTTTTGCCCCACATGTGTATTTAAACGTTTCTGTAGTATAGCGGCTCCCACCCGCTCCCGCCCCGTGCACGCGCCCGCCCGCCGCCGCCCCGTGCACGTGCCCGCGCGCGCCCCCATCAGCTCCGCCCCCGATCCACCTTAAACAGCACACCGATGGCCACCCACCCGCCTCCCAAGTCAGCTCCCACCCACCAACGATACCGGCCATCGATGTCCGGTGCAGAGAGGGCCACAGAGTGGCTCTCTCTGCATCGGATGGCTATGTAAGGTTATTGCAGGATGCCTCCATATCGAGGCATCACTGCAATAACCGGAAAGCAGCTGGAAGCGATCAGGATCGCTTCCAGCTGCTTTCCACACCGAGGACGTGCAGGGTACGTCCTCAGGCGTTAACTGCCTTTTTTTTGAGGACGTACCCTGCACGTCCTCGGTCATTAAGGGGTTAAGGCAGATTATAAAACGGTGTGAAGAATCTGACCTTGATGGGCTTTAAAGTGTTCTGTCTTTACTTAAAACAATCTCACAGTAGCTGATACTTGCTTCTTACAGCCAATTTACAGTATGATTTGTGTAGGAAGTAAATCCTTACCTGAATTTTACAACTACAGCACAATTCAGTTCCATTCTATTTAACGTAGACTGGAGGATTGTACCATATCCCCCTTTTTTTCTTTTTTTTTAAGGATTCATTTATATTCAAAATAAAAGTTAGGAATTGGCTGTGAGCAGTCACCCTTGTGTTCGTTAAGCATATTGGTCCCAAAAGAATTATCTCAACTATTTCTAATCATGCTTTGTCAGTGCTGCTGCTTTTGAGTAGTATGAAAAACCTGTTTCAAACAAACATTCAGTGTTGAGTATATTACCCACTAAAGTAGTTCAAGTGAAAAAAACATTATGGTAACCTTTGCTTTACCCTGACATGTGCAATGCATAAAAATAGGCTGAACACTTCAGATGCTACTTAAACTGGTTGCTTCAGCTTAAGGCAGCATTAAACAGTAAATAAATGTTTGGTACAATGATGTATTCAAAGCAAAGGTTCACTGGAACATACTATAGTATGAGGATGTATTTTTAAAATTAGATTTTTTTTGTTTGCCAATATGAAAATTTGATTTTTCCATAATGTAATGTATACCACCATGTTGTATCTGTGGCCTCTCTCTTGGTCTTTCTCTGTTTCTCTCTCTTGGTCTCTGTCTGTCTCCCTGTCTGTCTCCCTGTCTGTCTCCCTGTCTGTCTCCCTGTCTGTCTCCCTGTCTGTCTCCCTGTCTGTCTCCCTGTCTGTCTCCCTGTCTGTCTCCCTGTCTGTCTCTCTGTCTGTCTGTCTCTCTCTCTCTGTCTCTCTTTCTCTGTCTCTCTTTCTCTGTCTCTCTCTTGGTCTTTCTGCACATAAAAAAACATTTTATAATACAATCAGTTGAAAAATTGTCTTTGTGTATTTCTCTTTTTCATGCATTAAACTGTTTTTTTTTGTGGCAACTGAGCTGGTTATGCAGTGTTGATTTAGAGTAATCTATTTGTAGTTTTAACCTCTTCATGCTGGGGGCAAATGGTTTTTAAGAACATTGTGCTGATTTTCAAACTCCTAACCAAGCGCCACAGTGTTGGATGTATACACGCGTTTACAGACTCCTGCAGGCTCCTGTTTATATTATCAGTGTCTTTTCATATGCAGGGGAGGACAGGTGTCTGCTCTTTTTGTTTACCCAGCCCCTTTCAGTGGGTGTCCCAGACTACATCATTAACAGTGCTAAACTGGGAGCTTCTAAGTAAGTTTTTAAACGGTTTTATACTGGATTTTTAGATCAGTATCTTTGCATAATCTTCTTTATAGTAGTGTCTAGTACATGCAGTTATATAAAAAATAAATATGTACTGTCCCTTTAACATTGACCAGGAGGGAGCAGGACGCCAAAAGATGTAGTAGGCTCCATGCCGTTCTAAAGGCATTTAAGCCCAGTGCTTTTAGGAAGTCATGAAACATCCTAACGGTGTCTAGGGTTTAAACATGTTGGCAACATCACAATCAATAATCTAAAAGTGTGCTGTATTTCATAAATAAAATATATTAAAAAAAAAAAGTATTTCTATGATGATGAAATGACCAACATAAGGAGCATGAATACTTTTACTGGAATGATGGGAAATCTGTCTTTCAAATTAAGAGTATTATGATATTGTTATAGGGTTAAATTTTCTCTCTTATAAGCTCCTTTCCTTTGCTCTTGGTCTTCTACCCACAGAAGTTATACCTTGTGTTTATCAACATGCTAAGCATTTTTAGCAAATAACTTTAGTTTCTCTTACTTGGTGTATTCAGTCCACGGATTCATCCTTACTTGTGGGATATTCTCAATCCCTACAGGAAGTGGCAAAGAGAGCACACAGCAAAGCTGTCCATATAGCTCCCCTCAGGCTCCGCCCCCCCCAGTCATTCTCTTTGCCGCTCTAACAAGTAGCATCTCCACAGGAGGGTAAAGAGTTTGTGGTGTTAGATTTGTAGTTTTATTTCTTCAATCAAGAGTTTGTTATTTTAAAATAGTGCCGGTTTGTACTATTTACTCTGAGGCAGAAAGTGATGAAGATTTCTGCTGAGAGGAAAAAGATTTTAGCATGTTGTAACTAAAATCCATTGCTGTTCCCACACAGGACTGTTGAGTACCGGAGAACTTCAGTTGGGGGAACAGTTTGCAGGCTTAACTGCTTAAGGTATGCTCAGTCATTTATTCTAACAAGCCCTGGTAATGCTAGAAGACTGACAGAAATCCCCATGAGGGAAGGTAAGCCATTTTCTGAGACGCAGTATAGAAGGATGGCTTTGGTTAAGGGCTTAAATACTGGTAGACACTGTGATGGGCTAAATCGATTATTTTATTAATGGAATCTTATACTTATTCAAGTGTTTGAAACACTTTTGGGGTTTTTATTACGCCTGGCATATTATTAGACGCCTAGTCTGACTCGGGAAGGCCCCATAACTCTGGACTGAAGAGGGAGGGGGTCTCATTTTCGCGCCTCAGTTGCGCAGTTGATTTTCAAGACAGCTTCACGTGTAGAGTCCTGAGAGTGCAGGAGGACATCAAGGAGGCTTATATTTCTGCTACAAATAACCCTAAGGGAAGGTAGGGCCGCAGCGAAGACTGTGGCACCGTGCTGTAGTGTGTTAAACCGGTTGTTTACTGCAATTTGCTCCCGTTTGGTCAATAAGGGGTTAATTGATTTGAAAATTTGTGTGCAATCATTTCAAAGCATTAGGATCATGTGGTGAAATTTTCATAAAGATCGGATGTTTTTTGGGGATTTGGTAAAAAAGTGTGTGCTTTTTATTATTTAAAGACACAGTAACGTTTTTTCAAAAAGTGATTTTTTTTCTGTATTGTAGTGCTGTATAAGTCTGTCAAACATGTCTGAGACTTCAGATAGACCTTGTTCTTTATGTTTAAAAGCCATGGCGGTACCCCCATTGCATTTATGTGTAAAGTGTGCTAAAACATCTAAGCATTTTAAAGACCATCCAGTGACACTTAAAAATGTAGCCCAAGATGATTCTTTAACAGAAGGTAATGAGGATAGTCCTTCTTCCTCTCCCCATGTGTCGACACCAGTTACGCCTGCAAGCATTTTTATCCAAACTGCCAGTTTATCCAAAAAAGCGCGATAGCTCAGTGTTAAATACAGAAGATGAGCAATCAGAAGCTTTGGATGATTTATCTGTAGTACCCTCACAAAACTCAGAAGTAGCAGTGAGGGAAGGTCTGTCTGAGGGAGAAATTTCTGATACAGGAAAAATTTCTCAGCGGGCAGATTCAGATTCCTTAGCGTTTAAATTTAAGCTGGAACACCTCCGCGTCCTGCTTAAGGAGGTTTTAGCTACGCTAGATGATTGTGACCCCATGGTGGTCCCAGAAAAATTGTGTAAGATGGACAGGTTTTTAGAGGTCCCTGTATACACTGAGGCATTTCCGATCCCAAAGAGGGTGGCGGATATTGTGACTAGGGAATGGGAGAGACCAGGTGTACCCTTTGTCCCCCCCCTATCTTTAAGAAAATGTTCCCCATAAACGACCCCAGGCGGGACGAGTGGCAGACGGTCCCTAAGGTAGAGGGGGCTGTTTCAACACTTGCCAAGCGTACAACTATACCAATAGAGGACAGTTGTGCTTTCAAAGATCCTATGGATAAAAAATTGGAAGGATTGCTGAAGAAAATTTTTGTTCAGCAAGGTTTTCTGCTTCAACCAATTGCCTGCATTATTCCTGTGACTACTGCAGCGGCTTTTTGGTTCGAGGCCCTGGAGGAGTCGCTCCAGAGGGAGACTTCATACGATGAGGTCATGGATAGAATTCATGCTCTAAAGCTGGCTAATTCTTTTATCACTGATGCCGCTCTCCAGTTAGCTAAACTAGCGGCGAAAAACTCAGGTTTTGCCATCATGGCGCAAAGAGCGCTTTGGCTCAAGTCATGGTCGGCGGATGTGTCGTCCAAAACAAAACTGTTAAATATTCCCTTCAAGGGGAAGGCCCTTTTCGGCCCAGAGCTGAAAGAAATTATTTCAGATATCACTGGGGGCAGGGGACATGCCCTTCCACAAGATAGGCCGTTTAAGGCTAAAAACAAGGCTAATTTTCGCTCCTTTCGCAACTTCAGGAGCGGACCTGCTGCAACCTCTGCTGTCGCAAAGCAAGATAACGCTTCCCAGCCCAAAGCAACCTGGAAACCCTTGCAGGGCTGGAATAAGGGTAAACAGGCCAAGAAGCCTGCTCCTGCTACCAAGACAGCATGAAGGGGTAGCCCCCGATCCGGGACCGGATCTAGTAGGGGGCAGACTTTCTCTCTTTGCACAGGCTTGGGCAAGAGACGTTCCGGATCCCTGGGCATTAGAAATAGTTGCTCAGGGGTATCTTCTAGAATTCAAGGATTCTCCACCAAGGGGAAGGTTCCACATTTCTCATTTGTCTTCAGACCAAACAAAGAAACAGGCGTTCTTACGCTGTGTAGAAGATCTCCTAAAAATGGGAGTAATACACCCAGTTCCAATTGCAGAACAAGGACTGTGTCAGGTTAGGAAATGTCCAGAAGAAGACCCAAATGCTAGGGCGAACTTAAACAACACCCTTGCACTCTGAGTTTAATCCAGGACGTGACCCCACGACAACCTCCAAAAAACAAAGTACTCACAATATGGAGCAGGGTTAGCCTGTGCCAAAGTAATTCATGATATCAGCCAGATAGACTTCTGAATAAGGAACTGGTTTCAGGAAATGTCTTTCACAGTATCAGGAGAGCAGGGATAGTCCACTTATACTCAGACAGAAGAAGGGTAAAACAGGAAACAGTTAATAATGCAGGAGTAGGTCATTTGTTATCAGGCAGTCTGAAGGTTAACACTGTATAGACAGTCTTTGCAGAGTATGCAACAGGTAATCAGGCAGTTTGAGGGTTAACACTGAGTAGACAGTCTTTGCAGAGTATGCAACAGGTAATCAGGCAGTTTGAGAGTTTAACACTGTGTAGACAGTCTTTGCAGAGTATGCAACGGGTAATCAGGCAGTTTGAGGGTAAACACTGTGTAGTCAGAACTTGCAGAATTAACAACATGAAATCAGGTAGTTTGAAGGTTAACACTGTGTTGTCAGAACTTGCAGAGATAGCAACAGGTAAGCTGGTAGTTTGAAGGTTAACACAGATTAATCAGTACTTGTTGAGATTGGCAACAGGATATCAAGCAGTTTGAAGGTTTACACTGAATAATTGTATTTGCAGAGTTTGGAAACAGGTAAACATGCAGATTGAACGTTTCACAGAAATAACAGTATTTGAATAGTTTGGCAGTACACAGAGTAGTCTGAATATGCAGGGTTTGCAGCAGGTAAACAGGAAGTTTGAAAGTTTCACAAAACAAACAGTACTTGCATTGTTTGGAGACAGGTAATCAGGAGGTTGAAGGTTAATCCAGCATAGTAAATCCTTGAAGAGATTGGCAACAGAAAAGCAGCATTTAGAGAGATTTCTCAGCGAAATCCTATCAGAAGCCACAAAGTTAACAAACAAACTGGCACTGGAGAAACAGGAAGCCAAGAATAAAAAGCCTGGTTGTGACATCATCAGGAAGGGGTGGCTCAGACACCTGTCAATCAAGCACACAGAGAGGACTGCAGAGCTTCCCAGCAGCTGAGCGTGACAGACTGGGCTTTTACTCAAACCTGTTCGTAGTCCCCAAAAAAGGAGGGAACTTTCAGGCCAATCCTGGATCTAAAAATTCTAAACAAATTCCTCAGAGTTCCGTCTTTCAAGAGGGAAACCATTCGGACAATCTTGCAGATGATCCAGGAAGGTCAATATATGACTACCGTGGATCTAAAGGATGCGTACCTACATATTCCTATCCACAAAGATCACCATCAGTTCCTAAGGTTCGCCTTTCTGGACAAACATTACCAGTTTGTGGCCCTTCCTTTCGGGTTGGCCACCGCTCCCAGGATTTTCACAAAGTTGCTAGGGTCCCTTCTGGCGGTGCTAAGACCGCGGGGCATTGCAGTAGCACCTTACCTAGACGACATATTAATACAGGAGTCGTCTTTCCACAGAGCCAAGGCTCATACGGACATTGTTCTAGCCTTTCTAAGGTCTCACGGGTGGAAGGTGAACGTAGAAAAAAGTTCTCTGTCCCCGCTTACAAGGGTTCCCTTCCTGGGAACACTAATAGACTCTGTAGAAATGAGAATCTTTCTGACAGAGGTCAGGAAGTCCAAACTGTTGAATACTTGCCGAGCTCTTCATTCCATTCCTCGGCCTTCTGTGGCTCAGTGCATGGAGGTAATTGGTTTAATGGTGGCGGCAATGGACGTAGTCCCTTTTGCCCGAATTCATCTCAGACCACTGCAACTGTGCATGCTCAAGCAGTGGAATGGGGATTATGCAGATTTATCTCCTCAAATACAAATGGACCAGAAAACCAGAGACTCTCTTCTCTGGTGGTTGTCTCAAGGTCACCTGTCTCAGGGGATGAGTTTCCGCAGACCGGAGTGGATCATTGTCACGACCGATGCCAGTCTGTTAGGCTGGGGTGCGGTCTGGAACTCCCTGAAGGCTCAGGGTCTATGGTCTCGGGAAGAATCTCTTCTCCCGATAAACATTTTGGAGCTAAGAGCGATATTCAACACGCTCCAGGCATGGCCTCAACTAGCGGAGGCCAAATTCATCAGATTTCAGTCGGACAACATCACGACTGTAGCGTACATCAATCAGGGAGGAACAAAGAGTTCCCTAGCGATGAAGGAATTATCCAAGATCATCAAATGGGCGGAGGATCACTCCTGCCATCTATCTGCAATTCACATCCCAGGGGTAGACAACTGGGAGGCGGATTTTCTAAGTCGTCAGACTTTTCATCCGGGGGAGTGGGAACTCCACCCGGAGATTTTTGTTCAGCTGACCCAGCTATGGGGCATTCCAGAACTGGATCTGATGGGGTCCCGTCAGAACTCCAAACTTCCCCTTTACGGATCCAGATCCAGGGATCCCAAGGCGGCATTGATAGATGCTTTAACAGCGCCTTGGTCATTCAGTCTAGCTTATGTCTTTCCACCGTTTCCTCTTCTCCCTCGGCTAATAGCCAGAATCAAACAGGAGAAGGCTTCGGTAATTCTGATAGCGCCTGCGTGGTCACGCAGGACCTGGTATGCAGACCTAGTGGACATGTCATCGGTCCCACCATGGAAACTGCCATCGAGGCAGGATCTTCTAATTCAAGATCCTTTCAAGCATCCAAATCTAGTTTCTCTGCAACTGACTGCTTGGAGATTGAACGCTTAATTCTAGCTAAGCGTGGTTTCTCTGAATCAGTTATAGACACTCTGATCCAGGCCAGAAAGCCTGTCACCAGGAAAATTTACCATAAGATATGGCAGAAATATCTTGGTTGGTGTGAATCCAAGGGTTACTCGTGGAGTAAGGTTAGGATTCCAAGGATACTAGCTTTTCTCCAAGAAGGATTAGAGAAAGGTCTGTCAGCTAGTTCATTAAAGGGACAGATATCTGCTCTGTCTATTCTGTTACATAAGCGCCTGGCAGCTGTATCAGACGTTCAGGTGTTTGCACAGGCCCTAGTTAGAATCAAGCCTGTTTACAAGCCTGTGGCTCCTCCTTGGAGTCTAAATTTAGTTCTTTCAGTTCTTCAAGGGGTTCCGTTTGAACCTTTACATTCCATAGATATTAAGTTATTATCTTGAAAAGTTTTGTTTTTAGTAGCCATTTCTTCTGCTCGAAGAGTTTCTGAATTGTCTGCTTTGCAGTGTGATTCACCCTATCTGGTGTTCCATGCAGATAAGGTTGTTTTGCGTACCAAACCTGGTTTTCTTCCAAAAGTGGTTTCTAATAAGAATATTAACCAGGAAATCATTGTTCCTTCTCTGTGTCCTAATCCAGTTTCTAAGAAGGAACGACTTTTACACAATCTTGACGTGGTTCATGCTTTAAAATTCTATTTAAAAGCAACTAAAGATTTCAGTCAAACATCATCCTTGTTTGTCGTCTATTCTGGTAAGAGGAGAGGTCAGAAAGTGACTGCTACCTCTCTTTCCTTTTGGCTGAAAAGCATCATCCGATTGGCTTATGAGACTGCTGGACAGCAGCCTCCCGAACGCATTACAGCTCATTCCACCAGAGCTGTGGCTTCCACATGGGCTTTCAAGAATGAGGCTTCTGTTGAACAGATTTGTAAGGCAGCGACTTGGTCTTCAATGCATACATTCGCCAAATTTTACAAATTTGATACTTTTGCTTCTTCGGAGGCTATTTTTGGGAGAAAGGTTTTGCAAGCAGTGGTGCCTTCCGTTTAGGTTACCTGACTTGTTCCCTCCCTTCATCCGTGTCCTAAAGCTTTGGTATTGGTATCCCATAAGTAAGGATGAATCCGTGGACTGAATACACCAAGTAAGAGAAAACAGAATGTATGCTTACCTGATAAATTACTTTCTCTTACGGTGTATTCAGTCCACGGCCTGCCCTGACATTTAAGTCAGGTTCAAATTTAATTTAAAATAACTACAGTCACCACTGCACCCTATGGTTCTCCTTTTTCTCCTAACCGTCGGTCGAATGACTGGGGGGGGGGGGGAGCCTGAGGGGAGCTATATGGACAGCTTTGCTGTGTGCTCTCTTTGCCACTTCCTGTAGGGATTGAGAATATCCCACAAGTAAGGATGAATCCGTGGACTGAATACACCGTAAGAGAAAGTAATTTATCAGGTAAGCATAAATTCTGTTTTTCAGAAATACCTTAAAGGGACTACACAATATTTACACACACCATAAACTAATTGTTGTGCTACATACACCACCTATTGCAACATCATTCACCACCCAGTGCAACATCATGCAGGGCAAAAGTGAATCATGTATGGTAGGGAAACTTTCTTTATTCATCCATATTAATATGGCAACCAAACTCCTCCTCCCTACGTTTTTCTCCTTTTTTTCTGGTAGTAATCGCTCCTGGCAGTGCGGGTCACTTCACTAAATGCAGTTCAACGTTATCCAGGGAACTAGATTAAATGAGACACACGTTCAGATGCATTGTGCATGCGCAAAACTATGGGCGTGTGTCATCAAGTGAGAGCCTTTTCATAGGACGCAGCTCACAAGTAGGCATGCCCACTGATTGTCTAGGAGGAGTTATGTTCCCTTTCGTCCTGCATGATGGGTTAATGGATAGTGTGGGGTGTCCATGGTACAACAAACACAATATGGTAATAGTTAATCCTGTGTAGACTGTCCCTTTAATACAGGGTTAAAAACAGTATTTGAACTGCAAAAACAATAATAATAATATAATTTTATAATATAACTATAAAAGTATTTCATTTTAAAATTACACAAAATTCTGTTTCTTTTTTATGACAAGATGAGTCCACGGATAATCATAATTACTAATGGGATATTCACCTCCTGGTCAGCAGGAGGAGGCAAAGAGCACCACAGCAGAGCTGTTAAATAGCTCCACCCTTCCCTCCGACTCCAGTCATTCTCTTTGCCTACGTTAGTGATAGGAAGAGGTAAAGTGAGGTGTTAGTTAAAGATTCTTCAATCAAGAGTTTATTATTTTTAAAGTAGTGCCAGAGAGTGCTGCTTTGTTTTAGGGTGTAGCCGTAGTCCAGATCAGTCTCTTCAGTAGAGCTTTTGGTGGCTTTAGAGCAATGGGAACTTGTGGGACATAATTCTCACTACGCCTCCCATACTGATGCTGCCCTAACTCGGATGGCTTAAGTAAGATTACTCAGGCTCTATCCTTTTTCCACAGGGCTATGTGAGGGAGAGGACCTCATAAACCTTCTGAGCTGTCCTGCTGTTGGGCAGATTTTAAAGGTAAGTGCTAACTTTTTATTCTGGGTCTGGGCGATCTCAGAGATAGTGGAGCACTTTATTAGGACATTCCTCCTATTCCTATAAGGGCTATAACGGTACCTTACTGCGGTAGCAGGGGTCCTGTGACAGCACATTTTAGGACACTGGGGGAACTAAGTGTGTATTGTGGGGTCCTCAATCATTTGGGACACAGTAATAAGACTCAGGACATAATTGTTTGAGTCTCTCACTTGGGCTATAACACTACTTTACTTGCGGTAGCAGGGGTCCTGTGATAGCACATGTTTAGCACACTGGGGGAACTAAGTGTGTATTGTGGGGCCCTCAATCACTTGGGACACAGTTTTATGACTCGGGATAATTGTTTGAGTCTCTCACTTGGGCTAACGCTACCTTATTTATTGTAGCAGGGTTCCTGTGACAGTACATTTTTTAGCTGGAGGAACTAAGTGTGGCTGTATACATAATAGTGTGGTTCAGTCCACCCATGGGCTCTGTTAATTGCTCCCGGTAGCCTCTTTATACATATTAATGGCGACCGGGATATTGTTTAGTGATACGCCCACGATGGGCAGAGTTACCTTTGGCACCATTTTTGGGCCGCACCGTCCCCTAGCTTAAAGGGACATAATACTCATATGCTAAATCACTTGAAACTGATGCAGTATAACTGTAAAAAGCTGACAGGAAAATATCACCTGAGCATCTTTATGTAAAAAAGGAAGATATTTTACCTCACAATCTCCTCAGCTCAGCATAGTAAGTTCTGTGTAAAAAGTTTTATATTCAGTTACTGCTCAGCTGCAGGTAAAAAAAAATGAAAAAATGAACAGCAGCCAATCGGCATCAGCAGTGCTGAGGTCATGAACTCTTTTACTGTGATCTCATGAGATTTCATAGTAAACTTCCTTTAAACTGAATAGGGAAATAACATGAGTGCACGAGGCTCAACCCCTTAGCTGTCCCGGGACAGACATACTGATTTGCTGCTTAGAAGTCCTTTACAATGGGATGTGGCTACTGAGAAACTTTTGAGGTAAAATATCTTTCTTTTTTACATAGAGATGTTCAGGTGATGTTTTCTAGTCAGCTTTTTACAGCTATGCTGCAACACTTTCAAGTGTTTCAACATTTGGGTATTATGGCCCTTTAAGGCACAGGCATAATGAAGTGCCGGGTAATGGAGTAGTATCACGCCCACGAGGGGCGTAGCTACGTTGTGGCCGTGTTAGATTGCGTTTTCCACCTCAATTACTAATATCGGTCTGAGCATCTAACACAGTCATTAGTGTTTTTTCCCTCCCAATGCGGGTCCAGCCAGCGCTGTGAGAAGTACAGCGTTTCAGACTTACTTATGTTTTTTATTGTATCATTTATACAAATAAATAAAAATTTTAATATGTCTTTGTCTGTCATTAAACTGAGATAAATGAGTCTTTTCTTCTGTTAAGTGTGATCAGTCCACGGGTCATCATTACTTGTGGGATATTAACTGCTCCCCTACAGGAAGTGCAAGAGGATTCACCCAGCAGAGTTGCTATATAGCTCCTCCCCTCTACGTCACCTCCAGTCATTCTCTTGCACCCAACGACTAGATAGGATGTGTGAGAGGACTATGGTGATATATTTAGTTTTTATATCTTCAATCAAAAGTTTGTTATTTTATAATAGCACCGGAGTGTGTTATTCCTTCTCTGGTAGAATTTGAAGAAGAATCTACCTGAGTTTTTCTATGATTTTAGCCGGAGTAGTTAAGATCATATTGCTGTTTCTCGGCCATCTGAGGAGAGGTAAACTTCAGATCAGGGGACAGCAGGCAGATTAATCTGCAAAGAGGTATGTAGCAGTTTATTATTTTCTGACATGGAATTGATGAGAAAATCCTGCCATACCGTTATAATGTAAACTCAGCCTTGAATGCAGTAGATGTAGCTGATATCAGGCTGTCATGTATGTATATTTTACACTTCAGTTTTCTGGGAAATGGTACTTCTCTGGCTTTTAAACTGTATACATAGACTTAACCTATTTTGCAGGGACTTGCAATAGGTTTTAAATGACAATTAATTATTGAGGTAAAACGTTTTTTTGCTGGCATGTAAAAACGTTTTTTTCTCTGAGGTACTGGGTGAAAAAATGTTTTGGGCACTTTTTTTCCACTTGGCAATAGTTTTGATTTAAATTAGAGCAGTTCACTGATCCCTCTCACTGTTATGTGTGTGGGGGAGGGGCCATTTTGGTGCTTTCACTATGCATCAGAAAAACTCAGTCAGAGGTTCATTTTCTTCCTGCATGATCCGGTTCATCTCTACAGAGTTCAGGGATCTCAAGAGTCTTTTTTGAGGGAAGTAATCATTCACAGCAGAGCTGTGCTGATTGTATTGACTGTGATATAAAAAACGTTTATTTGTGTATTTTTTTTCTGCTGCCTGGGTTAGTTATCATTTGCTGAGGGGAACAATCCTTTGCTAAAACTGTATATTCTGACAAAGATTGATGCTATAACTTAATTATTTTATCTGTTATAATATTTTCTGTGCTTCTTAAAGGCACAGTTCGTTTTCATATTATTTGTAAATTACTTTGAAAAGTATTTCCAAGTTGCTGTTTATTTGCTAGTGTGTTAAACATGTCTGATTCAGAGGAATATCTCTGTGCTATATGTGTTAATGCCAAAGTGGAGCCCAATAGAAATTTATGTACTAAATGTATTGATGCTACTTTAAAAAATAGTCAATCTGTACAAATTGAACATATTTCACCAAACAACGAGGGGAGAGTTATGCCGACTAACTCGCCTCACGTGTCAGTACCTGCATCTCCCGCTCAGGAGGTGCGTGATATTGTAGCGCCGAGTGCATCTGGGCGGCCATTACAAATCACATTACAAGATATGGCTACTGTTATGACTGAAGTTTTGGCTAAACTACCAGAACTAAGAGGTAAACGTGATCACTCTGGGATGAGAACAGAGTGCGCTGATAATGCAAGGGCCATGTCTGATACTGTGTCACAGTTTTTCTGATCCAAATAAACTGGACTCAGACATTTCAAATTTTAAATTTAAGCTTGAGAACCTCCGTGTGTTACTAGGGGAGGTATTAGCGGCTCTGAATGATTGTAACACAGTTGCAATCCCAGAAAAAATGTGTAGGTTGGATAAATATTTTGCGGTACCGACGAGTACTGACGTTTTTCCTATACCTAAGAGACTTACTGACATTGTTACTAAGGAGTGGGATAGACCCGGTGTGCCTTTCTCACCCCCTCCTATATTCAGAAAAATGTTTCCAATAGACGCCGCCACACGGGACTTATGGCAAATGGTCCCTAAGGTGGAGGGAGCAGTTTCTACTTTAGCTAAGCGTACCACTATCCCAGTGGAGGATAGCTGTGCTTTTTCAGATCCAATGGATAAAAAATTAGAGGGTTACCTTAAGAAAATGTTTGTTCAACAAGGGTTTATATTGCAACCTCTTGCATGTATTGCGCCTGTCACGGCTGCAGCAGCATTTTGGTTTGAGTCTCTGGAAGAGACACTTCAATCATCCACACTAGATGACATCACACACAAACTTAAATTCCTTAAGTTAGCTAATTCATTTATTTCAGATGCCGTAGTACATTTAACTAAACTTGCGGCTAAAAATTCAGGATTCGCCATTCAGGCACGCAGAGCTCTGTGGCTAAAATCCTGGTCAGCTGATGTTACGTCTAAATCTAAATTGCTTAATATTCCTTTCAAAGGGCAGACCTTATTCGGGCCCGGCTTGAAAGAGATTATTGATGACATTACAGGAGGTAAAGGTCATGCCCTGCCTCAGGACAAGGCCAAAGCCAAGGCTAGACAGTCCAATTTTCGTTCCTTTCGTAATTTCAAAGCTGGAGCAGCATCAACTTCCTCTGCACCAAAACAGGAAGGAGCTGTTGCTCGCTACAGACAAGGCTGGAAACCTAACCAGTCCTGGAACAGGGGCAAACAGGCCAGAAAACCTGCTGCTGCCCCTAAGACAGCATGAATTGAGGGCCCCCGATCCGGGACCGGATCTAGTGGGGGGCAGACTTTCCCTCTTCGCCCAGGCTTGGGCAAGAGATGTTCAGGATCCCTGGGCGTTAGAGATCATATCTCAGGGATACCTTCTGGACTTCAAATCCTCTCCCCCAAGAGGGAGATTTCATCTGTCAAGGTTGTCAACAAACCTAACAAAGAAGGAAGCGTGATCCATCCAGTTCCGCGGTTGGAACAAGGACAAGGGTTTTACTCAAATCTGTTTGTAGTTCCCAAAAAGAGGGAACCTTCAGGCCAATCTTGGATTTAAAGATCCTAAACAAATTCCTAAGAGTTCCATCGTTCAAGATGGAAACTATTCGAACAATTTTGCCCATGATCCAAGAGGGTCAGTACTTGACCACAGTGGATTTAAAGGATGCTTACCTTCACATACCGATTCACAGAAGTCATTACCGGTATCTAAGGTTTGCCTTTTTAGACAGGCATTACCAGTTTGTAGCTCTTCCATTCGGACTGGCTATTGCTCCAAGAATCTTCACAAAGGTTCTGGGCACTCTTCTGGCGGTACTAAGACCGCGAGGAATTTCAGTAGCTCCGTACTTAGACGACATACTGATACAAGCTTCAAGCTTTCAAACTGCCAAATCTCATACAGAGATAGTACTGGCATTTCTAAGGTCGCATGGATGGAAAGTGAACGAAGAGAAAAGTTCTCTCTTTCCACTCACAAGAGTTCCCTTCCTGGGGACTCTGATAGATTCTGTAGAAATGAAGATTTACCTGACAGAGGACAGGTTAACAAAACTTCAAAATGCATGCCGTGTCCTTCATTCCATTCAAGAGACCAGAAATTCTCTTCTATGGTGGCTTTATCGGCCACATCTGTCCAGGGGAATGCCATTCAGCAGGCCAGACTGGTCAATTGTAACAACAGACGCCAGCCTACTAGGTTGGGGCGCTGTCTGGAATTCTCTGAAGGCTCAGGGACTATGGAATCAGGAGGAGAGTCTTCTTCCAATAAACATTCTGGAATTGAGAGCAGTCCTCAATGCTCTTCTGGCTTGGCCCCAGTTAGCAACTCGGGGGTTCATCAGGTTCCAGTCGGACAACATCACGACTGTAGCTTATATCAACCATCAGGGAGGGACAAGAAGCTCCCTAGCAATGATGGAAGTATCGAAGATAATTCGCTGGGCAGAGTCTCACTCTTGCCACCTGTCTGCAATCCACATCCCGGGAGTGGAGAACTGGGAGGCGGATTTCTTAAGTCGTCAGACTTTTCATCCGGGGGAGTGGGAACTTCATCCAGAGGTCTTTGCCCAAATACTTCCACGTTGGGGCAAACCAGAGATAGATCTCATGGCGTCTCGACAGAACGCCAAGCTTCCGCGCTACGGGTCCAGATCCAGGGATCCGGGAGCGGTCCTGATAGATGCCTTGACAGCACCATGGACCTTCAGGATGGCTTATGTGTTTCCACCTTTCCCGATGCTTCCTCGATTGATTGCCAGAATCAAACAGGAGAAAGCATCAGTGATTCTAATAGCGCCTGCATGGCCACGCAGGACTTGGTATACAGATCTGGTGGACATGTCATTCTGTCCACCTTGGTCGTTACCTCTGAAACAGGACCTTCTGATTCAGGGTCCTTTCAAACATCAAAATCTAACTTCTCTGAAGCTGACTGCTTGGAAATTGAACGCTTGATCTTATCAAAGCGTGGTTTTTCTGAGTCAGTTATTGATACCTTAATACAGGCTAGGAAGCCTGTCACCAGAAAGATTTACCATAAAATATGGCGTAAATACCTATATTGGTGCGAATCCAAAGGTTACTCTTGGAGTAAGGTTAGGATTCCTAGGATATTGTCTTTTCTACAAGAAGGTTTAGAAAAGGGGTTATCCGCTAGTTCCTTAAAGGGACAGATCTCAGCTCTGTCCATTCTGTTACACAAGCGTCTGTCAGAAGTTCCAGACGTTCAGGCTTTTTGTCAGGCTTTGGCCAGGATTAAACCTGTGTTTAAAGCTGTGGCTCCACCATGGAGTTTAAACCTTGTTCTTAACGTTTTACAGGGTGTTCCGTTTGAACCCCTTCATTCCATTGATATAAAGTTGTTATCTTGGAAAGTTCTATTTTTAATGGCTATTTCCTCGGCTCGAAGAGTCTCTGAGTTATCAGCCTTACATTGTGATTCTCCTTATTTGATTTTTCACTCGGATAAGGTAGTTCTGCGTACTAAGCCTGGGTTCTTACCTAAGGTAGTCATTAACAGGAATATCAATCAGGAGATTGTTGTTCCATCCTTGTGCCCAAATCCTTCTTTGAGGAAGGAACGTCTTTTGCACAATCTGGATGTAGTTCGTGCCCTTAAATTTTATTTACAGGCAACTAAAGATTTTCGACAAACGTCTTCCCTGTTTGTCGTTTACTCTGGTCAGAGGAGAGGTCAAAAAGCTTCTGCTACCTCTCTCTCTTTTTGGCTTCGTAGCATAATTCGTTTAGCTTATGAGACTGCTGGACAGCAGCCTCCTGAAAGAATTACAGCTCATTCCACTAGAGCTGTGGCTTCCACTTGGGCCTTTAAGAATGAGGCCTCTGTTGAACAGATTTGCAAGGCTGCAACTTGGTCTTCGCTTCATACTTTTTCCAAATTTTACAAATTTGACACTTTTGCTTCCTCGGAGGCTATTTTTGGGAGAAAGGTTCTTCAGGCAGTGGTTCCTTCTGTATAAAGAGCCTGCCTATCCCTCCCGTCATCCGTGTACTTTTGCTTTGGTATTGGTATCCCACAAGTAATGATGACCCGTGGACTGATCACACTTAACAGAAGAAAACATAATTTATGCTTACCTGATAAATTCCTTTCTTCTGTAGTGTGATCAGTCCACGGCCCGCCCTGTTTTTTAAGGCAGGTAAATATTTTTTAAATTATTCTCCAGTCACCACTACACCCTTGGCTTCTCCTTTCTCGTTGGTCCTTGGTCGAATGACTGGAGGTGACGTAGAGGGGAGGAGCTATATAGCAACTCTGCTGGGTGAATCCTCTTGTACTTCCTGTAGGGGAGCAGTTAATATCCCAGAAGTAATGATGACCCGTGGACTGATCACACTACAGAAGAAAGGAATTTATCAGGTAAGCATAAATTATGTTATTGCATTTAAATGGACACCTCAGCAAAATATCTGAGGTGTAAGTAGGCGCTTCATTATGGATTGCTACCTCATTTCTGCGTGCAAAAGAAAACGTGACAGTTTAAAATTTAAAGGGACAGTAACGTTTTTTATCCGTTAATTTTTATTAACAGAATTTCAGCTGTTTACTGTTTCATCCTTTGTGATTTAGGATGGAACAAGAACACACAAAACATGAGTTACTTTTTAAAAATGAGACAGTAACGTTTTTTATGTATCAATTTTTATTAAAAATGTTTCATTTTTTTCTGAAACTACTCCTACAGCATTTGCTGTTTAGAAGTCTGTTGACAATGGTCAATCTATGCCACAAATTTCTCCTATAGTGTCCCACTAAACTTTATGGCCCACATGCAGTGCCCTGAGCTTCCTTTTCAACTCCACCCAGAGTTTTTCTGAATTTCATGCATTATATGTTCTTCCCACGAGGTAGAAAACAGAATTTATGCTTACCTGATAAATTTATTTCTCTTGTGGTGTATCCAGTCCACGGATTCATCCTTTACTTGTGGGATATTCTCCTTCCCAACAGGAAGTGGCAAAGAGAGCACACAGCAGAGCTGTCCATATAGCTCCCCCTCCCAGTCATTCGACCGAAGGTTAGGAAGAAAAAGGAGAAACCATAGGGTGCAGTGGTGACTGTAGTTTAAAAATAAAAACCACCTGTCTTAAAATGACAGGGCGGGCCGTGGACTGGATACACCACAAGAGAAATAAATTTATCAGGTAAGCATAAATTCTGTTTTCTCTTGTAAGGTGTATCCAGTCCACGGATTCATCCTTAACTTGTGGGATACCAATACCAAAGCTTTAGGACACGGATGAAGGGAGGGAACAAGACAGGTACCTTAAACGGAAGGCACCACTGCTTGTAAAACCTTTCTCCCAAAAATAGCCTCCGAAGAAGCAAAAGTATCGAATTTGTAAAATTTGGAATAAGTATGCAGCGAAGACCAAGTCGCTGCCTTACAAATCTGTTCAACAGAAGCCTCATTTTTAAAAGCCCATGTGGAAGCCACTGCTCTGGTAGAATGAGCAGTAATTGTTTCGGGAGGCTGCTGGCCAGCAGTCTCATAGGCCAAACGGATGATGCTTTTCAGCCAAAAGGAAAGAGAGGTAGCGGTCGCCTTCTGACCTCTCCTCTTACCAGAATAGATAACAAACAAAGAAGTTGTTTGTCTGAAATCTTTAGTTGCTTGTAAATAGAACTTTAAAGCACGAACCACATCAAGATTGTGTAACAGATGTTCCTTCTTCGACACAGAGAAGGAACAACAATTTCCTGATTAATATTCTTATTAGACACAACCTTAGGAAGAAAACCGGGTTTGGTACGCAAAACTACCTTATCTGCATGGAACACCAGGTAAGGTGAATCACACTGTAAAGCAGATAACTCTGAAACTCTTAGAGCAGAAGAGATAGCTACCAAAAACAAAACTTTCCAAGATAAAAACTTAATATCTATGGAATGTAAAGGTTCAAACGGAATCCCTTGCAGAACTGAAAAAACTAAATTCAGACTCCATGGCGGAGCCACAAAATCTATAAACAGGCTTGATTCTGACTAAAGCCTGACTAAACGTCTGAACGTCTGGTACCTCTGCCAGACGTTTGTGAAAAAGAATAGACAAAGCAGATATCTGTCCTTTTAAGGAACTAGCTGATAATCCTTTCTCCAATCCGTCTTGGAGAAAGGACAAAATTCTGGGAATCCTAAACTTACTCCATGAGTAACCCTTGGATTCGCACCAAAAAAGATATTTTCGCCAAATCTTATGGTAGATTTTCCTGGTGACAGGCTTTCTAGCCTGAATCAGGGTATCAATAATCGACTCAGAGAAACCACGCTTTGATAGAATTAGGAGTTCAATCTCCAAGCAGTCAGACGCAGAGAAATTAGATTTGGATGTTTGAAAGGACCTTGTATTAGAAGGTCCTGCCTCATTGGTAGTGTCCATGGTGGCACAGATGACATGTCCACTAGGTCTGCATACCAGGTCCTGCGTGGCCACGCAGGCGCTATTAGAATCACCGAAGCCCTCTCCTGCTTGATTCTGGCAACCAGATGAGGGAGGAGAGGAAACGTTGGAAAAACATAGGCCAGATTGAAGGACCAAGGCGCTGCTAGAGCATCTATCAGCACCGCCTGGGGATCCCGGGACCTGGACCCGTAAAGAGGAAGTTTGGTGTTCTGACGGGACGCCATCAGATCCAATTCTGGAGTGCCCCATAGCTGAGTCAGCTGGGCAAATACCTCCGGGTGGAGTTCCCACTCCCCCGGGTGAAAGTCTGACGACTTAGAAAATCAGCCTCCCAGTTGTCTACTCCTGGGATGTGAATTGCTGAGAGATGACGAGTGATCCTCCGCCCATCTGATAATTTTGGTTACTTCCATCATTGCTAGGGAACTCCTTGTTCCCCCTTGATGATTGATGTGAGCTACAGTCGTGATGTTGTCCGACTGAAATCTGATGAATTTGGCCGCAGCTAGCTGAGGCCATGCCTGAAGCGCGTTGAATATCGCCCTCAGTTCCAGAATGTTTATCGGGAGAAGAGCTTCTTCCCGAGACCATAAGCCCTGAGCTTTCAGGGAGTCCCAGACTGCACCCCAGCCCAACAGACTGGCGTCGGTCGTTACGATGATCCACTCTGGTCTGCGGAAAACACATTCCCTGAGACAGGTAATTCTGAGACAACCACTAGAGAAGAGAATCTCTGGTCCCCTGGTCCCACTGTATTTGAGGAGACAAATCTGCATAATCCCCATTCCACTGTTTGAGCATGCATAATTGCAGTGGTCTGAGGTGTATCCGTGCAAAAGGGACTATGTCCATTGCCGCTACCATTAGTCCGATTGTCTTCATGCACTGAGCTACAGATGGCCGAGGAGTGGAATGAAGAGCTCGGCAAGCAGTTAAGAGTTTTAACTTTCTGACCTCCGTCAGAAATATTTTCATTTCTACCGAGTCTATTAGGGTTCCTAGGAAGGGAACTCTTGTGAGGGGGGAAAGAGAACTCTTTTTGATGCTCACCTTCCACCCGTGAGACCTCAGAAAGGCCACTACAATTTCCGTGTGAGACTTGGCTCTTTGTAAAGTCGACGCCTGAATTAAGATGTCGTCTAGATAAGGTGCCACTGCTATGCCCCGCGGTCTTAGTACCGCCAGGAGGGATCCTAGCACCTTTGTGAAAATTCTGGGAGCAGTGGCCAACCGAAAGGAAGAGCCACAAACTGATAATGCTTGTCCAGAAAGGCGAACCTGAGAAACTGGTGATGATCTTTGTGGATAGGAATGTGCAGATACGCATCCTTTAGATCCACGGTAGTCATATATTGACCCTCCTGGATCATTGGTAAGATTGTCCGAATGGTCTCCATCTTGAATGATGGGACTCTGAGGAATTTGTTTAGAATTTTGAGATCCAGGATTGGTCTGAAAGTTCCTTCTTTCTTGGGAACCACAAACAGGTTTGAGTAAAAACCCAGCCCTTGTTCCGCAATTGGAACTGGGTGGATCACTCCCATTGTATGTAGGTCTTCTACACAGCGTAAGAACGCCTCTTTTCTCCAACATAGGTGTGTCCGGTCCACGGCGTCATCCTTACTTGTGGGATATTCTCTTCCCCAACAGGAAATGGCAAAGAGCCCAGCAAAGCTGGTCACATGATCCCTCCTAGGCTCCGCCTACCCCAGTCATTCTCTTTGCCGTTGTACAGGCAACATCTCCACGGAGATGGCTTAGAGTTTTTTAGTGTTTAACTGTAGTTTTTATTATTCAATCAAGAGTTTGTTATTTTAAAATAGTGCTGGTATGTACTATTTACTCAGAAACAGAAAAGAGATGAAGATTTCTGTTTGTATGAGGAAAATGATTTTAGCACCGTAACTAAAATCCATGGCTGTTCCACACAGGACTGTTGAGAGCAATTAACTTCAGTTGGGGGAACAGTGTGCAGTCTCTTACTGCTTGAGGTATGACACATTCTAACAAGACGATGTAATGCTGGAAGCTGTCATTTTCCCTATGGGATCCGGTAAGCCATGTTTATTAAGATAGTAAATAAGGGCTTCACAAGGGCTTATTAAGACTGTAGACTTTTTCTGGGCTAAATCGATTCATTATTAACACATATTTAGCCTTGAGGAATCATTTATTCTGGGTATTTTGATATGATTATATCGGCAGGCACTGTTTTAGACACCTTATTCTTTAGGGGCTTTCCCTAATCATAGTCAGAGCCTCATTTTCGCGCCGGTATGGCGCACTTGTTTTTGAGGACAGCATGGCATGCAGCTGCATGTGTGTGGAGCTCTGATACATAGAAAAGTCTTTCTGAAGGCATCATTTGGTATCGTATTCCCCTTTGGGCTTGGTTGGGTCTCAGCAAAGCAGATTCCAGGGACTGTAAAGGGGTTAAATATAAAAACGGCTCCGGTTCCGTTATTTTAAGGGTTAAAGCTTCCAAATTTGGTGTGCAATACTTTTAAGGCTTTAAGACACTGTGGTGAAATTTTGGTGAATTTTGAACAATTCCTTCATACTTTTTCGCAATTGCAGTAATAAAGTGTGTTTAGTTTAAAATTTAAAGTGACAGTAACGGTTTTATTTTAAAACGTTTTTTGTGCTTTGTTATCAAGTTTATGCCTGTTTAACATGTCTGAACTACCAGATAGATTGTGTTCTGACTGTGGGGAAACCAAGGTTCCTTCTCATTTAACTATATGTATTTTATGTCATAAAAAAATTTAGTAAAAATGATGCCCAAGATGATTCCTCAAGTGAGGGGAGTAAGCATGGTACTGCATCATCCCCTCCTTCGTCTACACCAGTCTTGCCCATACAGGAGGCCCCTAGTACATCTAGTGCGCCAATACTCCTTACTATGCAACATTTAACGGCTGTAATGGATAATTCTATCAAAAACATTTTAGCCAATATGCCCACTTATCAGCGAAAGCGCGACTGCTCTGTTTTAGAAAATTCTGTAGAGCATGAGAACGCTGATGATATGGTTTCTGAAGGGCCCCTACACCAGTCTGAGGGGGCCAGGGAGGTTTTGTCTTAGGGAGAAATTTCAGATTCAGGAAACATTTCTCAACAAGCTGAACCTGATGTTATTACTTTTAAATTTAAGTTGGAACATCTCCGCGCTCTGCTTAAGGAGGTGTTATCCAATTTGGATGATTGTGATTATCTGGTCATTCCAGAACCACTATGTAAAATGGAAAAGTTCTTAGAGGCCCCGGGGCCCCCCGAAGCTTTTCCTATATCCAAGCGGGTGGCGTACATTGTTAGTAAAGAATGGGACAGGCCCGGTATTCCTTTAGTACCTCCCCCCATATTTAAAAAATTGTTTTCCTATAGTCGACCCCAGAAAGGACTGATGGCAGACAGTCCCCAAGGTCGAGGGGGCGGTTTCTACTCTACACAAGCGCGCCACTATACCCATAGAAGATAGTTGTGCTTTCCAAGATCCTATGGATAAAAAATTAGAAGGTCTGCTAAAAAAGATGTTTGTTCAGCAAGGTTCCCTTCTACAACCAATTGCATGCATTGTCCCTGTCACTGCAGCCGCGTGTTTCTAGTTTGATGAGCTAGGAAAGGCGATTATTAGTAATTCTTCTTCTTATGAGGAGATTATGGACAGAATTCGTGCTTTTAAATTGGCTAATTCTTTCACCCTAGACGCCACCTTGCAATTGGCTAGGTTAGCGGCGAAAAAATTCTGGGTTTGCTATTGTGGCGCAGAGCGCTTTGGTTAAAATCTTGGGCAGCGGATGCGTCTTCCAAGAACAAATTGCTTGACATTCCTTTCAAGGGGAAAACACTCTTTGGCCCTGACTTGAAAGAGATTATCTCTGATATCACTGGGGGCAAGGGCCACGCCCTTCCTCAGGATAGGTCTTTTCAAGACCAAAAATAAACCTAAGTTTCGTCCCTTTCGCAGAAACGGATCAGCCCCAAGGGCTACGTCTTCTAAGCAGGAAGGTAATACTTCTCAAGCCAATCCAGCCTGGAGACCTATGCAAGGCTGGAACAAAGGAAAGCAGGCCAGGAAACCTGCCACTGCTACCAAGACAGCATGAAATGCGGGCCCCCGATCCGGGACCGGATCTGGTGGGGGGCAGACTCTCTCTCTTCGCTCAGGCTTGGGCAAGAGATGTTCTGGATCCTTGGGCGCTAGAAATAGTCTCCCAAGGTTATTCTCTGGAGTTCAAGGGGCTTCCTCCAAGGGGGAGGTTCCACAGGTCTCAGTTGTCTTCAGACCACATAAGAAGACAGGCATTCTTACATTGGGTAGAAGACCTGCTAAAAATGGGAGTGATTCATCCTGTTCCATTAGGAGAACAAGGGATGGGGTTCTACTCCAATCTGTTCATAGTTCCCAAAAAAGAGGGAACGTTCAGACCAATCTTAGATCTCAAGATCTTGAACAAGTTTCTCAAGGTTCCATCGTTCAAGATGGAAACCATTCGAACACTTCTTCCTTCCATCCAGGAAGGTCAATTCATGACCAAGGTGGATTTCAAGGATGCGTATCTACATATTCCTATCCACAAGGAACATCATCGGTTCCTAAGGTTTGCATTCCTGGACAAGCATTTCCAGTTCGTGGCGTTTTCTTTCGGATTAGCCACTGCTCCTAGGATTTTCTCATAGGTACTAGGGTCCCTTCTGGCGGTGCTAAGACCAAGGGGCATTGCTGTAGTACCTTACTTGGACGACATTCTGATTCGAGCGTCGTCCCTTCCTCAAGTTAAGGCTCACACGGACATTGTCCTGGCCTTTCTCAGATCTCACGGATGGAAAGTGAACGTGGAAAAGAGTTCTCTATCTCCGTCAACGAGGGTTCCCTTCTTGGGAACTATAATAGACTCCTTAGAAATGAGGATTTTTCTGACAGAAGCCAGAAAAACAAAACTTCTAGACTCTTGTCGGATACTTCATTCCGTTCCTCTTCCTTCCATAGCGCAGTGCATGGAAGTGATAGGTTTGATGGTAGCGGCAATGGACATAGTTCCTTTTGTGCGCATTCATCTAAGACCATTACAACTGTTCATGCTCAGTCAGTGGAATGGGGACTATTCAGACTTGTCTCCGAAGATACAAGTAAATCAGAGGACCAGAGACTCATTCCGTTGGTGGCTGTCCCTGGACAACCTGTCACAAGGGATGACCTTCCGCAGACCAGAGTGGGTCATTGTCACGACCGACGCCAGTCTGATGGGCTGGGGCGCGGTCTGGGGATCCCTGAAAGCTCAGGGTCTTTGGTCTCGGGTAGAATCTCTTCTACCGATAAATATTCTGGAACTGAGAGCGATATTCAATGCTCTCAAAGCTTGGCCTCAGCTAGCGAGGGCCAAGTTCATACATCAACCATCAGGAGGGAACAAGGAGTTCCCTAGCGATGGAAGAAGTGACCAAAATCATTCTATGGGCGGAGTCTCACTCCTGCCACCTGTCTGCTATCCACATCCCAGGAGTGGAAAATTGGGAAGCGGATTTTCTGAGTCGTCAGACATTGCATCCGGGGGAGTGGGAACTCCATCCGGAAATCTTTGCCCAAGTCACTCAACCGTGGGGCATTCCAGACATGGATCTGATGGCCTCTCGTCAGAACTTCAGAGTTCCTTACTACGGGTACAGATCCAGGGATCCCAAGGCGGCTCTAGTGGATGCACTAGTAGCACCTTGGACCTTCAAACTAGCTTATGTGTTCCCGCCGTTTCCTCTCATCCCCAGGCTGGTAGCCAGGATCAATCAGGAGAGGGCGTCGGTGATTTTGATAGCTCCTGCGTGGCCACGCAGGACTTGGTATGCAGATCTGGTGAATATGTCATCGGCTCCACCATGGAAGCTACCTTTGAGACGAGACCTTCTTGTTCTAGGTCCGTTCGACCCACTCCAGCTGACTGCTTGGAGATTGAACGCTTGATCTTATCAAAGCGAGGGTTCTCGGATTCTGTTATTAATACTCTTGTTCAGGCCTGAAAGCCTGTAACCAGAAAAATTACCACATAATTTGGTATATCTGTTGGTGTGAATCTGCAGGATTCCCTTGGGACAAGGTTAAGATTCCTAAGAGTCTATCCTTCCTTCGAGAAGGATTGGAAAAAGGATTATCTGCAAGTTCCTTGATGGGACAGATTTCTGCCTTGTCTGTGTTACTTCACAAAAAGCTGGCAGCTGTGCCAGATGTTCTAGCCTTTGTTCAGGCTCTGGTTAGAATCAAGCCTGTTTACAAAATTTTGACTCCTCCTTGGAGTCTCAACCTAGTTCTTTCAGTTCTTCAGGGGGTTCCGTTTGAACCCTTACATTCCGTTGATATTAAGTTATTATCTTGGAAAGTTTTGTTTTTGGTTGCAATTTCTTCTGCTAGAAGAGTTTCAGAATTATCTGCTCTGCAGTGTTCTTCTCCTTATCTGGTGTTCCATGCAGATAAGGTGGTTTTGCGTACTAAACCTGGTTTTCTTCCAAAAGTTGTTTCTAACAAAAACATTAACCAGGAGATAGTTGTGCCTTCTTTGTGTCCTAATCCAGTTTCAAAGAAGGAACGTTTGTTGCACAACTTGGATGTAGTTCGTGCTCTCAAATTTTACTTAGCAGCTACTAAGGATTTCAGACAAACTTCGTCTTTGTTTGTTGTTTATTCTGGTAAACGGAGAGGTCAAAAAAAGCAACTTCTACCTCTCTCTCCTTCTGGATTAAAAGCATTATCCGATTGGCTTATGAGACTGCCGGACGGCAGCCTCCTGAAAGAATCTCAGCTCACTCCACTAGGGCTGTGGCTTCCACATGGGCCTTCAAGAACGAGGCTTCTGTTGATCAGATATATAAGGCAGCGACTTGGTCTTCACTGCACACTTTTTCTAAATTTTACAAATTTGATACTTTTGCTTCTTCTGAGGCTATTTTTGGGAGAAAGGTTTTGCAAGCCGTGGTGCCTTCCATTTAGGTGACCTGATTTGCTCCCTCCCTTCATCCGTGTCCTAAAGCTTTGGTATTGGTTCCCACAAGTAAGGATGACGCCGTGGACCGGACACACCTATGTTGGAGAAAACAGAATTTATGTTTACCTGATAAATTACTTTCTCCAACGGTGTGTCCGGTCCACGGCCCGCCCTGGTTTTTTTAATCAGGTCTGATAATTTATTTTCTTTAACTACAGTCACCACGGTAACATATGGTTTCTCCTATGCAAATATTCCTCCTTAACGTCGGTCGAATGACTGGGGTAGGCGGAGCCTAGGAGGGATCATGTGACCAGCTTTGCTGGGCTCTTTGCCATTTCCTGTTGGGGAAGAGAATATCCCACAAGTAAGGATGACGCCGTGGACCGGACACACCGTTGGAGAAAGTAATTTATCAGGTAAACATAAATTCTGTTTCTTTGACTGGTCTGTAGACAAACGAGAAATGTGGAACCTTCCCCTTGGAGGGGAGTCCTTGAATTCTAGAAGATATCCCTGGGATACAATCTCTAAGGCCCAGGGATTGTGTATGTCTCTTGCCCAGGCCTGAGCGAAGAGAGAGAGTCTGCCCCCTACTAGATCCGGTCCCGGGTCTGGGGCTACCCCATCATGCTGTCTTGGAAGCAGCTGCAGGCTTCTTGGCCTGTTTACCCTTGTTCCAGCCCTGGTAAGGTTTCCAGGCTGGCCTGGGTTGTGAAGCGTTACCCTCTTGCTTTGTAGTAGGGGAGGATGAAGCGAGGCCGCTCCTGAAACTCCAAAAGGAACGAAAATTATTTTGTTTGTTCTTTGTCTTAAAGGACTTGTCCTGAGGGAGAGCATGGCCTTTTCCCCCAGTGATTTCTGAAATAATCTCTTTCAATTCAGGCCCGAAGAGGGTCTTTCCTTTGAAAGGGATGTTCAAGAGTTTGGATTTTGACTACACATCGGCCGACCAGGACTTTAGCCATAGCGCCCTGTGCGCTAAAATGGCGAAACCTGAATTCTTTCCCGCTAGCTTAGCTAGTTGGAAAGCGGCATCTGTGATAAAAGAATTAGCCAGCTTAAGAGCCTTAATTCTGTCCATAATGTCCTCATATGAGGTCTCCATCTGGAGCGCATCTTCCAGCGCCTCGAACCAGAAAGCAGCTGCAGTAGTTACAGGAACAATGCACGCAAAAGGTTGGAGAAGAAAACCTTGTTGAACAAAAATTTTCTTAAGTAAACCCTCTAATTTTTTATCCATAGGGTCTTTAAAAGCACAACTGTCTTCAATTGGTATGGTTGTGCGTTTAGCAAGTGAAGAAACAGCCCCCTCCACCTTAGGGACCGTCTGCCACGAGTCGCACATGGGGTCAGATATGGGGAAAATTTTCTTAAAAACAGGAGGGGGAACAAACGGAATACCTGGTCTATCCCACTCCCTAGTAACGATATCCGCAATCCTCTTAGGGACCGGGAACACATCAGTGTAAACGGGAACTTCTAGGTACTTGTCCATTTTACACAATTTCTCTGGAACCACCAAAGGGTCGCAGTCATCCAGAGTAACTAATACCTCCCTGAGCAATAAGCGGAGGTGTTCTAGTTTAAATTTAAAAGCCAACGTATCTGAGTCTGTCTGAGGAGCAACCTTTCCCGAATCGGAAATTTCTCCCTCAGACAGCACATCCCTCGCCCCCATTTCAGATCGTTGTGAGTGTATATCGGATATGGCTACTAAAGCGTCAGAATGCTCAGAATCTGTTCTTAAAACAGAGCTATCACGCTTTGCAGGTAACACGGGCAGTTTAGATAAAAACACTGAGAGGGTATTATTCATAACTGCCGCCAAGTCTTGCAAGGTAAAAGAGTTAGACGCACTAGAGGTGCTAGGCGTCGCTTGAGCGAACTGGTTGTGACACTTGGGGAGAGGTTAACGGGCTAACCTCATTACCTTCTGTCTGAGAATCATCTTGGGCCACATTTTTAAGTGCAACAATATGTTCTTTTAAATGTATAGACATATCAGTACAAGTGGGACACATTCTGAGAGGGGGTTCCACCATGGCTTCTAAATACATTGAACAAGGATTTTCCTTGGTGTCAGACATGTTTAACAGACTAGTAGTAAGACAAACAGGCTTAGAAATCACTTTAATCAAGTAAAAACACACTTTGAAAAAAACGTTACTGTGCCTTTAAGAGATAAAAAAAGGCACACAATTTTGCAAAACAGTGAAAAATGCAGCAACCTTTTCGAAATTTTTACAGTATGTACCTAAAGCATTAGTAAGATTGCACCACTAGCAATAAAAACGATTAACCCCTTAATGCCCACACCGGATCGACAATAAGCCAACAAACCGGTTAAAACAACATTAGCACCTTGCCACAGCTCTGCTGTGGCCCTACCTGCTCTTAGGAACCAGATTTGTGGGGAAAATGCTTCTTATAGGCCCTCAAACTGCAGCAGGACCCTCCATGTGAAACAGCCTGAACTTCTAGTCAAATATAACTGCGCATCTGAAGCGCGAAATTAGGCCCCTCCGACCTTACTCAGGAGTGTTTCTTTAGGCCTCACAGCACCGAAGTGTTTTAATAATAGCCATGTGGGTAACAACCCCTAAAAGAAACCCAAAGGAACCTTCAAAGTGTCTCAAAAAACGAAATTTTTCAATAAAAACCTTTTGCCATTAAGTAGTGTCAACCAGCATAAACTAGCCCTGTTATGTAAGCTTGAAATTCCATACTTAGTCTCTGAATACTGCTTACCCTTCCCTCATGGGGATATTAACAGTCTTTTCTAGCATTATCACAGTCTTGTCTAGAAAAAAATGACTGAACATACCTTTTTTGCAGCCTAACCTGCAAACCGTTCCCCCCAACTAAAGTTTTCTTGTACTCCTCAGTCCTTTGTGGGAACAGCAGTGGATTTTAGTTACAACATGCTAAAATCATCTTCCTCCCTGCAGAAATCTTCATCTCCTTTCTGCTAGAGAGTAAATAGTACACACCGGCACCATTTAAAATAACAAACTTTTGCTTGTAGAAATTAAAAAACTACATTTCTAACACCACATTCACTTTACACTTCCGATTGCTTAGAGCCGGCAAAGAGAATGACTGGGGGGTGGAGCTAGAGGGGGAGCTATATGAACAGCTCTGCTGTGTGCTCTCTTTGCCACTTCCTGTTGGGAAGGAGAATATCCCACAAGTAAAGGATTTATCCGTGGACTGGATACACCTTACAAGAGAAAGCATTACTAGAGAAATTATTCTCAATCATTTAGAATAGAAAATTGTTTGAGTCAGTAGTTACTATTCTGAATGGTTTTTCCCTGTTACCTGAAAGAGTTAGATACTTCGGGATTATTTAAGAGAGAATTCTTAGATTCAGATGGAATAATATTTTTTATTTTATCCTAAGGCACTTCTGTTTGTTACTTTAGGACCCGGGGCGACCCCGACAATATCGGGGTATGCTATCCTAGTGCGTCCAGTAAGTTATAAGGAATGGAAAAAGACCGCATTCCCTATATTTACAAAGATGTTTCCCATAGCTGACTCAGCTTAGGAGGCTGGGCTAACATTCCCTAAGGTGGAAGAAGTAGTTTCCAGCTTAGCTAAGAGAACTACTATTCCCTTTGTGGATAGTTGAATTTTCAGAGATGCTACGGACTAAAATTAAATGGGTTTTTAATGACTACCAGCTGTAGTACCGTCACTAGTGCGACAGCATATTGGTTTGATGCGTTGTCTAATGCTATTAAGTTGGAAACTCCCCTGGGTAAAATCCAGGATAGGATAAAGACTTTTAATTTGACCCTTCATGTTATCAATTTGGGAGCATAGGTTTCAGGTTTTTCTGTTCCAGTTCACAGATCTTTATGGTTAGAGCCTTGTTCTACGAATGCATGCTCTACGTCTAAGCTTTTTGTGATTCCTTACATGGGGAAGACCTTGTGGGAATCTGGCTTGACGGACATAATTCTTATATATTATTATATATTATTATTTTTAAAAATATATAAAGAAAAAAAAAAATATATATAAATAGATCCTAATAGCCTGCTGTTTAATCAAAGACAGCATAAAGGACATGCCCCGATCCGGGATCGGATTTTGTAGGGGGCAGACTTTCAGTCTTCGCTCAGGCTTGGGTTAGAGATGTTCAGAATCCCTGGGCAATAGTAAATAGTGTTCCAGGGATTCAAATTAGAGTTCAAAAGTTTTTCCTCCCAGAGGCAGGTTTCTGCTTTCAAGACTATCTGCAGATCAGTCAAAAGGAGAGGCGTTCTTACACTGTGTAGAAGACATTTCAGACCTGTGAGTGATTGTTCCAGTTCCAATAAAGGTCCTGGGTCTGTTTTTTTTTATACCAATCAGGTTATGGTTCCCAAAAAAAGAGGAAACTTTCAGACCACTTTTTAGATCTCAAGAGTCTAAACAGATTTTCTTAGTGTACCGTCCTTCTAGATGGAAGCTATTCGTTCCATTCTTTCCTTGATCCAAGGGCGTCTATTTAGGGCATCAGTGGATTTAAAGGACGCGTACTTTCATGTGCCATTCCCAAGTTTTAAGGTTGACCTTTCTGTACAAACACTTCCAGTTCGTGATTCTTCCTTACAGCTAGCAAGTTTACCCTTGGACATGGCGTTATCCTTCCTGTGGTCTCACGGGTGGAAGGTAAATTTGGAAAGGAGTTTCTTAGTCCCAGCCATGGGGGTAACTTTTTTGGGACCCTTAATAGTCCCATATCAATGAAGATTTTTCTGACAAAATGTCAGGAACTCAGAGGTTATCAATACTTGTCTAGACATTTAGTCCACTCCTCGGCCTTCAGTGGCTCAGTGCATGGAGGTAATCAGCTGATGGTGGCGGCAATGGACATCATCCCTTTTGCTCGGTTCCATCTCAGATCTATGCAGTTAAGCATGCTCAGGCAATAGATCAGAGATTATACAGATGTATCTCCTCTAATACCACTGGAGCAGGAGACAAGGGATTCTCTTTAATGGTGGTTGTTTCTGGATTATCTCTCCCACAGATCCTGCTTCCGCAGCTAATCTTGGGTGATTGTGACAACCGCCTTCTAGGGTGGGGAGTAGTCTGGGGCTCCCTAAGGGCTCAGGGAGTTTGGACTCATACAGAGTTGGTTCTTCTTTAAACATTCTGGAGCTGCGAGAGATCTACAATGTTCTTCTGGTCTGGCCTCCTTTAGCCTCGGTCCAGTTTATTAGGTTCTAGTCGATCAAAATGACGTCAGTGGCTTTCATCAATCATCAGGGAGGAACGAGGTGTTCCTTAGCGATGACAGAGGTATCCAATAATTTTCAGAAGGCGGAGGCCCGTTCTTGCTGCCTGTTGGCGAGCTACATCCCAAGGTGGAATATTTGGGAGGCGGATTTCCTGAGCAGGCAGTCCTTTTTTCCAGGGGAGTGGGAACTCCATCCGGAAGTGTTTTCCAGATTTTTTTCTCCATTTGATTTTTCTTCCTCGGGCCATTGCTCTAATCAAGCAGGAGAGGGCTTCGGTGATCCTCATAGCACCGACTTCGCCTTGTAGGATTTGATATGCAGATCTGGTGGACGTGTTATCTCTGCCACCTTGGAGACTTCCGTTGAGGAAGGACCTTCTAATTCAAGGGCCCCTCCTTCACCCAAATTTGTTTTTTCTGAATCTGACTGCTTGGAGATTGAACACTTATTATCCAAGCGGGGCTTTACTGTCTCAGTCATTGTGACCATGATTCAGGCTCGAAAGCCTGTTTCTAGTCAGATTTATCATAAGATATGGCGTAAATATTTCTATTTGTGTGAATCCATGGGCTACTCATGGAGTAGATAGGATTCCTAGAATTTTTTCTTTTCTCCAAGAGGGATTGGAGGAAGGTTTAGCGTCAAGTTCCCTAAGGGGTAACAATTCTCTTTTTTGTTACTCAAACATCTGGTAGAGGTTCCAGATGTACAATCATTTTGTCAATCCTTGATTAGGATCAGGCCTGGGTTCATACCAGTTACTCCTCCATGGAGTCTGAATTTAGTTTTTCAGAGTTCTTGAAGGGGCTCCGTTTGAGTCCATTCTTTCCTTTAGATATTGAGTTGTTATCTTGGAAAGTTTTATTTCTTGTTGTTATTTCTTCTCTTCTGAGAGTGTCAGAGCTCTTGGCATTTCAGTATGAGTCTCCTTATCTTCTTTCTATTCAAATAAGGTAGTTTTAGGTATTAAATTAGGATTTCTTCCTAAGGTTATTTCTGATTGGAACATTAATCAGGAGATTGTTGTTTCTTTCTTGTGTCCTTATCCTTTTTATCAGAAGGAAGAACTTCTGTTCAATTTGCATGTGCTCCGTGCTTTAAAATTTTATTTTCAGGCGACTAAGGATTTTCGTCAGTCTTCTTCTTTTTTTGTGGTTTTCTCATGAAAACGTAAGGGACAGAAAGCTACGGCTACTTCTCTTTCTTTTTGGATGTAGAGTATAATACGTTTTGCATATGAGACTGCTAGACAGCGGTCTCCCGAGAGAGTTACGGCTCATTCCACAAGGGCTGTTGCTTCCTCATGGGCGTTCAAAAAAGAAGCTTCTGTGGAAAAGAATTTGCAAGGTTTCAACTTGGTCCTCTCTTCACACTTTTGCAAAGTTCTACAAATTTGACACTTTTGCCTCGGCTGAGGTAGCTTTTGGGAGAAAGGTTCTTAAAGCAGTGGTGTCTTTCGTTTAGGTTCCCTGTCTTGTCCCTCCCGTATCATCTGTGTACTCTAGATTGGGTATTGGATCCCATTAATAATTATGATGATCCGTGGACTCATCGTGTCATAAAAAAGAAAAGAAAATTTATGCTTACCTGATAAATTTATTTCTTTTTTGACACGATGAGTCCACGGCCCGCCCTGTGTTTTTAGACAGGTTGTGGGTTATTGTTAACTTCAGACACCTCTGCACCTTGGCTTTTCCTTTCTCTTCCTAAATTTGGTCGAATGACTGGAGTGGGAGGGAAAGGAATAGCTATTTAACAGCTCTGCTGTGGTGCTCTTTGCCTCCTCCTGCTGACCAGGAGGTTAATATCTCATTAGTAATTATGATGATCCGTGGACTCGTGTCAAAAAAGAAATAAATTTATCAGGCAAGCATAAATTTTCTTTTTCCCAGAGGGATGGCTTACCCGTTTGCAACTTACTTCCGTTGCCTAAACTCAATATAGCATGCAAAGAAAAAAATAGAATAGTTGTACAAAAAAAAAATCTTTAAAAAATTACACAAAATATCATATTTTTACATTCACACACTTCTCATCCAGTTTTGCTTTGAGTTCTAGCATTTATAATAAGTTCTGTGAGCTCTGACATCAAGAGCACGGCAAATAAAGATACCAAGAGAATAAAGAAAACTTGATAATAGGAGTAAATTAGAAAGTTGCTTAAAATTTCATGCTCTATCTGAATCACGAAAGAAAAAATTTGGGTTTAGTGTCCCTTTAACCTAATAAAATAGATTTTATCATCATCATACTAAGTTTAATAAACAAAAACAAAATAATCACACAACAGACTGTATAATCATCAAACTAAGTTTAATGAAGAAAAACATTTTTTTACTTGCATTTTTCTGCAGCTATGGGAAGTGGCTGCTAGATCTTGTTCCTTTAAAAACGGCTCCATTGCTCAGATTTGGTTATACACCGATTAATTTCAGCCTGCCTGTGTTTAATCACACAACAGACTGTATCATCATCAAACTAAGTTTAATGAACAAAACGTTTTTTAATTGCCTTTTTCTGCAAACAGTTCTCTGCATTGAGTCTGCATCTAAGGGAAGTGGCTGCTAGATCTTGTTCCTTTGAAAGTAGTGATGTCCAGTTCATTAACGAATCGTTCTTTTCACTGAACTGCATGAATCAGTTCACCAGACTGAACTGATTCATTTGAAACAGTTCAGTTCCTGAGTCTGCAGCAGCACTGGTAATACGATCCTAGAGTGAGTTCTGCTTCTGCTAACTCCTCCTTTAACCCCTTAATGACCACAGCACTTTTCCATTTTCTGTCCGTTTGGGACCAAGGCTATTTTTACATTTCTGCTGTGTTTGTGTTTAGCTGTAATTTTCCTCTTACTCATTTACTGTACCCACACATATTATATACCGTTTTTCTCGCCATTAAATGGACTTTCTAAAGATACCATTATTTTCATCATATCTTATAATTTACTATAAAAAAAATTATAAAATATGAGGAAAAAATTGAAAAAAACCACACTTTTTCTAACTATGACCCCCAAAATCTGTTACACATCTACAACCACCAAAAAACACTTGTGCTAAATAGTTTCTAAATTTTGTCCTGAGTTTAGAAATACCCAATGTTTACATGTTCTTTGCTTTTTTTGTAAGTTATAGGGCAATAAGTACAAGTAGCACTTTGCTATTTCCAAACCATTATTTTTCAAAATTAGCGCTAGTTACATTAGAACACTAATATCTTTCAGGAATCTCTGAATATCCATTGACATGTATATATTTTTTTTTAGTAGACATCCCAAAGTATTCATCTAGGCCCATTTTGGTATATTTCATGCCACCATTTCACCGCCAAATGTGATTAAATACAAAAAATCGTTCACTTTTTTACTAATTTTTTCACAAACTTTTGGTTTCTCACTGAAATTATTTACAAACAGCTTGTGCAATTATGGCTTAAATGGTTGTAAATTCTTCTCTGGGATCCCCTTTGTTCAGAAATAGCAGATATATATGGCTTTGGCGTTGCTTTTTAGTAATTAGAAGGCCGCTAAATGCCACTGCGCACTACACATGTATTATGCCCAGCAGTGAAGGGGTTAATTATGGAGCATGTAGGAAGTTTTTAGGGATAATTTTAGCTTTAGTGTAGTGTAGTAGACAACCCCAAGTATTGATCTAGGCCAATTTTGGTATATTTCATGCCACCATTTCACCGCCAAATGCGATCAAATTAAAAAAAAACATTAAATTTTTCACAATTTTAGGTTTCTCACTGAAATCATTTACAAACAGCTTGTGCAATTATGGCACAAATTGTTGTAAATGCTTCTCTGGGATCCCCTTTGTTCAGAAATAGCAGACATATATGGCTTTGGCGTTGCTTTTTGGTAATTAGAAGGCCGCTAAATGCCGCTGCGCATCACACAAGTATTATGGCTAGCAGTGAAGGGGTTAATTAGGTAGCTTGTAGGGAGCTTGCAGAGTTAATTTTAGCTTTAGTGTAGAGATCAGCCTCCCACCTGACACATCACACCCCCTGATCCCTCCCAAACAGCTCTCTTCCCTCCCCCACCCCA
Source organism: Bombina bombina (assembly GCF_027579735.1). Classification (NCBI taxonomy): domain Eukaryota; kingdom Metazoa; phylum Chordata; class Amphibia; order Anura; family Bombinatoridae; genus Bombina; species Bombina bombina. The sequence goes on from NC_069504.1 coordinate 561,193,634, forward strand.
CAATTGTCCCCGCCATCTTAAGTACTGGCAGAAAGTCTGCCAGTACTAAAATAAAAGCTATCTTTTATTTTTTTATTATTTCTTTTGAGCATATTTACATATGCTGCTATGTAGGATCCCCCCTTAGCCCCCAACCTCCCTGATCCCCCCAAACAGCTCTCTAACCCCCCCCCCCCCCCCTGCCTTATTGTGTGCCATATTGGGTACTGGCAGCTGTCTGCCAGTACCCAGTTTGAAATTAAAAAATTTTTGTTTATTTTTATTAAAAAAAACTATTTTCTGTAGTGTAGCTGCCCCCCCACAACCCCCAACCCTCTCCCAGATTGCTACTTTAATTTATTTATACCCTCTCTCCCACTGAGTCTCTCCCACTGAGTCCTTATGATTGTTCCATAGTGTAGGGTTCCCACCCGCACACGCGCGCACCCACCCTCGTGCACGGGCGCGCATTCTGGCACGCACCCCACACGCGATCCTGCCTCCCTCCTCCATTGATCGCCGCCCACCCACCTCCCTGGATAAGCTCCCACCCACCAACGAACACCGCGATCAATGGCCGATGCAGAGAGGGCCACAGAGTGGCTCTCTCTAAATCGGACTGCTCAAAACTGTTATTGCAGGATGCCTCAATATCGAGGCATCACTGCAATAACATGAAAGCGGCTGGAAGCGATCAGGATCGCTTCCAGGGCTTTCAAAGACCAACGACGTACGGGGTACGTCCTTGGTCCTTAACTGCATTTTTTTGCAGGACGTACCCCATACGTCGTTGGTCGTTAAGGGGTTAATGAATCACACAGCAGAATCTCACTCTAGGATCATATTACCAGTGTTGTTGAATCAGTGAACTGTTAGCTAACTCGTTTGCAATGAATCACTCTGTTAACAGTTCACTGATTTAAAGAGTAATATGCCATTTCTGTATTGTGTTATACTTTCTCAATCAATAGCATATTATTTGTTAGCTACCCATATTTATTTCCCCACAATTGCTTTTTTAATTAAGTGTGTAGAAAACCACAATGTACGTTAGACATTCTTTTTTTTCTTTTTTTTTACATAATGCTGTCTTGTTACTACATTAGGGCTACTACATATTCTAAAATAAAGAACCACAGTTCTTTATGTGTTTAACCCCCAAAGGGGCTAAACAAAGCACATAGTTAAGGTCAGCTCCATAGCAAAGCCAACTATCAGCAGCTAGCTCACAGCAGTATTCTGATGTCTTTTGCCTACCTAGGTATGCTTTGCGCACAGAAAAGCAGTGTTTAAAGTTAAACATATAAATAATATATATGTTTTGCTTTAAAGGGATAAAGTAAAGCTTTTTTGTATTTAGTATGTTTAAAAGCTTACTTTTAAGTGCAAAAGAGAAGGAAGCAAATTGTATAAAATCTGTAAAATGTTCTCAAACAAATTGCAAGCTGGTAGTGCTGTAGCTACATAAAGTTGTCTGATTCGGACTGTCACAGTGACTCATGAATCATTTAGGAGGAATCAGATCGGTGATTCGGGGGCGGAGCATCAGTAAGACAAGAATCTGTGGCTCTGCCTCACGCACATCACATTTCCAGTAGGTGAACTGATGAATCAGTTCATGAACTGGTTCAGTTACACGAACCGTCCGAAATGAACCGATTCATCTAGCTGAACCGAACTTCCCTTCACTATTTGAAAGCTGATCCATTGATCACGTCTGGCTTGCTTTTCTTTGCATGTGTTTGCTGCAACACGAGCGGCCAGCTCCACCTACTGGCTATTTTAATGTATGCATGTGCTAATGCTTTCAATAGCAGTCAATGCTTTTCAATAGCAGTCACATGACTGAAAAAAGGGCGTTATTCTGAAACGGTGCAAATTGAACCGTTGTAAACCGAGGTTCACCAATGAGTTACACATGCTACAGGGTGTGCAGAGGGCAACATACTCTGCACACCTGGACAGCACACAAATAGTGACCCTGGACAACACTATTCATGGTTCTCCCTGCATAACCTGTAGCATGTGTAACTTACAAGTGTCCAGGAAAACATGGCCGATGTGGCAACCCTAGCAACAATTTACCATCCCATTAAATCTGCTCTTTTTAAATCATATTTGAACGGAATACAGTTATTTCCAAAACAAAATTATATCAGAATGCTGCATAGGACAGAACTCTTACCTTCAATACATGCCATAGCAAAGAAATGAGATTTGTTTGGTTAGATACATTTATTTAATCAACATGTAACAGACGGTGAACACATACTGTATATTGCCTTTTCTTGTTTATAGTGCTCTCATAGTGTGGTCTCTCTTAAAATTTCATTTGAGCATAATTTTCTCGTGTTGTGCCACAATGTAGGGGATTTAATTTTAAACTATACTAGAATCCAATATATATTCTATAACGCAAGAACTGTGTGATTTTAAGTGTCCTATTCTGTTCTTCAGTAATACAGCAAATTGTTACTATCATAGAAAAAGTCAAGATACATTGGTTTTATTTTTCATCTGCTAAGTAAATATTGCTTATTTCTTATGCTACAAAAGCTTATTTCTCTCTTGTAATAGAGTACTACCCATGTAAAAGTTGGAATATTAATTATATTGCCCCATTTTCAGATCATGTTCTTTTTTTTTTTTTTTTTTTTTAATAAATGAATCTATTTGTTTGTATGGCAGAAGAGACATAAACACAAGACCAATAATAGGAATCCTGTAGATTTTGAAGAACTGTGTATATTGTTTGAATAGCTAAATCTCAGAGCGCTATAGCATTGTACTGACACTGATCTAAAAGAACATTAAACATATTCCTGTAATATGTTTACTTTGGCATTATTTATTATACCTAAGTTTTGTTCCATTTAGCTCTGAAAATTGAGAGGCTTGAATGGACTAACCAGGATTTATTTCAAACTGACCTGAAAGGCGCTTTCACAGTTGTTACTTGACCAGTTTAGCCTCCCCAATTACAGGTCAGATTGTTCCAGGATATTTGACAGTTAAGAAACTTCCTGAGACTTCTTCAATGACCTTGTCATCCAAATGTGGGCAAATCAATTCCATCATACTTGAATAGGTATCATATGGGTGTCTGCACTGACATGCCCAAATTCAGGTCTGCATTAATCCCTGGCTTGTTTCCCAGAGTTGTGTTAGGTTCAGTCCTCTTACTCATTTGTCTTTCCAACCATATCCTAAAATTGAATTGAAGCTATCAGATAAGAAATGGGTTTAGGTATGGAAAGAGGAGCTCAAACTGTTTCAACTTTCAACCTACTCCAAAAAGCCCTAGGTAACATGGCAGAAGGCCTTTCTGTGTGAATCTGAATGCATCATCCTATATTTAAAAGGACAGTAAAGTAAAAAAAAAAAAGTCATGTTTCAGACAGAACATGCAATTTTAAACAACTTTCCAATTTACGTCTATTTCCAAATTCCCTTTGTTCTCTTTATATCCTTTGTTGAAGACTAAACCTACCTAGGCTGATAGTAGTCTATAGCATTGTATGGCAGCAGTGTTTAAAACATTGTAACTATGTACGATACTGCTATAAACAAACACTGATACCAGATGGCTAAAGGCATGTGTACGCTTCTGCGCTCACCTAGGATTACTCTTTAACAAAGAATACCAAGATAACCAACCAAAATTAATAGTAGAAAATTGGAAAGTTGTTTTACATGCCGTGCCCTATCTAATCCATTTAAGTTTTATTTAAAATTTACTGTCCCTTTAATGCACATGTAAGTTTTATTTTCTGCTTGCGTGTGACTTCATATGCTTTATTACTAACCCCATTGGTAAGGAATGGAATGATATGAAAGATCAAACCCTATTTATGTAGAATCATACTTTTTACAGTAGGGTTTTTACACTTAATGTTTTTTTATAATGTAAGATGTAAGCAGAGATGATAAAACTTAAGTGAACCTTGTTGCTGATAGATTGTGACGTTTTTCTTTGAGCTTGGCTATTGTGTATATATTTCACACGCTGAAATTGGGCCCATGTCAGACCAGGACTTGCTTATTCAAAGCACATGTTTTGCTACTTGAATCTGTAGTTGTGATGAAGAATATACTTGTGCATATCACGTTAACACATTTTCTTAAGTTACATTGAACTTCATAGAAACTAGGAAAATCTTGGAAACTGCTGGTCAGCACTTAACGTCTAGAGGTAGATCTTGGTTAACCTTATTGAGTATTGCTGGTGGAATTTTTTTTTCTTTCTAATTTGTGTATGTATAATGTTTCTTCACAGTTACAAAAGTGTGTTTTGTTTGTACATTAATATGTGCTATACATTCAGGTTCTAACATTTCCTGATTTGCTTTTTTAACCACTGTTTGTAACACAACTCTCACTGTTATGTTGTAGGTATCGATGAAAGATCAAGTGTGTCTTCTTGGGGGCAAAGTGGTCCACTCAGTCCATCATATGAGTCTTCAAGGGTAAGTACATTTGACAATTTCATGGATATCTAATTACTTGTTTACAAAATAAAATGTGTTTTCCATGTACAAAACTTGTCATCACTGTGACAGCCAAATTGTATTTTCTGCCCTTGGCTATAAAAGGGTTAGATATAATGTGTCAAAATTCCTCTAGATAATTACTGTGGGGTGTCTAAATTCTACAAATATTTACTTTTGTTTAGTAGTTTTGAATTGGGTGACCGCTATTTAGTCCAAGCATATCAAATTTTCACGTTAAACCAATAATTTCATCTTTGTACTATTTAGCCTATTGTCATACATGATTCACTCATGAGGAGTAGTTGATACATGGATCAGCTACCCAGCAGAGGTGGTATTGTGGTATCAGCATTGCCAGGTTTAATGGGAACTGTTCTTTCTTTGTGTGGAATCTGTGTTTGTTCAGGAATGCTGTGGTCTCAAGACCCCCCTTCCCCCCTTTTCTCTTGTACCATGGTTTACCTTGCATAGAATGTTTGGAGATTCGTAAATTAAAATAAGGGCAGGGGTCTTGATAAGACAAAGGCAGACTGGGATATAATTGCATGTAACAGAAAACTTAGTCAGAACTAGCCTTGGACAGGAAGCAGTTAACATCTGAAGGAGTTCTCCACAAAACGGAATGTGGATAATAATTATATAGGTACAGGTGACCCTCGGTTTACGTTGGTTCAATTTGCGCAGTTTCAGAATAACAACCTTTTCTTTCAGCCATGTGCAGTAATTAAAATAGCCAGTAGGTGGAGCTGTCCGCTTGTTTTGCAGCAAAGTTATGCAACTTAACAGGTCTGAAATTGATCTGTGTACACAGAACAGACATTAGCTATCGAGCAGCCACTTCCCTATTATCTTTCTGTCCAGTTGCTTGAGGTGAAGGTGCCTAAATGCCTATTAATCACTGCAGATTGAAATGCATAGAATAGGTGCAGAACCAATATTATCTAACATGCTAACAATGCAGAGAACGGATTGCTGAAAAATGCAAGTAAAAAAATGTTTTTGTTAATTAAACTTAGTTTGATGATGATGCAATCTGTTGTGTAATTATTTTATTAGGTGCCGTTAGCAAATGTTTTTGTTCATTAAACTTAGTTTGATGATGATACAATCTATATTATTAGGTTTATAATGCTGTTTATCATTTAAAGTCTTCATTTCAAAGCTTTAAAAATAATGTATTAGGTGTTACTTATGTCAGTTTTGAGAGGGGCCTGGAACCTAACTCCCTCACTTCCCTATGACTTACATTATAAATTGGGTTTCAATTTACAACGGTTTTCGATTTACAACCATTCCTCCTGGAACCTAACCCCGGCGTAAACTGAGGGCTACCTGTATTGTTTTTTATTTTATGTCCTATTATATTTTAAAGAACTATAACTTTGCATATATCTTGTTATTATGTATGCTTTTATAATTTGGCACTGTGTAACCTGTATTTGTCGTTTGTTATTTAACATATAGAAAAGCTAATTCTGTCTTTGGGCTCTAACCTTGACTAAAGAGTCAAACTTAAAGGCACGTTACCTAACTGTTAATTGTGTGAGTTATTGGGTTTCCAAGACACCCTTAATTCAAGATTCTTGGTGGTGGCAGCATTGATAACTGGGGTTGGTATAGGCTGGATTTGGGGGTTAATTTGGTGTCCCTTTGGGTCCTTTGTAGAAATAAAGGTTTAAGGGAAAACTAGTGACTGTTTGCTATTAATCCCTTCATGCCCACACACTCCCCATAGTGACGGCTGGGTGGAAAGGCTTAATCTTCATAAACTGGTTGGCAGCCGTGGGGATATCTAGAGTTGTTTAGTGCTATTTGTATAGTACTAAAATAAATTACATGTTTTTGTGTAATTTCCCAAAGACAGAACTCGGTGCCTAATTACAGACATACAGTGCAAAGAAAGCAGTTTTTTCCCCTTCCTCTTATTGTCTGTCTCTACTAACAGTATGGAAGGATACAGAAAATGCCCAAGTACAATCCAGATTGGACACTAGGGGTATTAGAAAGTAGAATCAAACTATTTCAAGGTGGAATACATTCAATAGCCCATTTATACAGTTTGATAAATTCCAACTCCAATTTAACCCAGATAGAGGGAATTGCAAACAAATGGCAGCAGGATTTTCCAAGTATAAATAGTTCAGACGTACAGGAGAGTTTTAGAATAATAAATACAACATGGGTACCAACTGTATGGCGTGAATCACACCTGAAAGTAATAAATAAAGTATATATAACAGCACATAATCTTAGAAAGTGGTATAAATCAAAGCACACTTGCCCGAAATGTAATGCACAAGTAGCAGATACATTACATTATTTTTGGGCATGCCCCAAAATTCATCAGCTTTGGTTACAAATTAACTACTGGCTGAAAAAGAACTTATTAATAGGGGATGAAATCCTAAAACAACATGTGTTTCTCCAACATTGGTGTGTCCGGTCCACGGCGTCATCCTTACTTGTGGGATATTCTCTTCCCCAACAGGAAATGGCAAAGAGTCCCAGCAAAGCTGGTCACATGATCCCTCCTAGGCTCCGCCCACCCCAGTCATTCTCTTTGCCGTTGCACAGGCAACATCTCCACGGAGATGGTTAAGAGTTTTTTGGTGTTTAAATGTAGTTTTATTCTTCTATCAAGTGTTTGTTATTTTAAAATAGTGCTGGTATGTACTATTTACTCTGAAACAGAAAAGGATGAAGATTTCTGTTTGTAAGAGGAAGATGATTTTAGCAGACAGTAACTGAAATCAATTGCTGTTTCCACACAGGACTGTTGAGATGAAGTAACTTCAGTTGGGGGAAACAGTTAGCAGTCTTTTCTGCTTAAGGTATGACTAGCCATATTTCTAACAAGACCATGTAATGCTGAAAGGCTGTCATTTCCCCTCATGGGGACCAGTAAGCCATTTTCTTAGTTAAACATAAAAGAATAAAGGGCTTCAAAAAGGGCTTAAAAACTGGTAGACATTTTTCTGGGCTAAAACAATTGCTTTACTAGGCATATTATGCAGATTCTAACTAATTATTGGTATTATAATCTTGGGGAACGTTTAGAAAAACGGCAGGCACTGTGTTGGACACCTTTTTCAGATGGGGGCCTTTCTAGTTATAGACAGAGCCTCATTCTGGGACTGTATAGGGGTTAAATGTAAATTTAAGGGTTAAAGCTCTGAAATTTGGTGTGCAATACTTTTAATGCTTTAAGACACTGTGGTGAAATTTTGGTGAATTTTGAACAATTCCTTCATACTTTTTCACATATTCAGTAATAAAGTGTTTTCAGTTTGAAATTTAAAGTGACAGTAACGGTTTTATTTTAAAACGTTTTTTGTGCTTTGTTGACAAGTTTAAGCCTGTTTAACATGTCTGTACCATCAGATAAGCTATGTTCTATATGTATGAAAGCCAATGTGTCTCCCCATTTAAATTTATGTGATAATTGTGCCATAGTGTCCAAACAAAGTAAGGACAGTATTGCAACAGATAATGATATTGCCCAAGATGATTCCTCAAATGAGGGGAGTAAACATGATACTACATCATCCCCTACTGTGTCTACACCAGTTATGCCCACACAGGAGGCCCCTAGTACATCTAGTGCGCCAATACTTATTACCATGCAACAATTAACGGCTGTATTGGATAACTCCATAGCAAATCTTTTATCCAAAATGCCTACTTATCAGAGAAAGCGCGATTGCTCTGTTTTAAACACTGAAGAGCAAGAGGACGCTGATGATAACTGTTCTGACATACCCTCACACCAATCTCAAGGGGCCATGAGGGAGGTTTTGTCTGATGGAGAAATTTCAGATTCAGGAAAAATTTCTCATCAAGCTGAACCTGATGTTGTGACATTTAAATTTAAATTAGAACATCTCCGCGCACTGCTTAAGGAGGTGTTATCTACTCTGGATGATTGTGACAATTTGGTCATTCCAGAGAAATTATGTAAGATGGACAAGTTCCTAGAGGTTCCGGTGCCCCCCGACGCTTTTCCTATACCCAAGCGGGTGGCAGACATAGTAAATAAAGAGTGGGAAAGGCCCGGCATACCTTTTGTCCCCCCCCCTATATTTAAGAAATTATTTCCTATAGTCGACCCCAGAAAGGACTTATGGCAGACAGTCCCCAAGGTCGAGGGGGCGGTTTCTACTCTAAACAAACGCACTACTATTCCTATCGAAGATAGTTGTACTTTCAAAGATCCTATGGATAAGAAATTAGAGGGTTTGCTTAAAAAGATTTTTGTACAGCAAGGTTACCTTCTACAACCAATTTCATGCATTGTTCCTGTCACTACGGCAGCGTGTTTCTGGTTCGAGGAACTAGAAAAATCGCTCAGTAAAGAATCTTCGTATGAGGAGGTTATGGACAGAGTTCAAGCACTTAAATTGGCTAACTCTTTTGTTTTAGATGCCGCTTTGCAATTAGCTAGATTAGCGGCGAAAAATTCAGGGTTTGCTGTCGTGGCACGCAGAGTGCTTTGGCTAAAGTCTTGGTCAGCGGATGTTTCTTCCAAGACAAAATTGCTTAACATTCCTTTCAAAGGTAAAACATTATTTGGACCTGATTTGAAAGAGATTATTTCAGACATCACTGGGGGAAAGGGCCACGCCCTCCCACAGGATAGGTCTTTTAAGGCTAATAATAAGCCTAATTTTCGTCCCTTTCGCAGAAACGGACCAGTCTCTAATTCTGTATCCTCTAAGCAAGAGGGTAATACTTCACAACCCAAACCAGCCTGGAAACCAATGCAAGGCTGGAACAAGGGTAAGCAGGCCAAGAAGCCTACCACTGCTACCAAAACAGCATGAAGGGATAGCCCCCGATCCGGGACCGGATCTAGTGGGGGGAAGACTTTCTCTCTTTGCTCAGGCTTGGGCAAGAGATGTTCAGGATCCTTGGGCGCTAGAAATAGTTTCTCAAGGTTATCTCCTGGAATTCAAGGAACTACCCCCAAGGGGAAGGTTCCACAGGTCTCAATTATCTTCAAACCAAATAAAGAGACAGGCATTCTTACATTGTGTAGAAGACCTGTTAAAGATGGGAGTGATACATCCAGTTCCAATAAGAGAACAAGGAATGGGATTTTATTCCAATCTGTTCATAGTTCCCAAAAAAGAGGGAACATTCAGACCAATTTTGGATCTAAAGATCCTAAACAAATTTCTCAGGGTACCATCGTTCAAAATGGAAACTATTCGAACGATCCTACCTACTATCCAGGAAAATCAATTTATGACTACCGTGGATTTAAAGGATGCGTACCTACATATTCCTATCCACAAGGAACATCATCAGTTCCTAAGGTTCGCTTTTCTGGACAAGCATTACCAGTTTGTGGCACTTCCATTTGGATTAGCCACTGCTCCAAGGATTTTCACAAAGGTACTAGGGTCCCTTCTAGCGGTTCTAAGACCAAGGGGCATTGCAGTAGTACCTTACTTGGACGACATCCTGATTTAAGCGTCGTCCCTGTCAAAAGCAAAGGCTCATACGGACATCGTCCTAGCCTTTCTCAGATCTCACGGATGGAAGGTGAACAAAGAAAAAATTTCTCTGTCCCCGTCAACAAGAGTTCCCTTCTTGGGAACAATAATAGATTCCTTAGAAATGAGGATTTTTCTGACAGAGGTCAGAAAATCAAAACTTCTAAGCTCTTGTCAAGTACTTCATTCTGTTCCTCGTCCTTCCATAGCGCAGTGCATGGAAGTAATAGGATTGATGGTTGCAACAATGGACATAGTTCCTTTTGCACGAATTCATCTAAGACCATTACAACTGTGCATGCTCAGACAGTGGAATGGGGATTATACAGACTTGTCTCCGACGATTCAAGTAGATCAAAAGACCAGAGATTCACTCCGTTGGTGGCTGACCCTGGACAATCTGTCACAGGGAATGAGCTTCCGCAGACCAGAGTGGGTCATTGTCACGACCGACGCCAGCCTAGTGGGCTGGGGCGCGGTCTGGGAATCCCTGAAAGCTCAGGGTCTATGGTCTCGGGAAGAATCTCTTCTCCCGATAAACATTCTGGAACTGAGAGCGATATTCAATGCTCTCAGAGCTTGGCCTCAACTAGCAAAGGCCAAATTCATAAGGTTTCAGTCAGACAACATGACGACCGTTGCATATATCAATCATCAGGGGGGAACAAGGACTTCCCTGGCGATGAAAGAAGTGACCAAGATAATTCAATGGGCGGAGGATCACTCCTGCCACTTGTCTGCGATCCACATCCCAGGAGTGGAAAATTGGGAAGCGGATTTTCTGAGTCGTCAGACATTCCATCCGGGGGAGTGGGAACTCCATCCGGAAATCTTTGCCCAAATAACTCAATTATGGGGCATTCCAGACATCGATCTGATGGCGTCTCGTCAGAACTTCAAGGTTCCTTGCTACGGGTCCAGATCCAGGGATCCCAAGGCGACCCTAGTAGATGCACTAGTAGCACCTTGGACATTCAACCTAGCTTATGTATTCCCACCGTTTCCTCTCATCCCCAGGCTGGTAGCCAGGATCAATCAGGAGAGGGCCTCGGTGATCTTGATAGCTCCTGCGTGGCCACGCAGGACTTGGTATGCAGACCTGGTCAATATGTCATCGGCTCCACCATGGAAGCTACCTTTGAGACAGGACCTTCTTGTTCAGGGTCCATTCGAACATCCAAATCTGGTTTCCCTCCAACTGACGGCTTGGAGATTGAACGCTTGATTTTATCAAAGCGTGGGTATTCAGATTCTGTAATAGATACTCTGATTCAGGCTAGAAAGCCTGTAACTAGAAAAATTTACCATAAAATATGGAAAAAATATATCTGTTGGTGTGAATCTAAAGGATTCCCATGGAACAAGATAAAAATTCCTAAGATTCTATCCTTTCTACAAGAAGGTTTGGAGAAAGGATTATCTGCAAGTTCTCTGAAGGGACAGATCTCTGCTTTATCTGTTTTACTTCACAAAAGACTGGCAGCTGTGCCAGATGTTCAAGCATTTGTTCAGGCTCTGGTTAGGATCAAGCCTGTTTACAGACCTTTGACTCCTCCCTGGAGTCTAAATCTAGTTCTTTCAGTTCTTCAAGGGGTTCCGTTTGAACCCTTACATTCCGTAGATATTAAGTTATTATCTTGGAAAGTTTTGTTTTTGGTTGCAATTTCTTCTGCTAGAAGAGTTTCAGAGTTATCTGCTCTGCAGTGTTCTCCGCCCAATCTGGTGTTCCATGCAGATAAGGTGGTTTTGCGTACTAAGCCTGGTTTTCTTCCGAAAGTTGTTTCCAACAAAAATATTAACCAGGAGATAGTTGTACCTTCTTTGTGTCCGAATCCAGTTTCAAAGAAGGAACGTTTGTTTCACAATTTGGACGTAGTCCGTGCTCTAAAATTCTATTTAGAGGCTACTAAAGATTTCAGACAAACATCTTCCTTGTTTGTTGTTTATTCTGGTAAAAGGAGAGGTCAAAAAGCGACTTCTACCTCTCTTTCCTTTTGGCTTAAAAGCATTATCCGATTGGCTTATGAGACTGCCGGACGGCAGCCTCCTGAAAGAATCACAGCTCACTCCACTAGGGCTGTGGCTTCCACATGGGCCTTCAAGAACGAGGCTTCTGTTGACCAGATATGTAAGGCAGCGACTTGGTCTTCACTGCACACTTTTGCCAAATTTTACAAATTTTATACTTTTGCTTCTTCGGAGGCTATTTTTGGGAGAAAGGTTTTGCAAGCTGTGGTGCCTTCCATTTAGGTGACCTGATTTGCTCCCTCCCTTCATCCGTGTCCTAAAGCTTTGGTATTGGTTCCCACAAGTAAGGATGACGCCGTGGACCGGACACACCAATGTTGGAGAAAACAGAATTTATGCTTACCTGATAAATTACTTTCTCCAACGGTGTGTCCGGTCCACGGCCCGCCCTGGTTTTTTAATCAGGTCTGATTAATTATTTTCTCTAACTACAGTCACCACGGTATCATATGGTTTCTCCTATATATATTTCCTCCTGTCCGTCGGTCGAATGACTGGGGTGGGCGGAGCCTAGGAGGGATCATGTGACCAGCTTTGCTGGGACTCTTTGCCATTTCCTTTTGGGAAAGAGAATATCCCACAAGTAAGGATGACGCCGTGGACCGGACACACCGTTGGAGAAAGTAATTTATCAGGTAAGCATAAATTCTGTTTTTTCCTACTAAAATACTCAGAACAACACAAAGATAATAATTTAATTAATACTATAATATTACTAGTGCGAAACCTTATATTAAAAAGATGGAAATCTCCAAAAGCACCTAAGTTCGTAGAATTTAAAAAGATATTGATAAATCAATGTGTTATTGAACAAATATCTATACAATACCCCAGTAATATTCAAATTCAAAATTACTTCAAAAAATGGATAAAGGTTATCAAAAGCTTTCCAGAAAACGTACAAACCCAATTAGTTAAGCCATTTAGTACCACTGAATACGTATTGCAAAACGTACATGCAGGTTACTTTCCGGAATATTGGGTACCGATAGACCATGGTTGTGGGGGGGGGGGAGGAGGAGAGAGGAGTTACATACAGGGAGTGCAGAATTATTAGGCAAATGAGTATTTTGACCACATCATCCTCTTTATGCATGTTGTCTTACTCCAAGCTGTATAGGCTCGAAAGCCTACTACCAATTAATCATATTAGGTGATTTGCATCTCTGTAATGAGAAGGGGTGTGGTCTAATGACATCAACACCCTATATCAGGTGTGCATAATTATTAGGCAACTTCCTTTCCTTTGGCAAAATGGGTCAAAAGAAGGACTTGACAGGCTCAGAAAAGTCAAAAATAGTGAGATATCTTGCAGAGGGATGCAGCACTCTTAAAATTGCAAAGCTTCTGAAGCGTGATCATCGAACAATCAAGCGTTTCATTCAAAATAGTCAACAGGGTCGCAAGAAGCGTGTGGAAAAACCAAGGCGCAAAATAACTGCCCATGAACTGAGAAAAGTCAAGCGTGCAGCTGCCAAGATGCCACTTGCCACCAGTTTGGCCATATTTCAGAGCTGCAACATCACTGGAGTGCCCAAAAGCACAAGGTGTGCAATACTCAGAGACATGGCCAAGGTAAGAAAGGCTGAAAGACGACCACCACTGAACAAGATACACAAGCTGAAACGTCAAGACTGGGCCAAGAAATATCTCAAGACTGATTTTTCTAAGGTTTTATGGACTGATGAAATGAGAGTGAGTCTTGATGGGCCAGATGGATGGGCCCGTGGCTGGATTGGTAAAGGGCAGAGAGCTCCAGTCCGACTCAGACGCCAGCAAGGTGGAGGTGGAGTACTGGTTTGGGCTGGTATCATCAAAGATGAGCTTGTGGGGCCTTTTCGGGTTGAGGATGGAGTCAAGCTCAACTCCCAGTCCTACTGCCAGTTTCTGGAAGACACCTTCTTCAAGCAGTGGTACAGGAAGAAGTCTGCATCCTTCAAGAAAAACATGATTTTCATGCAGGACAATGCTCCATCACACGCGTCCAAGTACTCCACAGCGTGGCTGGCAAGAAAGGGTATAAAAGAAGAAAATCTAATGACATGGCCTCCTTGTTCACCTGATCTTAACCCCATTGAGAACCTGTGGTCCATCATCAAATGTGAGATTTACAAGGAGGGAAAACAGTACACCTCTCTGAACAGTGTCTGGGAGGCTGTGGTTGCTGCTGCACGCAATGTTGATGGTGAACAGATCAAAACACTGACAGAATCAATGGATGGCAGGCTTTTGAGTGTCCTTGCAAAGAAAGGTGGCTATATTGGTCACTGATTTTGTTTTTGTCAGAAATGTATATTTGTGAATGTTGAGATGTTATATTGGTTTCACTGGTAAAAATAAATAATTGAAATGGGTATATATTTGTTTTTTGTTAAGTTGCCTAATAATTATGCACAGTAATAGTCACCTGCACACACAGATATCCCCCTAAAATAGCTATAACTAAAAACAAACTAAAAACTACTTCCAAAACTATTCAGCTTTGATATTAATGAGTTTTTTGGGTTCATTGAGAACATGGTTGTTGTTCAATAATAAAATTAATCCTCAAAAATACAACTTGCCTAATAATTCTGCACTCCCTGTATATATCTTTTTTTCTTTTCTTTTTAAGTTGTGGGAAAAACTGATTATTATGGCGTTTGCTATCATTGCTTATTTCAATCCCAATACGGAAAATGTATGTATTGTAATTTTTGTTGTTGTTTTTTTTGGTGTTGTTTGTTTTTCGTTTTTTGTTTTTTCCCTCTGACTTGTGAATCTATCTGAAAATTAATAAAGTACTATAAAAAAAAAAATAAAAAAAAATGAAAATGCCCAAGGAGTCGCTTGAGTTGCTTTGTCAAGAAAGAGCCATAGAAACTTTAGGAAAAACAAAGGAGCAGTTGATCCATGAGATGCATCACACAGACTGCATCACAACAGAGCAGGAAACAAACACAGAAAGGGTTACTGTGGAACCTGTAACCCAAGAGCTGGTACCTAACACTGTTAAACCTGCGACTGCCATGGAGTCTGAGCTACAAACAGCTCTCAGGTACTTGGGGAATGCTGAACCGTAACTAAAACTTAAATTGATCAAGTATCAAGAGGAGAAAAGAAGGGGGAGAGAGAGGCTGCTGATAGAAAGAGAGAGGAAAAGGAGGCTCAACGGAGACATGAGCTAGAGGTTTTGCGGATTAACAGAACCTGCCTGACTCCACAATCCAGTGATTGTGGGGAACCAGCAACAGAGAAGCCACAGTTGGAGTATTTTCCAATGTTAGAAAAGGACACTGACTTGAAAAATTTTCTGAGGGACTTTGTGAAAGTATGCAAGCAATATCAACTGCCCTAGAGCAATGGGCTCACTATTTAGCTCTTCGCTTAAAGGATAAAGCCCTGAATGTGTTTGCTTCCCTGCCAGTGGAGGATGACAAAGACTATGAGGCCATAAAAACAGCGTTTTGTAAAGCTTTAACCTCACTCCAGAATTCTACATGAAAAAATTTCGAAGTGTCCATCAGAGTGCAGGTGACAGCTGAACAAAGTATGTTGCACAGCTGAGGGCTGCTTTTAAGCATTGGACTGGGGGCCTAAAAGTCCTCACTCATGAGGCTTTGGAGAATTTGATGATCCTGGAGCAATTCCTGCATACATGGAGTCCTGAGACCAGAGAATGGATTCTAGACAGAAAGCCCAAAACAGTGGCAGAGGCTGCAGACCTGGCTAATGATTATGCCAACAACAGAGCACCTGCAGCAAAGCAGGCAACTGTTCAAGCTGCATAAATTGAGAGAAGCGCTCAACCTGGGAACGAACAATAGCATAATAGCTTATTTTATGGTTAGTTACCACCCAAGAAGCAGCCTCTTTTTGCTCAACATGTGCCTTTCACGGAGAAGAACTTTCCTGTAGCATATCAGTCTGATCCTGACTTAACAGTGCAGTCCAGCCCCGAAATACCAAGCAATCCCTCTCTGAACATGCTGGATCTCCTAAGTGGAAAAGGGCAGCCAAGCCATCAGAGAGACCATCTCCTCTACACCCTACAGCCAGAGGGACAGGGGCCACATCGGGCCAGGGGGATACCTGTCAGTGTTTTATTTGTAACCAGATGGGGCATCTGAGTTTTACCTGCCCAGAGAAGAAGCCGTCTGAGGGTGGGAATGGGGCTGGGGGACCAGCAGCTGTTTTGTTTGTGGGTGGGTTCACAAGGCAGAAGCGGAGAAATAACCTAAAGAGGGTGTCTATGGGTGACCGGGTGGCAACAGGACTAGTGGAGCTTCAGTTACCTTGGTGCGTCCTGGAATGGTAAAGCTGGAGAACATTATACCAGGGAGGACTGTGTCCATCCAAGGAATTGGGGGAGTTTGCCCCACAGTGCCTGTGGCACAGGTGTACCTAGATTGGAGTGTGGGAAAAGGTTTGCAGGAGGTGGGGATTTCTGCGGATATCCCTGTTGATGCAACATGGAAGGGCCAACAGAGGGCCCAGCACCAACTGAGGTACTGTTTAAAACTTTGGGGGACCCGGAGATGAGGCTTGGGATGGACAAATCTCTAGCTACACCATGGTCGGAGGTATCCTACCAAAGGATGGAGAATACTTCCCTTGAATATGGTTGTTGGGAGGGGGAGCTGAGGGTTAATGCAGCTCTACCTGTGTGTACACCAGAATGTCTTGTTCCTGTGAGGAGGGATGTAATGTAAATGATTATGGCAATATTGATTCTATTGAACATGTTTGCTGGGAGAGAGAGCCTAGGGTTAATGCTGATTGACCCGAACTTTTACCAGTAATGCCTTGTTTCATTGTAAAGGGATATACTGCCATGGATGACAATGTGTGCCAAGAGCCAGGCCCTAGAGTAGAGGGACTAGTGGGATAGCTTGGTTTACCCCTGCTTATGAGTGAGAGAGAGGATGATGCCCTAGATGTTGCTGGATGCTGTGAGCAGGTGATGCCTCATAAAGTGTGTGGAAATGTGAGAGAGCAGCAGGGCTAGGCAAGCGAGGTTCCTCGCTTGAACCAGTATTGCATGCCCAAGACAAAGGTATTGAATGTGCAGTGCCAGGACCTATTGAAGGGACCCTGGGAGCTGGGATTTCTATACCCCAGGAAAAGGTAGTATGTATGGAGTGGGGTAAAGTGATCAGGTGACATGTCTGGTGCCTGAGTGTGGTGTGTCAGCTGAGTGTAGTGAACAGGGGTCAGGAGCAGAGGCTTCTTCTCTGGTTTCCCCTGAGGTAAAATGCACTCTTAGTGAGCAATGTCAGACTCAGCTATGCAGCTGGCAAGGAGAACAGCTGACAGGTATGTGTCAGTCTGTCTCTTTAACAGCATTGTATATGCAAGTAGAAGTGAATTGCACGGCTGGTGTAGAGGCCAGAGTACCCTTTGCCCTGGTACAGAGGGTAGGACAGGATGGGACCCTAGGTGTGCTTGTGACCCCACCCTACAGTAATAGCATAGGGTGAAGAAGAGGGGGAGGGAGATGGGACTTCTCCCTACAACTCTCCCATAGTTGTGTGTGCCCTGGATAGAGAATGTGTGAGCACAGCAGCTTCAGTGATAAGTGAACCTGCTACACCTACAGAGCATACAGGGTTAGGTGTGAACAGTCGACTATCTGGCCTAAGCTTTGCATGAACTGCCCTTAGTCCCCTACTGAGTTACCTGAGGTGACTCTAGATCCCTTCACAAGTGAGTGTGAGAGCAAGGAGTGTGTGATATCTAGCAATGGACTGTCCTCCACAAGGGAAAATGTGTCAGCTGGTGCTAACTGCTGCAGTGGGCAAATTAATGCAGAGAGTGTCCGACATGGGCAGAACTGATATTATGAACGGGGAAAGACTAGGGTTGAGGTAGACATAGGGGCTCAGCGTGGGCTGACCACTTGTTTCCACCATCTTAAAGGGGGAGGTGTCATGCCTGATACACTTATAAGGAATAGTTGATACCTGGATCAGCTACACAGCAGAGGTGGTATTGTGGTCTCAGCATTGTCAGGTTTATTCCAAACTGTTCTTTCTTTGTGTGGAATCTATGTTTGTTCAGGAATGCTGTGGTCTCAAGACCCCCCTTCCCACCATTTCTCTTGTACCATGGTTTGCCTTGCATAGAAGAAGATTCAAGGTTAAAGGCACTATACCTAATTGTTAATTGTGTGAGTTATTGGGTTTCCAAGATTCAAGATTCTTGGTGATGGCAGCATTGATAACTGGGGTTGGTGTAGGCAGAATTTGGGGGTTAATTTGGTGTCCCTTTGGGTCCTTTGTAGAATTAAAGGTATAAGGGAAAAACAAGTGGCTGCATGCTATTAACCCCTTCATGCCACACCCTCCCCATAGTGACGGCTGGGTGGAAAGGCTTAATAGTCACACATATATTTCCTAAAATTACCTGGAAACTTAGATATAAGGAGTATTCCAAAAATCAGGACAAAATAATAAATCTATTTTGAGGATTTTTTCTTTAGCTACACCAGTTTTGTAGAAATGGTTATAAAGAAAGCTGCAAAACAATTATTTTTCATTCATAAGGTGGTGAGTGTCCACAATCCATTGCACGTGAGATCCAATTCCTTGCCACTAGGAGGAAGCAAAGATTCCCAAACTTTCAAGAGCACTTTATTTCCTAAGATATGGTGAGTCAATGGAATCATCAATTACTAGTGGGAATATGACTCCTGGCCAGCAGGAGGAGGCAAAGAGCACCACAGCAAAGCTGCTATATATTTCACTTCCCTTACTCATAACCCCCAGTCATTCTCTTTGCCTCTAGTGCAAGGAGGAGGTGAAGTAATTAGGTGTCTGATATAGATTCTTCTATCAAGATTTTTTTGTTTTGAAGTCAGAGCAGTTTTGCTCTGATCTTCCATCTCAGTCTGGGTATAGCCGTACTCCATGTTAGTCTCTTCAGCAGGGCAGTGGTGACTTTAAAGCAGTTAGAAACTTGTAAGGTGTGCTTTACTGCATTTTCCTAACATTTTGCTGCCCTGGTATAGAAAGCCTGAGTAAGTTTATTCTTTTTATGTTTGGGGGACATGCACTTCTGATGTGAGTTTATGCTGCATATTTTCTGGGACATATATTTATCCTGAGACAGGATATCATAGGCAGGACGCAGGCACTTATAGTGACTTAAAGAGACTAAGAAGGTTAATTGCTCAGGATGATGTTTACATCAACATTTTTTGTTTTTTATTTGGGATTTATGTGACAAGAAACAGAGATGTATTGTTCCTATTAATCCTTGTGTTTGACTTTTCAGTGGGCATAGGATTTTTAAGAATTATTCCTTCTGGCATCCGGCTTTTAGCTGGAGCAAGTAATCTCTCGCTTTTATTATGTGTTGCAGCACTTTGTAATTTTACTGTCCTAGAGGTTCATAAACGCTTAGGTTTCTTATGCGATCAGCGGGTGTTGCTAAGATTTCCTTTAGGCAGTGAGAGACACGCAGCTGAATTAGTTGAGCGCCATTTAGATGGGGTATGTTTGTTCCTGCCCTCCTCTTCTTCCCCCTGTATGGTGGATAGGCTCCATTTTTTACTTCTGAACGGGTCAATGTGTCTGAACTTGGACATGCCTTTCTTCTGGTTCTCCATCAGAATGGAGTTATTGCCGAAGATGTGATGTGCTTTTTAATTAGAGCTGTGCCATTTATTTATGTTTAGCCTGTGTTTCCGGGGAGATTACCAGAGGACACGGTCCAGGGGTATCTTTTAATAGTCTGGTGACCTTTAAAGGGCACTCCAGATTTTGATATTTTCTCTTGTAAGGTGTATCCAGTCCACGGGTTCATCCATTACTTGTGGGATATTCTCCTTCCCAACAGGAAGTTGCAAGAGGACACCCACAGCAGAGCTGTCTATATAGCTCCTCCCCTAACTGCCACTCCCAGTAATTCTGTTGCAGCTCTCGACAAGATAGGAAGTATCAAGAGATATGTGGTGACTTAGTATAGTTTTACCTTCAATCAAAAGTTTGTTATTTTTAAACGGTACCGGTGTTGTACTGTTTTACTCTCAGGCAGAAATTAGAAGAAGAATCTGCCTGGAGGTTGATGATCTTAGCGGTTTGTAACTAAGGCCCATTGCTGTTCTCACGCATAACTGATGAGTATGGGAAAGACTTCAGTTGGGGGAACGGTTTGCAGTTTACCTGCTTTGAGGTATGTTCAGTATATTTATTTCTAGAGAGATAAGATCTAGAAAATGCTGACAGAGCCTTGTATAATTGAGGTAAGCCTGATGCAGTGATTTAACAACGACTGGGATCATGCTTATAAAAAAGGGTAATATTCATGTTAATACTCATATTTCTTAGTGACAAAACGTTTACATGTTATATAGAAAGAACGTTTTATCTCTGAGGGTGATAAATAATTTTTTTGGGGCCTAGTTTCCACATGGCGAGTCAGATACTCCTAGGAATATTTTCTTAAGGCCCTCTGACATCGAGTGCATGGTGGGAGGGGCCTATTTTCGCGCTCTAGATGCGCAGTTCATATTCAGACTGAGACATCCAGCTTCCCTAGAGGAGTCCTCTGGCATCTGAGGACCACTATAGAGGGCTTATTTCTTTCCTAAATCGTATTTGAGGGCAGGTAGGAGCCACAGCAGAGCTGTGGCAAGGTGTTTAACTGTTTATTAACGTTTTTTAAAGTTTTTCAAATCCGGGTTGAGGCCTAAAGTGTTAATCATCCATTTGCAAGTGGGTGCAATGCTGCTTTATTCCCTTATACACACTGTAAAAATTTCGAAGAGTTTACTACTTTTTAAACCTGTTTTGCAGTTTATGTGATAGTTTTTTTCTCTTAAAGGCACAGTACCGTTTTTATTTAATTGCTGTTTCACATTTATTAAAGTGTTTTCCAAGCTTGCTGGTCTCATTACTAGTCTGTTAAACATGTCTGACATAGAGGAAACTTCTTGTTCAATATTTTTAGAAGCCATTGTGGAACCCCCTCTTAGAATGTGTACCAAATGTACTGAAATTTCTATAAATTATAAAGACCATATTATGGCATTTAAAGATTTATCACCAGAGGTTTCTCAGATTGGCAAAAGGGAGGTTATGCCATCTAGCTCTCCCCACGTGTCAGAACCTATAACTCCCGCTCAAGTGACGCCAAGTACATCTAGCGCGTCCAATGCGTTTACCTTACAAGACATGGCGGCAGTTATGACTAATACCCTCACAGAGGTATTGTCCAAACTGCCAGGGTTACAAGGAAAGCGAGACAGCTCTGGGGCTAGAACAAATACAGAGCTTTCTGACGCTTTAGTAGCTATGTCCGATATACCCTCACAATGCTCCGAAGCCGTGGCAAGGGAGTTGCTATCTGATGGTGAGATTTCAGATTCAGGGAAGACGTTACTTCAGTCCGATTCTGAAATGACAGCCTTTAAATTTAAGCTTGAACACCTCCACTTATTGCTCAGGGAGGTTTTAGCGACTCTGGATGACTGTGACCCCATTGTAGTTCCAGAGAAATTGTGTAAAATGGACAAATACTTTGCAGTGCCTGTTTACACTGATGTTTTTCCAGTCCCTAAGAGGTTTTCGGAAATTATTACTAAGGAATGGGATAGACCAGGTGTTCCGTTCTCTCCCCCTCCTGCTTTTAAAAAGATGTTTCCCATAGATGTCGCTATACGGGACTCGTGGCAGACAGTCCCTAAGGTGGAGGGTGCTATTTCTACCCTAGCTAAGCGTACAACTATCCCCGTCGAGGACAGTTGTGCTTTCTTAGATCCTATGGATAAAAAATTGGAGGGTCTCCTTAAGAAAATTTTTATCCATCAAGGTTTTATTCTCCAGCCTCTTGCATGCATTGCCCCAGTTACTGCTGCAGCGGCTTTTTGGTTAGAGTCTCTTGAGGAGGCTCTACAGGTGGAGACCCCGTTAGATGATATTTTAGACAGGATTAAAGCTCTCAAGTTAGCTAATTCCTTTATTTCTGACGCCGTTTTTCATCTAACCCAGCTAACGGCTAAGAATTCAGGTTTTGCCATTCTGGCGCGCAGGGCGATATGGCTTAAGTCCTGGTCAGCAGACGTTACTTCAAAGACTAAGCTTCTTAACATCCCCTTCAAAGGACAGACCCTATTCGGGCCGGGCCTGAAGGAGATAATTTCTGATATTACTGGAGGAAAAGGTCACGCCCTTCCTCAGGATAGGTCCAATAAATTAAGGACCTAACAGAATATTTTTCGTTCATTTCGAAACTTTAAGAGTGGCGCAGCTTCAGCTTCCTCTAATGCAAAAATATGGGAAATTTCGCCCAGTCCAAACCAGTCTGGAGACCGAACCAGGCTTGGAACAAGGGGAAGCAGGCCAAAAAACCTGCTGCCGCCTCTAAGACAGCATGAAGGAGTAGCCCCCGATCTGGACCAGATCTAGTAGGGGGCAGACTTTCTCTCTTCGCCCAGGCTTGGGCAAGAGACGTCCAGGATCCGTGGGCATTAGAGATTGTTTCCCAGGGATATCTTCTGGACTTCAAAGCTTCATCTCCAAAGGGGAGATTTCATCTCTCACAATTATCTGTAAACCAGATAAAGAGAGAGGCATTCTTACGTTGTGTTCAAGACCTACTGGTTATGGGAGTGATCCACCCAGTTCCAAGGGAGGAACAGGGCAGCACTTCTATTCAAATCTGTTTATAGTTCCCAAAAAAGAGGGAACTTTCAGACCAATCTTGGATCTCAAGATCCTGAACAAATTTCTCAGAATCCCATCCTTCAAGATGGAGACTATCAGAACCATCCTCCCTATGATCCAGGAGGGTCAATATATGACTACCGTGTACTTAAAGTATGCTTATCTCCACATTCACAGAGATCAGCATCAGTTCCTCAGGTTCGACTTCTTAGACAGGCATTACCAGTTTGTGGCTCTTCCCTTCGGGTTAGCCACTGCACCAAGAATCTTTACGAAGGTTCTAGGGTCCCTACTGGCAGTTCTAAGGCCACGGGGCAATGCAGTGGCTCCATACCTAGAAGACATTCTGATACAGGCTTCTTTTCAAATCGCCAAGTCTCATACGGACATTGTTCTGGCCTTTCTGAGGTCTCACGGGTGGAAGGTGAACGAAGAAAAGAGTTCTCTCTCCCCTCTCACAAGAGTTTCCTTCCTAGGAACACTGATTCAGTAGAAATGAAAATTTTTCTGACAGAGGTCAGGTTATCAAAGCTTCTAACTTCCTGTCGTGCTCTTCATTCCACTTCTCGGCCGTCAGTGGCTCAGTGTATGGAAGTAATCGGCCTAATGGTAGCGGCAATGGACATAGTTCCGTTTGCCCGCCTACATCTCAGACCACTGCAACTTTGCATGCTCAATCAGTGGCATGGGGACTACACAGATTTGTCCCCTCTGCTAAATCTGGATCAAGAGACCAGGGATTCTCTTCTCTGGTGGTTATCTCGGGTCCATCTGTCCAGGGGAATGAGTTTCCGCAGGCCAGAGTGGACTATATTGACGACAGATGCCAGCCTTCTGGGCTGGGGCGCAGTCTGGAACTCCCTGAAGGTTCAGGGTTCATGGTCTCAGGAGGAAGCCCTCCTTCCGATAAACATTCTGGAACTGAGAGCGATATTCAATGCTCTTCAGGCTTGGCCTCAACTAGCTACGGTCAGGTTCATCAGATTTCAGTCGGACAATATCATGACTGTAGCCTATATCAACCATCAGGGGGGAACAAGGAGCCCCCTGGCAATGTTGGAGGTTTCAAAGATAATTCTATGGGCAGAGGTTCACTCTTGTCATTTCTCAGCTATCCATATCCCGGGAGTAGAGAACTGGGAGGCGGATTTTCTAAGTCGGCAGACTTTTCATCCGGGGGAGTGGGAGCTCCATCCGGAGGTATTTGCCCAGCTGATTCAACTATGGGGCAAACCAGAACTGGATCTGATGGCGTCTCGTCAGAACGCCAAGCTTCCTTGTTACGGGTCCAGGTCAAGGGATCCCCAGGCAGCGCTGATAGATGCTCTAGCAGTGCCCTGCTCCTTCAGCCTGGCTTATGTGTTCCCACCATTTCCTCTCCTCCCTCGTCTGATTGCCAAGATCTAGCAGGAGAGAGCTTCGGTGATTTTGATAGAACCTGCGTGGCCACGCAGGACTTGGTATGCAGATCTTATGGACATGTCATCCTTTCCACCATGGACTCTGCCGCTGAGGCAGGACTTTCTACTCCAAGGTCCATTCAAACATCCAAATCTAATTTCTCTGCGTCTGACTGCTTGGAGATTGAACGCTTGATTTTATCAAAACGTGGTTTCTCCGAGTCGGTTATTGATACCTTGATTCAGGCTCGAAAGCCTGTCACCAGGAAAATCTATCATAAGATATGGTGTAAATATCTTCATTGGTGTGAATCCAAGGGTTACTCATGGAGTAAGGTCAGGATTCCTAGGATATTATCCTTTCTCCAAGAAGGATTGGAGAAGGGATTGTCAGCTAGTTCCTTAAAGGGACAGATTTCTGCTCTGTCTATTCTTCTGCACAAGTGTCTGGCAGATGTTCCAGATGTTTAGGCATTTTGTCAGGCTTTAGTTAGAATCAAGCCTGTGTTTAAACCTGTTGCTCCGCCATGGAGTTTAAATTTAGTTCTTAAAGTTCTTCAGGGGGTTCCGTTTGAACCTCTGCATTCCATAGATATCAAGCTTTTATCTTGGAAAGTTCTGTTTTTGGTAGCTATCTCTTCGGCTCAAAGAGTTTCAGAGTTATCTGCCTTACAGTGTGATTCCCCTTATCTGATCTTCCATGCAGATGAGGTAGTTTTCTCTTGTAAGATGTATCGAGTCCACAAATTCATCCTTTACTTGTGGGATATTCTCCTTCCCAACAGGAAGTGGCAAAGGGAGCACACAGCAGAGCTGTCCATATAGCTCCCCCTCTAGCTCCACCCCCCAGTCATTCTCTTTGCCGGCTCTAAGCAATCGGAAGGGTAAAGTGAATGTGGTGTTAGAATTGTAGTTTTTATTTTCTACAAGCAAGAGTTTATTTTAAATGGTACCGGTGTGTACTATTTACTCTCTAGCAGAAAGGGGATGAAGATTTCTGCAGGGGGGAAGATGATATTAGCATGTTGTAACTAAAATCCACTGCTGTTCGCACACAGGACTGAGGAGTACAAGAGAACTTCAGTTGGGGGGAACGGTTTGCAGGTTAGGTTGCAATAAGGTATGTTCAGTCATTTATTTCTAGACAAGACTGTGATAATGCTAGAAAAGACTGTTAATATCCCCATGAGGGAAGGGTAAGCTGTATTCAGAGACTAAGTATGGAATTTCAAGCTTACATAACAGGGCTAGTTTATGCTGGTTGACACTACTTCAGGGCAAACGGTTTTTATTGAAATTATCGTTTTTTGAGACAATTTGAAGGTTCCTTTGGGTTTCTTTCAGGGGTTATTACCCACATGGCTATTACTAAAACACTTGGGAGTGTTTCTTTAGGCCTCACAAGCACCGGAGTGAGGTGGGAGGGGCCTAATTTCGCGCCTCAGATGCGCAGTTATTTTGACTAGAAGTTCAGGCTGTTTCACATGGAGGGTCCTGCTGCAGTTTGAGGGCCTATAAGACGCTTTTTCCCCACAAATCTGGTCGTAAGGGTGCAGGTAGGGCCACAGCAGAGGCAAGGTGCTGAAGTTTCTTTAACCGTTTTTTTTTGCTACTGTCGATCCGGTTTGGGCATTAAGGGGTTAATAGTTTATATTGCTAGTGGTGCAATCTTACTAATGCTTTAGGTACATACTGTAAACATTTTGGAAAAGTTTGCTGCATTTTTTCACTGTTTTTGCAAAATTGTGTGCCTTTTTTTATTTCTTAAAGGCACAGTACCGTTTTTTTTAAGTGTGTTTTTATTTGATTAAAGTGATTTCCAAGCCTGTTTATTTATTTTATTTATTTATTTTTAATTTTATTTTTATTGAGGTTAAATATATTACATGACAATTAAGAAATAATTTGCATGGCATGAAAATACAAAGTGAATTACAACAATATTGGAAAAGGAGTGGAAATATAGTAACATGGACCTCTGACGGGTCTCCAGATTAAGTCACACCACAGGTGGAAAACACATAATATCAAAACATGTAAAGAGAGAGTAAGATTTTCAACCTCCAATTTTCTAATATAACACATCCCCATTAGAATATGGTAAAATAATGACACAGTGTTTACCCCTTGTGAGATATGGAGGCCACTCTTGGACCCCCTGAACTATTAGTGCATAGCAGGGGTATTGGGGAGAGGGAAAACAATAAATTGGGCCACTCTTGGACCCAGTAAGTGATTTGAGAAAATATATATAACCAACACTTAGGTACATTGGGGTATTATATCGTGCATCATTAGTTATTGAGATGCTTGCAGGGATAAAATTTCCTCTTTAAGTAAGACAGGTTTACAGGGAAGGCTAGATAAGGGGAAAGATACGTGTCTAATGAACGTCTAATATCTCAAAGGGCTAGATAGATATAGTTATATTGACAAATTTTCAAGTTCCATCGCCATCTGGTGAAAAGGTCTGGTATCTACATATAGCAGTATTGTTATACCTTTATCTACTCAAGTATCCTATAAGGCTTATTAATGTAGGGGGGAACGTACAAGATAGACTAATAATATATATATATACATGTGGGGGGGATTAAAACTTTATGCTTTGTCTGGAGAATATTAGAACAAGATAGTCTCCCTTTCATCAACATCCATAAGGAAGAAGCTATAAGAACAGAAGACAGACATATACTTATCAGGGACTTTAAATACACGTTAAGCATTGGTTCGGTTGGAATTGGTTGTTGCATAGTGCATTATAGAGGAACCAATACTGGACACATTAAGCATAACGAAACATTAACATATAGGTGCGTGTTGCCTCCCAAACATATAAACCAAACGGAAGTAGAGAAAGCATTGGGAGAGACAGACCAAACCCCCCATACTGGAACAATACCGAAATTCCAAGAAATGTTCATAAACTACTCTCCCCTTTAACGCCTTAACACTCTACCCATCAAGTGAGCTTGAACCGGACAGACCAGATCATACTGTTCAGTGCACAGGCAGTCCATAGGTCCTTGAGGCACAGTTCTCTTTCTATTCCCTAAGGTGCGCCCTGTCAGATAGCAGGCTCGCTGCGTTATGGGGACAAGTCCGGTAGCCCCCTGGGTCAAAAGGCCGGCTATAGCTCAGTGTGTCCGTAGAAGCCACAGGCCGATAGCTAGTTCCCTGAGAAGTGTTCACACTGACAGTCTGTCTCTCAATCTCACGCTTACCAGAGGAGGGCAATAATGTGCGTCAAAGCGTTTGCTCTCAGAGTCTCTGAAGGCAGTGATTAGTGGGAAAAGTCCCATAAACAGTTTCTGAAGGTCGTTCGGGCTTCTCTCAAAACACTTGTTAGTGCACTGGTTCGTGGAACAAGTACCTTTTATTAGGAGAGGCAGCAGCCTGCTGCTCTGTGGCTTGTCCAGCTTTTTGGAGAATAGTCTCTCTGCATCGAGACTGTCAAGGAGAGTTTTGCCAGGTCTTTCTAGGATCTCTGCATTTCTCTCTATTCCAAATCCTAGGTTTTTTTTCTTGAAAGTGCATTATGTTGAAGGAGCGAACGGGTTGGCACCTGAGCTCTTTTGGGGTGGGTGATCCCCCATTCTTCCATTCCCTGGGGGGCTTGGGGTTGTGTTTGCTTTCCCTGTCTATCAGACATGCCTGTTGCTTGGAGCAGGATTGAGATCTGTTGCTCTGCTAATTTCATCCTCAGTCATCAAGGTTTGATGAGCCTTCCTTGGAGGGCTCTGCTTCTTTTCCACGTTTAGAATTTTGAGGGAAGGTCTGGAGGAGTCAGCTAGTTAGCTGGACGTCTAGCAAGCTGTAGGTAAGGATTTGAACCTAGCCTCATCTGCTTCCCTTTGCTTGTATATATCAAAATTCTAGATTCATCTTCCAATGACAGCAGCGTGCAGCGTTCTGAATCTTCAGGTGTTGCCATCAGTGGTTGTCCCTATCTCAGTTGCTAAACAAGATTAAGGGTTTCTGGAGTTCTCGTCTTCAGTTACCTTCTAGGGTGCAGATGCACTTTGTTTAGGGAAGATTCTCTTCTCTTGTTCATTCTCTGGGTCTTGATCCTGTGGATTTTGAGCAAACTAGGGTTGAGTGTTGCCTCCCTTATTCTACGAGACCGGTTGGGTCTCGTTCGGCTTGGCCCTCTGGGTTTTTCACCTTGCGTTCTTGAGGCTCATTTGGTCCCTTTTCAAGGTTTTTGGTGTACCCTATTTAGGGTTCTCTGGTATCCTTTATCAATATCTTCTCCGTGTCTTTCTCCTTTCGGAGTATACGGCTGTTTGATCCCCTTCTTTAATAGGGGTTTGTTGTTTGGAGACCGACTGGCGGTTGATGGTGTCTCTTGGAGGCTGTTGGCTCAGTCGAGTCTAGTTCCTGCGGTCTCTAACAAGGCTTATGGACTATCTGTGGGTCAGTGTCCTTTGGCCTTTTTCAAAGTCTTTTTCTCGATTTTGGACGAAGCTGGGTTTTTCTGGAGTATGGGCTGCCTTTTGTACCCTCCCGTTTTAGCATTCAGTGTCCTCTATAGCTTGGGTATTGTTTTCTCAAAAGTAATGAATGTAGCTGTGGACTCTTTCCGTTTATGAAGAAAAACATAAATTATGCTTACCTGATAATTTCCTTTTCTTCAGTTGAAGAAAGAGTCCACAGCTTCCCGTCCATAATTTTACTGGGGGGGTCGGTTATTTTTTGTTCTTCGGGCACCTTTTCACCCTATGCTTTTTCCACTGTTCCTTGTTCCTCGGCAGAATGACTGGGGGATTGGGGAAGTGGGAGAGGTATTTAAGCCTTTGGCTGGGGTGTCTTTGCCTCCTTCTGGTGGCCAGGTTCTGAATTCCCAAACGTAATGAATGCAGCTGTGGACTCTTTCCGTCTGAAGAAAAGGAAATTATCAGGTAAGCATAATTTATGTTTTTTATTTTGAATTTGGGAGAAATTATGTTAGTACTTTATAGAATAAAGCAAACTGTTTTATTTTACTCAAACACATACCAATAAATTGTAAAAGCAGAGAAACTAAAATTGTGTGTGTGTATAATATATATATATATATATATATATATATATATATATATATATATATACACACACACACACACACACACACACACACACACACACAAATATAGCGCACCCACCCACATACATTTAAAATTAGCTCTGGCACTGCTTATTGTATAATTTAAAAATAAGACCTAAAAATATATATAAGAAATTGAGCCCTGTACCTTTTGCGTAAAATTAATTTGGACCCTTTACATTTAAAGGATAAATATTTATGTATATAAATATAATATTGACATTTCCTTCCTTAAGATAGGGAGAGTCCATGGCTTCATTCCTTACTGTTGGGAAATACAACACCTGGCCACCAGGAGGAGGCAAAGACACCCCAGCCAAAGGCTTAAAGGGACAGTATACTTAAAAAGTTTTTCGCTTAATGTCTTTACAATTGCTTTTTTTACCAACTGCAGAGAAAAAAATGTATGAAAACATAACTTTTTATGTTTTTTTTTGTGTATATTAAAGCTCTGATTTTGTGTTTTGAAGCCACAACCTAATAAAATGGGTTGAGCTTGTAGGTATAATCAGATCTCATTACTGTATCACATTGTATACATATACCTGCTTCTTTATCTTATATCTTATATCTGTCTATAAAACAATCACCAGTACTTGGAGAGAACAATGGAAAATCAACATTGTATTACCTTATCTCTGCTATATCCCACTGGGAGTATAATTTCTTCTGCTGGCTGTGATTACAAAGCTTATCTATAGCTGGGACCTGCGGCCACAAACTTTCAGAATAGGTGGGGATACCACATGCTAAATCAACGATTTCAAATGCCAATATAAGGGTAAAGGAGCTACTTGTAAACAATTTAATACACTCCAGCAGGTAAAGTGGATCATTGGTAAAGGGGAGAAAATTTTTGAGTAAACTGTCCCTTTAACCCCTTGAGTGCTAACGACAGCTCTGAGACGTCACAGAGTTTCCCACTCAAGTGCTAACGCCATCGTTAACACTCTCCCACCTTGAGGGAAATCTGGGGGCTCCCACCCGCTCCTACCCGGCTTCGCCGGGGCTTCACGTTTTGCGTGGTGACCTCACGCGCAATGACATGACGTCACCGCTCAACTTTATTTACAAAATACAATAAGTATAGGGAAAGGGGGCATGCTGCTTAGAAGCCTGTATCTCAGGCATCTAAGCAGTTATAGACCACCAAGACCTACCGTTGGAAAGGTAATCGCCTAACCTTTCCAACGGGATCTGGAAAAAAAAAAGTAAAAAAAATTGTTTTAATTTTTTTTTTTAAATTAAAAAACCCTCAAATCAGCTTAGCACCCAGGTGGGAAAGTGCTTAGCACTCAAAGGGTTAAATATCCCTCCCACTTCCTCATTACCTCAGTTATTCTTTGCTTTTCATCACATTAGGAGGTGGCAGAGAAGTGTCAGAAGATTCGTAGAGTCCTGAAAAAGGGTATCTGCCCTTCAAGATAGGACTGGAGTTTTAAGTATTCATGTCAATCTTTCAGTTAGAGTATTAATGAAAGTTAAGAATCTGGAGATGCAGGGAAAGTTTTTCTGCAAAACCATCCAGGCTACTGCTATCGGCTCCTAAGCAATCAGTGTTGACGAGTTTCACTGCCTGCTTTCTCTCACTAAAGTCCATGTCAGGAGCGCTGCTATAAGACTGTCACACTTGAGAGGCTGTGTTCTGTTCCACAGCATGGATCCTTGAGGTAAGATTGTTTCAATTTTTACACATAAGACGCTATAACAGGGTCACAGTGTGGCTCCTTTATACCTTGATAGGATCCAGGGTTAATATCCTCTGAAGGGGGTTTATTGAACAGTTGGGGTTAATTAATCAGTGTATTAATTATTTACATGCTGCTGTGTGTGATTTTTTTCCTGGGTTGATAGACTGTGTGTTTTTGGCTGGAACAAACAGGTTTCACTTTTAAGTTTCACTTTCTTTTTTTAAAGTGCTGCACAGCTCCTATTACTTGCTGTACTTGTAATAACATGTCTATGTTCATTTCCTCCATTCCAGCTGAGACTTGAACCTGAGGAGAGCATTTCCTCTTTTAACTGTCTGGGTCTAGGAGGTGGTGCCCCAGCCATTGGGAGTATAAAGGTGCAGTTTTCTATAAAAAAATGTTTTTATTTGTGTCCTTCAGTGGGTATAACCTGAGCTACGGAGGACTCTGACATGTTAGAAGGTACTCCTTCTGTACTAAATCATACCTGTTTATATTGTGAGGAGGCCGTCGTTTTCCCGCCCACTCAATTATGTTCCACATGCCTTAACACCGTTGTAAAGTTTAAGAAGGGAGACAAGCCTGCTAAGGCTCTTAGTCCCTCTGAGCCATCTACTTCCCAGGACTCGGCGTCCCGTGAGATTACTACCCTTGCTACATTATCCAATCCACATGCAGTTCCCCATAGCACATCTAATCCTCCATCCGGAGGATGCCTTCTTCCTGTGGACTTTCCAGTGCAGTTACAAACGGCGGTGTCTGCAGCCCTCAGATTAATCGATTAGTTGGTTTGCAATCAGTTGGTTTGTGCACAACACCAGCTGCTTCACTCCAATGAACTCCTGCATATGGTATTGTGTTTTATGGTTAGGTCCTTAGCCTAAAGGACGTCTACTTTTCACTTTTTCAGGACAGTATACATTTACAACTACCCCTGGCTTATGTGCAACCCAGATATAATAGTCATCATTTGGATTGTTTATATCAAATCTGGTGATTTGGAACTATGCTTTTCATGATATAGTGCCAAGCTTCTTGTTTACACCTTGCCCCTAGATTGATGGGAGTTATTTAAATTGATGTGCACTATTATCTGTTTGCACAATTATTAGCGTATTTCTTGCTATTGCTGATTATATGTACTGTATAAATAAATGTGTAAGGCTTTGTCCTGTTATTGATATACAGTCCTTAGCGCTTTTGATTTTGTTTTTATTGTTTTTTTTTTATATTTTTAATAAATTGTGATAATATGTACCAGATTCAACCTTTATAAGTATATATTCGTTATATTTAGAGCGGACTATATATTTCCCCTAACCTTTTATAGCTGGTTATTTACCATTGCATATAGATATTCAAGATATTTTTATGTTAGAATGAAGTCAAGGGTTACTTTATTGAGAGGCCCCTTGCCAAGGTAGAAAACACTTAGTATTGGTGAAGATCTAACAAAGATAAATATCCCACTTTGGTGAAATTGGCAAAACCCTACGTATACATACACCTCAACAGCCTTTTCTCTGCTGCAGGAAATATAGCTGCAAACAGAGAACCAGCCTTAGCCAGAAGCATGTGGACATGTTGAGATTTTTGCATTTCAATGCAAAGTTTCTGAAAGAGTGAATAACAGAATGTTATTAACAGCGATAGTCTAATTCTTTCTAGTTCTACCTTTTTTCAACCAGTTTGTGGTTTTGTTTTGTTTAATTATAAAACTGTGCTCTGCTGCTTAAAAATTGAAGAAACAGTTGTGTTAATGTAAAGTTTTAGTCTGAAGTTTATATTTGTAACACTCATTATGTGGATTTTATTTAAAACATAGAAAACTATTATTGATTCTCTTTTTATCCGATTAGTCGATTAATCGAAAAAATAATCGGCCGATTAATCGATTATGAAAATAATCGTTAGTTGCAGCCCTAATTATGTCCCAGTTATCCGATGATGAGTTAACCTCTGTAGCTTCAGAGGGTGAACTTTCTGAGTCGGAGTCCTTACCGTCTAAGCCTCCTGCTGCGGAGGAACAGTCCTTTAGATTTAAAATAAAACATTTTATTAAAGGAGGTTCTGTCTACTTTAGAGGTTCCAGAGGCCGTGCTGCCTGAAGAACCTATGATACCTAAATTAGACAGAGTTTACGAAGACAGGAAAGTTCCGTTGACTTTTCCTTTGCCGATTAAGATGACGAACATTATTAAGAACGAATGGGAAAGAATTCCTTTTGTCCACTTTTAAAAAGTTGGTCCCGGACTCTCAGCTGGATTTGTGGGGCTCCATTCCTAAAGTTGATTGTGCTATCTCTACGCTTGCTAAACTTACTACTATACCTCTTGAGGATAGTTCTTCGTTCAGAGAGCCGATGGATAAGAAAATGGAAACCTTTCTGAGAAAGATGTTTCAACATACGGGATTTTTGTTTCCACCGGCGGTTGCAGTGGCCGCAGTTGCCAGAGCGGCTACTTACTGGTCCGACTCTTTGTCGGAACTCATTGCAGTGGAGTCTTCCTTCGAGGATATTCAAGACAGAATTAAAGCTCTGAAAATTGTTAATTCTTTTATCTGTGATGGGAACATGCAAATTATTCGCCTAAATGCAAAGGCCTCTGGCTTTTCGGTCCTAGCCCGCCGGGCACTCTGGTTGAAGTCTTGGTCTGCGAATATGACTTCTAAGTCCAGACTCCTTTCAAGGGAAAGATTTTATTTGGTGCAGGCCTGGACTCCGTTATTTCTACGGTTACCGGAGTCAAGAGTGCCTTCCTACAGCAAGATAATAAGAACAAGTCTAAGGGACAACAATCTTTTAATTTTCTTCATAAATGGAAAGAGTCCACAGCTGCATTAATTACTTTTGGGAAATAAGAACCTGGCCACCAGGAGGAGGCAAATACACCCCAGCCATAGGCTTAAATACTCCTCCCACTCCCCTCATCTCCCAATCATTCTTTGCCTTTCGTCCCAGGAGGTTGGCAGAGACGTGTCAGAATTTTTAAAAATGTTTGGTTTTCTCTTACATGGTGTATCCAGTCCACGGATTCATCCTTACTTGTGGGATATTCTCAATCCCTACAGGAAGTGGCAAAGAGAGCACACAGCAGAGCTGTCCATATAGCTCCCCTCAGGCTCCGCCCCCCCCAGTCATTCTCTGTGCCGCTCTAACAAGTAGCATCTCCACGGGAGGGTAAAGTGAATGTGGTGTTAGATTTGTAGTTTTTATTTCTTCAATCAAGAGTTTGTTATTTTAAAATAGTGCCGGTTTGTACTATTTACTCTGAGGCAGAAAGTGATGAAGATTTCTGCTGAGAGGAAAAAGATTTCAGCATGTTGTAACTAAAATCCATTGCTGTTCCCACACAGGACTGTTGA
Organism: Bombina bombina; assembly: GCF_027579735.1. Lineage (NCBI taxonomy): Eukaryota > Metazoa > Chordata > Amphibia > Anura > Bombinatoridae > Bombina > Bombina bombina. The sequence continues at coordinate 561,227,815 of NC_069504.1, forward strand.
GTACCGGAGAACTTCAGTTGGGGGGAACAGTTTGCAGGCTTAACTGCTTAAGGTATGCTCAGTCACTTTTTTTCTAACAAGACTTGGTAATGCTAGAAGACTGACAGAAATCCCCATGTGGGAAGGTAAGTCATATTCTGAGACTCAGTATAGAAGGATGGCTTAGTTAAAGGGCTTAAATCACTGGTGGACACTGTTATGGGGAAAATCGATTATTTTATTACTATAATCTGATATTTGCACAAGTGTTTATTACGTTTGGAACACTTTTTGGGGTTTTTATACGCCTGGCATATTTTAAGACACCTAACTTGGCTTAGGAAGGCCCCACAACTCCGGAGGGAGGAGGGAGGGGGCCTAATTTTCGCGCCTCAGTTGCGCAGTTCTTTTGCAAGACAGCTTCATGCAGCTTCACGTGTAGAGTCCAGAGATTGCAGGAGGACTCCAGGGAGGCTTATTTTCGTCCAAAACTAATCCCCAAGGAAGGTAGGGCCACAGCAGAGACTGTGGCATGGTGCTGTAGTGTGTTAAACCGGTGGCCTGCTTCAATTTGCTCCGGTTTGGGCAATAAGGGGTTAATTGTCTTGAAACTTAGTGTGCAATCATTTCAAAGCATTAGGATCATATGGTGAAAATAAAGATTGGATGTTTTTTTGAGATTTGGTAAAAAAGTGTGCGCTTTTTATTATTTAAAGGCACAGTACCGTTTTTTCAAAAAGTGTATTTTACTGTATTTGAGTGCTGTCTAAGTCTGTCTAACATGTCTGAGCCTACAGAGAGACCTTGTTCTATGTGTTTAAAAGCCATGGCGGTACCCCCATTGCATTTGTGTTTAAAGTGTGCTAAGGTATCTAAACATTTTAATGACCATGCAGTGACACTTAAAAATGAAGCCCAAGATGATTCTTTGACGGAAGGTAATGAGGATAGTCCTCCTTTCTCTCCCCATGTGTCGACACCAGTTACGCCCGCGCAAGCGTTGCCTAGTACCTCTAGCGCATTGGCCCCTATTACATTACAACAATTAGCAGCAGTCCTGGATAATTCCCTTGCGGCCTTTCTATCCAAACTGCCAGTTTTTCCAAAGAAGCGTGATAGCTCAGTTTTAAGAACAGAGGATGAGCAATCAGAAGCTTTGGATGATTTATCTGTTGTACCCTCACAACACTCTGAAGTGGCAGTGAGGGATGGTCTGTCCGAGGGAGAAATTTCTGACACAGGAAAAGTTTCTCAGCGGGCAGTCAGATTCCTTAGCGTTTAAATTTAAGCTGGAACACCTCTGCGTCCTGCTTAAGGAGGTTTTAGCTACGCTAGATGATTGTGACCCCATGGTGGTCCCAAAAAAATTGTGTAAAATGGACAGGTTTTTAGAGGTCCCTGTATACACTGATGCGTTTCCGATCCCGAAGAGGGTGGCGGATATTGTGACTAGGGAGTGGGAGAGACCAGGTGTACCTTTTGCCCCCCCCCCCCCCCCTATCTTTAACAAAATGTTCCCCATTAATGACCCCAGGCGGGACGCGTGGCAGACGGTCCCTAAGGTAGAGGGAGCAATTTCAACACTTGCTAAGCGTACAACTATACCAATAGAAGACAGTTGTGCTTTTAAAGACCATATGGATAAAAAATTGGAAGGTTTGCTGAAGAAAATGTTTGTTCAGCAAGGTTTCCTTCTTCAGCCAATTGCCTGCATTATTCCTGTAACTACTGCAGCGGCTTTTTGGTTTGAGGCGCTGGAGGAGTCGCTCCAGAGGGAGATTTCATATGACGAAGTCATGGATAGAATTCATGCTCTAAAGCTGGCTAATTCTTTTATCACTGATGCCGCTTTCCAATTAGCTAAGTTAGCGGCAAAAAATTCTGGTTTTGCCATTATGGCGCGAAGAGCGCTTTGGCTCAAATCATGGTCGGCTGACGTGTCATCCAAAACAAAGTTACTAAACATTCCTTTCAAGGGAAAGACCCTTTTTGGTCCCGAGTTGAAAGAAATTATAGCGGATATCACTCGGGGGAAGGGACATGCCCTCCCGCAGGATAGACCGTTTAAGGCCAAAAACAAGGCTAATTTTCGCTCCTTTCGCAACTTCAGGAACGGACCTGCTGCAACCTCTGCTGCCGCAAAGCAAGATAACGCTTCACAGCCCAAAGCAACCTGGACACCCTTGCAGGGCTGGAATAAGGGTAAACAGGCCAAGAAGCCTGCGCCTGCTACCAAGACAGCATGAAGGGGTAGCCCCCGATCCAGGACCGGATCTAGTAGGGTGCAGACTCTCTCTCTTTGCTCAGGCTTGGGCAAGAGATGTTCCAGATCCCTGGGCATTAGAAATTGTTGCTCAGGGGTATCTTCTAGAATTCAAGGACTCTCCCCCAAGGGGAAGGTTCCACATTTCTCGTTTGTCTTCAGACCAGACAAAGAAACAGGCGTTCTTACGCTGTGTAGAAGATCTTCTAAAGATGGGAGTGATACACCCAGTTCCAATTGCAGAACAAGGACTGGGTTTTTACTCAAACCTGTTTGTAGTTCCCAAAAATGAAGGAACTTTCAGGCCAATCCTGGATCTAAAAATTCTAAACAAATTCCTCAGAGTTCCGTCTTTCAAAATGGAAACCATTCGGACAATCTTGCCGATGATCCAGGAAGGTCAATATATGACTACCGTGGATCTAAAGGATACGTACCTACATATTCCTATCCACAAAGATCATCATCAGTTCCTAAGGTTCGCCTTTCTGGACACGCATTACCAGTTTGTGGCCCTTCCTTTCGGGTTGGCCACCGCTCCCAGAATTTTCACAAAGGTGCTAGGGTCCCTTCTAGCGGTACTAAGACCGCGGGGCATTGCAGTAGCACCTTACCTAGACGACATCTTAATACAGGCGTCGTCTTTTCACAGAGCCAAGGCTCATACGGACATTGTTCTGGCCTTTCTAAGGTCTCACGGGTGGAAGGTGAACGTAGAAAAGAGTTCTCTGTCCCCGCTCACAAGGGTTCCCTTCCTGGGAACACTAATAGACTCGGTAGAAATGAAAATATTTCTGACAGAGGTCAGGAAGTCAAAACTTTTAACTACTTGCCGAGTTCTTCATTCCATTCCTCGGCCTTCTGTGGCTCAGTGCATGGAGGTAATCGGATTAATGATTGCGGCAATGGACGTTGTCCCTTTTGCCCGAATTCATCTAAGACCACTGCAACTGTGCATGCTCAAACAGTGGAATGGGGATTATGCAGATTTGTCTCCTCAAATACAAATGGACCAGAAAACCAGAGACTCTCTTCTCTGGTGGTTGTCTCAGGATCACCTATCTCAGGGAATGAGCTTCCGCAGACCGAAGTGGATCATTGTCACGACCGATGTTAGGCTGGGGTGCGGTCTGGGACTCCCTGAAAGCTCAGGGTCTATCGTCTCGGGAAGAATCTCTTCTCCCGATAAACATTTTGGAACTGAGAGCGATATTCAACACGCTCCAGGCATGGCCTCAACTAGCGGAGGCCAAATTCATCAGATTTTAGTTGGACAACATCACGACTGTAGCGTACATCAATCATCAGGGAGGAACAAAGAGTTCCCTAGCGATGAAGGAAGTATCCAAGATCACTCCTGCCATCTATCTGCAATTCACATCCCAGAAGTAGACAACTGGGAGGCGGATTTTCTGAGTCGTCAGACTTTCCATCCGGGGGAGTGGGAACTCCACCCGAAGGTTTTTTCTCAGCTGACCCAGCTATGGGGCATTCCAGAATTGGATCTGATGGCGTCCCGTCAGAAAACCAAACTTCCCCTTTATGGATCCAGGTCCAGGGATCCCAAGGCGGCATTGATAGATGCTTTAGTAGCGCCTTGGTCATTCAGTCTAGCTTATGTCTTTCCACCGTTTCCTCTTCTCCCTCGGCTAGTAGCCAGAATCAAACAGGAGAAGGCTTCGGTAATTCTGATAGCGCCTGCGTGGCCACGCAGGACTTGGTATGCAGACCTAGTGGACATGTCATCGGTTCCACCATTGAAACTGCCATCGAGGCAGGATCTTCTAATACAAGGTCCTTTCAAGCATCCAAATCTAGTTTCTCTGCAATTGACTGCTTGGAGATTGAACGCTTAATTCTAGCTAAGTGTGGGTTCTCTGAATCAGTTATTGATACTCTGATCCAGGCCAGAAAGCCTGTCACCAGGAAAATTTACCATAAGATATGGCGGAAATATCTTTGTTGGTGTGAATCCAAGGGTTACTCGTGGAGTAAGATTAGGATTCCAAGGATATTGTCTTTTCTCCAAGAAGGATTGGAGAAATGTTTGTCAGCTAGTTCTTTTAAGGGACAGATATCTGCTCTGTCTATCCTGTTACACAAGCGTCTGGCAGCTGTACCAGACGTTCAGGCGTTTGCACAGGCTCTAGTTAGAATCAAGCCTGTCTACAAACCTGTGACTCCTCCATGGAGTCTAAATTTAGTTCTTTCAGTTCTTCAAGGGTTTCCGTTTGAACCTTTACATTCCATAGATATTAAGTTATTATCTTGGAAAGTTTTGTTTTTAGTAGCTATCTCTTCTGCTCAAAGAGTTTCTGAATTGTCTGCTTTGCAGTGTAATTCACCCTATCTGGTGTTCCATGCAGATAAGGTTGTTTTGCGTACCAAACCTGGTTTCCTTCCAAAAGTGGTTTCTAATAAGAATATTAACCAGGAAATCCTTGTTCCTTCTCTGTGCCCTAATCCAGTTTCTAAGAAGGAACAACTGTTACACAATCTTGATGTGGTTCGTGCTTTAAAATTCTATTTAAATGCAACTAAAGATTTCAGACAAACATCATCCTTGTTTGTTGTCTATTATGGTAAGAGGAGAGGTCAGAAAGCGACTGCTACCTCTCTTTCCTTCTGGCTGAAAAGCATCATCCGATTGGCTTATGAGACTGCTGGACAGCAGCCTCCTGAACGAATTACAGCTCATTCCACCAGAGCTGTGGCTTCCACATGGGCTTTCAAGAATGAGGCTTCTGTTGAACAGATTTGTAAGGCAGCGACTTGGTCTTTACTGCATACATTTGCCAAATTTTACAAATTCGATACTTTTGCTTCTTCGGAGGCTATTTTTGGGAGAAAGGTTTTGCAAGCAGTGGTGCCTTCCGTTTAGGTTACCTGACTTGTTCCCTCCCTTCATCCGTGTCCTAAAGCTTTGGTATTGGTATCCCACAAGTAAGGATGAATCCGTGGACTGGATACACCATGTAAGAGCAAACAGAATTTATGCTTACCTGATAAATTACATTCTCTTACGGTGTGTCCAGTCCACGGCCCGCCCTGGCAATTAAGTCAGGTTCAAATTTATTTGTGTAAAACTACAGTCACCATTGCACCCTATGGTTTCTCCTTTTTCTCCTAACCGTCGGTCGAATGACTGGGGGGGGCGGAGCCTGAGGGGAGCTATATGGACAGCACCGCTGTGTGCTCTCTTTGCCACTTCCTGTAGGGATTGAGAATATCCCACAAGTAAGGATGAATCTGTGGACTGGATACACCGTAAGAGAAAGTAATTGATTAGGTAAGCATAAATTCTGTTTTTTTCTCTTATGGAGGGTAGTACTCTTCGGTATGGGACAGGAGTTTTTAGCAATCCTGTCAGTCTCTCAGTGAGGGCTTGGATGAAAGTCCAAGATTCAGGGAGAGTCTTTCTGCGAAACCATCCCGATTCATATTAACAGCTCCTCAAGCAATAGGCGTTGTCAAACTTTGCTCCGCTGCCTGCTTTCTTCTCTCAAGTCCATGGCGGAGGCGATGCTACTATTCGTCACACTTGAAAGGCCGTGTTCCTGTTCCACGGTGTAGATTCCGGTAAGATTGTTTCATTTTACTTTATCGTCAATGTACTGTAATGTGAATGTTTTCCCGAGAGGTTACACACCTCTGCAGGTCTAACTATATGACATAAGGGTCTCAGTGAATCTCTGTTAGTATCTTGGAATCGAGGGTTAATATCTCCTGAGGGGGTTTATAATCATGTTTGTTATGTGATTCAACCTGCTTATGTGTGATGTTTATGGGCTCGTGGTTGGAACTTTGAGGCCTTTGGAAGTGACGCAGCCTTTTGGTTGGGCGCACTTTTTTGGACTGTTCGTTCACCTTGTGTTGGGGCGTGGTTTCGTTCCGTTCCCCATTTCTCTTGTAAGGTGTATCCAGTCCACGGATCATCCATTACTTGTGGGATATTCTCCTTCCCAACAGGAAGTTGCAAGAGGACACCCACAGCAGAGCTGCTATATAGCTCCTCCCCTAACTGCCATATCCAGTCATTCTATTGCAACTCTCAACAAAGATGGAGGTAGTAAGAGGAGAGTGGTAAAATATAGTTAGTTTTTTCTTCAATCAAAAATTTATTTTCAAATAGTACCGGAGTTGTACTATTTTATCTCAGGCAGTATTTAGAAGAAGAATCTGCCTGCGTTTTCTATGATCTTAGCAGCTTGTAACTAAGATCCACTGCTGTTCTCACATATGTCTGTGGAGTGAGGTAACTTCAGAGGGAGAATGGCGTGCAGGTTATCCTGCTATTGAGGTATGTGCAGTTTTAAGTTTTTTCTAGGGACTAGAAAATGCTGCTAGTACGTGATTAATGTAAGTTAAACCTAAAAACAGTGATTTAATAGCGACTTGTATCAGGCTTACTATCAGAGATATATACTCTGATAATATGGCAATATAAAACGTGATAAAACTTATTGGGGCCTAGTTTTTTCCACATGGCTGGCTTGATTTTTGCCTAGAAACAGTTTCCTGAGGCTTTCCACTGTTGTAGTAGGAGTGGGAGGGGCCTATTTTAGCGCTTTTTTTGCGCCGTTAAAATTACAGAGACATTCAGCTTCCCTCAGCAGTCCCCTGCATGCTATATGACATCTCTGAAGGGCTCTAAAGGCTTCAAAAGTCGTTTATTGAGGAAGGTAGGGCCACAGCTGAGCTGTGGCAGTTGTGACTGTTTAAAAAACATTTATTTCGTTTTTTTTATCCGTTTTTTGCATTAAGGGGTTAATCATCCATTTGCAAGTGGGTGCAATGCTCTGCTAACCTATTACATACACTGTAAAAATTTTGTTTGATTTACTGCCTTTTTTCACTGTTTTTCAAATTTTGACAAAATTTGTTTCTCTTAAAGGCACAGTACCGTTTTTTATATTTGCTTGTTAACTTGATTTAAAGTGTTTTCCAAGCTTGCTAGTCTCATTGCTAGTTTGTATAAACATGCCTGACATAGAGGAAACTCCTTGTTCATTATGTTTAAAAGCCATGGTGGAACCCCATATGAGAATGTGTACTAAATGTATTGATTTCACTTTAAACAATAAAGATCAGCTTTTGTCTTTAAAAAATTTATCACCAGAGGATTCTGACGAGGGGGAAGTTATGCCGACTAACTCTCCCCACGTGTCAGACCCATTGACTCCCGCTCAAGGGACTCACGCTCAAATGGCGCCAAGTACATCAAGGACGCCCAGAGCGATTACTTTACAAGACATGGCGGCAGTCATGGATAATACACTATCACCTGTATTAGCCAGACTACCTGAATTTAGAGGAAAGCGTGATAGCTCTGGTGTTAGGCGTAATACAGAGCATACAGATGCTTTAAGGGCCATGTCTGATACTGCCTCACAATATGCAGAAGCTGAGGAAGGAGAGCTTCAGTCTGTGGGTGATATCTCTGACTCAGGGAAACCTGATTCTGATATTTCTACTTTTAAATTTAAGCTTGAGAACCTCCGTGTTTTGCTTAGGGAGGTTTTAGCTGCTCTGAATGACTGTGACACAATTGCAGTGCCAGAGAAATTGTGTAGACTGGATAAATACTTTGCAGTGCCGGTGTGTACTGAGGTTTTTCCAATACCTAAAAGGTTTACAGAAATTATTAATAAAGAGTGAGATAGACCCGGTGTGCCGTTTCCCCCCCCTCCTATTTTTAGAAAAATGTTTCCCATAGACGCCACCACACGGGACTTATGGTAGACGGTCCCTAAGGTGGAGGGAGCAGTTTCTACTTTAGCAAAGCGTACTAATATCCCTGTCAAGGACAGTTGTGCTTTTTCAGATCCTATGGATAAGAAATTAGAGGGTTACCTTAAGAAAATGTTTATTCAACAAGGTTTTATCCTGCAGCCCCTTGCATGCATTGCTCCTGTCACTGCTGCTGCGGCGTTCTGGTTTGAGTCTCTGGAAGAGGCTTTACAGACAACGACTCCATTGGAGGACATACTTAACAAGCTTAGAGCACTTAAGCTAGCTAATTCTTTTGTTTCTGATGCCATTGTTCATTTGACTAAACTAACGGCTAAGAATTCTGGATTTGCCATCCAGGCGCGTAGGGCGCTATGGCTTAAATCTTGGTCAGCTGACGTGACTTCAAAGTCTAAACTACTTAACATTCCCTTCAAGGGACAGACCCTATTCGGGCCTGGTTTGAAGGAAATTATTGCTGACATTACTGGAGGTAAAGGTCATGCCCTTCCTCAGGACAGGTCCAAATCAAGGGCCAAACAGTCTAATTTTCGTGCCTTTCGAAACTTCAAGGCAAGTGCAGCATCAACTTCCTCTGCTACAAAACAAGAGGGAACTTTTGCTCAGTCCAAGACGGCCTGGAAACCTAACCAGTCCTGGAACAAAGGCAAGCAGGCCAAAAAGCCTGCTGCTGCCTCTAAGACAGCATGAAGGAACAGCCCCCTATCCGGTAACGGATCTAGTAGCGGGCAGACTTTCTCTCTTCGCCCAGGAGTGGGCAAGAGATGTTCAGGATCCCTGGGCGTTGGAGATTATATCTCAGGGGTATCTTCTGGACTTCAGGGCTTCTCCTCCACAAGGGAGATTTCACCTTTCACGATTATCTGTCAACCAGATAAAGAAAGAGGCATTCTTGCACAGTGTGCAAGACCTCCTAGTTATGGGAGTGATCCATCCAGTTCCAAAGGAGGAACAGGGACAGGGATTTTACTCAAATCTGTTTGTGGTTCCCAAAAAAGAGGGAACCTTCAAACCAATCTTGGATCTAAAGATCTTAAACAAATTCCTCAGAGTTCCATCATTCAAAATGGAAACTATTCGTACCATCCTACCTATGATCCAGGAGGGTCAATATATGACTATGGTGGATCTAAAGGATGCTTACCTTCACATTGCGATACACAAAGATCATCATCGGTTCTTAAGGTTTGCCTTTCTGGATAGGCATTACCAGTTTGTGGCTCTTCCCTTCGGGTTAGCTACAGCCCCAAGAATTTTTACAAAGGTTCTGGGGTCGCTTCTGGCGGTTCTAAGGCCGCGGGGCATAGCAGTGGCCCCTTATCTAGACGACATCCTGATACAGGCGTCAAATTTCCAAATTGCCAAGTCCCATACGGACATAGTTCTGGCACTTCTGAGGTCACACGGGTGGAAAGTGAGCGAGGAAAAGAGTTCTCTGTCCCCACTCACAAGAGTCTCCTTCCTAGGGACTCTGATAGATTCTGTAGAAATAAAAATTTACCTGACGGAGCGCCCTTCGGTGGCTCAGTGCATGGAGGTAATCGGCTTAATGGTAGCGGCAATGGACATAGTTCTGTTTGCGCGCCTACATCTCAGACCGCTGCAACTATGCATGCTCAGTCAGTGGAATGGGGATTACACAGATTTGTCCCCTTTACTAAATCTGGATCAAGAGACCAGAGGTTCTCTTCTCTGGTGGCTATCTCGGGTCCATCTGTCCAAAGGTATGACCTTTCGCAGGCCAGATTGGACAATTGTAACGACAGATGCCAGCCTTCTAGGTTGGGGTGCAGTCTGGAACTCCCAGAAGGCTCAGGGATCGTGGACTCAGGAGGAGAAACTCCTCCCAATAAATATTCTGGAATTGAGGGCAATATTCAATGCTCTTCAGGCTTGGCCTCAGTTAACAACCCTGAGGTTCATCAGATTTCAGTCGGACATGTCAGTATATTTATGAAAATCTTAGCAGTGCTATCCAAATAATATATATAAGTTTATGGCAGGGTTATAAACACAATACAAAGAAATAGAAACCCTTATCAACCATGCACCTACTAGACCATACAATTAATATAAATATCTGAATTCTTTTATTTAGTTAATATCCATAAACATATTGAAGTATATTTGCAATAAAAGGAAATGAAACAAAATTTATATGCGTTAAAACCAACTCTTAAGATATGCTATCCTTCTTACAAAACCCAGAAAAATATACCTTCACAATTTAGCCTTATTTATTTAACACAATGGGATTAAAACCTTTAACATCCAAGCAATACAATTCTAAACTGTGCTCTTTCAACAATAGGATAATGTATATATTCTGCTATTTAACTGCAATTTATCCTAATACAAAATTAACTGACAATATCAGAATTTGCATAGATGAGTTACTTGGTCAATCAGACGCAGATTTAAACAATATATATATAGGCTGTGAAATGCTAACTTGAAAAAAAAACAAAACAAAAAAAAAAACACTGCTTCTTTAAATCTATTAAATACAAATTAACTATACAAATAACTTATCTTACAAAACCTTGAATACGTTACCAAAGTAAAAAGCAGTCGATATCCGATATTCCTTGGTAGGAATTATTTCACCTCAGATCACCAATAAGTGTATATCGCAATCAATGAGAAGGGTAGATTAGCTTTGCTCAAGTAAAGTGGTATCTCACACCCAGCGGGAACCAGTTACAAGTTTTAGCTTCAGCAGAAAATCTGTCCTTTTCTCTCCATTGCATTCACTTTTTATTTGGTTTTTCCATCATTGGTAAATTGTGGGTGGCCCTGCGGGAGCTGACCTTCCCATTGGTTATCTGGGAAGTCTAAATCGGATTGGCCCTTGGAAATTTCATTTTTAACAGCCAGAAAGAACCTTCTGGCTGTAGTTCTCGCAACATAACACCGGGTGGCAGCATTACAATTAGACAGTACAAATAAATGCAGCATGACAAAGAAATACATTTATACATTAAAACATCTTTCTTTAAAATGTATAATAACTGCCATAATGTCTTGCACCAGTCTTTCCCAATATCAATTATAGGTGAAGCGGCATCAGATTAATTTCCTGATCGTTTTGATATGAAACATCAATATCATCTAGCATTATATTAAAATAATTTAACACTGTTAATTATTAGCTTAAAATGTATTATAATTTTATCAGTATTCTGGCATTTCTTTGCAAATAACAGCTTATTTTTATATCTCCAGATTGGTAGTATTTAAAACTCCTGATATATTGCATTCACCCAGATGTAGTATGTAACATTTCTGTGTATTTCTTCCTGAATACATAAATCCTGTTTATGTAGATCTGAAATAAAAATAAATGTTAATGATCACTTCTCTTCAGGTCCATAAACATCTATTCATGTTCTTAAACACACAGAGGCTAAGCTATTCATGCTTTCAAAATTTGTATGTCTTGTATTTATTTCCCTAGTATAGTTTATTTGAAATCTAACTACAGTTGCTTTGAAATCATAATGTAAGCCATGTGTCTTCACTGTGTGCTGTATGTTCACACCTTAGCATTTGTCTTTGTTTCCCAAGGCCTTTATTGCTCCACATGGGGTCAATCCACGAGTAGTTGTAAAAGTCTTAATACAGCACAGTTCCTGTAAGTACTATGCTTATCCAACTATTTTAGATTTTATCCGTTTAAGTGATGGTCTGAAATTGGATAGACCAAATGTTTCATTGTATCAAAGTGCTGTCATTTAACATTGGTTCCCAGGCAATCATATAGAGGTTCCTCAAACTGTGTTAATTTTAGTTCCTTGCTAAATTATACAATTGCATAATTTAACATATTGAGTGTGTGAGATCTCCCAGAGATAATCCTTTGTTCTCAAGACCATGTGCATATCCACAGATTTATTAAATAAAGTTAAATATATTTCTATATGTTATTTAATAATATTTCAAATACCTTGACAGACAACATCATGACTGTGGCTTACATCAACCATCAAGGGGGAACAAGGAGTTCCTTAGCGATGTTAGAAGTCTCCAAAATAATTCGCTGAGCAGAGTCTCACTCTTGCCACCTATCAGCGATCCATATCCCAGGTGTAGAGAACTGGGAGGCGGATTTTCTAAGTCGTCAGACTTTTCATCCGGGGGAGTGGGAACTCCATCCGGAGGTGTTTGCTCAATTGATTCATCGTTGGGGCAAACCAAAACTGGATCTCATGGCGTCTCGCCAGAACGCCAAGCTTCCTTATTACGGGTCCAGGGACCCGGAAGCGACGCTGATAGATGCTCTAGCAGCGCCTTGGTCTTTCAACCTGGCTTACGTGTTTCCACCGTTTCCTCTGCTCTCTCGACTGATTGCCAAAATTAAGCAGGAGAGAGCATCAGTGATTTTGATAGCGCCTGCGTGGCCACGCAGGACCTGGTATGCAGACCTAGTGGACATGTCATCCCTTCCACCTTGGACTCTGCCTTTGAGACTAGACCTTCTACTTCAAGGTCCTTTCAATCATCCAAATCTAATTTCTCTGAGACTGACTGCATGGAGATTGAGCGCTTGATTTTATCAAAGCGTGGCTTCTCCGAGTCTGTCATTGATACCTTAATACAGGCACGAAAGCCTGTTACCAGGAAAATCTACCATAAGATATGGCGTAAATATCTCTATTGGTGTGAATCCAAGAGTTACTCATGGAGTAAGGTTAGGATTCCCAGGATATTATCTTTTCTCCAAGAGGGTTTGGAGAAAGTATTATCAGCTAGTTCTTTGAAGGGACAGATCTCTGCACTGTCTATTCTTTTACACAAGCGTCTGGCGGATGTTCCAGACGTTCAGGCGTTTTGTCAGGCGTTGGTTAGAATCAAGCCTGTGTTTAAACCTGTTGCTCCCCCATGGAGCTTAAACTTGGTTCTTAAAGTTCTTCAAGGGGTTCCGTTTGAACCTCTTCATTCCATAGATATCATGCTTTTATCTTGGAAAGTTCTTTTTTTGATGGCTATTTCCTCGGCTCGTAGAGTCTCCGAGTTATCTGCTTTACAATGTGATTCTCCTTATCTGATCTTCCATGCAGATAAGGTAGTTCTGCGTACAAAACCTGGGTTTTTGCCTAAGGTGGTATCTACTAAGAATATCAATCAAGAGATTGTTGTTCCATCATTGTGTCCTAATCCTTCTTCAAAGAAGGAACATCTTTTACGTAATCTGGACGTGGTTCGTGCTTTAAAGTTTTACTTACAAGCTACTAAAGATTTTCGTCAAACATCTGCTTTGTTTGTTGTTTACTCTGGACAGAGAAGAAGTCAAAAGGCTTCGGCAACCTCTCTTTCTTTTTGGCTAAGAAGCATAATCCGCTTAGCCTATGAGACTGCTGGACTGCAGCCTCCTGAAAGGATTACAGCTCATTCTACTAGAGCTGTGGCTTCCACTTGGGCCTTTAAAAATGAGGCTTCTGTTGCACAGATTTGCAAGGCGGCGACTTGGTCTTCGCTTCATCCTTTTTCAAAATTCTACAAATTTGATACTTTTGCTTCTTTGGAGGCTATTTTTGGGAGAAAGGTTTTACAGGCAGTGGTACCTTCCGTTTAAGTACCTGCCTTGTTCCTCCCTTCATCCGTGTACTTTAGCTTTGGTATTGGTATCCCACAAGTAATGGATGATCCGTAGACTGGATACACCTTACAAGAGAAAACACAATTTATGCTTACCTGATAAATTTATTTCTCTTGTGGTGTATCCAGTCCACGGCCCGCCCTGTCATTTTAAGGCAGGTCAAAATTTTAGATTAAACTACAGTCACTACTGCACCCTATGGTTTCTCCTTTCTCGGCTTGTTTCGGTCGAATGACTGGATATGGCAGTTAGGGGAGGAGCTATATAGCAGCTCTGCTGTGGGTGTCCTCTTGCAACTTCCTGTTGGGAAGGAGAATATCCCACAAGTAATGGATGATCCGTGAACTGGATACACCACAAGATAAATACATTTATCAGGTAAGCATAAATTGTGTTTTCCGCATTCCTGACCGTGTGGCGAAGGAGATATTCTAGTCTGCAGGGGTCTGGTCATAGGAGGTGTTGAGTGACCCCATCCATTGTGGGTGTCAGGTGCCGTTTTTGTTTTCATACTTTAGTCCGTATTGATATTTACTCTATCCAGTTATGGAGGATTCTGATGCTGAGACTGTGATTGTTTCAGATTCAGTTACTATTTTGATTTCAGATTCTGTGTCGGTGACGAATCCGGATTGGCCTCGTTGACACATGTCGACCAGTTTTGTTCCGTATGATATTTAAGAGCGCCTTGTTCCTCGGGCTCGGGGAATCAAAGGACTGCTGAGCTATACGCCTCTTGGGGTCCTGTCCTCCGAGAGGCGTGTTCCCTACCAATTCATACTTCTACACATTCGGGTAGCACAGTTTCTGATTCCTCCATGCAGGGTGGAGTGTTCCCCCCTCGGAGGTTGCAGCACGTTTTCGCTTTCACATAATGTTGGCGATTGTTAGTCTGCAGAGTCCAGACGTTTCTTTAAGAATGTGCTCGTGCCCTATTGTCCCGGACCTTCCGCCTTGGGGATGGCCTCTACAGTTCCCTGCGGGTGTAACTGTCCCTGAGTGTTGTGCCTTTCATCAAAAACAGAATAATTCCAGCCTCCAAATTCAATAAAAGACCTTTATTATTTCAGGAAGGGTCCCAGAACAAACATACAAGGTTTTAGCTGAAACGTTGTACGTTTCTTCTGGGACCCTGCATGAAATAATAAAGGTGTTTCATTAAATTTGGAGGCTGGAATCATTCTGTTTTTGATGTCTAAGAAGATTTGGCAAATCTGATATTCCGTGCCCCTTGACAGAAGAAAAAGTGTGCAGGATTGCACGACTTTGCATATTGCTCAGACATGTTTTTCAGTTATTGAATGACCCTATCGTTACCAGATACAGGGATTTTCAGTCTGCTGATTCAAATGGTGCAAATCATTAGACATTTGGGGATATTCTCCTGATTGTCATTTGTTTGAGATCTTTCCCAGTTTTTGAAAGATAGGGCTCCGTTTGGCTGGTCCTGCGGGTAGGCCTGTGTCTTTTTGGGCGTTATCCTCCAGGTTGCCTTATATTTTATTTGTATCCGATGGGATGTCTTTTGTTTTTGTTTCCTTCGGGAACCTTCTGGGATTGATACTCTTTATTACTACTTCGGAAGTTGGTTTGGACTTGTTAGCCCTATGTTAAATATGTCTGTTTTCTGTTTTTTCCCCTACGAGGGAGAATTTATGCAGCTTGCCGGTTAGGATCCGGGGTGCAGGCTGGTCCTGTCGGGTTCGTTCGGTCTTGCGGCAGTTCAGACACGTGGCAGTGTTCTGCTCGGCTGGTTCGGTAGAAGCGCCGAGTGCTCCGGTTATCATTGTTTTTCATGTTAGAGTAGCCCATGTCAACTTGTGGTTAGCTGTGGTGCTTGCACCTCAAAGGGTTGTTGGTTCATACCCAGCTGCTGGCTTTGGATGTCCAATTTCTCCAACATTGGTGTGTCCGGTCCACGGCGTCATCCTTACTTGTGGGATATTCTCTTCCCCAACAGGAAATGGCAAAGAGTCCCAGCAAAGCTGGTCACATGATCCCTCCTAGGCTCCGCCCACCCCAGTCATTCTCTTTGCCGTTGCACAGGCAACATCTCCACGGAGATGGTTAAGAGTTTTTTGGTGTTTAAATGTAGTTTTATTCTTCTATCAAGTGTTTGTTATTTTAAAATAGTGCTGGTATGTACTATTTACTCTGAAACAGAAAAGGATGAAGATTTCTGTTTGTAAGAGGAAGATGATTTTAGCAGAAGTTACTAAAATCGATTGCTGTTTCCACACAGGACTGTTGAGATGAAGTAACTTCAGTTGGGGGAAACAGTTAGCAGACTTTTCTGCTTAAGGTATGACTAGCCATATTTCTAACAAGACCATGTAATGCTGGAAGGCTGTCATTTCCCCTCATGGGGACCGGTAAGCCATTTTCTTAGTTAAACATAAAAGAATAAAGGGCTTCAAAAAGGGCTTAAAAACTGGTAGTCATTTTTCTGGGCTAAAACGATTGCTTTACTAGTCATATTATGCAGATTCTAACTAATAATTGGTATTATAATCTTGGGGAACGTTTAGAAAAACGGCAGGCACTGTGTTGGACACCTTTTTCAGATGGGGGCCTTTCTAGTTATAGACAGAGCCTCATTTTCGCGCCATTAATGCGCAGTTGTTTTTGGAGAGCAAGGCATGCAGATGCATGTGTCAGGAGCTAAGAATCACTGAAAAAGCTTATAGAAGGCGTCATTTGGTATCGTATTCCCCTCTGGGCTTGGTTGGGTCTCAGCAAAGCATATAGCTGAAATTTGGTGTGCAATACTTTTAATGCTTTAAGACACTGTGGTGAAATTTTGGTGAATTTTGAACAATTCCTTCATACTTTTTCACATATTCAGTAATAAAGTGTTTTCAGTTTGAAATTTAAAGTGACAGTAACGGTTTTATTTTAAAACGTTTTTTGTGCTTTGTTGACAAGTTTAAGCCTGTTTAACATGTCTGTACCATCAGATAAGCTATGTTCTATATGTATGAAAGCCAATGTGTCTCCCCATTTAAATTTATGTGATAATTGTGCCATAGTGTCCAAACAAAGTAAGGACAGTAATGCCACAGATAATGATATTGCCCAAGATGATTCCTCAAATGAGGGGAGTAAACATGATACTACATCATCCCCTACTGTGTCTACACCAGTTATGCCCACACAGGAGGCCCCTAGTACATCTAGTGCGCCAATACTTATTACCATGCAACAATTAACGGCTGTAATGGATAACTCCATAGCAAATCTTTTATCCAAAATGCCTACTTATCAGAGAAAGCGCGATTGCTCTGTTTTAAACACTGAAGAGCAAGAGGACGCTGATGATAACTGTTCTGACATACCCTCACACCAATCTCAAGGGGCCATGAGGGAGGTTTTGTCTGATGGAGAAATTTCAGATTCAGGAAAAATTTCTCATCAAGCTGAACCTGATGTTGTGACATTTAAATTTAAATTAGAACATCTCCGCGCACTGCTTAAGGAGGTGTTATCTACTCTGGATGATTGTGACAATTTGGTCATTCCAGAGAAATTATGTAAGATGGACAAGTTCCTAGAGGTTCCGGTGCCCCCCGACGCTTTTGCTATACCCAAGCGGGTGGCGGACATAGTAAATAAAGAGTGGGAAAGGCCCGGCATACCTTTTGTCCCCCCCCCCCTATATTTAAGAAATTATTTCCTATAGTCGACCCCAGAAAGGACTTATGGCAGACAGTCCCCAAGGTCGAGGGGGCGGTTTCTACTCTAAACAAACGCACTTCTATTCCTATCGTAGATAGTTGTGCTTTCAAAGATCCTATGGATAAGAAATTAGAGGGTTTGCTTAAAAAGATTTTTGTACAACAAGGTTACCTTCTACAACCAATTTCATGCATTGTTCCTGTCACTACGGCAGCGTGTTTCTGGTTCGAGGAACTAGAAAATTCGCTCAGTAAAGAATCTTCGTATGAGTTGGTTATGGACAGAGTTCAAGCACTTAAATTGGCTAACTCTTTTGTTTTAGATGCCGCTTTGCAATTAGCTAGATTAGCGGCGAAAAATTCAGGGTTTGCTATCGTAGCGCGCAGAGCGCTTTGGCTAAAGTCTTGGTCAGCGGATGTGTCTTCCAAGACAAAATTGCTTAACATTCCTTTCAAAGGTAAAACATTATTTGGACCTGATTTGAAAGAGATTATTTCAGACATCACTGGGGGAAAGGGCCACGCCCTCCCACAGGATAGGTCTTTTAAGGCTAAAAATAAGCCTAATTTTCGTCCCTTTCGCAGAAACGGACCAGTCTCTAATTCTGTATCCTCTAAGCAAGAGGGTAATACTTCACAACCCAAACCAGCCTGGAAACCAATGCAAGGCTGGAACAATGGTAAGCAGGCCAAGAAGCCTACCACTGCTACCAAAACAGCATGAAGGGATAGCCCCCTATCCGGGACCGGATCTAGTGGGGGGCAGACTTTCTCTCTTTGCTCAGGCTTGGGCAAGAGATGTTCAGGATCCTTGGGCGCTAGAAATAGTTTCTCAAGGTTATCTTCTGGAATTCAAGGAACTACCCCCAAGGGGAAGGTTCCACAGGTCTCAATTATCTTCAAACCAAATAAAGAGACAGGCATTCTTACATTGTGTAGAAGACCTGTTAAAGATGGGAGTGATACATCCAGTTCCAATAAGAGAACAAGGAATGGGATTTTATTCCAATCTGTTCATAGTTCCCAAAAAAGAGGGAACATTCAGACCAATTTTGGATCTAAAGATCCTAAACAAATTTCTCAGGGTAACATCGTTCAAAATGGAAAGTATTCGAACGATCCTACCTACTATCCAGGAAAATCAATTTATGACTACCGTGGATTTAAAGGATGCGTACCTACATATTCCTATCCACAAGGAACATCATCAGTTCCTAAGGTTCGCTTTTCTGGACAAGCATTACCAGTTTGTGGCACTTCCATTCGGATTAGCCACTGCTCCAAGGATTTTCACAAAGGTACTAGGGTCCCTTCTAGCGGTTCTAAGACCAAGGGGCATTGCAGTAGTACCTTACTTGGACGACATCCTGATTCAAGCGTCGTCCATGTCAAAAGCAAAGGCTCATACGGACATCATCCTAGCCTTTCTCAGATCTCACGGATGGAAGGTGAACAAAGAAAAAAGTTCTCTGTCCCCGTCAACAAGAGTTCCCTTCTTGGGAACAATAATAGATTCCTTAGAAATGAGGTTTTTTCTGACAGAGGTCAGAAAATCAAAACTTCTAAGCTCTTGTCAAGTACTTCATTCTGTTCCTCGTCCTTCCATAGCACAGTGCATGGAAGTAATAGGATTGATGGTTGCAACAATGGACATAGTTCCTTTTGCACGAATTCATCTAAGACCATTACAACTGTGCATGCTCAGACAGTGGAATGGGGATTATACAGACTTGTCTCCGACGATTCAAGTAGATCAAAAGACCAGAGATTCACTCCGTTGGTGGCTGACCCTGGACAATCTGTCACAGGGAATGAGCTTCCGCAGACCAGAGTGGGTCATTGTCACGACCGACGCCAGCCTAGTGGGCTGGGGCGCGGTCTGGGAATCCCTGAAAGCTCAGGGTCTATGGTCTCGGGAAGAGTCTCTTCTCCCGATAAACATTCTGGAACTGAGAGCGATATTCAATGCTCTCAGAGCTTGGCCTCAACTAGCAAAGGCCAAATTCATAAGGTTTCAGTCAGACAACATGACGACCGTTGCATATATCAATCATCAGGGGGGAACAAGGAGTTCCCTGGCGATGAAAGAAGTGACCAAGATAATTCAATGGGCGGAGGATCACTCCTGCCACTTGTCTGCGATCCACATCCCAGGGGTGGAAAATTGGGAAGCGGATTTTCTGAGTCGTCAGACATTCCATCCGGGGGAGTGGGAACTCCATCCGGAAATCTTTGCCCAAATAACTCAATTATGGGGCATTCCAGACATGGATCTGATGGAGTCTCGTCAGAACTTCAAGGTTCCTTGCTACGGGTCCAGATCCAGGGATCCCAAGGCGACCCTAGTAGATGCACTAGTAGCACCTTGGACCTTCAACCTAGCTTATGTATTCCCACCGTTTCCTCTCATCCCCAGGCTGGTAGCCAGGATCAATCAGGAGAGGGCCTCGGTGATCTTGATAGCTCCTGCGTGGCCACGCAGGACTTGGTATGCAGACCTGGTGAATATGTCATCGGCTCCACTATGGAATCTACCTTTGAGACAGGACCTTCTTGTTCAGGGTCCATTCGAACATCCGAATCTGGTTTCCCTCCAACTGACGGCTTGGAGATTGAACGCTTGATTTTATCAAAGCGTGGGTTTTCAGATTCTGTAATAGATACTCTGATTCAGGCTAGAAAGCCTGTAACTAGAAAAATTTACCATAAAATATGGAAAAAATATATCTGTTGGTGTGAATCTAAAGGATTCCCATGGAACAAGATAAAAATTCCTAAGATTCTATCCTTTCTACAAGAAGGTTTGGAGAAAGGATTATCTGCAAGTTCTCTGAAGGGACAGATCTCTGCTTTATCTGTTTTACTTCACAAAAGACTGGCAGCTGTGCCAGATGTTCAAGCATTTGTTCAGGCTCTGGTTAGGATCAAGCCTGTTTACAGACCTTTGACTCCTCCCTGGAGTCTAAATCTAGTTCTTTCAGTTCTTCAAGGGGTTCCGTTTGAACCCTTACATTCCGTAGATATTAAGTTATTATCTTGGAAAGTTTTGTTTTTGGTTGCAATTTCTTCTGCTAGAAGAGTTTCAGAGTTATCTGCTCTGCAGTGTTCTCCGCCCTATCTGGTGTTCCATGCAGATAAGGTGGTTTTGCGTACTAAGCCTGGTTTTCTTCCGAAAGTTGTTTCCAACAAAAATATTAACCAGGAGATAGTTGTACCTTCTTTGTGTCCGAATCCAGTTTCAAAGAAGGAACGTTTGTTACACAATTTGGACGTAGTCCGTGCTCTAAAATTCTATTTAGAGGTTACTAAAGATTTCAGACAAACATCTTCCTTGTTTGTTGTTTATTCTGGTAAAAGGAGAGGTCAAAAAGCGACTTCTACCTCTCTTTCCTTTTGGCTTAAAAGCATTATCCGATTGGCTTATGAGACTGCCGGACGGCAGCCTCCTGAAAGAATCACAGCTCACTCCACTAGGGCTGTGGCTTCCACATGGGCCTTCAAGAACGAGGCTTCTGTTGACCAGATATGTAAGGCAGCGACTTGGTCTTCACTGCACACTTTTGCCAAATTTTACAAATTTGATACTTTTGCTTCTTCGGAGGCTATTTTTGGGAGAAAGGTTTTGCAAGCCGTGGTGCCTTCCATTTAGGTGACCTGATTTGCTCCCTCCCTTCATCCGTGTCCTAAAGCTTTGGTATTGGTTCTCACAAGTAAGGATGACGCCGTGGACCGGACACACCAATGTTGGAGAAAACAGAATTTATGCTTACCTGATAAATTACTTTCTCCAACGGTGTGTCCGGTCCATGGCCCGCCCTGGTTTTTTAATCAGGTCTGATGAATTATTTTCTCTAACTACAGTCACCACGGTATGATATGGTTTCTCCTATATATATTTCCTCCTGTCCGTCGGTCGAATGACTGGGGTGGGCGGAGCCTAGGAGGGATCATGTGACCAGCTTTGCTGGGACTCTTTGCCATTTCCTGTTGGGGAAGAGAATATCCCACAAGTAAGGATGACGCCGTGGACCGGACACACCGTTGGAGAAAGTAATTTATCAGGTAAGCATAAATTCTTTTTTCTGGTGTACCTTAGGGTTGTATTCCTCTTGTCAGCTTGCCATTGTTCCAGTGGATTCCCTGCTCTGCAGGCGAATGGGTTGGGTATTTATCTTCCCATTAGCCGGTGGCTTCAGGCCTTGAGGAGTTGTTGCCCTTCCGGCATCATCTCTTTTCTTTAGGGGATATTCTCCTCCCTATGGAGATGGAGTCCTTGTTTGGGGCTTTTTCTGGATGGGAAGCGGAAAGGTGGGATTGGTTCACCCTGGGGTCTTGCTGGCTCCAAGTCAGACTTGTTGGGCCTTTATTTGGATAGATCCTTCGGTCTATGGCCTTGTTGTCTGTTTTCAGAGTCAGGTTGTACTTGTACTCTGTGGGGATGGCTGTGCTATCCTTACGCTCATTCCTGTACCTGTTTCTGGATTCTTTGTTCCCCTGTCTTGGATCCCTAAGGCTGGGTTGGTCCAGCAGTGTGGATCTGCAGGTCAGGATGGCCGAGCCGTCTAAGGCGCGACATTCGGGTCGCAGTCTCCTCTGGATGTGTAAGCTTGTTGAGTCTATTCTGTTAGCTCAGTCTGCTAAGATTTTCCTTTCACCTTGCTCCATTGATTGGTTTACTCTTCCTTCGGTTTCTGAGGGTGTACTCTCCGTCTCGGGGGCCTCTATTGAGGTTTTGTGTTCCTCATTTTAGGGACCTGTGTGTAGGTCCGGTGACTTAGGTTGCCTGAAGCATGCCCTCTGTACGGAGGTTGCTTTTGCGGTCTGTTTCCTGCTTGACTTCTTCTTCCTCGCAAGTACCCTCTGTTTCGTCCTGTTATGGACTCTGTTTTTCTCTCTGTTTTTCTCAAACTTGGGGTTTCTCACCTGAGTGTATTACACACTTTTTCATGGTTGAATGCCTTGGTATTCTATGGTTAGACACTGGGAGGACTTTGCCTCTTCAGTGGCATTCCATGCTTGCAGGATATTGTAGAGAAGTCTGTTCTATCTCTGTGCCCGGTTTTATCCCGGGTTTCGCTTGGTATAGGCGTGGCCTCCTTTCCCTCTTTGGGTCCCTTTGGGTCTCTGTGAGTTGGGCTCACTTTTGGAGGCGTTCTTTTTTGTATTAGGGGACCTTTCGGTTTCCTCGGTTCTCCTTTGCCTTGTCCCCTTGGGGGTTTTGGCTGGTGTCCCCTTCATTTGTGGGGGGTGAGCGGTGGGGGACCGTTTGATGGGCGACGGTGTCTCCTGGAGGACTGTTGGCTCAGGCGAGTCCATTTGCGGTCTCTAGTTTTGCTTCTGGACTAACTGTATCCCTGAGAGGATCTCATCCGTCCAAGGGGCAAATTCCTTCTCTCGAATCTGTCTACCAGACCAGAAAAGAGGCATGCCTCTCTAGGGGGCGTTCTGAATCCATCCTCCTTGGGACTTGTTGTCTCTATGTCTATCAAAGAAAGAGGTTTGGGGTTTTATTCAAACCTTTTTGTGGTCCCAAAGAAGGAGGGGACTTTCCGCCCGATTCTGGACCTAAAGTGCTTAAACAAATTTCTCAGTGTCCCTTCCTTCAAGATGGAGACGATTAGGTCCATCCTTCCTTTAATTCAGGGAGGCCAGTTTATGACCACTATAGATCTGAAGGACGCATACCTTCATATTCCAATCCACAGTGAACACGTTTTCGGTTCCTGAGTTTTGCATTCCTGGACCAGCACTTCCAGTTTATTGCCCTTCTGTTTGGCCTAGCTACTGCTCCAAGAATCCTTACGAAGGTTCTGGGGGCTCTTCTAGCCATTGCAAGAACTCAGGGTATTGCAGTAGCCCCATACTTGGACGATATTCTGGTGCAAGCACCATCTTTTTGTCTTGCGGAAGAAATCTCTTGTAGTCTCTTCTCAGTCTTCTTCATCACATGGATGGAAGAGAAACTTGGAAAATAGTTCTTATCCCAAGTATCAGGGTGGAATTCCTGGGTACTATAATATACTCCATATCCATGAGGATATTTCTAACAGACTCAGTGTATGTAGGTGATTGGTCTCATGGTGTACATCATTCCTTTTGCCAGGTTCCGTCTCAGACCTTTACAACTGTGCATGCTGAGGCAGTGGAATGGTGATCATTCAGATCTGTCACAACAGATTGTATTAGACAGTCGATCAAGAGAATTGCTCTCTTGGTGGCTCTGTCCAGATCATCTGTCCCGAGGGAAATGCTTCTTAAGACGATCCTGGGAGATTGTGACTACGGACGCAAGCCTATCCGGATGGGGAGCTGTTTGGGGTGCCAAGAAGGCACAGGGGTTGTGGACTCAGGAGGAGTCCTCCCTCCCAATCAATATTTTGGAACTACGGGCAATCTTCAAAGCCTTGAAGGCTTGGCCACTTCTGGATTCGTCCCAGTTTATCAGACAATATAACCTCGGTGGCTTACATCATCCATCAGGGGGAACAAGAAGTTCCTTGGCGATGAAGGAAGGATCTCAGATTCTGGAGTGGGGGGAGGCCCACAGTTGTTCGCTGTCAGCGATCCACATTCCGGATGTCTGCAACTGGGAGGCGGATTTTCTCAGCAGGCAATCCTTCCATCCAGGAGAATGGTCTCTCCATCCCGAGGTGTTTGCAGAGATATGCAGAAAGTGGTTGATGCCGGAGATAGATCTCATGGCGTCCCGTCTCAATACCAAGCTACCCAGGTACGTGTCGAGGTCGAGGGATCCCCCAAGTGTATCTAATAGTTGCACCAGCAGTGCCCTGGAGGTTCAAACTCGTATATCTTTTCCCTCCATTACTGCTTCTTCCTCGAGTGATGGCCCACATCGAGCAGGTGTGGGAACAGTAATCCTGATTGCTCCTCGTGGCCACGAAGGATGTGGTTCGCAGATCTAGTGGGGATATCCTCATCTCCTCCGTGGAAGTTATCTTGTCGTAGAAACCTGCTTATACAAGGTCCATTTGTTCATCAAAATCTAGATTCTCTGAGGCTGACTGCGTGAAGATTAAACGCTGAGTCTTAGCCAAGAGAGGTTTCTCAGAGTGTCATTGATACTCTTATTCAAGCTGGTAAACCAGTTACTCAGCATATATTCCACAAGGTGTGGAGGACCTACTTATTCTGGTATGAAGAGCGTGGTTTTTCCGGGCACACAGTTAAGGTTGCCAGGATCTTTTCTCCAGGATGGGCTAGTGAAGGGCCTTTCTGCTAGTTCCCTGAGGGGACAGATTTCGGCCCTGTCGGTTTTATTGCACAAGAGACTGGATGAGCTTCCAGACGTGTAGTCCTTTGTTAAATCTCCGATTGGGATCCGACCTGTGTTTCGCACCTTGAAGTTCTATCATCAGGCTACTAAGGAGTTTAGACAATCTTCCTCTTTGTTTGTTGTCTATTCGGGGAAGCGTAAGGGACAGAAGGCTACTTTGACTTCCCTATCTTTTTGGTTAAGGACTGTCATCCGCTTAGCTTACGAGACATTGTCCACCTGAGAGGATAACAGCTCATTCCACTACAGCAGTGGCTTCCTCTTGGGCCTTTAAGAACGAGGCCTCTATGGATCAGATTTGTAAGGCGGCTACCTGGTCCTCCTTACATACTTTTTCAAAATTTTACAAGTTTAATGTTTTTGAAGCAGCTTTCGGGAGAAAGGTTTTGCAGGCTGTGGTGCCCTTTAGAATAATGTCCTCTGGAGCTTGGGTATAGTTTTCCCAACAGTAAGGATTCAAGCCGTGGACTCTCCCTATCTTAGGAAGGAAAACCTAATTTATGCTTACCAGATAAATTCCTTTCCTTAAGGATAGGGAGAGTCCACGACCCCCGCATGTTTTTTCTTGTCTATGGGCGGTCCCCTATTATTTATTTTATATTTTTGGCACCATTTATACCCTAATGTTTCTCCTACTTTTCCTTGTTCCCTCGACAGAATGACTGGGGTAATGAGGAAGTGTGATGGATATTTAAGCCTTTGGCTCCTCCTGGTGGCCAGGTGTTGTATTTCCCAACAGTAAGGAATGAAGCCGTGGGCTCTCCCTACCTGGAAGGAAAGGAATTTATCTGGTAAGCATAAATTATGTTTTTTATTTGAAAAAAGGTAGGTCTGATTTTTTTTTTTTCTTAATTATCAAATATTTTGTAAAACCTTTATCACTGAAGTAAACTGTCATCTGCCCATTTTACAGTTTTAAAGTGAAAGTCAATCCTAGTGTTTTACAAACGCTAGGATTGACTATTGAAACAAATAAAGGGGACTTTCATTCATGAAGTATAAGATATTTCATGTACAAAGCTCCTTTATTTGTTTCAATTGATTGCAGTTTTTAGCTGCTACAGCAGCCCACGGCTAAAATATTTTTTTGCTAAGAGGTGACGTTTTCACCTCTTAGCCAATAGCCGTGCGGTAAATCCGGCTCCCATGTCACCTCTTAGCAGAATTTTTTTTTAGCTGTGGGCTGCTGTAGCAGCTAAAAACGGCGATCGATTGAAACAAATAAAGGAGCTTTCTACATGAAGTATCTTATACTTTATGAAAGTCCCCTTTATTTGTTTCAATAGTCAATCCTAGCGTTTGTAAAGCGCTAGGATTGACTTTCACTTTAAGGTACAATACTGAATTTTAGTGACATCCTATTTTGCTAGAGAATTGTAGACTATTTTACCATTTGGGCTTTACTGAATGTGTTAACCTTGGCTGAGAGCCACTTGTTTTCCTTGGCAGCTGCTTAAGCAAGCTGCCCAACTGACAGACGGGACTACAGACATGGCAACCAGGGGACATCCTTGTGGCCACAATCAAGTAATAAATGTCAGACCAGTTATTTTCTCATGTCTATCACTTCTATATAACCACTTTAAAACATTATAAAGTGTACCATAGATCATATGGAAATTCTGCACACTCAGGACAGAATTCAAGTATTGTGCATCCCAAAGTAGTAGTTTTAGTTTGACAGGTTACCTCTGGTTAATTTGCCTTTAGTGACACTGTAATCACAGCAGAAAACTACCGAGGGCTTGTTTAAACCACTATAAAGTTGTCTTGAACAATAGCTTACAGGCTATATAATGATAAATGTTCAGTGATTGAATTTAGAGTCTTTTAAAGCTGGTGTTGGTTTTAGTGGTTATGTGTGAGTATTTTTTTATATACTTCCTGAGGCTTGCTATGAACTTTTTGACTCTTCACTGTTAAGAAAAGTAAATGTTCTTTACAACTTTATCAAATTAGTAGAAAATAGCATTTGCCATAGAATTCTGTGCGCAAATTATCTAAGTTCTGTGTAAAGTATAATATAGTGCCTATGAAGATGAAACATTTGTATCTTCTTGTCAAGTAACTTATGTTCTATCCTTTGTTATTTAACAGTCTAGGATTTTTCACTATGTGCAATGTCTAAAGAGATAATATATATAAGCTGGATGAGTTTAAAATATTCAGAGCTGAAAGCGAACTTTATCATGACAGTGGCCAATTACAACTCTATACATGAATTAGGAGTGTCATTACACTCAATTAGCAAGAATGCCACATAATCTGCTTAATACTTCGCTCTTTTTTCCCTAGGGGTTTGCAGACAGCCCTCATTACAGTGATCACTTGAATGACAGTCGATTAGGTCCCCATGAAGGATTGTCCCCGACACCTTTCATGAACTCAAATCTGATGGGTAAGTAGGTAATTCTCTGTGAACAACCCTCAGAGCTTCTTTTGGTTTAAAAACGGTTTTCATCCTTTTGTCTTAGCATGACACATATAGCATCTGGGCAGTGCTATTACTCTCATATTAACACTGAGTTTTAGGAGATTTGCTGCTATTTTGGCAATATAGAGAATAGCATGAATTTGCGAGCCAACCATGTTTAAACGTATGGTATTCTCATTTTATATGTTTTTTTTTTTTCTTTGGAAGTTTATTGTAAAACGCTTCATTACATTTTTAGGAAGGTAAATAAACCTTATTATTTTTTAAATCTTTATTAATAAAAAAATTAAAGTTTATTAAAACTTTAATGTCTTTACTTTCTTTTGGGATTAAGAGCATACGTTTTTAAACAAATTTCCAATTTACTTCTAACCGCTTTTCTTCATTCTCTTGTTCTCCTTTTATTTAAAGTAACAGCAATGCCCTACTGGGAGCTAGTTGAACACAGCGGGTGAACCCATGACAACAGGCATAAATGTGCTGCCACCAAGCAGCAGCTAGCTCCCTGTAGAGCATTGCTGCTCCTGAGCCTATCTAGGTATGCTTTAGACAAAGATGCCAAGAGATTGAAGTAAATTAGATAATAGCAGTAAGCTGCAAAGTTGTTTAAAATAGCATGCTCTATCAGAATGATAAGATTATTTTTTTACCGTCTCTTTATCCTCTTAACGTCAGCCTGTCACAAGGGACCAACAGCTGTGAGACGCTATTTCAAACAGTGAGTCATGCAGAAATAGTGCTGTCTCGCTGCTGTCAGCGAGACACTCACTATTAGAGCCCTTTAAGTGCAGCAGACAGCCGGCAGGATACATAAGCTGTTGTTAAAGGGTTAAAAGACCCTTCATTGGGATATTATTTTGCATCGTGATTTTTCTTCTGACTGATCTGTATAAAATGTGTGTCAGTGCTGAAATTATAAACCTTAGATAGCAAACCTGTCATGAATGGGATTAAACAGTTTTCCCACTGAAACCAATTTGTTACAGATGGGTTAACTAATCTGAACCATGGTCACCACTCTGTCACCAATTTATCACAGTCGGAATTAAATATGTGCTGCTGCCACTAAATTTTTGTTATGGCTAAATACTACAAGCTATCAGCATGTCTCTGACAGGACTCTGTTGCCAAGCATTGACAGTGGGCAAATTGTGAGCATGAAGGGTTAACAGCTCTAGGCCTCCAGATACCATATCCCAGTTCCCTACAGGGGCATAAGGGCCATCTTAAATGAACTCCCAAATTACATGCTATTGCGCAGAAGCCCAAAACTTACAATTTAGGATGGAATTGGTTGGAGACTAATCCTTTCAGAAGTTAAAGGGACAGTCTACACTATATTTTTTTATTGTTTTAAAAGATAGATAATTCCTTTATTACCCATTCCCCAGTTTTGAATAACCAACACTGTTATATTAATATACTTTTTACCTCTTTGATTACCTTGTATCTAAGCCTCTTCTGACAACCCCTGATCACATGACTTTTTATTTATTATCTATTGACTTGCATTTAGTGTTGTGCTAAATCTTAAATAACTCTTTGGGCGTAAACACGATGTTATCTATATGGCCCACGTGAACTAGCAGTCTATTGTTGGGAAAAGCAAATAGAAAAGCATGTGATAAGAGGCTGTCTATAGAGACTTACAGGGATAAATTTAGAGGTTTAAATGTTATAAAGTATCAATGTTGGTTGTGTAAAGTTTGGGAATGGGTAGTAAAGGCTTCATCTATTTTTTGAAACATTAAAGGGACACTGTACCCAAATTTTTTCTTTCATGATTCAGCTAGAGCATGCAATTTTAAGCATCTTTCTAATTTACTCCTATTGTCAAATTTTCTTTATTCTCTTGGTATCTTTATTTGAAAAGCAAGAATTTAAGTTTAGATGCTGGCCCATTTTTGGTGAGCAAACTGGGTTGTCCTTGCTGATTGGACAGCACCAATAAACAAGTGCTGTCCATGGTTCTGAACTACAAATTGGCTGGCTCCTTAGCTTAGATGTCTTCTTTTTCAAATAAAGAAAGCAAGAGAACGAAGAAAAATTGATAATAGGAGTAAATTAGAAAGTTGCTTAAAATTGCTTGCTCTATATGAATCACAAAAGAAAAAATTTGGGTTCAGTGTCCCTTTAACAATTTTAGTGTAGATTGTCCCTCTAAAGTCGCAGATGTCTTCTTATTCCCAAGAATTATTTTACTGGTACTCCAAAGCCTATTTAGGTATTCATTTTCAGCAAAGGAATAGCAAGAGAATGAAGCAAATTAGATTATAGAAATAAATGAAAAAGTTCTTAAAAATTGCATGCTTTCTATCTATATCATGAAAATTTTACTTTAGTGTCCCAAATAATATTTTGTAAATATATGCTGTTTTATTCCAAATAATTCTTGTTTTAAGGATTAACTATGGAAATCTTTAAATAAGATTGGACTGAGGGGCGGAGTTAGCATTGGTGCAGCGGCACCAGGGCCCAAGTGCTTGATGGGGCCTATAGCAGCATAGGCATGTGCAGAATCTGTATAATCCTAATGCAGAGGAGCTTTTTATTAGTGAACTTTGTTTATCAACCATGCTAAAAACTATTATACAGAGAAGCATGTATATAGTATTGCTATTGGCTATTAATGAGTTACCTTTGGGGGCACAAATAAAATTTTGCACCAGGGCCCTGTGTTGCGTAGGTCCGCTACTGATTGGAATTGTTGCCTTCATTTAGCTATATATATCTTTTGAGTCATCTACAAAGCAGCAATGCACTACTGGGACATGTGGTGAGCCAATGATAAAAGGCAAATGTGTATAGCCATCAATTACCAACTAGCTCCTAGTAGGGCATTGCTGCCGAGGAGATTATTTTAATTCCTTTGCAGGAGTCAAACTCGGTTACATGCTAGCAACAGTGCAATTATAAAATACTCTAAACATGTTTTAGTAGTATTATTATTTTTTTTTCTTACCACTTGTATGCCCCTTTAAATATAAAAATGTGCAAAAGTGCTTCATAAAATATTGAATGGCATAAATTAAAAAATGTTTTGTTCCTTCATTAAAACATTAACTATTGATGGAGGTTGGCAAGAAAGAATGATTTTAACATGGTTTATTCAATTTGGATTCAAATTATTGATACATTTGTTTCACATATTAGATTATGAAGCTTTGCCCCATTCCTTCCCTAGTAGTTTTTATTAAAAATATCAATGTGAATAATAGACACTTTTAAATTAGATTGTTGATAATATATAACATTATATTTGCTGTCTTTGTGACCTATTTTGTGATCTCAATATTGTCCTTTTAAAACACAGCCATGGTAATCTAAGTGGATTAGCTAAATCCAAATCCTGGTGGTCTGCAATTTCTTCTGGAAATCTTACTGCTTTGTCTGTTTTCTTCTTAATCTGTTTTAAAGCACTCGTGTCTGTCTAGTAGTGACCAGGGTAGCGTTATGTATGTGACATTTCAATCACCAAAAAAAAATACCTTGTGTGTGTGCAAACTCACTTGGCAATAAAGATTTATTTTAATGCTTCAAACATATTTTAATAGGATCCTTATTTGCCCAATTGTTTTGGTTTTACTATTACACCGTGTAACATTATTATGTGTATTTATTTTATAAAATGTACATTTTATACCTTGTTTTTGAACTTTGGTAAACGCTTTGAATTGTTTTAAATTTTTGTTGTTGTTATTTTACATTAGCAGATCATTTCATATTAGTTTCTTTTCAAACTGCAAATAATGCATATTAAGCTATGGAGCAATGATTACTGTTCCAACAAGCAGACATCTAAAATATCCTCCATGAAACATTTTAACGGTTACTATATTAATAACTGACTTTTTTGTATTTATACTTTAGTTCAGACTTGAACCTCAAAATGTCTATAAATATACCTCCCACCTCACTCATACCTCAGTTTTACAAACTTTGCCTTCCTTGGAGGATGATGAAGCAAGTCGTGCTTGATTTCTTCTGTGAAAGGCGCTTCTAAGCATTTTGAAGCCCAATTCCTCTCAAAGTACAGTGTTTGTCTGAGGGATGTGAAGGGAGTATTGCCTGAGGATGCCATATTTTCACCTATGGGAAATCTATTCTAAGGCTCTCTGTAAATTCGGTCGTGGGGATTCATCTGCCACTTCCCTTTACAGATCGACATTATACTCCTCTACCATTACCTCTGCTGATATGTTTCAGTACTGGTTTGGCTGTTTTAATATATATTGCATATATTTGCCATGGGTCAGGTCTATGTTTATTTCCCTTTGCAGTCTAACAGTTTCAGCATGGAAAATTATGTTTGGGAGAAATTTAATTTTTTCTTACTTGGAGTTCCAGCTAGTTGTTACTTCGGACCTGTTTTCTCTTGTAAGGTTTATCCAGTCCACGGATCATCCATTACTTGTGGGATATTCTCCTTCCCAACAGGAAGTTGCAAGAGGACACCCACAGCAGAGCTGCTATATAGCTCCTCCCCTAACTGCCATATCCAGTAATTCTCTTGCAACTCTCAACAAAGATGGAGGTAGTAAGAGGAAAGTGGTGAAATATAGTTAGTTTTGTCTTCAATCAAAAGTTTATTATTTTTAAATGGTACCGGAGTTGTACTATTTTATCTCAGGCAGCATTTAGAAGAAGAATATGCCTGCATTTTCTATGATCTTAGCAGAAGTAACTAAGATCCACTGCTGTTCTCACATATATCTGAGGAGTGAGGTAACTTCAGAGGGAGAATGGCGTGCAGGTTATTCTGCAATGAGGTATGTGCAGTTTTAAGTTTTTTTAGGGATGGAATTGCTAGAAAATGCTGCTGATACCGGATTAATGTAAGTTAAGCCTTAATACAGTGATTTAATAGCGACTAGTATCAGGCTTACTATCAGAGATATATACTCTTATAAATGTGCAATATAAAACTGCTGGCATGTTTAATCGTTTTTATATATGCTTTGGTGATAAAACTTATTGGGGCCTAGTTTTTTCCACATGGCTGGCTTGATTTTTGCCTAGAAACAGTTTCCTGAGGCTTTCCACTGTTGTAGTATGAGTGGGAGGGGCCTATTTTAGGGTTTTTTTGCGCAGTTAAAATTGCAAACAGAGACATTCAGCTTCCCTCAGCAGTCCCCTGTATGCTATAGGACATCTCTGAAGGTCTCTAAAGGCTTCAAAAGTCGTTTATTGAGGAAGGTAGGGCCACAGCTGAGCTGTGGCAGTTGTTGTGACTGTTTAAAAAACGTTTAATTCGTTTTTTTGATCCGTTTTTTGCATTAAGGGGTTAATCATCCATTTGCAAGTGGGTGCAATGCTCTGCTAACCTATTACATACACTGTAAAAATTTTGTTTGAATTACTGCCTTTTTTCACTGTTTTTCAAATTTTGACAAAATTTGTTTCTCTTAAAGGCACAGTACCGTTTTTTATATTTGCTTGTTAACTTGATTTAAAGTGTTTTCCAAGCTTGCTAGTCTCATTGCTAGTCTGTATAAACATGTCTGACATAGAGGAATCTCCTTGTTCATTATGTTTAAAAGCCATGGTGGAACCCCATATGAGAATGTGTACTAAATGTATTGATTTCACTTTAAACAATAAAGATCAGCTTTTATCTTTAAAAAATTTATCACCAGAAGATTCTGACGAGGGGGAAGTTATGCCGACTAACTCTCCCCACGTGTCAGACCCTTTGACTCCCGCTCAAGGGACTCCCGCTCAAATGGCGCCAAGTACATCAAGGACGCCCATAGCGATTACTTTAAAAGACATTGCGGCAGTCATGGATAATACACTGTCAGCGGTATTAGCCAGACTACCTGAATTTAGAGGAAAGCGTGATAGCTCTGGTGTAATACAGAGCATACAGACGCTTTAAGAGCCATGTCTGATACTGCCTCACAATCTGCAGAAGCTGAGGAAGGAGAGCTTCAGTCTGTGGGTGATGTCTCTGACTCAGGGAAACCTGATTCTGATATTTCTACTTTCAAATTTAAGCTTGAGAACCTCCGTGTTTTGCTTAGGGAGGTTTTAGCTGCTCTGAATGACTGTGACACAATTGCAGTGCCAGAGAAATTGTGTAGACTGGATAAATACTTTGCAGTGCCGGTGTGTACTGAGGTTTTTCCAATACCTAAAAGGTTTACAGAAATTATTAATAAAGATTAGGATAGACCCGGTGTGCCGTTTCTCCCCCCCCCCCCTCCTATTTTTAGAAAAATGTTTCCCATAGACGCCACCACACGGGACTTATGGCAAACGGTCCCTAAGGTGGAGGGAGCAGTTTCTACTTTAGCAAAGCGTACTACTATCCCTGTTGAGGACAGTTGTGCTTTTTTAGATCCTATGGATAAAAAATTAGAGGGTTACCTTAAGAAAATCTTTATTCAACAAGGTTTTTTCCTGCAGCCCCTTGCATGCATTTCTCCTATCACTGCTGCTGCAGCGTTCTGGTTTGAGTCTCTGGAAGAGGCTTTACAGACCACGACTCCTTTGGAGGAAATACTTAACAAGCTTAGAGCACTTAAGCTAGCTAATTCTTTTGTTTCTGATGCCATTGTTCATTTGACTAAACTAACGGCTAATAATTCTGGATTTGCCATCCAAGCGCGTAGGGCGCTATGGCTCAAATCTTGGTCAGCTGACGTGACTTCAAAGTCTAAACTACTTAACATTCCCTTCAAGGGGCAGACCCTATTCGGGCCTGGTTTGAAGGAAATTATTGCTGACATTACTGGAGGTAAAGGTCATGCCCTTCCTCAGGACAGGTCCAAATCAAGGGCCAAACAGTCTAATTTTCGTGCCTTTCGAAACTTCAAGGCAAGTGCAGCATCAACTTCCTCTGCTACAAAACAAGAGGGAACTTTTGCTCAGTCCAAGACGGCCTGGAAACCTAACCAGTCCTGGAACAAAGTCAAGCAGGCCAAAAAGCCTGCTGCTGCCTCTAAGACAGCATGAAGGAATGGCCCCCTATCCGGTAACGGATCTAGTAGGGGGCAGACTTTCTCTCTTCGCCCAGGTGTGGGCAAGAGATGTTCAGGATCCCTGAGCGTTGGAGATTATATCTCAGAGAGGCGGATTTTCTAAGTCGTCAGACTTTTCATCCGGGGGAGTGGGAACTCCATCCAGAGGTGTTTCCTCAATTTATTCATCGTTGGGGCAAACCAGAACTGGATCTCATGGCGTCTCGCCAGAACGCCAAGCTTCCTTGTTACGGTTCCAGGTCCAGGGACCCAGAAGCGACGCTGATAGATGCATCGGTGATCTTGATAGCACCTGCGTGGCCACGCAGGACCTGGTATGCAGACCTAGTGGACATATCATCCTTTCCACCTTGGACTCTGCCTTTGAGACAAGACCTTCTACTACAAGGTCCTTTCAATCATCCAAATCTAATTTCTCTGAGACTGACTGCCTGGAGATTGAACGCTTGATTTTATCAAAGCGTGGCTTCTCCGAGTCAGTCATTGATACCCTAATACATGCAAGAAAGCCTGTCACCAGGAAAATCTACCATAAGATATGGCGTAAATATCTTTATTGGTGTGAATCCAAGAATTACTCATGGAGTAAGGTTAGGATTCCCAGGATATTGTCTTTTCTCCAAGAGGGTTTGGAAAAAGGATTATCAGCTAGTTCTTGAAAGGGACAGATTTCTGCCCTGTCCATTCTTTTGCACAAGCGTCTGGCAGATATTCCAGACGTTCAGGCATTTTGTCAGGCTTTGGTTAGAATCAAGCCTGTGTTTAAACCTGTTGCTCCTCCATGGAGCTTAAACTTGGTTCTTAAAGTTCTTCAAGGGCTTCCGTTTGAACCTATTATATTAAAAGTCATTTTTATTTGAAGTTGTCTGTGTTGTGGTTCATATATACCCACTGAACAACACACATAAGATTACTCCTTTGCAGCACCTGAAGTCCAGACAACAGGAGATAAATACCAAGTTGCAACTAGAACAAGTGCCTTTGGAGCCTGGCTCCTACAGTGTACTAGCCACTGTTAAGTGCTAGCCTGCTCTCTTGCACTGGTCACAGTACAGTGCCACACCATCTGGTAAGCATAATACCTACTTTTATCTGTACCTGCATTCCAGACGATATCACGCTATTGTGGCGCCCTCTTTCTATTCTTCTTCAACAGTTGTTCCACACTCTCTGGGATCAAGAGGAGCAGCCTGATTCATCATCTCTTTCAAGAGGACATCTCTATTCCCTATTTACCACCAGTATATGGACAGTAAACAGGACTAATACGGTAGACCTGATCTACTATATCAAAAGTATAATATTTGGTTTTAAATTATATATTATTTTTCTTTCCAAACACCAGCGCTCTTTTATATCCCTTTATTGGGATATTTTCACAAATACATCTACTGTTAAACCTTCACAGTCTAATGTACATGATATTCCTGTAGATAAAAAAGTTTATATTGCTGCAGCCATAGAGAAGGCTATGACTGCTATTCCGCCTTCGAATAAATGTAAAAGGACTCTCCTTAATTCTCATAAATCTGATAAAGTTTGTATTGATCAACAGCATACTGAAGTATTTTCTGCTGTTGAGGATTTCTCTGACTCAGAGTATCCTACTTCAGATACTGATATTGATAAATCAACCTTTCTTTTTAAGATTATATATATTTACTCTTTGTTAAAGAAAGTATTGTTTACTTTGTGTATTGAGGAATCTAGTCCTTTTGATATCAAGAATAGCAATCGTTTGAATTCTGTTTTTAAGACTTCTGAGATTACTAGAAATGCTATCTCTAATATGATTACCAAGGAATGGTCGAAGCCTGGTACT
The DNA here is from genome assembly GCF_027579735.1 of Bombina bombina. Lineage (NCBI taxonomy): Eukaryota > Metazoa > Chordata > Amphibia > Anura > Bombinatoridae > Bombina > Bombina bombina. Next base: position 561,263,614 of record NC_069504.1, read on the forward strand.
TTATGTTGCTGCTGCTTCAACTTTTTGGTTGGACAGTCTAGCACAGCAGTTATTAGATCCTGATTTGTTTAGCATTGTTCTTTTACTTCAACATGCTAATCATTTAATTTGTGATGCTATATTTGATATTATTAAGATTAATATAAAATCTATGGTGTTAGCTATTCTATCTAGAAGAGCTTTATGGCTTAAATCATGGAATGCTGATATGGTATATAAATCTATTACTATCTCTATCTTTTCAGGTTAATAATTTATTTGGTTCTCAATTGGATTCTATTATCTCCACTATCACTGGGGGTAAGGGAGTTTTTTTGCCCCAAGATAATAAATCTTAGAGTAAATTTAAAGCTCCCAATGGTTTTCATTCCTTTCGTCAGATTAAAGAACAAAAGACCACTCCTTCCCCTAAGACCTCTGGTTCCAATTGGAGACTATCCATGAGTTGGAATAAATCCAAGCCTTATAAGAAACCAAATACAGCCCCTAAAACTGCATGAAGGTGCGGCCTTCAAACCAGTTCAACTTGGGCGATTCTGGACGATTGGGCAGATTCTGTCCAAAATCAGTGGATTCAGGATGTTGTTTCTCAGGGGTATTGAATAGGTTTCATAAGACCTCCCATGGAAAGATTCTTTCTTTCCCATGTTCCAACAATCCCTTTGAAGGCTCAGGCTTTTCTGAAGTGTGTTTCAGATTTAGAGTTTTCAGGGGTGTTTGTTCCAGTTCCTCAACAGGAACAGGGTTTGGGTTGTTATTCAAATCTGTTCATTGTCCCAAAGAAGGTAGATTAATTCAGACCAAGTCTTGATTTGAAAACTCTAAATCATTTTGTAAGAGACTGTTGAGACTAGGGGTTAATCTTCCCTTTATTGGGCCGTTTTTCCTCTTTGGGCTAATTTTGTTGAAATACTTTACTAGTATGTGTGTGGCTTATGTTTTATACAGGGATTTATGTATAAACTTAAAATTTGGCAGTTGTTTTTCTTTGCTTGCTTAGCTAGAACAGGCTAACTGACTGCTTGAGCGTTTGTTTTGAATTTCAGTCTCTTCCGTGTCGATCTACTATATGATCGTTTAGAGACTTCTGGCAGCCAAATAGTGTATAAGTGTTATGGTAAGGCACCTCAGCTTGTCTGAGGTGTAGGGGGCCTGATTGGTTTATTATTTTAAATAACTTTTGCATAACGTTAAGTGGCTGTGGTATTAAAAATTCTTAAAGTGACAGTGTATTTAAAAAAATTCTACAATTTGGGGAATTTTTTATATAGTATTATGGACATGGACCAAGACTCTGTGTTTTCTGACAAATGCTTGCTATGCCTTGAGGCACAAATTGTTTTGCCTATGCAATAATGTGCTACATGCTTAGCTAGAACACTTCAATTTAAAGATAAATTGTTGCCCTTTAAGCCCAATGTCTCTCAAGATGATGCTGTTCAGGGAATACCACAACTTTCTCCTCAAACGTCCAAAGCCTCTATGGCATCACATACAGTGCCCTGCAGTTGCTCTCAGCCTCCTGGAGGGGTTTATTTGCATGTAGATTTTGCTGCACAGGTATCTTCTGCGGTATCTGCGGCATGATCTGCTTTTTTTTCTGTTGGAAAAACGCAAGAGGAAAATTAGACATTAAGATAGTAAGATTTCTGTTCCACCTACTGCTATGCAGGTTGCCTTCCCTCATAAGTATAATGAGGAAGATATGCCGGTAGCCTCTGGGGGTGAAATCTCAGATTCAGACAGTATAATTCCTTCATCTGATACTGAAGAATTAAACTTAAGATTTAAGCTTGAACACCTTTGTGTACTGTTAAAGGAGGTATTGGCTACATTGCACGACTCCGATATTTCTGTTGTTGTCAACCCTAAGAAGTCTAGTAAACGTAATAAATACTATGATGTTTCTTCTTCTGTGGAAGTGTTTCCTGTTCCAGACCGTGTGACGGAGATTATTTCACAGGAATGGGAGAAGCCAGGTATACCTTTCTTCCCGTCTCTCGTCTTTAAAAAGATGTTTCCTGTTGCTGACTCCATTAAAGATATATGGCGCACAGTGCCTAAAGTAGAATGGGCTATTTCTACTTTGGCTAAAAGAACTACAATCCCTATAGAGGATAGCTGCTCCTTTAATGATCCCATGGACAAAAAATCTGGAGGCTTATTTGAAAAAGATGTATGTTCATCAAGGTCTTCAATGGCAACCTGCAGTTTGTAATGCCACAGTAGCAAGTGCAGCATCTTATTGGTGCGATGCCTTGTCTGAATCAATTTTAGTAGAGACTCCATTAGAGGAGATCCAAGATAGGATTAAGGCTCTCAAACTAGTCAATTCCTTTATTTCTGATGCTAACATGCAAGTTATTAGACTGGGAGCCAAGATGCCTGACTTCACTGTCTTAGCCTGTAGGGCTTTGTGGCTGAAATCTTGGTCAGCTATTGTTTACCTCTAAGTCCAAGCTTCTGGAGCTTCCTTACAAGGCTAAGACCTTGTTTGGACCTGGTCTGACAGAAATAATTTCTGATATTACGGGTGGAAAACGGTCTTTTCTACCACAAGACAAGAACAACAGACCTAAAGGACGTCAAAGTAATTTTCTTTCGTAATTTCAAAGGTCAAAAGTCTCCCTTCCCCTCTTCCAAGCAGGAACAGTCCAGGTCTTCTTGGAAGCCCAATCAATCTTGGAATAATGGGAAGCAATCAAAGAAACCCTCAGCTGAGTGTAAGTCAGCATGAAGGGTCGGCCCCCGATTTGTGATCGGATCAAGTGGGGGGCAAACTTATACAATTTGTGCAATCTTTTACAAATAACTTTTAAAGGCATTTTGGCGCCAGATATTCCATTTCTTAGCATCTACTGCCATCTACTGGATTCTATAGGTAACTGCGGCTATACAAACAAAGTATCTTGATGCCTTGCAATATACAGTCCTTTCCATATTAGATTCTTTTGCTGCCAATCAACAAGTTATGCCAAAGATACTTATACATTTAAAAACAATGATACACAATCTAATCCAAACAAAAGCATACACTAATGGATATTTGCTCTTTTATATGATGCATACTGGATACTACGGTCTATAATAAAAAAAACATACCATATTAAAAAAATATAGTTATATCGTAATCTTTATTCAGGCCCTTAGGTCTAAGTGTTTCCAATCTATTTATCCATTGCATCTCTCTCTGTTTGAGGAGTTTTTCCCTATCTAATCCACTTATTTGAGGCCCTACCTGGTCAATTTCAGAAAATCCAAGATTCTTTCCTCTTGCCTTTCTCTTCAGTCCACTGTTCGGTCGTCAATAGCTCAATGTATGGAGGTAATTGGTCTGATGGTCGCTTCCATGGACATCATTCCCTTTGCTCCATTCCATTTGCGAGCTCTGTTGTTATGCATGCTCAGACAATGGAACAGAGACCATTCGGATCTGTTTCAGAGGATAGATCTAGACCAGTAGACAAGAGACTCTCTCCTGTGGTGGCTTGCTCAGGGGCATTTGTCTCAGGGCACATGCTTCTGGAGACTTTCCTGGGTTATAATGACCACGGACGCCAGCCTGCTAGGCTGGGGAGCAGTCTGGGACTCGTTAAAGGCTCAGGAACTATGGACTCGGGAGGAGTCTGCTCTTCCAATAAACATCTTGGAGTTGAAAATGATTTACAATGCTCTGATGGCTTGTCCTTAGCCCGGTTTATCAGGTTCCAGTCGGACAACATCACCTCAGTGGCTTACATCAACCACCAGTGAGGAACTCGGAGTTCCTTAGCCATGAAGGAGGTGGCTCTGATTATTCAGTGGGCGGAAGCTTACAATTGTTGTCTATCTGCCATCCACATTCCAGGAGTGGACAACTGGGAAGCGGATTTCCTGAGCAGACAGAAATTTCATCCCGGGGAGTGGGATCTCCATACAGAAGTTTCTCCAGGTTAACCCTCAAGTGGGGGGTGACGGAGTTGGATCTGATGGTGTCTCGGCAGAACATCATGCTTTCAAGGTACGGTTCAAGGTCAAGAGATCCGCAGGCCGCTCTGATAGATGCTCTTGCGGGTCCTTGGGTTTTCGGTCTAGCATACCTGTTTCCTCCGTTTGCGCTCCTTCCACGAGTCATTGCTCGTATCAAACAGGAGATAGCGTCTGTAATTCTAATAGCACCTGCATGGCCTCACGGAATCTGGTATGCAGACCTAGTAAAGATGTCATCTCTGCCATCTTGGGGGTTGCCTCTGAGGAAGGACCTTCTATAACTCAGGATCCATTTCTCCATCTAAATCTCGTTTCTCTGAAGCTGACTGCTTGGTGATTGAACGCTTTAGTTCTGGCTAAGCGTGGGTTTTCGGTCAATGTGACCATGCTACAGGCTTGCAAGCCTGTTACTCGTAAAATTTACCCTAAGGTATGCCGTAAATACCTTTTATTGGTGTGAATCGAAGGACTACTCTTGGAGTAGGGTCAGGATTCCTAGAATTTTGTCTTTTCTCCAGGAAGGCCTGGAGAAAGGGTTGTCAGTCAGTTCTCTGAAATGTCAGATTTCTGCATGATCTATTCTTTTACATAAGCGTCTGGCATATATGCCAGATGTTCAATCTGTTTGTCAGGCCCTGGTCTGAATCAGGCCTGTGTTTAAACCGGTTGCTCCTCCTTGGAGCCTTAACCTAGTTCTTAAAGTTTTGTAGCAGGTTCCGTTTGAGCCAATGCATTCCACAGATATTAAGCTGTTATCTTGACAGTTTTTGTTTCTTATTGCTATTTCTTCTGCTCGGACAGTTTCTGAACTCTCGGCTTTGCAGTGCAATTCACCTTACCTTATTTTTCATGCAGATAAGGTGGTACTTTATACTAAGTTCGGGTTTCTCCCTAAGGTGGTTTCAGATAGAAATATTAATCAGGAAATTGTTGTTCCTTCTCTCTGTCCTAATCCTCCTCCTCACAAGTAACGTCTGCTGCAGAACTTGGATGTTGTGCGTGCTCTAAAATTCTATCTACAGGCTATTTAGGATTTTCGCCAGTCTTCAACCCTGTTTGTTTGTTTTTCAGGAAAGCGTAATGTTCAGAAGGCTACTTCTACTTCTCTTTCCCTCTGGTTGAGAAGTATGGTTTGTTTTGCATATAACACTGGTGGACAGTAGCCTCCTGAGAGAAATACTGCTCATTCCACTAGGGCTGTCTCCTCTTCTTGGCATTTAAAAAATGAAGCTTCTGTGGAAGAGATTTGCAAGGCTGCAACTTGGTCCTCTGCATACTTTTTCCAAATTTTCCAAATTTGATACTTTTGCCTCGGCTGAGGCCTCTTTTTAGAGAAAGGTTCTTCAAGTGGTGATGCCTTCTGTTTAGGTCTGCCTGTCTTGTTCTCCCTCCCTGTTCATTCCGTGTCCTCTAGCTTGGGTATTGGTTCCCACTAGTAATTGGAATGACGTTGTGGACTCTTCATGTTTTAGGAAAGAAAAGAAAATTTATGCTTACCTGATAAATTTCTTTCCAGACATGGAGAGTCCATGACCCCACCCTTAAGATTAGACAGTAATTTTTATTTTCTTAACTTCAGGCACCTCTACATGTTTGTGTTATCATCTTTTTCCATTTCCCTTTGGCTGAATGACTGGGGGTTATGGGTAAGGGAAGTGACACTTAACAGCTTTGCCTCCTCCTGCTGGCCAGGAGTGAATATACCACTATTAATTGGAATGACGTTGTGGACTGTCCATGTCCGGAAAGAAAGAAATTTATCAGGTAAGCATAAATTTTATTTTTTATTGTACATTTTTTGTATAAACAAATATTGCACACTTAATATACTACGGTATAGTGTAAACATAACTTTTATATGCACTGAGAAACCAAAAACCAAAAAATTTGTGCCACCCACTTTATGGTGGCGATCTGTAACTGAACCCGCAGTATCTCCGAACTAAAATGGGACCAAGTGTAAACAGCAATGTCTTATGTCATTTAGGCAATATTTACATGTAATAGTACAGCTTATACATGCAACCTAAAGGTAGTTTTGTATGCATAGTACCATCAGTACAGTACTATTATCATAGCGGTATTATAGACTATCAATTCCATTTTAGAACACATAGTCCTCTCTGTCCATGTCTTTGATTTGTTTTTTGGCTTACTGGTGGGGGAAAATTGTCATTTTTAATTATTATTTAAAAAAACAAAAAACAAAAAAAAAAACTAATGAAAAGTCATTTTTTAAAATAAATGTGTATTTGGGAATAGGTACATGTATTTGTCTATGAATATACAGTTTGTGTATGTGTGTGTGTGTGTATATGTATATATATATATATATATATATATATATATATATATATATATATATATGGGCTGTGCGAAATGGAAAATATTGCTATTTTATTAAAAAAAAATATTTAAACATACATTTTGCATTACTCAATGCATTTAACTGTTCAAAACAACAGCTTGTTCCCTTTGCAATTTGCACTGCAGACGGAATAGGCCAGAGAAAAGAGCCCCGCAATCTTGCCTATCTTGTCTGTGCACACCTCGAAACTGAAGCAACAAACCATGAGGCAAGTAAAATTGTGGTGGTAGCAGTATGTGCTGTGACACTGATATGCGTTTTTGTTTGTTTTGATAACAAAAATTGCAGCCTCGTGTGATTTAGATATTGCATAGCCTTATATTGCGATTATTTGCATCATGTGATTAATTGCACAGTAGGGATGGGCGAATGTTCTGCAACAATCGAAAAATTACATTTTTTAAAACATTTGTTCCTTTCAGATTTCGAATGTTTGTACAACATTCTAACATTTGTTTAATATAATAGTTTTTTTAATGCTATCATTAAATATAATCTATTCGAATTTTTCTAATAATTATAAAAACTTTAATCTATATTTTTGTAATAGTATTTCTAATGCTCTCTTTAAATCTAATATTCAAATTATGCAAAATTATGTATCAATTTACTAAATTCCATATATACCACATGAATTACTGAACTAAATAGTATTTCTCCAACATAGGTGTGTCCGGTCCACGGCGTCATCCTTACTTGTGGGATATTCTCTTCCCCAACAGGAAATGGCAAAGAGCCCAGCAAAGCTGGTCACATGATCCCTCCTAGGCTCCGCCTACCCCAGTCATTCTCTTTGCCGTTGTACAGGCAACATCTCCACGGAGATGGCTTAGAGTTTTTTAGTGGCCACGCAGGACTTGGTATGCAGATCTGGTGAATATGTCATCGGCTCCACCTTGGAAGCTACCTTTGAGACGAGACCTTCTTGTTCAGGGTCCGTTCGAACATCCGAATCTGGTTTCACTCCAGCTGACTGCTTGGAGATTGAACGCTTGATTTTATCGAAGCGAGGATTCTCAGATTCTGTTATCGATACTCTTGTTCAGGCCAGAAAGCCTGTAACTAGAAAGATTTACCACAAAATTTTGAAAAAATATATCTGTTGGTGTGAATCTAAAGGATTCCCTTGGGACAAGGTTAAGATTCCTAGGATTCTATCCTTCCTTCAAGAAGGATTGGAAAAAGGATTATCTGCAAGTTCCCTGAAGGGACAGATTTCTGCCTTGTCGGTGTTACTTCACAAAAAGCTGGCAGCTGTGCCAGATGTTCAAGCCTTTGTTCAGGCTCTGGTTAGAATCAAGCCTGTTTACAAACCTTTGACTCCTCCTTGGAGTCTCAATTTAGTTCTTTCAGTTCTTCAGGGGGTTCCGTTTGAACCCTTACATTCCGTTGATATTAAGTTATTATCTTGGAAAGTTTTGTTTTTAGTTGCAATTTCTTCTGCTAGAAGAGTTTCAGAATTATCTGCTCTGCAGTGTTCTCCTCCTTATCTGGTGTTCCATGCAGATAAGGTGGTTTTACGTACTAAACCTGGTTTTCTTCCAAAAGTTGTTTCTAACAAAAACATTAACCAGGAGATTATCGTACCTTCTCTGTGTCCGAAACCAGTTTCAAAGAAGGAACGTTTGTTGCACAATTTGGATGTTGTTCGCGCTCTAAAATTCTATTTAGATGCTACAAAGGATTTTAGACAAACATCTTCCTTGTTTGTTGTTTATTCAGGTAAAAGGAGAGGTCAAAAAGCAACTTCTACCTCTCTCTCTTTTTGGATTAAAAGCATCATCAGATTGGCTTACGAGACTGCCGGACGGCAGCCTCCCGAAAGAATCACAGCTCATTCCACTAGGGCTGTGGCTTCCACATGGGCCTTCAAGAACGAGGCTTCTGTTGATCAGATATGTAGGGCAGCGACTTGGTCTTCACTGCACACTTTTACCAAATTTTACAAGTTTGATACTTTTGCTTCTTCTGAGGCTATTTTTGGGAGAAAGGTTTTGCAAGCCGTGGTGCCTTCCATTTAGGTGACCTGATTTGCTCCCTCCCTTCATCCGTGTCCTAAAGCTTTGGTATTGGTTCCCACAAGTAAGGATGACGCCGTGGACCGGACACACCTATGTTGGAGAAAACAGAATTTATGTTTACCTGATAAATTTATTTCTCCAACGGTGTGTCCGGTCCACGGCCCGCCCTGGTTTTTTAATCAGGTCTGATAATTTTTTTTCTTTAACTACAGTCACCTCGGTACCATATGGTTTCTCCTATGCAAATATTCCTCCTTAACGTCGGTCGAATGACTGGGGTAGGCGGAGCCTAGGAGGGATCATGTGACCAGCTTTGCTGGGCTCTTTGCCATTTCCTGTTGGGGAAGAGAATATCCCACAAGTAAGGATGACGCCGTGGACCGGACACACCGTTGGAGAAAGAAATTTATCAGGTAAACATAAATTCTGTTTTGTTAAATCGAATGTTACATTCGAAAATTTGAATGTGGATATTCAATCTAATTATGAACAGTCGAAAACTAAAGTTAATATTCGAAAACAAAGTTGAATACCAAATTTTAATGGATTTTCATTCTTAACATTCGATTGTCCAAAACGTATGTCCACAGGTTTATTCATTCTACTAAATGATTACACTTTCAGCACATTCGCCCATCCCTATTGCACAACCCTGTTTATATATATATATATATATATATATATATATATATGTGTGTGTGTGTATGTATATATGTGTGTGTGTATATATATATATATATATATATATATATATATATGTGTGTGTGTGTGTGTGTGTGTGTATAAAATTAAATAAACTAATTTTAATGTAATTCCATGACAGTATATTTATTTATTGTGCCAATAACATAAATGAACACCAATGTGTTTAAAAACAATAACATTAAAAAAACTCTTCTCAGGAAAATAGCATAGTTCAAGTGAGTGTAGGCCAGAATGAGTTAACGCTTGTGAAATTCAGAATAATATTTCATCGTTGCTGTTAGCACTTAAAAGAATCATTACCAAAACAGGAGGAATTATACGTCAAGAGGATGTTGTTATTTTGAGTATTATGCTCAGCCATAAGCGTATTTGCCTGAAGAGATAGTGGATTATAAAGTGTCACTGTCTTTCATGATGGAGCTCTTAAACACTTTAATGATCTTGTACATAGCAGAAGAGAGAGAAAATTCTAACAAGGGTTGATAATGATTCAATAATGAACAATTTGCCACAGAAAGATGCATTTCCATATTCATTTAGTTATTTTTGAAGTGTGCTGTGCATGCAGTAAAGCTATTATGTAGCATCTCTCTCGTGTTTCCAACTAATGAATTCCAGAATTATCCTGTTGATTCAGAGGCATAGAGATAGGGACTCTGCTTTTAGAAGAGATGAAAAACATGCAATCCATTGGCATATGGATAAGCAATTAGCATCAAACAGATTATTATAAGGACAACCTAATATAAAAGTCCTTTGAGTTGTGACCATAGCTGTGATTTTCTTTAAGTGGTACTGTTTAGAGTTCACATCCTTTTCTATTCCCTTTTGTAGAATAATTGCAGTGCTTTTAAAGTTAATAGATATTCACATACAGTACAAGCTGATTTCATCCCCCTGAGCGCCTTATGATCTCGCTAGCTGTACCATTAGAGCTGGAGTCACATCAAACTGACATATTGCAACAACCATGTTTAGCAGTGTTAAAAATCCTCAGTCTGTAAAATAATTAGCAGCATACTTAATTTCTAGGGCCGTACTCGGGTACGCTTTTTTGTACTGTTAAATCAACACTTCATATAAATATTTAGTGATAGCATATTTCAAGTAAATTAATCTCACATCTATTTTATAATTGCTATAACATATTAAATTATTTTAATTGTATTGCCTCCATATTATAGTGTGCTATAATGGCACTTAAAGGGACATTAAACACCAAACACATGCTAGATAGAATGATGCATTCAAAGAAAAGATTAATCCATGACTAACATGTAGATGTATTTTTTAAAGTTTCATTAGTTGTTTAAAAAGTGACAAAATAAGTGTAAAGTTTTAGTGTCTATAAAACACTGGGAGCTGCCATGTTGTAACTTGTGTTACCTTCTCTGCTGTGGCCAATTAGGGACAGTTATACATAGGTCATTAGAGTGTGCAGCCAATGGCTGTGCTGGATTTAACAGTGTTCTGCACTTCCATTTCTAACAGGAACTGAAAAGCTCACAATTTCATAATGGAATTACAGGCAAAGAAGACAAAATAAATAATGAAAGTATATTGCAGAGTTGTTTTATATATACAATTTATCATTTTATATTACTTTATCTCAAAGTGTTTAATGTCCCTTTAAAGGGACAGTATACTTAAATTGTTTTATTGTTTCAGAAGATTGGTAATCCCTTTTTTCTTCTTAAACGGGAAGAGTCCACAGCTGCATTCATTACTTTTGGGAATTCCGAACCTGTCCACCAGGAGGAGGCAAAGACACCCCAGCCAAAGGCTTAAATACCTCCCCCACTTCCCTCATCCCCTCAGTCATTCTTTGCCTTTCGTCACAGGAGGTTGACAGAGAAGTGTTGGAAGATTTTTATATAGTCTCTTATGGAGGGTAGTACTCTTCGAAATAGGACTGTAGTTTTAAGTAATCCTGTCAGCCTCTCAGTGTCAGACTTCAAACTGAATCTGCTTAATAAAAGGATCAAATTTGCAGATTAGAATATATGTTTCATTCAATTTCAGGAAATAAAGTGTTTTGTACCTGAATAAATCATTAAACTAAAATTCTGTTTAGTCATATGATTCATCTAGGATTTAATTTACCACCTTGTAGTTGTATGATGTTTATCTTTAACAATCACAGAACTACTATGTGGCATTCTAATATATTGAAATAGATATATTAGCAATGTCATAAAGGAGTATCGAATACTGAAGCAGAGAATGGAATGGCAACAAACAATTAATACACTCTAGGATGATAGAAACTTCCCTTTAGATAATATTATCGTAAGATGGTACATTTGATACAGCTAGCGTACTTTGGTGTATAATATGAAACAACTTGGTCAAGTTCCAGATTGATTTAACTCCAATTCCAGTAAGTGAGATTAAATAACGGAGTACAAAGAAAGTCATAGGCAGATCAGAAGTTAGTTCGTTATCCAAAGCGGTAAGTACTTACACGCAGAGATGAGAGGGAGAGGAGCCTCAGGCTGCAGCAGCGGCACTAGTGTGTTTGAGCGCGAAGTCCGTTCAGTGAAGGAGGCGGTGCTGAGGCGGAGCGGTCAGGTGTGTGCGTAAGCTGTCAGAATACTGAAGACAGGAACAACCACAAGGAGGAGGCTTGAAAGAATTCCAAACTGAATAGGAGAATCTTAATTACAAGCAATGAAGCCATGAACAAAGGCTCCTTATAAAGGGAGCTAGAGAACCAATTAAAGGTACAGTGAAATAGCGGGTCAATATATGACAGGTCCCCCACCCAAGGAAAACCTCCAGGTTTTCAAAAAGAGGGTCTATCCGGATATCGTCTATGGAAAAGTTTCACCAAACGGGGGGCGGAGACCTGTGAAGCAGATTCCCAAGAGTCCTCATCTGGTGAATAACCAGACCAGCGAATAAGATACTGTAAGTCCCCGCGATACACTCTGGAGTCTAGTATGTCAGAGACCTCATAATCCACCTCCGATGATGAAGTATCAGGTGGTACAGTCAAAGGAACTGGTTGTGACCGAACAGGTGTGTACGGTTTCAACAGTGAGACGTGAAATGATGGATGTATACGGAAATTCTCAGGTAACTGCAAAGTTACTGCATTAGAGTTAATAATTTTACTAATCGGAAATGGACCAACATATAATTGGTTAAACTTTGCTTTAGTAACTGGAATTTTCAAATGACGGGTGGATAACCATACTAATTCTCCAACTTTATAGTTAGGTGCTGGTCGCCGTCGTAGGTTGTAATAATGTTGTTGTTGGGATTGTGCCTTTTGGATATTTTCTTTTAAAAGGTTGAAAGATTGTGCAATTGAGTTAATCAAGTCATTAACTACAGGACATGGTACATGAATGTTATCATGAAATTCATATTCCGGATTAAATCCGTAATTTGCGAAGAACGGAGTCAACTGAGTGGAGGTGTTCTTAGTATTGTTATAGGCAAATTTAGCAGTTGCTAGAAAATCTGCCCACTTCTCTTGTTGTTGAGAACAATGAATTCTCAGATATTGTTCCAATGCCTGATTGGTACGTTCACACTGTCCATTAGTTTGTGGGTGATAAGAAGTGGTTAATTTTCTTGTAATATTCAACCTTTGACAAAGTGAATGCCAGAACTTCGAAGTAAATTGACTACCACGGTCAGTTAACACACTAGTTGGAAGACCATGTAATCTCACTATATGATTCAGAAATAACTCAGCTGTTTGTGAGGCAGTAGGTAATGATTGTATAGGTAGAAAATGTGCCATTTTAGTAAAGAGGTCAATTACCACTAAAATTGTGGTGAAATTTTTTGATGTTGGTAACTCTACAATGAAGTCCATTGCGACTTCCTTCCATGGACGTTCAGGAATGGGTAAAGACATCAAATACCCATATGGCCTTTTATGTTCCTTTTTATGTTGAACACAAGTTGTACAGGTGTGAACATAATCTTCAACTGATTTCCACATTTTGGGCCACCAGTATTTCCTTTTTAGTAGATGATAGGTATTTTGGACACCCGGATGTCCATTTAGAATCGAATCATGGTTTTGTTTTAAAATACTTTCTTGTAAAGATGGAGGTATGTACAATAAATTCCCAAAATAGTACAACCCATCTGAACCTTTTGTAAGGTTGAATCTTTCTGGGTTGCAATTACCTCCCTGTGAGTATTCTTTTTCTTGTTCAGAACTCAAAGTACAAGATATGAAATGTCCAATTGGTAGGATAGTAGTAGGTGAAGATTTTTTATTATCTGGCACTTTCTGTCTTGATAAAGCGTCTGCTTTTCCATTCCTTGAACCAGGTCTATATTGAATGTGGAAATTAAACCTGGAGAAAAACAAACTCCATCTGAGCTGTCTAGAAGATAAAGTCCGATTAGTTTGTAAATATTCTAAATTTTTGTGATCTGTAATAACCAAAATTGGTGTCTCAGTCCCCTCGAGTAAGTGTCTCCAATTTTCAAAAGCAGATTTTATGGATAGGAGCTCCTTTTCTCCAATAGGATAATTAATTTCCGCTGGAGACAAAGATCTTGAAAAATATGCCACAGGATGCATAGGATCTAACAGACTCTTCCTTTGAGATAAAATAGCCCCTAAAGCACAGTCAGAGGCATCCACCTCAAGTATAAACTGCTTATTGGGATCTGGGAATTGAAGTATGGGTGCTGTAGTAAAACTACGTTTCAAAGAATCAAATGCTTGTTGTGCTTCTGTACTCCAATTAAAAGGTACATGTTTACCTGTGAGTCTTGTCAATGGTTTGACAATATGTGAGAAATTATTAATAAATTTTCGGTAGAAGTTTGAGAATCCTAAAAAACTTTGTAATTCCTTTACAGTGGTTGGTCTTGGCCAACCTGTTATAGCTGATATTTTTGTATCTTCCATATTGATACCTTCAGCTGTTATTTTGTAACCTAGAAAAGAGATATCTTGTGTGTGGAAGATACATTTTTCAGGTTTAGCATAAAGTTGATTCTCTCTGAGTCTTGTTAAAACTGTTGTAACATGTTTGATATGTTGTTCTAAGGATTCTGAATAAATTAAAATATCATCCAGATAAATTATTATACAGACATCCAGTAAATCTCTAAATAGTTCATTTATAAAATACTGGAATGACGCGGGGGCATTACAGAGCCCGAATGGCATCACAGTGTATTCGTACAATCCGTACCGAGTACGGAATGCTGTGAGCCATTCGTCTCCTTTCCTTATTCGGATCAAATTATAGGCTCCCCTTAAATCCAACTTAGTAAAAATTGTTGCATTACCCAACCGTTCTATTAATTCTGTTATTAAAGGTAGGGGGTACCGATTTTTTACTGTAACTTTGTTTAATTGCCTGTAATCAATGATTGGCCTGAGAGTACCATCTTTGTTACGTACAAAAAACATTCCAGCTGCTGCTGGAGAGGTGGATGGTCTAATAAACCCCTTTCTTAAATTTTCATCTAAATATTGTTTAAGATGTGTGAGTTCAGGTTGTGAGAGGGGATAAATATGACCATGTGGAATTGGGGAACCAGGTAACAATTCAATTGGACAATTGAACGCCCTATGAGGGGGCAATGACTCTGCTTCCTTCTTGTCAAAAACATCTTGAAAAGAAGAATATATTTTTTGTATTTGGTTAGATGTTTTGTCAGAATCTGCTTGTATAATGCAGATCTTTGACAGACATCTATTTCTGCAAATATCAGAGGAAAATTGAATTTTATTTGTGGACCAATCTATAATTGGTTGATGTTGTTGTAACCACTTTAACCCTAAAATAATTGGGAATAAAGGGGAAGGTGTGATGTCAAAAATTATGTTCTCGTTATGTCCTTCTTGTGTACTCATAACTAAACTATGTGTTTGATGTGTGATTGAACCATTTAAAGCTTGACTACCATCAAAAACTCTTAAAACATAAGGATGATTTATGTCTTTTATTGGTATCTCATGTTTACACACCACATGATAATCAATGAAGTTGCTTGTTGCACCGGAGTCAATGAGTGCCTTCAAAGTAATCTTTTTTGAACCCCACTGTAATGAAATAGGTAAAAAACAATAAGTTGAATTACCACTACTCTTATCTAAAGATCTTGGTATATTATGTTTCTCACCTTTCTTTGTTTTCAAAAGGTTAGGACATTCCTTGACCTCATGTTCTTTTGCAGCACAATAAAGGCAGAGATTGTTGTCCCTTCTTCTCCTTTTCTCTTCCATAGATAAAGGACCCCTAATCACACCTATTTCCATAGGTTCTTCTGGTGTTTTATACTGTTGAGAACTAGTAGGATTAGTTATTCTCTTTGTTACTGTTTCCTGACTAAACCTTTCTCTCTTTCTTTCCCTTAACCGTCTATCTATATTGATGGATAAAGACATCAGATTATCTAAAGTTTCTGGTATATCAATTCGTGAAAGTTCATCCTTCAATGCATCTGACAACCCAAGTCTAAATTGATTGCGCAATGAAATATTATTCCATTGTGAATCCTTAGACACTCTCTTAAATTCTGCTATGTAATCCTCCACCGGCCTTTTCCCTTGTCTTAGTGCTCTCATAGCATTTTCTGATGTTATCTGTTTACATGGGTCATCATAGAGAAGTGCCATAGCTTGAAAAAAATCCTCCAGTCTATCCAAAATTGGGTCATTTTGCTCGAAATAGGAGTTTGCCCATGTTCTGGGTTCTCCTCTAAGATAAGATATTACTGTTAGAACTCTCTGTTTGTCTGTGGTATAGGTTTTAGGTTTAGGAGTAATAAGCATGATTTTTTAAAATCTCGAAATTGACTTCTGTCACCAAAGAATTTCTCTGGTGGTGATACATTTGGCTCATTAGTTGAATCCACAATTAACTGTTTAGGAGTTACTGTGTCTTTAAGAATGTCTTTTAAAGTCTGATTCTCTAATTGAAGTTGTCTTAGCCCTTGTGAGAGCTGATCAACCCTCTGGGACAAATTATAGACATGTGAAGGTAATTCTGCTTGATCCATTTTTTTATGGCTTGTAATTCTGTCAGACTTCAAACTGAATCTGCTTAATAAAAGGATCAAATTTGCAGATTAGAATATATGTTTCATTCAATTTCAGGAAATAAAGTGTTTTGTACCTGAATAAATCATTAAACTAAAATTCTGTTTAGTCATATGATTAATCTAGGATTTAATTTACCACCTTGTAGTTGTATGATGTTTATCTTTAACAATTCAAGTATCGAATACTGAAGCAGAGAATGGAATGGCAACAAACAATTAATACACTCTAGGATGATAGAAACTTCCCTTTAGATAATATTATCGTAAGATGGTACATTTGATACAGCTAGCGTACTTTGGTGTATAATATGAAACAACTTGGTCAAGTTCCAGATTGATTTAACTCCAATTCCAGTAAGTGAGATTAAATAACGGAGTACAAAGAAAGTCATTGGCAGATCAGAAGTTAGTTCGTTATTCAAAGCGGTAAGTACTTACACGCAGAGATGAGAGGGAGAGGAGCCTCAGGCTGCAGCAGCGGCACTAGTGTGTTTGAGCGCGAAGTCCGTTCAGTGAAGGAGGCGGTGCTGAGGCGGAGCGGTCAGGTGTGTGCGTAAGCTGTCCGAATACTGAAGACAGGAACAACCACAAGGAGGAGGCTTGAAAGAATTCCAAACTGAATAGGAGAATCTTAATTACAAGCAATGAAGCCATGAACAAAGGCTCCTTATAAAGGGAGCTAGAGAACCAATTAAAGGTACAGTGAAATAGCGGGTCAATATATGACACTCAGTGAAAGCATGGATGAAAGTTAGAGTCCGGAGATGCAGGGAGAGTCTTTCTGCGAAACCATCCAGACTCATGTTAACAGCTCCTTCGCAATCAGCGTTGATGAGTTTCGCTGCCTGCTTTCTTTATAATGACACAAATCCACGGATCATCTAATTACTAATGGGATATATCACTCCTGCCCAGCAGGAGGCGGCAAAGAGCACCACAGCAAGGCTCTTAAATATCACCTCCCTTCCCTCCCACCCCAGTCATTCTGTTTGCCTGTGTTTGAGCAAGGAAGTGATAAAGTTAGGTGTTAGAAAAAGATTCTTCAAGCAAAATTTTATTTTTTAAGTAGTGCAAGATTGTGCTGCTTTGTTCTAGGGTGTAGCCGTAGTCTACATCAGTCTCTTCAGTAGGGCAGTGGTGGCTTTAGAGCACTGGGAACTTGTGGGACATAATTCTCACTGCGTCTCCCATGTAATTTATGCTGCCCTAACTCTGAAAGCCTGAGTAAAATTACTCAGTCTTTTTTCTTTCCACAGGGCTATGGCTTACGGTCGTAGTTAATCCTAAGAAATCCAGTACGCTAAACAAATATTTTGATGTATCTTCCTCGGTAGAGGTTTTTCCAGTACCAGACCGAGCTTCTGAGATCATTGCTAAGGAATGGGAGAAATCTGGTATCCCTTTTTCTCCATCCCCTATATTTAAAAAGATATTTCCCATAGTGGACTCTATCAAGGAGTCTTGGCAAACAGTACCCAGGATGGAAGGGGCAATTTCCACTCTGGCCAAGAGGACTACCATTCCCATTAAGGATAGTTGTGCCTTTAAGGATCCTATGGACAAAAAATTAGAGGGATTACTCAAAAAGATGTATGTACACCAGGGTTTACAATGGCAACCTGCAGTATGCATTGCTACCATCCCTAGTGCGGCGGCATATTGGTTTGATGCATTGTCTGATGCTATTAGGACAGACACTTCCCTTGATGAGATCCAGGATAGGATAAAATCCCTTGAATTGGCTAATTCCTTTATTACTGGTGCTTCCCTACAGGTTATCAAACTGGGAGCAAAGATTTCAGGTTTTGCTGTTCTAGCTCACAGAGCTTTATGGTTAAAACCTTACTCTGCGGATGTGTCATCTAAGTCTAAACTTTTAGCGATTCCACAGGAGAAAGACCTTGTTTGGACCGGGTTTGACGGAAATAATCTCTGATATTACGGGAGGAAAGGGTCATCTTCTCCCTCAGGATAAGAGAAACAAACAAAAGGGACGTCAGAGTAATTTTCATTCCTTTCGAAATTTAAAGGGAAATTCTTCCGCTTCCTCTTCCAAGCAGGAACAGTCCAAACCTTCCTGGAGACCCAATCAGTCTTGGAACAAGGGAAAACAATCCAAAAAGCCTGCTATTGATTCAAAAACAGCATGAAGGTCCTGCCCCCGATCCGGGACCGGATCTTGTAGGGGGCAGACTTTCCTTCTCTTACTCAGGCTTGGGTTCGAGATGTTCAGGATCCCTGGGCGGTGGACATTGTGTCACAGGGATACAAACTAGAGTTCAAAAACTTTCCTCCCAGGGGCAGGTTTCTGCTTTCAAGATTATCTGTAGACCAGACAGAGAGAGGCATTCTTACACTGTTTACGGGACCTCTCCGACCTGGGAGTGATAGTTCCTGTCCCGATACAGGGACGGGGACTGGGGTTCTATTCCAATCTGTTCATGGTTCCCAAAAAGGAGGGAACCTTCAGACCAATTTTAGACCTCAAGAGTCTAAACAAATTCCTCAAAGTAATGTCCTTCACAATGGAAACTATTCGTTCCATTCTTCCTTTGATTCAGGAGTGTCAATTTATGACTACCGTGGATTTAAAGGACGCGTACCTGCATGTTCCCATTCACAGGGATCATCACAAGTTTCTAAGGTTTGCATTTCTAGACAAACACTTCCAATTTGTGGCTCTTCTTTTCGGCCTTGCCACAGCTCCCAGAATTTTCTCAAAGGTTTTGGGATCTCTGTAAGCGGTGCTCCGATTACGGGGCATTGCAGTGGCGCCCTATTTGGATGACATCCTGGTCCAAGCGCCATCCTTTCAACAAGCAAGATCCCACATGGAAATGTTATCTTTCCTGGGATCTCACGGATGGAAGGTAAATTTGGAAAAGAGCTCCTTAGTTCCAAATACAAGGGTAACTTTCTTGGGAACCATAATAGATTCCCTATCTATGAAAATATTTCTCCAACATAGGTGTGTCCGGTCCACGGCGTCATCCTTACTTGTGGGATATTCTCTTCCCCAACAGGAAATGGCAAAGAGCCCAGCAAAGCTGGTCACATGATCCCTCCTAGGCTCCGCCTACCCCAGTCATTCTCTTTGCCGTTGTACAGGCAACATCTCCACGGAGATGGCTTAGAGTTTTTTTAGTGTTTAACTGTAGTTTTTATTATTCAATCAAGAGTTTGTTATTTTAAAATAGTGCTGGTATGTACTATTTACTCAGAAACAGAAAAGAGATGAAGATTTCTGTTTGTATGAGGAAAATGATTTTAGCACCGTAACTAAAATCCATGGCTGTTCCACACAGGACTGTTGAGAGCAATTAACTTCAGTTGGGGGAACAGTGTACAGTCTCTTGCTGCTTGAGGTATGACACATTCTAACAAGACGATGTAATGCTGGAAGCTGTCATTTTTCCCTATGGGATCCGGTAAGCCATGTTTATTACGATGGTAAATAAGGGCTTCATAAGGGCTTATTAAGATTGTAGACTTTTCTGGGCTAAATCGATTCATTTTTAAAACATATTTAGCCTTGAGGAATCATTTTATCTGGGTATATTGATATTATAATATCGGCAGGCACTGTATTAGACACCTTATTTCTCTGGGGCTTTCCCAAAGCATAAGCAGAGCCTCATTTTCGCGCCGGTGTGGCGCACTTGTTTTTGAGAGGCATGGCATGCAGTCGCATGTGAGAGGAGCTCTGATACTTAGAAAAGGCTTTCTGAAGGCGTCATTTGGTATCGTATTCCCCTTTGGGTTTGGTTGGGTCTCAGCAAAGCAGATACCAGGGACTGTAAAGGGGTTAAAGTGTTAAAACGGCTCCGGTTCCGTTATTTTAAGGGTTAAAGCTTCCAAATTTGGTGTGCAATACTTTTAAGGCTTTAAGACACTGTGGTGAAAATTTGGTGAATTTTGTACAATTCCTTCATGTTTTTTCGCAATTGCAGTAATAAAGTGTGTTCAGTTTAAAATTTAAAGTGACAGTAACGGTTTTATTTTAAAACGTTTTTTGTACTTTATTATCAAGTTTATGCCTGTTTAACATGTCTGAACTACCAGATAGACTGTGTTCTGAATGTGGGGAAGCCAGAATTCCTGTTCATTTAAATAAATGTGATTTATGTGATAATGACAATGATGCCCAAGATGATTCCTCAAGTGAGGGGAGTAAGCATGGTACTGCATCATTCCCTCCTTCGTCTACACGAGTCTTGCCCACTCAGGAGGCCCCTAGTACATCTAGCGCGCCAATACTCCTTACTATGCAACAATTAACGGCTGTAATGGATAATTCTGTCAAAAACATTTTAGCCAAAATGAACCCTTGTCAGCGTAAGCGTGGCTGCTCTGTTTTAGTTACTGAAGAGCATGACGACGCTGATATTAATATCTCTGAAGGGCCCCTAACCCAATCTGAGGGGGCCAGGGAGGTTTTGTCTGAGGGAGAAATTACTGATTCAGGGAACATTTCTCAACAGGCTGAACCTGATGTAATTGCATTTAAATTTAAGTTGGAACATCTCCGCATTCTGCTTAAGGAGGTATTATCCACTCTGGATGATTGTGAAAAGT
Source organism: Bombina bombina (assembly GCF_027579735.1). Taxonomy (NCBI): domain Eukaryota; kingdom Metazoa; phylum Chordata; class Amphibia; order Anura; family Bombinatoridae; genus Bombina; species Bombina bombina. The sequence goes on from NC_069504.1 coordinate 561,284,284, forward strand.
TGGTCATCCCAGAGAAACTATGTAAAATGGACAAGTTCCTAGAGGTGCCGGAGCTCCCAGAAGCTTTTCCTATACCCAAGCGGGTGGCGGACATTGTTAATAAAGAATGGGAAAGGCCCGGTATTCCTTTCGTCCCTCCCCCCATATTTAAAAAATTGTTTCCTATGGTCGACCCCAGAAAGGACTTATGGCAGACAGTCCCCAAGGTCGAGGGAGCGGTTTCTACTTTAAACAAACGCACCACTATACCCATAGAGGATAGTTGTGCTTTCAAAGATCCTATGGATAAAAAATTAGAAGGTTTGCTTAAAAAGATGTTTGTTCAGCAGGGTTACCTTCTACAACCAATTTCATGCATTGTCCCTGTCACTACAGCCGCATGTTTCTGGTTTGATGAGCTGATAAAGGCGCTCGATAGTGATTCTCCTCCTTATGAGGAGATTATGGACAGAATCAATGCTCTCAAATTGGCTAATTCTTTCACCCTAGACGCCACTTTGCAATTGGCTAGGTTAGCGGCTAAGAATTCTGGGTTTGCTATTGTGGCGCGCAGAGCGCTTTGGTTGAAATCTTGGTCGGCTGATGCGTCTTCCAAGAACAAGCTACTAAACATTCCTTTCAAGGGGAAAACGCTGTTTGGCCCTGACTTGAAAGAGATTATCTCGGATATCACTGGGGGTAAGGGCCACGCCCTTCCTCAGGATCGGCCTTTCAAGGCGAAAAATAGACCTAATTTTCGTCCCTTTCGTAAAAACGGACCAGCCCAAAGTGCTACGTCCTCTAAGCAAGAGGGTAATACTTCTCAAGCCAAGCCAGCTTGGAGACCAATGCAAGGCTGGAACAAGGGAAAGCAGGCCAAGAAGCCTGCCACTGCTACCAAGACAGCATGAAATATTGGCCCCCGATCCGGGACCGGATCTGGTGGGGGGCAGACTCTCTCTCTTCGCTCAGGCTTGGGCAAGAGATGTTCTGGATCCTTGGGCGCTAGAAATAGTCTCCCAGGGTTATCTCCTGGAATTCAAGGGACTTCCCCCAAGGGGGAGGTTCCACAGGTCTCAGTTGTCTTCAGACCACATAAAAAGACAGGCGTTCTTACATTGTGTAGAAGACCTGTTAAAAATGGGAGTGATTCATCCTGTTCCAATAAGAGAACAAGGGATGGGGTTCTACTCCAATCTGTTCATAGTTCCCAAAAAAGAGGGAACGTTCAGACCAATCTTAGATCTCAAGATCTTAAACAAGTTTCTCAAGGTTCCATCTTTCAAGATGGAAACCATTCGAACTATTCTTCCTTCCATCCAGGAGGGTCAATTCATGACCACGGTGGATTTAAAGGATGCGTATCTACATATTCCTATCCACAAGGAACATCATCGGTTCCTAAGGTTTGCATTCCTGGACAAACATTACCAGTTCGTGGCGCTTCCTTTCGGATTAGCCACTGCTCCAAGGATTTTCACAAAGGTACTAGGGTCCCTTCTAGCGGTGCTAAGACCAAGGGGCATTGCAGTAGTACCTTACCTGGACGACATTCTGATTCAAGCGTCGTCCCTTCCTCAAGCAAAGGCTCACACGGACATTGTCCTGGCCTTTCTCAGATCTCACGGCTGGAAAGTGAACGTGGAAAAGAGTTCTCTATCCCCGTCAACAAGGGTTCCCTTCTTGGGAACAATTATAGACTCCTTAGAAATGAGGATCTTTCTAACAGAGGCCAGAAAAACAAAACTTCTAGACTCTTGTCGGATACTTCATTCCGTTCCTCTTCCTTCCATAGCTCAGTGCATGGAAGTGATCGGGTTGATGGTAGCGGCGATGGACATAGTTCCTTTTGCGCGCATTCATCTAAGACCATTACAACTGTGCATGCTCAGTCAGTGGAATGGGGACTATACAGACTTGTCTCCGAAGATACAAGTAAATCAGAGGACCAGAGACTCACTCCGTTGGTGGCTGTCCCTGGACAATCTGTCTCAAGGGATGACGTTCCGCAGACCAGAGTGGGTCATTGTCACGACCGACGCCAGTCTGATGGGCTGGGGCGCGGTCTGGGGATCCCTGAAAGCTCAGGGTCTTTGGTCTCGGGAAGAATCTCTTCTACCGATAAATATTCTGGAACTGAGAGCGATATTCAATGCTCTCAAGGCCTGGCCTCGGCTAGCGAGGACCAAGTTCATACGGTTTCAATCGGACAACATGACAACTGTTGCGTACATCAACCATCAGGGGGGAACAAGGAGTTCCCTAGCGATGGAAGAAGTGACCAAAATCATTCTATGGGCGGAGTCTCACTCCTGCCACCTGTCTGCTATCCACATCCCAGGAGTGGAAAATTGGGAAGCGGATTTTCTGAGTCGTCAGACATTGCATCCGGGGGAGTGGGAACTCCATCCGGAAATCTTTGCCCAAGTCACTCACCTGTGGGGCATTCCAGACATGGATCTGATGGCCTCTCGTCAGAACTTCAAAGTTCCTTGCTACGGGGCCAGATCCAGGGATCCCAAGGCGGCTCTAGTGGATGCACTAGTAGCACCTTGGACCTTCAAACTAGCTTATGTGTTCCCGCCATTTCCTCTCATCCCCAGGCTGGTAGCCAGGATCAATCAGGAGAGGGCGTCGGTGATCTTGATAGCTCCTGCGTGGCCACGCAGGACTTGGTATGCAGATCTGGTGAATATGTCATCGGCTCCACCTTGGAAGCTACCTTTGAGACGAGACCTTCTTGTTCAGGGTCCGTTCGAACATCCGAATCTGGTTTCACTCCAGCTGACTGCTTGGAGATTGAACGCTTGATTTTATCGAAGCGAGGATTCTCAGATTCTGTTATCAATACTCTTGTTCAGGCCAGAAAGCCTGTAACTAGAAAGATTTACCACAAGATTTGGAAAAAATATATCTGTTGGTGTGAATCTAAAGGATTCCCTTGGGACAAGGTTAAGATTCCTAGGATTCTATCCTTCCTTCAAGAAGGATTGGAAAAAGGATTATCTGCAAGTTCCCTGAAGGGACAGATTTCTGCCTTGTCGGTTTTACTTCACAAAAAGCTGGCAGCTGTGCCAGATGTTCAAGCCTTTGTTCAGGCTCTGGTTAGAATCAAGCCTGTTTACAAACCTTTGACTCCTCCTTGGAGTCTCAATTTAGTTCTTTCAGTTCTTCAGGGGGTTCCGTTTGAACCCTTACATTCCGTTGATATTAAGTTATTATCTTGGAAAGTTTTGTTTTTAGTTGCGATTTCTTCTGCTAGAAGAGTCTCAGAATTATCTGCTCTGCAGTGTTCTCCTCCTTATCTGGTGTTCCATGCAGATAAGGTGGTTTTACGTACTAAACCTGGTTTTCTTCCGAAAGTTGTTTTTAACAAAAACATTAACCAGGAGATTATCGTACCTTCTCTGTGTCCGAAACCAGTTTCAAAGAAGGAACGTTTGTTGCACAATTTGGATGTTGTTCGCGCTCTAAAATTCTATTTAGATGCTACAAAGGATTTTAGACAAACATCTTCCTTGTTTGTTGTTTATTCCGGTAAAAGGAGAGGTCAAAAAGCAACTTCTACCTCTCTCTCTTTTTGGATTAAAAGCATCATCAGATTGGCTTACGAGACTGCCGGACGGCAGCCTCCCGAAAGAATCACAGCTCATTCCACTAGGGCTGTGGCTTCCACATGGGCCTTCAAGAACGAGGCTTCTGTTGATCAGATATGTAGGGCAGCGACTTGGTCTTCACTGCACACTTTTACCAAATTTTACAAGTTTGATACTTTTGCTTCTTCTGAGGCTATTTTTGGGAGAAAGGTTTTGCAAGCCGTGGTGCCTTCCATTTAGGTGACCTGATTTGCTCCCTCCCTTCATCCGTGTCCTAAAGCTTTGGTATTGGTTCCCACAAGTAAGGATGACGCCGTGGACCGGACACACCTATGTTGGAGAAAACAGAATTTATGTTTACCTGATAAATTTCTTTCTCCAACGGTGTGTCCGGTCCACGGCCCGCCCTGGTTTTTTAATCAGGTCTGATAATTTATTTTCTTTAACTACAGTCACCACGGTACCATATGGTTTCTCCTATGCAAATATTCCTCCTTAACGTCGGTCGAATGACTGGGGTAGGCGGAGCCTAGGAGGGATCATGTGACCAGCTTTGCTGGGCTCTTTGCCATTTCCTGTTGGGGAAGAGAATATCCCACAAGTAAGGATGACGCCGTGGACCGGACACACCGTTGGAGAAAGAAATTTATCAGGTAAACATAAATTCTGTTTTTTGACAGATGCCAGGAAATCAAAGATTTTAAATTCTTGTCTAGTGCTTCAGTCCTCTCCTCGGCCATCAGTGGCTCAGTGCTTGGAGGTAATCGGTCTGATGGTAGCAGCTATGGACATCATACTGTTCGCCCGGTTCCACCTCAGACCTCTGCAGTTAAACATGCTCAGTCAGTGGAATGGAGATTATGCAGACCTGTCTCCGCAAATACAGCTGGAGCAGGAGACAAAGGGATTCTCTTCTTTGGTGGTTGTCTCAGGATCATCTCCCCCAGGGAACCTGCCTTCACAGACCCTCTTGGGTGATTGTGACAACAGACGCCAGCCTTCTGGGATGGGGAGCAGTCTGGGGCTCTCTAAAGGCTCAGGGAACTTGGACTCGGTCGGAGTCTGTTCTGCCCATAAACATTGTGGAGTTGAGAGCAATCCTCAATGCTCTTCTGGCCTGGCCTCTGTTGGCCTCGGCCCGGTTCATCAGGTTCCAGTAGGACAACATAACTTCAGTGGCTTACATCAACCATCAGGGAGGAACGCGGAGTTCCTCAGCCATGACAGAGGTAGCCAAGATAATTCAGTGGGCGGAGACCCACAATTGCTGTCTATTGGCGATCCACATCCCAGGGGTGGATAACTGGGAGGCGGACTTCCTGAGCAGGCAGACCTTTCACTCGGGGGAGTGGGAACTCCATCCGGAGGTGTTTTCCAGGCTGATTCTCAAATGGGGTCAGCCTGAATTGGATCTCATGGCATTTTGACAGAATGCCAAGCTTCCGAGGTACGGGTCAAGGTCAAGGGACCCTCAGGCTGTACTGATAGACGCTCTGGCGGTACCTCGGACCTTCAGTCTTGCATACATATTTCCTCCATTTGCTCTTCTTCCTCGGGTCATTGCTTGAATCAAGCAGGAGAGGACATTGGTGATCCTCATTGCACCAGCGTGGCCTCGCAGGATTTGTTATGCAGACCTGGTGGACCTTCTACTTCAAGGGCCCTTCCTTCATCCAAATCTAGTTTCTCTGAAGCTGACTGCTTGGAGATTGAATGCTTAATTTTATCCAAGTGGGGATTTTCCGAATCGGTCATAGAGACCATGATTCAGGCTCGTAAACCTGTGACTAGAACAATTTACCACAAGATATGGGGTAAATATCTATATTGGTGTGAATCCAAGGGCTATTCTTGGAGTAGAGTTAGGATTCCTAGAATTCTGTCCTTTCTCTAAGAAGGTTTGGAGAAGGGATTATCGGCAAGTTCCCTAAAGGGTCAAATATCTGCCTTGTCTATTTGACCCTTTAGGGACATACCAGACGTGCAATTGTTTTGCCAGGCCTTGGTTAGGATCAGGCCTGTGTTCAAACCAGTTACTCCTCCCTGGAGTCTTAATTTAGTTCTTAAGGTTCTTCAAGGGGCTCCGTTCGAGCCTATGCATTCCTTAGATATTAAGTTGTTATCTTGGAAAGTTTTGTTTCTTGTTGCTATTTCATCTGCTCGTAGAGTGTCAGAGCTCTCGGCATTACAGTAAGACTCTCAGTATCTGATTTTTCATTCGGATAAGGTAGTTTTACGTACAAAGTTATGGTTTCTCCCTAAAGTAGTTTTTGACTGGAACATTAATCAGGAGATAGTTGTTCCTTCCTTGTGTCCTAATCCTCCTTCTCAGAAGGAACGGCTTCTACACAATCTGGACGTGGTACGTGCTCTAAAATTCTATTTACAGGCGACTAAGGATTTTCATTAGTCTTCTGCTTTATTTTTGGTTTTCTCTGGAAAACGTAAGGGACAGAAAGCTACGGCTACTTCTCTTTCTTTGTGGCTGAAGAGTATCATTCGTTTTGCCTATGAAACTGCTGGACAGCAACCTCCAGAGAGAGTTGCTTCCTCATGGGCATTCAAAAATGAAGCTTCTGTGGAACTGATTTGCAAGGCTACAACTTGGTCCTCTCTTTACACTTTTTCAAAATTCTATAAATTTGACACTTTTGCTTCAGCTGAGGCCACTTTTGGGAGAAAGGTTCTTCAAGCAGTGGTGCCTTCCGTTTAGGTTTCCTGTCTTGTCCCTCCCTTATCATCTGTGTACTCTAGTTTGGGTATTGAATCCCATTAGTAATTAGATGATCCGTGGACTCATCGTGTCATTAGAAAAAAAAACTAAATTTATGCTTACCTAATAAATTTATTTATTTCTTGACACGGCTCGCCCTGTTTTTTTAGACAGGTTGTTGGTATGTTATAAACTTCAGACACCTCTGCACCTTGTTACTTCCTTTCTCTCCTTTACTTCGGTCGAATGACTGGGGTTGGAGGGAAGGGAGGTGATATTTAACAGCCTTGCTGTGGTACTCTTTGCCACCTCCTGCTGGGCAGGAGTGATATATCCCATTAGTAATTAGATGATCCATGGACTCATCTTGTCAGGAAATAAATAAATTTATCAGGTAAGCAGAAATTTAGTTTTTTCTCTCAAGTCCATGTCAGAAGCGAGGCTACTATCTGTCACACTTGAAGGGCCTTGTTTCATTTTACTTCGATGATGTGAAAAGTAATGTAAAGAAGAAGTCAGGGTCTCAGTGAGAGTCCTTTATCTTTATAAGGAATCAAGGGTTAATATCTCCTGAGGGGGGTTATTGAACAGGGGTGGCTTTAATCATGTTTATGTGATTCTGTCTGCTAATGTGTAGTGTTATTTGGGCATGTGGCTAGATTGGAACATAACAGCCTTTTCTGGTCAGGCTGCACAGCCCTTGTAGGCCTTGGCACACTTTTCTATGGCCTGCATGGTCATGCTGCTGTGCTTTATTTCCGTATTCCTGACCGTGTGGCGATGGAGAGAGTCTGTTTCGCTAGCTGTCTGGGTCTCAGGAAGTGGTGAGTGCCCCAGCCATTGGGGGTGTAAGGTGTCATTTTTTATCTTTCTGTCCATAATTGCTATATACCATGTTATGGACGATTCTGACTTTTTGGAGACGGATGTCTCTGATTCAGATTCTACTTCTTGTGAAGAGTATGAAATGGCCCGGGTAATTCATGCCCATTAGTTATGTTCCGAATGCCGCTCTAGAGTGCTCTCTTCTCCCGATACAGGGAACTTAGAGTCCACCGAGCCACCCGCCCCTGGGGATCCCATATCCTGTGAGGTGCGTCCCCTAGAATCTTCTTTGGCTACGCAAGCAGGTGTCCCTAATGCCGTTACCCCTTCTCCGGAAGGCAGTTTGTTTCCTCCAGAGGTTATTACACAGTTCCGCATGGTCATATCTATGGCCCTGGCGCATTTACATCTTCCAGAGGAGGTGTTGCTGAAATACTGTCCATGTTATGCTAACCGGGTCTCGTCAGGCATGGGATCGCCTGGGTCAGGTCAGTCATCTGGGGAAGCGGTCTCCTCTGAAGCTTCAGGGGCCCAACCCTTGGGGTCGTCAGTTGCCCCAGTGGAGGTAAGTCTTGCTTTTCGTTATAGATGGGCACGCCTTTGTGTCCTGCTACGGTATGTTTTGGTGGTGCTGGAGGATCCCAGTACTAATAGGCTAAGGGATCCTCGGTCTTCTGTTCCATACGGCAATCTGGGTTAGACTATGGAGATGAGGTAATCTCCTGGTCGTCTTCACTTTTCCTTTCTTTTTTGGGTATCTTATTCTAGTTCTGAGCTGTGGAAGAATGTGTTCTCTGATTGGCTGGTCCCGTTGGTGTACCGTTGGTGTACCCTGCTCTTCTTTTATTTGATCCGGTTAGGATGTATTTTATTTATTTTTTAATTAGCTTATGTCTGTTCTGATTTCTCCGTTGGGAAATATTTCTTCTCTGGAATTTGATACTAGCGATTTAGTGGTCGCTGGACACTTCAACCGAAGTCACATGTTAAGGTGTTAGTACATTGTTATGTCTTTAAATCCTTTTATCAAGTTCTCGTGGGGGCTTTTTCTGTTCCTTACGGTCTATATCATTCACGTGGTGCCGGTGTAACCGGCTGACCTGACTGGGTGGTGAGTTGCTCTCTCGATTGAGGAGTTTATTATTCTTGGTGTCTCTTCAGATCGAATAATCTTTGCATTTGCTAAGTGTTTTCGTGAAGTGAATCTTCCATGAGTTTGATACATTTTTTGAGGCTCTGCCCCTGCAGGGCTAAAACATGGTAGAGGAAGCCTTCGTTCCCTAACGTCAGGCTTGTTCTCGTTCTGCCTTGGGGGGGGGGGGGACAGCAGAGGATTGTATTCAGTCCTCACTGTCCACGTTCCTTGTGAGCGGGGGTCCAGGGCGAATCTTAATACGGATCAATCTGGGCGATTTCCCTCGTCTTCTGTTTTGAGGTTCTCCTCTTGGAATCTGTTTTCCTTGATGACGGTCTCTCTTCCTTCGGGTTGAGGTTGATGGACCTTTTGTCCCCTTCCTTGGGGTTGGCTTCGGGTCATCTGTTTCTGGAAGTTAAAGCCTTTTTGTTATTCTACTTCCGGGAGCTCGTCTGCTCCTATATTTTTGGGAGAGGTACAGATTAGATTGTCTCCCTTCTTTCCTGTGTCACCCCTGCTTAGGCGTTAGTGGGTTTTTTCCCTCCAGGGGCTAGGGCACATGCTCCTTCTTCAATCCTCGAGCTGTAGGGGTGTCAGTGAAGTGGATCCTGAGGATCTTGGAGACTTTTGTTAGCTTCTCTACCCAGTTTCTAAGGGAGATGTGGTGTAGTGTTTATCTCCACCACACCTGAAGCAGGAGGTTGCGGGCTTGATTCCAGGTAAAGTTCCTGTTTTTCTCATCTGTCTTGTGATTCTGGTGACAGCTAGCATTCCTAAGCAGAGTTTTCTGTTTTCTCATCATTACATAGTCTTTGGACTTAGTGGAATTTGCCCCTAGAGCCTTAAGGCCTTCCAGAGTGACTGCGTGGCTTCACCATTGCCTATCACCCGTTATGTTGGGAGTTTTATCCTGCTGTGGGTGTCCTAAGCTCTCGGTGGATGGGACATTTAGTGAAAGTCAGTGTCCAAGGTGTCTTGGATATGACTGTCATTGCATTGCCTCTGGTGCAAGGTCTACTCCGGATGGCGTAACCTAGTGGTTCCTAAGGGGTTATTAAATATTTAAACTGGCTCAGAGTTTTGGGTGTCTGACTGGAATTTTGGGGGTCTGTATCCAGATCCCTTAGGTCTGATTGGGACGCCCAGTTTCCAGGTTCCGGGACGTCTTCTGTTCATACGGGCATATTTTCTCTCTCTTGCAGGGAGATTTAGACTTCTTACTGGGCCGGCCTTAGTTGTCGGATGGTTTTTCTTTCAGCAATGTCATTTTGAGCTCGTCTGCAGCTTTACGCTTCAGCCCCGCTGTAGTAAGCCTGATGGTTAGCTTAGCTGTCTAATGACCAGACGGTTTGCAGTTTTCCAACTGCAGCCATTTGCACATTGATTGTGTGCTAGCAAGCTGTTAAGTTCTGGCTTTGCTTTCCCTCCCTTTGAGGGGGGGGGGGATTTGACATTCTATAGTATCTGCCTGGTGCTTAAGGTATTTTTATTACTTATTTATTTTTAAAAATTTTTTATTGAAGTTTCAAGAGAAAGTAAACTACAGAGTTCGCCCATTAACAGTAATTACAACAGAACATGACATACATTGCTGTTACATAAAGATTATCCAACAAACCATCAACCATGTAAGAAAAGTGTGTAAAGATGAGATCACATATCATGCCTTAATAAGGCGAAAGAGAAGGGTTTGGGCATTTTATATTATATTGATTGGGAGATAATCCCCATACCTATAGGAGGAATACTCTATAGCTTTATATTCAAATAATAACAAGATGTGAGGAGTTGGCTTTTGTGACGGCCACATTTGGACCATAGTATATGGGAAAGGGAAGACAAATCAGCGGGCGAGAGACGCTCAAAGTATAGTGGAAGATGGGGGGGAGGACGGAGCCAGCCATAATAGGACAGTAGAGTGACCAGGGGAGAGAGAAGAGGGTAAATAGCATAAATACAGGGGGGAATATTTCCAATGGTAGGTATCTGCGGCCAGGTGGCAAGACTATTTGTTATTTAACCTAGAGCCACACAATGAATTACCTAGTCTAAAAGCTCAATCAGGGCAGTAGCTCATGTAGGGTAATAAGGAGAGTATATTGCTTAATACAGATATTTAAGGATAATACACAGTCATAACAACAGTAGAAAAACATAACTTGACTGCCTCCAGATAAGTGAAGGATATATAAACCTGTCCCTATAAACGACTATAATCCTATGTGTATAAATTCAGTCCTCTTGGGACTGGCTCCATAATGAAGGCTGGTTATGAGTAATTAGGACGTCTAGGGATATATATATGTGATTTTGAGATATGGATAGCACCTTAGGGTATGCCTGGATTGCTGTAGGTAACGATGTCAGATAAAAATATATAGGTTTAGCTAATTCTGTGTGAGCAGTTGTACCCTAAACTATACGATATATTAGTCCCCATGCAGCTAGAAAAGACAAAAGTAAGATAATAGGGAATATATTCCCTTAGAGTTGGGACAAATGATAATTGGAGCTCTGATATGTAAGCTGTGATATATCATCTGTGCATTACTAATGGAGTCGTTTAGCCAGGCGAATGTAGCTATGTATAGGGAAGAGTGTTAATAATTCTGACTAAATCCATTAACCCAGATAAAGAAAACTGTAAAACGAAGGTAAACATACTCGGGTAACCAGTAACCTTAGATTAAAGCTAGGTATAACAAGCATAACATTAGAAAATGTATTATATTCATGAGACAGGGAATGGTTCCCCATAACTCAGAGTATTAGATCGTTTACTAGGGTGCCATCTGCAGCTAATCTAAAAATTTGATGGCTATCATGGAGACCATGGGCGCGATCCGATAAAGAGCATAGTTTGCGGCGCAAGCGAGGGAACCCCTGCCGCCCGCAGTTTCAGCTCGCAACTCGAGCTATCCTATATACGCCGCCGTCAGAGGCTAAAGTGCCGTAAGTCTGACAAACCAGCGATGTCCAGAAATCTGCGTAAGCACAAATTTCTGGAGTTGCCAGTGACTTACGGCACTTTAGAAACTGTCGGCGCCTACAAAACCTGACTAAAGTTATTAAATCTCCCGTACTGTCTAACACGCCTCCCAAACATAGCCCGACACGTCTAACCCTCTAACCGATATCCCCCCTCACTAGCCTAACAATAAAAAAATGTATTAACCCCTAAACCGCCGCTCCTGGACCCCGCCGCCAGGTATATTAAATTTATGACCCCCTAATGTGATCCCCCTACACCGTCGCAGGCTACATTACATACCCCCTAATGTGAGTCCCTTACACCGCCGCCATCTATCTTACCTACCCCCTAAAGTGAGCCCCCTACCCCGCCGCCATCTATCTTACCTACCCCCTAAAGTGAGCCTTCTACCCCGCCGCCATCTATCTTACCTACCCCCTAAAGTGAGCCCCCTACCCCGCCACATCTATCTTACCTACCCCTAAAGTGAGCCCCTACCCCGCCGACATCTATCTTACCTACCCCCTAAAGTGAGCCCCCTACCCCGCCGCCATCTATCTTACCTACCCCTAAAGTGAGCCCCTACCCCGCCGCCATCTATCTTACCTACCCCCTAAAGTGAGCCCCCTACCCCGCCGCCAGCTACCTTACCTACCCACTAAAGTGTGCACCTTACACCGCCGCCAGCTACATTACCTACCCCCAAAAGTGGGTTGTAATGTTGGGGAGTGGTATTGTGTTTTTTCTTTACAGGCAAAAGAGCTGTTTTCTTTGGGGCATGCCCCGCAAAAGGCCCTTTTAAGGGCTGGTAAGGTAAAAGAACTTTAAACTTTTTTAATTTAGAATAGGGCAGGGACATTTTTTTTATTTTGGGGGGCTTTATTATTTTATTAGGTGGCTTAGAATAGGTGTAATTAGCTTAAAAATCTTGTCATATTTTTTTTATTTTTTGTAATTTAGTGTTTGTTTTTTTTGTAATTTAGTTTAGATTATTTTATTGTATTTTAGTTTAGATATTTGTAGTTTATTTAATTTATTGATAGTGTAGGTGTATTTGTAACTTAGGTTAGGATTTATTTTACAGGTAAATTGGTAATTATTTTAACTAGGTAGCTATGAAATAGTAATTAACTATTTTATAGCTATTGTACCTAGTTAAAATAAATACAAAGTTACCTGTAAAATAAATATAAACCCTAAAATAGCTGCAATGTAATTATTAATTACATTGTAGCTATCTTAGGGTTTATTTTACAGGTAAGTATTTAGATTTAAATAGGAATATTTCTCTTACTTGATGTATCCAGTCCACGGTTTCATCCTTACTTGTGGGATATTCTCAATCCCTACAGGAAGTGGCAAAGAGAGCACACAGCAGAGCTGTCCATATAGCTCCCCTCAGGCTCCGCCCCCCCCCAGTCATTCTCTTTGCCGCTCTAACAAGTAGCATCTCCACGGGAGGGTAAAGAGTATGTGGTGTTAGATTTGTAGTTTTTATTTCTTCAATCAAGAGTTTGTTATTTTAAAATAGTGCCGGTTTGTACTATTTATTCTGAGGCAGAAAGTGATGAAGATTTCTGCTGAGAGGAAAAAGATTTTAGCATGTTGTAACTAAAATCCACTGCTGTTCCCACACAGGACTGTTGAGTACCGGAGAACTTCAGTTGGGGGGAACAGTTTGCAGGCTTAACTGCTTAAGGTATGCTCAGTCACTTTTCTAACAAGACCCGGTAATGCTAGATGACTGATAGAAATCCCCATGTGGGAAGGTAAGCCATTTTCTGAGACAGTGTATAGAAGGATGGCTTCAGTTAAGGGCTAAAATACTGGTAGACACTGTGATGGGCTAAATCGATTACTTTATTAGGGTAATCTTATATTTGTTCAAGTGTTTTAAACGTTGAGAACACTTTTGGGGTTTTTATTACGCCTGGCATATTGTAAGACACCTATTCTGATTCAGGAAGGCCCCATAACTCCGGAATGTAGAGGGAGGGGGCCTCATTTTCGCGCCTCAGTTGCGCAGTTGTTTTGCAAGGCATCTTCATGCAGCTTCACGTGTAAAGTCCTGAGAGTGCAGGAGGACTTCAGGGAGGCTTATATTCTTCTACAAATAACCCAAAAGGAAGGTAGGGCCACAGCAAAGACTGTGGCACCGTGCTGTAGTGTGTTAAACCGGTAGTTTACTTCAATTGGCTCCAGTTTGGGCAATAAGGGGTTAATTAACTTGAAAATTTGTGTGCAATCATTTCAAAGCATTGGGATCATGTGGTGAAAATTTCATAAAGATCGGATGTTTTTTGGTGATTTGGTAAAAAATGCTTTTTTTTTATTTAAAGGCACAGTAACGTTTTTTTCAAAAAGTGAATTTTACTGTATTGTAGTGCTATCTAAGTCTGTCAAACATGTCTGAGTCTTCAGATAGACCTTGTTCTTTATGTTTAAAAGCCATGGCGGTACCACCATTGCATTTGTGTGTAAAGTGTGCAAAAACATCTAAGCATTTTAAAGACCATGCAGTGACACTTAAAAATGTAGCCCAAGATGATTCTTTAACGGAGGGTAATGAGGATAGTCCTTCTTCCTCTCCCCATGTGTCGACACCAGTTACGCCCGCGCAAGCGATGCCTAGTACCTCTAGCGCATTGGCCCCTATTACCTTACAACAATTAGCAGCAGTAATGGATAATTCTCTTGCAGCATTTTTATCCAAACTGCCCGTTTTTCCAAAAAAGCGCGATAGCTCCGTTTTAAATACAGAGGATGAGCAATCAGAAGCTTTGGATGAGTTATCTGTAGTACCCTCACAACACTCAGAATTAGCAGTGAGGGACGGTCTGTCTGAAGGAGAAATTTCTGACACAGGAAAAGTTTCTCAGCGAGCAGAGTCAGATTCCTTAGCGTTTAAATTTAAGCTGGAACACCTCCGCGTCCTGCTTAAGGAGGTTTTAGCTACGCTGGATGATTGTGACCCCATGGTGGTCCCAGAAAAATTGTGTAAAATGGACAGGTTTTTAGAGGTCCCTGTATACACTGAGGCATTTCCGATCCCAAAGAGGGTGGCGGATATTGTGACTAGGGAGTGGGAGAGACCAGGTGTACCCTTTGCTCCCCCCCTATCTTTAAGAAAATGTTCCCCATAAACGACCCCAGGCGGGACGCGTGGCAGACGGTCCCTAAGGTAGAGGGAGCTGTTTCAACACTTGCTAAGCGTACAACTATACCAATCGAGGACAGTTGTGCTTTCAAAGATCCTATGGATAAAAAGTTGGAAGGATTGCTGAAGAAAATTTTTGTTCAGCAAGGTTTTCTGCTTCAACCAATTGCCTGCATTATTCCAGTAACTACTGCAGCGGCATTTTGGTTTGAGGCTCTGGAGGAGTCGCTCCAGAGGAAGACTTTATACGACGAGGTCATGGATAGAATTCATGCTTTAAAGCTGGCTAATTCTTTTATCACTGATGCCGCTTTCCAATTAGCTAAGTTAGCGGCGAAAAACTCAGGTTTTGCCATCATGGCGCGAAGAGCGCTTTGGCTCAAATCGTGGTCGGCGGATGTGTCGTCCAAAACGAAACTGTTAAATATTCCTTTCAAGGGGAAGACCCTATTCGGCCCAGAGCTGAAAGAAATTTCGGATATCACTGGGGGAAAGGGCCATGCCCTTCCACAAGATAGGCCGTTTAAGGCCAAAAACAAGGCTAATTTTCGCTCCTTTCGCAACTTCAGGAGCGGACCTGCTGCAACCTCTGCTGCCGCAAAGCAAGATAACGCTTCACAGCCCAAAGCAACCTGGAAACCCTTGCAGGGCTGGAATAAGGGTAAACAGGCCAAGAAGCCTGCTTCTGCTTCCAAGACAGCATGAAGGGGTAGCCCCCGATCCGGGACCGGATCTAGTAGGGTTCAGACTTTCTCTCTTTCAGGCTTCACTCTCTCAGGCTTGGGCAAGAGATGTTCCGGATCCCTGGGCTTTAGAAATAGTTGCTCAGGGGTATCTTCTAGAATTCAAGGATTCTCCCCCAAGGGGAAGGTTCCACATTTCTCGTTTGTCTTCAGACTAAACAAAGAAACAGGCGTTCTTGCGCTGTGTAGAAGATCTTCTAAAAATGGGAGTGATTCACCCAGTTCCAATTGCAGAACAAGGACTGGGTTTTTACTCAAACCTGTTTGTAGTTCCCAAAAAGGAAGGAACTTTCAGGCCAATCCTGGATCTAAAAATTCTAAAAAATTCCTCAGAGTTCCGTCTTTCAAGATGGAAACCATTCTGACAATCTTGCCGATGATCCAGGAAGATCAATATATGACTACCGTGGATCTAAAGGATGCGTACCTACATATCCCTATCCACAAAGATCACCATCAGTTCCTAAGGTTCGCCTTTCTGGACAAACATTACCAGTTCGTGGCTCTTCCTTTCGGGTTGGCCACCGCTCCCAGAATTTTCACAAAGGTGTTAGGGTCCCTTCTGGCGGTACTAAGACCGCGGGGCATTGCAGTAGCACCTTACCTAGACGACATCTTAATACAGGCATCGTCTTTTCACAGAGCCAAGGCTCATACGGACATTGTCCTGGCCTTTCTAAGGTCTCACGGGTGGAAAGTGAACGTAGAAAAGAGTTCTCTGTCCCCGCTCACAAGGGTTCCCTTCCTGGGAACACTAATAGACTCGGTAGAAATGAAACTATGGTCTCAGGAAGAATCCCGATAAACATTTTGGAACTGAGAGCGATATTCAATACGCTCCAGACGTGGCCTCAGCTAGCGGAGGCAAAATTCATCAGATTTCAGTCGGACAACATCAAAGAGTTCCCTAGCAATGAAGGAAGTATCCAAGATCATCAAATGGGCGGAGGATCACTCCTGCCATCTATCTGCTATTCACATCCCAGGGGTAGACAACTGGGAGGCGGATTTTCTAAGTCGTCAGACTTTCCATCCGGGGGAGTGGGAACTCCACCCAGAGGTTTTTGCTTAGCTGACCCAACTATGGGGCATTCCAGAATTGGATCTGATGGCGTCCCGTCAGAACACTAAACTTCCCCTTTACGGATCCAGATCCAGGGATCCCAAGGCGGCATTGATAGATGCATTAATAGCGCCTTGGTCATTCAGTCTAGCTTATGTCTTTCCACCGTTTCCTCTTCTCCCTCGGCTAGTAGCCAGAATCAAACAGGAGAAGGCTTCGGTAATCTTGATAGCACCTGCGTGGCCACGCAGGACTCGATATGCAGACCTAGTGGACATGTCATCGGTCCCACCTTGGAAACTGCCATCACGGCAGGATCTTCTAATTCAAGGTCCTTTCAAGCATCCAAATCTAGTTTCTTTGCAACTGACTGCTTGGAGATTGAACGCTTAATCCTAGCTAAGCGTGGTTTCTCTGAATCAGTTATAGATACTCTGATACAGGCCAGAAAGCCTGTCACCAGGAAAACTTACCATAAGATATGGCGGAAATATCTTTGTTGGTGTGAATCCACGGGTTACTCGTGGAGTAAGGTTAGGATTCCAAGGATATTGTCTTTTCTCCAAGAAGGATTGGAGAAAGGTCTGTCAGCTAGTTCCTTAAAGGGACAGATATCTGCTCTGTCTATCCTATTACATAAGCGTCTGGCAGCTGTACCAGACGTTCAGGTTTTTGCACAGGCCCTAGTTAGAATCAAACCTGTTTACAAGCCTGTGGCTCCTCCATGGGGTCTAAATTTAGTTCTTTCAGTTCTTCAAGGGGTTCCGTTTGAACCTTTGCATTCCATAGATATTAAGTTATTATCTTGGAAAGTTTTGTTTTTAGTAGCCATTTCTTCTGCTCGAAGAGTTTCTGAATTGTCTGCTTTGCAGTGTAATTCACCCTATCTGGTGTTCCATGCAGATAAGGTTGTTTTGCCTACCAAACCTGGTTTCCTTCCAAAAGTGGTTTCTAATAAGAATATTAACCAGGAAATCATTGTTCCTTCTCTGTGTCCTAATCCAGTTTCTAAGAAGGAACGACTTTTACACAATCTTGACGTTGTTCGTGCTATAAAATTCTATTTAAAAGCAACTAAAGATTTCAGACAAACATCATCCTTGTTTGTTGTCTATTCTGGTAAGAGGAGAGGTCAGAAAGCAACTGCTACCTCTCTTTCCTTCTGGCTGAAAAGCATCATCCGATTGGCTTATGAGACTGCTGGACAGCAGCCTCCTGAACGAATTACAGCTCATTCCACCAGAGCTGTGGCTTCCACATGGACTTTCAAGAATGAGGCTTCTGTTGAACAGATTTGTAAGGCAGCGACTTGGTCTTCACTGCATACATTTGCCAAATTTTACAAATTCGATACTTTTGCTTCTTCGGAGGCTATTTTTTTGCAAGCAGTGGTGCCTTCCGTTTAGGTTACCTGACTTGTTCCCTCCCTTCATCCATGTCCTAAAGCTTTGGTATTGGTATCCCATAAGTAAGGATGAAACCGTGGACTGGATACACCTAGTAAGAGAAAACAGAATTTATGCTTACCTGATTAATTACTTTCTCTTACGGTGTATCCAGTCCACGGCCCGCCCTGATAATTCGGTCAGGTTCAAATTTAATTTTTACAAATAACTACAGTCACCACTGCACCCTATGGTTCTCCTTTTTCTCCTAACCGTTGGTCGAATGACTGGGGGGGCGGAGCCTGAGGGGAGCTATATGGACAGCTTTGCTGTGTGCTCTCTTTGCCACTTCCTGTAGGGATTGAGAATATCCCACAAGTAAGGATGAAACCATGGACTGGATACACCGTAAGAGAAAGTAATTTATCAGGTTAGCATAAATTCTGTTTTTAATTAATAATATTAATATTAATTAGATCTATCTTAATAAGAATTTAGTTAGGGGTGTTAGCGTTAGATAGGGTTATTATACTTAATATCCTATATAATAAAAGACAAGAGTTTGTCTGAAGCCGTCATGACAAACTCTTGCCGCGAGGACCCGGCAGCAGCTCAGCTGTAAGAGGCGCGCGAGGACCCGGCAGCAGCTCAGCTGTAAGAGGCGCGCGAGGACCCGGCAGCAGCTCAGCTGTAAGAGGCGCGCGAGGACCCGGCAGCAGCTCAGCTGTGAGAGAGAGAGAGAGAGAGAGAGAGAAAAAAAAAAATCATAACACGGCCCGTGTCAACGGGCTTTAGGACTAGTATATATATATAATATTAACTATATTAACCCTAATATAATTAGGGTTAATATAGCTGGCGGCTGAGTAGGGGGATTAAATTAGTGGTTAATATTT
Organism: Bombina bombina; assembly: GCF_027579735.1. Classification (NCBI taxonomy): domain Eukaryota; kingdom Metazoa; phylum Chordata; class Amphibia; order Anura; family Bombinatoridae; genus Bombina; species Bombina bombina. Next base: position 561,302,747 of record NC_069504.1, read on the forward strand.
TTAAAATAGATGGCGGCGGTGTAAGGGGCTCAGTTTAGGGGGTAGGTAAGGTAGATGGCGGCGGGGTAGGGGCTCACTTTAAGGGGTAGGAAAGATAGATGGCGGCGGGGTAGGGGGCTCAGTTTAGGGGGTAGGTAAGGTAGATGGCGGCGGGGTAGGTGCTCACTTTAGGGGGTAGGTAAGATAGAATGCGGCGGGTAGGGGGCTCAGTTTAGGGGGTAGGTAAGGTAGATGGCGGCGGTGTAAGGGACTCACATTAGGGGGTATGTAATGTAGCTTGCGACGGTGTAGGGGGATCACATTAGGGAGTTATACTTTTAATGTAGGTGGCGGCGGGGTCCGTGTGCGGCGGTTTAGGGGTTAATAACTTTATTAGGGATTGCGGCGGGGGATCGCGGTTGACAGGTAGATAGACATTGCGCATGCGTTAGGTGTTAGGTTTATTTTGCAGCTAGTTTAGGGAGTTACGGGGCTCCAATAGACAGCGTAAGGCTTACTACGGCTGTATTTTGTGGCAAGGTGAAAATGGAGTAAGATTTCTCCATTTTCGCCACGTAAGTCCTTATGCTGTATATTGGATACCAAACTGCGCTGGTTTGGTATACCTGCCTATGGCCCAAAAAACTGCAACGGCAGAAATATACGGGCGTAACTTCTAGGTTACGCCGTATATAGGATACCAAACCAGCGCAAACTTCGGCGTCGCCGGCTTTTGCGGGCGACGCTGCATATCGGATCGGGCCCCATGATTGAGAGCTAACTCAATGTACATGCAGCAAACATTCTCATAGCTATTTGGTATAAGTTAGGTCCCTCGTAATACAGATATAATGAGGAAGATTAACTGGCTGCCCCGACCGCTGACAGCCTGACTTCTGTTAGTTAATATTAGATTATTAGTGCTAACCTAAAGGATCACCTAGTGAACAAGACTAAAAGTAAGACATTTGCAGCCGGCTTTCAACAAAGTTATATGGAGACATACAGAAATACTACAATGTAATAGTGGCAGAGTATTTAGTAGCATTCATATTTGTGAAGCCTTCTAGTAGATATAATATACAGAAGAATATTGCCAAATACATAAATCCATATGTGAACTAGCTTTCTTAATTATCCACAGGCCTAGGGACACATGTTATAAACTTTTATACTGCTCTGGTATATACATTTTAAGCTATATAGTAATGAAGGATAGACATGCAAACATGGCAAAAATAGATAAGAAAATTAAGCCTCTCATGAGGGGTCTCTGGAAATGGAATCAACACAGGTCACATAGAAAGGCCCCAGTTCTCAAACCTGTATGTTATCATCAGGGGCATACTGTCCAGTGGTGTAAATTATGAGAGAGTTAGCAGCGATATGTCTCCTCAGTTCCAAGTTACTTCAAAAGAGAAGCAGAGTCGATTGTGGGTATGTGAGCACAGTATTCTGATTTGTCCCCACTCTTAGGTCAGCCTACTCCTGCTTTAATATTCTTGAGGACTTGTAATAGTCCACTTGTCTCACCCAAAATAGAAGTTGAGGTTGATGCGCAAGTAAATCAACTTTGTGCCATGTATTTGTGGGGCAGGTTATGATGAGGGGGGCAGGCCCATTTTTGGATTGATGGAGCTGTGTGGGAGTAGCCTGGAAAGAGCTATGTAAGCTTTTTGTTACGAGGTGAGAAATATAATCGCCACACACAGAGACTCCCATTCTGACATACTGCAGTCTCACATAATTTGGCACGTAATCCGTTTCTTCCTCAAGGCACTCCACCGATATTCTCTTAGTGGATAGGATCCAGAATGATTTGCCTAGTGGATCTAAGATTTCAGGCAAGAGATGTGGTCTTTCTAAAGGGGATGCCTCAAGGGACCGCCAGTTACCCCTGGAGACCTGACTAATGTAATGAGTGTTTGTCACACGTTGATGGTCATTAATAATGTCTCCTGTTTGTTGGTTATCAGTTCTCACTTGGTTCAAAGTAACATGGGATACTGAGTGCCCATAGTCTCCTGGGATTTCATCCTCCCTCTCACTCTGATCCTTAATACAAGCATCCCTCAATTCTTGAGTAAGGTTGTGATAGTGGGAGTCAAGTGCATTTATAAGGTTGCTCAGAAGCTTAACAATCTGTCTCTCCATCATAGTTTTTGATGGAAGTTCTAAGCAAAGTAAAAGTCCAGTATGACCCTATTTGTTAAAAGGTTAACAATGAGGATTTTGTCGTTTATTTATGTCAGAGATCCCAATAGTATCAAGTTCTCTGGGTCTGAGTATGGTGAGGGGCTCGTCAGTACTATATATTAGTGCGTCATACCTTTTATATATTCAGCAACATGGCAGGTCAGCGGTGCAATCATACAGAGCTGTTACACTCCTATTGTCAGCATCCGATACCTTCTCCCGGTATGTACTTTGCAATGCTATGTTATTAGAGACAGTTGACTTGTTAGGAGTACCCCAGCATGTCTTGTATGCTTTGCAAAGCATGAAACAATGGCGGCTGTGCTTGGGTAAACAGTGTCACTGATTCCGGTACTTAAACGATGCCCCAACTGCGTCTTGGAGAACAGTAAGAGTTCCGGTCTTTTGTAGCGCTTGTTTCACCTAATAAAGTAAAGGATTTCTTGCATATCCTCCCTGATCTTTTCTCCACTTGCATCACACGTGTTTTACAGATGCCCCCTGCTCGGCTGTGTTCTGTGGCGTGCGTCTTGAGGAGAAACAATTCCGTTTTCCGTCTGGAAACTTAATTAAAGGGACAGTCAAGTCCAAAAAAAACTTTCATGATTTAAATAGGGCATGCAATTTTAAACAACTTCCCAATTTACTTTTATCACCAATTTTGCTTTGTTCTCTTGGTATTCTTAGTTGAAAGCTAAAACTAGGAGGTTCATATGCTAATTTCTTAGACCTTGAAGACTGCCTCTAATCTGAATGCATTTTGACCACTGGAGGGCATTAGTTCACATGTTTCATATAGATAACATTGAGCTCATGCACGTAAAGTGTCTGTCAAAAGAACTGAAATAAGGGGGCTGTCAGCAGAAGCTTAGATACATGATAATTACAGAGGTAAAAAGTATATTAATATAACTGTGTTGGTTGTGCAAAACTGGGGAACGGGTAATAAAGGGATTATCTTTCTTTTTAAACAACAAAAATTCTGGTGTTGACTGTCCCTTTAAAGCTGATATACAGCCGGAGCTGTGTGAGTATGCGACCACTCGGGTGCCGTGCTTGCTCCGCTTCCTTGGAGGTATTTTTTATTCCTCTGTTTAGTTTGGTTGTTCCCCCTGCCCTGCGTGTGGGATGTCAGTGTGTAAGGATAGATTTCTTGTGCCATGCCTTTACTATAGTTACAGTAGAGGGTCTCCTTTTGGGAATGCCCTTTGCCTTCAGGAAGGGGGCTGTGTCTGGGTTATGGAACCCGAGCTCTTTGGGGGGGGGCTGGATCCCTCCCTTTTTCCTTCCTGCTGGTCCTGATGATTCTGAGTAATTTTAATCCCTAAGCCTTTCAGGCCTTATCAGTCACTTTGGTGCTTGGTTCGTTGCTGGAGCGAGAGTCAGGGATCTGTCTGATCTGTTGATCTTAGCTGCGTATCACAGTTATTGTGAACCTTCTTAAGATAGAGAGCTTGTGGTCAGCTAAAGCTCCTGGTTCTTTTTAAGAGAGGCTTTGCGGGGATCCCTCCTCGGCAGGTAGTTTTCTCTACCGGGTTCTGAGTTCGGTTCCTTCCTTTCCTATCCCTTTTTGGGAAGGTCCTATGCTGCACTGTTACACAGTTTTTCTTCTGAAGAAGGTCCTGTGTGGTCCTTATTTGTAGCAGGACGCCTGTGGTTTTGTTGGAGCATATTCAAATATCTGATGCTGTTTTTCAGCGGCTTCCGGGGACGATTTGTCTTTTGGTTGCTCTATTCTGGGAGCGAGTGAGCGCTCTGTGTAGGGGAGGGATTTTTCTTTCCTCCTTTTAAGTTTTTAAGTTTTTTTTGGTGCTTTTTTTGTAGTAGAGGGGGCTTTACAAGCCCTCCATTTGCTTGGCTGGGTCGGAAGGGTCTTTTCGTTGGTGCCCTGTTCCTCCTAGTTTTTTCTCTTGGGGTTCCTTTTCTTGGTCCTTGTGCCTTTGGGTTCTGAGGTTCCTTTTGGACTGGTTTAGCTGAGTCTCTTTTCTTCCTCGCTGGGGGAATGTGGATGTTTCCCCTTTCTTTTGATCGGGGGTGAGATTAATTTTGCGGGCTGCGTGCCTACGGGACTTCGTCTCCTCAGAGGCTTTTTGGCTTGGTCGGGTCTAATAAACTGTGCGGTCTCTAGCAAAGGCCTTGCTGGTTTTAACTGTTGGGCAGTTATCTCAGCTTTTTCCTTTTTGTTCTTTGGCTTCTAAGGAAGCAGTTTTTTTCTGTTGGAAGTTTTGGGTTTTAGGCTGTGGTGCCCTCAGACGGGGCCGCCTTTTGTACCCGCCCATTTTGCATTCAGTGTCCTCTATAGGTTGGGTATTGTTTTCCCAAAAGTAATGAATGCAGCTGTGGACTCTTCCCGTTTAAGAAGAAAAACTTAAATAATGCTTACCTGATAATTTTCTTTTCTTCTGACGGGAAGAGTCCACAGCCCCCCCCCGCGCGCGTTGTTCATAAGGGGCAGACGTATTTTTTTTTGTTTCTTATGGCACCTTTTTCACCCTGATATTTCTCCTACTGTTCCTTGTTCCCTCGGCAGAATGACTGGGGGGTGGGGGAGGAGTATTTAAGCCTTTGGCTGGGGTGTCTTTGCCTCCTCCTGGTGACCAGGTTCTGAATTCCAAAAGTAATGAATGCAGCTGTGGACTCTTCTCGTCAGAAGAAAAGAAAATTATCAGGTAAGCATAATTTAAGTTATTACTAATTCACCAGGTTTGTATTACCAACACTGTTATATTAATATACTTTTTACCTCTGTGATTACCTTGTATCTAAGCCTCTTCAGACTGCCCCCTTATTCTAGTTCTTTTGACAGACTTGCATTTTAGCCAATCAGTGCTGACTCATAAATAACTCCATGGGGTGAGCACAATATTTATATGGCACACATGAACTACCAGTGTCTAACTGTGACAACTTTCAAAAATGCCATGAGATAAGAGGCAGCTTTCAATTGCATGGAAATCAGTTTTAGCCTACCTACGTTTAGCTTTCATCAAAGAATACCAAGATAACAAGGCAAATTTGATGATAACAGTATATTGGGAAGTTGTTTAACCCCTTAATGACAACTGACGTACCAGGTACGTCATGCATTAACAAGTAGTTAATGACAATGGACGTACCTGGTACGTCAGTTGTCTAAGAGAGTGCTGGAAGCGATCGCAATCGCTTCCAGCAGCTCTCAGGGTATTGCAGTGATGCCTCCATATGGAGGCATCCTGCAATACCTTTTTAGAAGACTCCGATGCAGAGAGGGCCACTCTGTGGCCCTCTCTGCACCGGTAGCGATGGTGCCGGTTCGTTGGTGAGTGGCAGCGCAACAGGGAGGCGGGTGGGCGGCCCATCGCTACCCGGCATCCGGTTCCTAGAAGTGCAATGTGCACGCCGGGTGCGTGCGGGGGGCGCGCGTGCGTGCGCGCGCATTAGCTGGCCACTGACACCAATGAGGAGAGAAGAGGGGGGGGGGGAAAGATTTTTTTTTAAATAATATAAAAGGATCTGGGAGGGGGAGGGGGGTAGGGGTATTGTGGGGGGCTGCTACACTACAGAAAACCCCCCAAAAAAAGCAAAAGAGCAAAAAATACTTTTGTTTTTGGGCAAATTGGGTACTGGCAGACAGCTGCCAGTACCCAAGATGGCCGCAATTAGATAGGGGAGAGGGTTAGAGAGCTGGGGGGGGGGGATCATGGAGGTTGGGGCTAAGGCAGGAGTCCATCACAGCTAAAATATTTTATTTTTTTTATAAAAAAAAAAAAAAACTCCTTTTATTTAGTACTGGCAGACTTTCTGCCAGTACTTAAGATGGCGGGGACATTTGTGGGGTGGGGGAGGGAAGAGAGCTGTTTGGGTGGGATGTGTCAGGTGGGAGGCTGATCTCTACCCTAAAGCTAAAATTAACCCTGCAAGCTCCCTACAACCTACCTAATTAACCCCTTCACTGCTGGGCAGAATTTACGTGTGGTGCGCAGCAGCATTTAGCGGCCTTCTAATTACGAAAAAGCAATGCCAAAGCCATATAAGTCTGCTATTTCTGAACAAAGGGGATCCCAAAGAAGCTTTTACAACAATTTGTGCCATAATAGCACAAGCTGTTTGTAAATAATTTCAGTGAGAAACCTAAAATTGTGAAAAATGTAAAGTTTTTTTTTTTATTTGCTCGCATTTGGCGGTGAAATGGTGGAATAAAATATACCAAAATGTGCCTAGGTCAATACTTTGGGTTGTCTTCTAACAAAAAATATATACATGTCAAGGGATATTCAGGTATTCCTGACAGATATCAGGGTTCCAATGTAACTAGCGCTAATTTTGAAAAAAAGTGGTTTGGAAATAGCGAAGTGCTACTTGTATTTATGGCCCTATAACTTGCAAAAAAAGCTAAGAACATGTAAACATTGGGTATTTCTAAACTCAGGACAAAATTTAGAAACTATTTAGCATAGGTGTTTTTTGGTGATTGTAGATGTGTAACAGATTTTGGGGGTCAAAGTTAGAAAAAGTGTGTTTTTTTCCATTTTTTCCTCATATTTTATTATTTTTTTTGTAGTAAATTATAAGACATGATGAAAATAATGGTATCTTTAGAAAGTCCATTTAATGGCGATAAAAACGATATATAATATGTGTGGGTACAGTAAATGAGTAAGAGGAAAATTACAGCTAAACACAAACACCGCAGAAATGTAAAAATAGCCATTGTCATTAAGGGTAAGAAAATTGAAAAATGGTCCGGTCATTAAGGGGTTAATTATGCAAGTTTATTTTTGACTAGACTGTCCCTTTAATATAGTGTATTTTTTTGTTTAAACCTAATGTTTCAGGATGTATTCCAGCTCATTAAATAGTTGTGTGTCTATTCTGTCAGAGGTGTAATTGAACACTGCTTCATCCCACTTCTTTCTTTCTTCTACATGGTAGTGTTTAGCATGTTTAACATGAATGTATCACTTCCAGTCCCATACCTACAAGCTATTGCTGATGCCCTTTCCATGCTCTGGAATTTTTTTTTCTTCCTATTTTTGTCTTGAAGTTTGTAACATTGATGACAGTTGTTTACTTTACCTGAGCCATTGTAGACCCGAAGACTGCTTGTTTGCACCTGGAGAAAGACCGGTGACTGGGAGTATGCTTCCTTTAACCTTGGTATCCCTTTGAGAATAGCAAAACACATTACTGGGAGTTAGCTGAATTCATAGGGTGAGCCAATGACAAGAGGTAGCAAGCTCCCGGTAGTGCATGGATGCTCCTGAGGATGCCTAGTTATGCTTTTTCACAAACAATACCAAGAGATCAAAGCAAATTAGATAATAGAAGTAAAATGGAAATTTGTTTAAAATTGCATGATCTATCTGGATAGTGAAAGTTTAATTTTTATTTTAATAGATTGAGTTATACATATCAAATTGTCTATTATGCTATCCTTTTTTCCTCAAATGGACCTCTGCATAGGCTTGGGCTGGAAGTAAACATTAAATCTGATCATCATCATCAAGAAATCATATTCATGTTTCTTTAAATGCATATGAAACACGTAGAGAATGTAATATACCATTTTAATGCTCAGTAAAAAAACCTTTCCAATATATTGTACAGATTTATTTTACAATACAATATGCTAATTCCTGCTGAAAGTTCAAATGTTATTTTTCAGTAGCTAAAAACTTAATAAACATCTGGTTTATAGTAGAACTTCTAATCTAAGTAAAACAAAATATATATTTGAGTGTTTATTTTAAAGAATGTCATCTAAAATAAAGATGTGACTGTTGGAAAGTATCGCAAACTGAAATTAGATTAAGATCATGTCCAGTAACAATGTGTGAGGTAAGATACTGCTTTACTGAATATTGGGTTGTATACATTTCCAAAGTGTATCTTTATATACCCAATACGTTTTTTGTACCATCTACGATAATTATCACATTGCCTGCTTCCCAACATTTCAGTTGTTTAAACTAAGAGCAGATGGTTTCCTGGCATCCCAGGTATGAAACCTGAGCTATCTGGAGGGCAGAGCAGGGCCTGAGCATTACTAGACAGGAATTGCCTGGACCCAGGTTTCTCTAAGAAAAAAACCAGGACACAAATATGACTAACATAGGAATAATGGGACAGTTGGCCTGAAGTCCTAATTTGAAACAGTCCAGCACATTTCAGGATATTTGGCAGCTCTTAAATTTTCTATCATGTTCTGACTGCACATCCATAGTTGCAACATTTGAAAAAAATTCCAGGGACACTTTGCAGCAGAGCAATGCCAATTTATGGTTTGCCTAGCTTTGCCCACTCAAATCCACCAAAAACAATCATTAAAAATACTAGCAGTATAATTTAGTCATACTGATTGCTTAAAGAGATGGTAAAATCAGACTTACATGATTTAGATAGAGCATGTCATTTTTAAATTCGCTTAGGCATTTTTGCTGAAAAGAATTGGTACATATCCTCAGCAACAGCAATGCACTACTGGGAGCTAGCTGTTAATTGGTGACAGTTATATTTTGTCATTGCTCACCAGATGTGTTTAGCTAGCGCCCAGTAGTGCATTGGTGCTCTGAAACTGTCTTTAATTATGTGTTTAATCCCTTTGCAGAGGTTAAGCACATAGTTATATGCAAGCAAAGGGGCAATAATAAAATTGTTCTAACATATTAGAGCATTTTCTTTTTGCACTGCTATAGTCCTTTAATGCAGGTAGCTAAATTATCAAGCTCCTCTACAGCAAGAACCAAAATAAGTAAACAAGGGTTAAATGATTACATTTTCTGCATTTGTATACCAGAACACAACAAAGTTAGACAGTGATTTTAACGCAACTATTGTCTTAGGGCTGATGGAATGGTGAACAATACATGCAGATATGTTGAGTTCTTGTTTTTTATGTTTTAGGTTTGCTAAAACTCAAATGAAAGTTTTGAAAGTAGGTGTCATTTTATGAAGTAAATCTTCACTTTAGATCTTTGCTGCTGCAGTGATTGTGGGCAGTAGGTTAATAGATATCCCAGTAAATCTGGATTTTTTTTGTATGTTCTATGCATTCCAGTACCAGCACTTAAAGGGGCAGTACACCACATAGTGCAGAATTATATAACATTAGCTTAGTTTCTGAATATTTAGTGGAATATTATATAAAGACACTCGCATTTCATCATCAAGCATTTTTAAGCTTCCACTTCCTATCCATATAGCAAGAGCAGGAGCAACAATGCACTACTGGGAGCTAGCTGCAAACCCCCCCCCCAAAAAACACTTTGACTTCTGACTAGCTTAGCGTTTAAGCTGCTGCCCTCAGAGCTCTGTGAGTCCGACTGACCAATGCCCGCGCTGCAAACACATTGCTTTCACACTCACTGACTACATGTGCAGTCACAAGCCGATTGAGGAGTCTACACGTGCAGTCAGGAGCCAACGTGCCACCAATGGGAATAGTTTCAGTTCCCGCTAAGCGATGCTAATAGGTTAAGATGACCTGTGACCCACTAGTTATCAATCACGTGTTAACCATGTGATTTGCGTAGCAGGCAGGCGGAAAGTCGGAAACAAGAAAAAAAATGTAAAAATAATTTGTGCTGAATCAGGGACACACCTACACACTGCCGCCGACACACTAATGTGTCACAACACACAGTTTGGAAAGCACTGGATTAGTTATAAACATTAGAAATTGATAATGCGGTTTAACATATATAGTAATATGTAATTTTACTAAAAATTATATTTACTCACAAGCCATTGTTGCACCGCCTCGCCCCTCTTATTTACTTGTCTGAATAACCTTGACGCTTACCTATTGTCCACCCTCTCTACACGTTAGACAATTTGCGCGCTCCCAACTCTGACATTTCAGACGCATGCGCATTGGAGCAAATATTGTATACCAAGTAAACATTGAGTCACAAGATTCAATGTTTACTTGGTTCAGTCAGAAGTAAAAGTTTGACTGGATAGATAGTGTGAACGATCGGTCCCTTCTATAACGAGCATACTTGCCTGAAACCAAAATATAAGTAAGTCTATAAGAGTCAAGGCGCATGCGTTGATAATGCATGAACGCACAAAATGGTCGTCGCTTTTTAACGCCTCCGATTGGTTGGCCGACAGGCTTACTGATTGGTAGAATAAAATAAACAATTCACGTGATGTCACAGGGGGCAGGAGAAAGACGGTATTAGACAGAGCGATTAGACAAGGATTTGTAAGTGTTTTTACATACATAACATCACATGACATTGAGTGTGTAAATTGAATGTGATGTAACAATAGCAATATTATAATCAATATATACGGAGTTTACCATTCCTTTAAAGAGCCCCTGCTAAGCAAAGCCTCAGTATTTAAATAGGGGCAATTAAACATGTTCCAAATTGTGCAACACTATTGAGATGCCTTGCTTCTTGTCCTCCTTTGTATTATATATCACATCTTATGGCTTCCCCTTACCTGACACCTAGAAGATTACAGAAAAAAACATACTGTAAGAAATGACACTGGTAATGACAATATAGTAAAATCAAAAGTCACAACAACCTCTGTGGTGGGAGTACTACACTGCATACCATAATGTTAAAGGGACATAATACTCATATGCTAAATCACTTGAAACTGATGCAGTATAACTGTAAAAAGCTGACAGGAAAATATCACCTGAGCATCTCTATGTAAAAAAGGAAGATATTTCTCCAACATAGGTGTGTCCGGTCCACGGCGTCATCCTTACTTGCGGGATATTCTCTTCCCCAACAGGAAATGGCAAAGAGCCCAGCAAAGCTGGTCACATGATCCCTCCTAGGCTCCGCCTACCCCAGTCATTCTCTTTGCCGTTGTACAGGCAACATCTCCACGGAGATGGCTTAGAGTTTTTTAGTGTTTAACTGTAGTTTTTATTATTCAATCAAGAGTTTGTTATTTTAAAATAGTGCTGGTATGTACTATTTACTCTGAAACAGAAAAGAGATGAAGATTTCTGTTTGTAAGAGGAAAATGATTTTAGCAACCGTTACTAAAATCCATGGCTGTTCCACACAGGACTGTTGAGAGGAATTAACTTCAGTTGGGGGAACAGTGAGCAGTCTTTTGCTGCTAGAGGTATGACACATTCTAACAAGACGATGTAATGCTGGAAGCTGTCATTTTCCCTATGGGATCCGGTAAGCCATTTTTATTCAGACAGTAAATAAGGGCTTCACAAGGGCTTATTGAGACTGTAGACATTTTCTGGGCTAAATCGATTCATATATTACACGTATTTAGCCTTGAGGAATCATTTAATCTGGGTATTTTTGTAAAATAATATCGGCAGGCACTGTTTTAGACACCTTATTCTTTAGGGGCTTTCCCTAATCATAGGCAGAGCCTCATTTTCGCGCCGGTATTGCGCACTTGTTTTTGAGAAGCATGACATGCAGTCGCATGTGTGAGGAGCTCTGATACATAGAAAAGACTTTCTGAAGGCGTCATTTGGTATCGTATTCCCCTTTGGGCTTGGTTGGGTCTCAGCAAAGCAGATACCAGGGACTGTAAAGGGGTTAAAGTTAAAAACGGCTCCGGTTCCGTTATTTTAAGGGTTAAAGCTTCCAAATTTGGTGTGCAATACTTTTAAGGCTTTAAGACACTGTGGTGAAATTTTGGTGAATTTTGAACAATTCCTTCATACTTTTTCGCAATTGCAGTAATAAAGTGTGTTCAGTTTAAAATTTAAAGTGACAGTAACGGTTTTATTTTAAAACGTTTTTTTGTACTTTGTTATCAAGTTTATGCCTGTTTAACATGTCTGAACTACCAGATAGACTGTGTTCTGAATGTGGGGAAGCCAAGGTTCCTTCTCATTTAAATAAATGTGATTTATGTGACACTGAAAATGATGCCCAAGATGATTCCTCAAGTGAGGGGAGTAAGCATGGTACTGCATCATTCCCTCCTTCGTCTACACGAGTCTTGCCCACTCAGGAGGCCCCTAGTACATCTAGCGCGCCAATACTCCTTACTATGCAACAATTAACGGCTGTAATGGATAATTCTATCAAAAACATTTTAGCCAAAATGCCCACTTATCAGCGTAAGCGCGACTGCTCTGTTTTAGATACTGAAGAGCATGAGGACGCTGATGATAATGGTTCTGAAATGCCCCTACACCAGTCTGAGGGGGCCAGGGAGGTTTTGTCTGAGGGAGAAATTTCAGATTCAGGGAAAATTTCTCAACAAGCTGAACCCGATGTGATTACATTTAAATTTAAGTTGGAACATCTCCGCGCTCTGCTTAAGGAGGTATTATCCACTCTGGATGATTGTGAGAATTTGATCATCCCAGAGAAACTATGTAAAATGGACAAGTTCCTAGAGGTCCCGGGGCTCCCAGAAGCTTTTCCTATACCCAAGCGGGTGGCGGACATTGTAAATAAAGAATGGGAAAGGCCCGGTATACCTTTCGTCCCTCCCCCCATATTTAAAAAATTGTTTCCTATGGTCGACCCCAGAAAGGACTTATGGCAGACAGTCCCCAAGGTCGAGGGAGCGGTTTCTACTTTAAACAAACGCACCACTATACCCATAGAAGATAGTTGTGCTTTCAAAGATCCTATGGATAAAAAATTAGAAGGTTTGCTTAAAAAGATGTTTGTTCAGCAAGGTTACCTTCTACAACCAATTTCATGCATTGTCCCTGTCACTACAGCCGCGTGTTTCTGGTTCGATGAGCTAGTAAAGGCGATCGATAGTGATTCTCCTCCTTATGAGGAGATTATGGACAGAATCCGTGCTCTCAAATTGGCTAATTCTTTCACCCTAGACGCCACTTTGCAATTGGCTAGGTTAGCGGCGAAGAATTCTGGGTTTGCTATTGTGGCGCGCAGAGCGCTTTGGTTGAAATCTTGGTCAGCTGATGCGTCTTCCAAGAACAAACTCCTTAACATTCCTTTCAAGGGGAAAACGCTGTTTGGCCCTGACTTGAAAGAGATTATCTCTGATGTCACTGGGGGTAAGGGCCACGCCCTTCCTCAGGATAGGTCTTTTAAGGCCAAAAATAAACCTAATTTTCGTCCCTTTCGTAGAAACGGACCAGCCCCAAGTGCTACGTCCTCTAAGCAAGAGGGTAATACTTCTCAAGCCAAGCCAGCCTGGAGACCAATGCAAGGCTGGAACAAGGGAAAGCAGGCCAAGAAACCTGCCACTGCTACCAAGACAGCATGAAATGTTGGCCCCCGATCCGGGACCGGATCTGGTGGGGGGCAGACTCTCTCTCTTCGCTCAGGCTTGGGCAAGAGATGTTCTGGATCCTTGGGCACTAGAAATAGTCTCCCAAGGTTATCTTCTGGAATTCAAGGGGCTTCCCCCAAGGGGGAGGTTCCACAGGTCTCAATTGTCTTCAGACCACATAAAAAGACAGGCATTCTTACATTGTGTAGAAGACCTGCTAAAAATGGGAGTGATTCATCCTGTTCCATTAGGAGAACAAGGGATGGGGTTCTACTCCAATCTGTTCATAGTTCCCAAAAAAGAGGGAACGTTCAGACCAATCTTAGATCTCAAGATCTTAAACAAGTTTCTCAAGGTTCCATCGTTCAAAATGGAAACCATTCGAACAATTCTTCCTTCCATCCAGGAAGGTCAATTCATGACCACGGTGGATTTAAAGGATGCGTATCTACATATTCCTATCCACAAGGAACATCATCGGTTCCTAAGGTTCGCATTCCTGGACAAGCATTACCAGTTCGTGGCGCTTCCTTTCGGATTAGCCACTGCTCCAAGGATTTTCACAAAGGTACTAGGGTCCCTTCTAGCGGTGCTAAGACCAAGGGGCATTGCGGTAGTACCTTACTTGGACGACATTCTGATTCAAGCGTCGTCCCTTCCTCAAGCAAAGGCTCACACGGACATAGTCCTGGCCTTTCTCAGATCTCACGGATGGAAAGTGAACGTGGAAAAGAGTTCTCTATCTCCGTCGACAAGGGTTCCCTTCTTGGGAACAATAATAGACTCCTTAGAAATGAGGATTTTTCTGACAGATGCCAGAAAAACAAAACTTCTAAACTCTTGTCAAACACTTCATTCCGTTCCTCTTCCTTCCATAGCGCAGTGCATGGAAGTAATAGGTTTGATGGTAGCGGCAATGGACATAGTTCCTTTTGCGCGCATTCATCTAAGACCATTACAACTGTGCATGCTCAGTCAGTGGAATGGGGACTATACAGACTTGTCTCCGAAGATACAAGTAAATCAGAGGACCAGAGACTCACTCCGTTGGTGGCTGTCCCTGGACAACCTGTCACAAGGGATGACCTTCCGCAGACCAGAGTGGGTCATTGTCACGACCGACGCCAGTCTGATGGGCTGGGGGCGCGGTCTGGGGATCCCTGAAAGCTCAGGGTCTTTGGTCTCGGGAAGAATCTCTTCTACCGATAAATATTCTGGAACTGAGAGCGATATTCAATGCTCTCAAGGCGTGGCCTCAGCTAGCAAAGGCCAAGTTCATACGGTTTCAATCAGACAACATGACGACTGTTGCGTACATCAACCATCAGGGGGGAACAAGGAGTTCCCTGGCGATGGAAGAAGTGACCAAAATCATTCAATGGGCGGAGACTCGCTCCTGCCACCTGTCTGCAATCCACATCCCAGGAGTGGAAAATTGGGAAGCGGATTTTCTGAGTCGTCAGACATTACATCCGGGGGAGTGGGAACTCCATCCGGAAATCTTTGCCCAAATTACTCAACTGTGGGGCATTCCAGACATGGATCTGATGGCCTCTCGTCAGAACTTCAAGGTTCCTTGCTACGGGTCCAGATCCAGGGATCCCAAGGCGACTCTAGTAGATGCACTAGTAGCACCTTGGACCTTCAAACTAGCTTATGTATTCCCGCCGTTTCCTCTCATCCCCAGGCTGGTAGCCAGGATCCATCAGGAGAGGGCGTCGGTGATCTTGATAGCTCCTGCGTGGCCACGCAGGACTTGGTATGCAGATCTGGTGAATATGTCATCGGCTCCACCATGGAAGCTACCTTTGAGACGGGACCTTCTTGTTCAAGGTCCGTTCGAACATCCGAATCTGATCTCACTCCAGCTGACTGCTTGGAGATTGAACGCTTGATCTTATCAAAACGAGGGTTCTCAGATTCTGTTATTGATACTCTTGTTCAGGCCAGAAAGCCTGTAACTAGAAAAATTTACCACAAAATATGGAAAAAATATATCTGTTGGTGTGAATCTAAAGGATTCCCTTGGGACAAGGTAAAGATTCCTAAGATTCTATCCTTTCTTCAAGTAGGATTGGAGAAAGGATTATCTGCAAGTTCCTTGAAGGGACAGATTTCTGCCTTGTCTGTGTTACTCCACAAAAAGCTGGCAGCTGTGCCAGATGTTCAAGCCTTTGTTCAGGCTCTGGTTAGAATCAAGCCTGTTTACAAACCTTTGACTCCTCCTTGGAGTCTCAACTTAGTTCTTTCTGTTCTTCAGGGGGTTCCGTTTGAACCCTTACATTCCGTTGATATTAAGTTATTATCTTGGAAAGTTTTGTTTTTGGTTGCAATTTCTTCTGCCAGAAGAGTTTCAGAATTATCTGCTCTGCAGTGTTCTCCTCCTTATCTGGTGTTCCATGCAGATAAGGTGGTTTTGCGTACTAAACCTGGTTTTCTTCCAAAAGTTGTTTCTAACAAAAACATTAACCAGGAGATAGTCGTGCCTTCTTTGTGTCCGAAACCAGTTTCGAAGAAGGAACGTTTGTTGCACAATTTGGATGTTGTTCGCGCTCTAAAATTCTATTTAGATGCTACAAAGGATTTTAGACAAACATCTTCCTTGTTTGTTGTTTATTCTGGTAAAAGGAGAGGTCAAAAAGCAACTTCTACCTCTCTCTCTTTTTGGATTAAAAGCATCATCAGATTGGCTTACGAGACTGCCGGACGGCAGCCTCCTGAAAGAATCACAGCTCATTCCACTAGGGCTGTGGCTTCCACATGGGCCTTCAAGAACGAGGCTTCTGTTGATCAGATATGTAGGGCAGCGACTTGGTCTTCACTGCACACTTTTACCAAATTTTACAAGTTTGATACTTTTGCTTCTTCTGAGGCTGTTTTTGGGAGAAAGGTTTTGCAAGCCGTGGTGCCTTCCATTTAGGTGACCTGATTTGCTCCCTCCCTTCATCCGTGTCCTAAAGCTTTGGTATTGGTTCCCACAAGTAAGGATGACGCCGTGGACCGGACACACCTATGTTGGAGAAAACAGAATTTATGTTTACCTGATAAATTACTTTCTCCAACGGTGTGTCCGGTCCACGGCCCGCCCTGGTTTTTTAATCAGGTCTGATAATTTATTTTCTTTAACTACAGTCACCACGGTATCATATGGTTTCTCCTATGCAAATATTCCTCCTTAACGTCGGTCAAATGACTGGGGTAGGCGGAGCCTAGGAGGGATCATGTGACCAGCTTTGCTGGGCTCTTTGCCATTTCCTGTTGGGGAAGAGAATATCCCGCAAGTAAGGATGACGCCGTGGACCGGACACACCGTTGGAGAAAGTAATTTATCAGGTAAACATAAATTCTGTTTTTACCTCAGAATCTCTTCAGCTCAGCAGAGTAAGTTCTGTATAAAAAGTTATACTTCACCTGCTCCCAGCTGCAGGTAAAAATAAAAAAAAATGAAGAAATGAACAGCAGCCAATCAGCATCAGCAGTGCTGAGGTCATGAACTCTTACTGTGATCTCATGAGATTTGACTTAACTCTCATGAGATTTCATAGTAAGCTTCCTTTACCTGATTGGTGAAATAATATGAGAGTGCACGATGCTCATCCTTTCAGATGTCCCAGGACAGACACACTAAAATGCTGCTTAGAAATCCTTTACAATGGGAGGTGGCTACTGAGGAACTTTTGAGGTAAAATATCTTTCTTTTTTACATAGAGATGCTCAGGTGATATTTTCTAGTCAGCTTTTTACAGCTATGCTGCATCACTTTCAAGTATTTAAACATTGGGGTATTATGGCCCTTTAAGATAAATACAGACTGAACTGAACAAGTAACAGGCTTAAAAGACAGGGACAGGAAGCCAAATATTGTACTGTCCCATGAAAAACAGGACAATTGGCAACATCTCATATTATACATCACTCAAAGTTCATAAACCACTATAAATGTGTTTCTTGCTTCTTCCAGTTTGAAGTACTATACAATTTATCAATAGCCGAAGGATTTTATTTTACATTATATAGGAATCATTCATTGGGATTAAGGGTCAACCACAATTGTGTAGAAAAGTTTATTTAATGATTTGCATACAAAACTTTTCTGTAACAAATCATTAGATAAACTTTTTTAAAGGATTGTGATCGACCCCTTAGTGGGCAATTTAGCGCTTTTTGTTTTGTGATTACTTTGCTATCAATAACCCCTTGTAAATGTTTATTCACTAACACTCAAAGGATATCAACAGACAAATGTACTTCATCTCTTAAAAAGATTTTATAATAGTATTTTGTTATTTTGGATAAGTTTCAGTTTGTAAATTTGCTATTAAAGGGACAGTATACACCAATTTTCATTTAACTGCATGTAATACACTATTATAAAGAATAATATGCACAGATATTGATATAAAAATCCAGTATAAAACATTTCAAAAACGTACTTCGAAACTGCTAATTTAGCACTGTTGATAAGAATAGCCTGGGACACCCACTGAAAGGGGCTGATAGCAGACCCCCCCTTACCTCTCCCCTGCATATGAAAAGATTAATTATTATAGAAACAGAAGCAGTTTGAAGTCTGTTTACGTCCGTATGAATCTAAAACTTTGGGGCTTGGTTAGGAGTCTAAAAATCATCACAATGTTATTTAAAAATAATCAAAACTATAAATTTGTACGAAAACACACCCAGATGGGCTATATAAATGGATCATCTACAGAACATTTATGCAAAGAAAAATCTAGTGTACAATGTCCCTTTAAAGAAACCCACCAAATCCATTTTCTGCACTACTATAAACAAATGTATTCTTTCTTTCATGTAAATGGCAAGAGTCCATGAGCTAGTGATGTATTGGATATACATTCCTACCAGAAGGGGCAAAGTGTCCCAAACCCCAAAATGCCTATAAGTACACCTCCCACCACACACATACTTCAGTTTTACAAACTTTGCCTCCTATGGAGGTGGTAAAGTAAGTTTGTGCTTGATTTTTATGTTTTCTTCTATGATAAGTGCTTCTAAGCATTCTGAAGCCCAATTCCTCTCAGAGTACAGTGTTTGTCAGAGGGACGTGAAGAGAGTATTGCCTGTTGAATTTTATAGTTTCACTCATGGGAAATCTTTTCAAGGGTTCTGTTATCGGGCGTAGGGATTCATCTTCTACCTCCCTTTTCAGATCTACGATATACTCTTATACCATTACATCTGCTGATAGTTTTCAGTACTGGTTTGGCTGTTTGCTATATGTGGATGGGTGGCTTCGGTAAGTATGTATCATTATTTAAGACACTCTCAGCTATGTTTGGCGCTTTATGTATTAATATAAAGTTTTAAATATACGTATTTACTTATATTTGCCATGAGTTAGGTCTTTGCAGTCTAACATTTTCAGTATGAGAATCATGTTTTAGGAAGTTATTTTTTTAAATTGTCTTACCTGGGGTTTAGTCTTTTTCTTTTTGTTTTTTTCCTTAAACTTCGCAGGCAAATCTAGGCTCGCGAGGGTGCAAAATGCTGTTATTTCTTGCGTCTTTTTTTGGCGCAAAATATTTTTGCCGCAAAATTGCATCTATGGTGTCGCAAGTTTCGTCAGTTCCTGTGTCTTTATTGACTTTAGTTGTTTGGTGCAAAATCGTGCTTGTTATGATGCGAGTTGCGTCATTTCCGGATGTTGTTTGGTGCCAAAAAATGTTTAGTTTGCGTTGTGCGTCATACTTGGCGCCAAATATTTTTTTGGTTATATTACCCCACTTCCTTTATGCTCCCTGCTCTCTTTATATTCTAGAGGGCTATGCTGTTTGCTTTTTTCCCTATTTAGCATATGCATTTTTTCCCATTCCTAAAACTATAGCTATATGAGGAAATTGGATATTTTGTTTAAATGTTATTTTTTTAAATGTTAATTTTTCTTTTAGCATGCCGATAATGTTTCTATTAGTACTAGTACAGTGCCTGTTGTTCCTTAAACATTTAATGTACATGATATCCCTGTTGATATGAAAAATTATATTGCTGATGCAATACAAAAGGCTATGTCTGCTATTCCACCTTCTAATAAACGTAAAAGGTCTTTGAAAACTTCTCATAAAACTGATGAAATTTGGGATGACCGACAACATACTGAAATATCCTCCTCTGAAGAGGATCTCTCTGCTTCAGAAGATCCTACTTCAGACATTGTAATTGATAAATCTTCTTATCTTTTTAAGCTTGAATATGTTCGGTCTTTGTTGAAAGAAATATTGGTTACTTTGGGTATTGAGGAGTCTGATCCTCTTGATAACAAAACCAGTAAACATTTAAATTCTGTTTTTAAACCTTCTGTGATTACTCCTGAGGTTTTTCCTATTCCAGATGCGGTTTCTGATGTGATTGCTAAGGAATGGTCTAAGCCTGGTGCTTCTTTTAATCCTTCTTCTAGGTTTAAGAAGTTATATACTTTACTAATTTGGAATTTTGGGAAAAGGTCCCTAAGGTTGATGAGGCTATTTCTACTCTTTCCAAAGGTACTACTATTCCTATGGAAGATAGTACTTATTTTAAGGATCCTTTAGATAGGAAGATTAAATCTTATCTAAGGAAAGCTTATTTAAATTCTGACTATATTCTCAGACCTGCCATTTCTATGGCTGATGTTACTGCTGCATCAACTTTTCTGGTTGGATAGCTTAGCACATCAGGAAACAGATCCTGATTTGTCTTGCATTGTTCGTTTTCTTAAACATGCTAATCATTTTATCTGTGATGCTATTTTTGATATCATCAAGGTTAATGTTAAATCTATGTCTTTAGCTATTCTGGCTAGAAGAGCTTTATGGTTTAAATCATGGAATGCTGACATGGTATCTAAATCTAGATTACTATATCTATCTTTCCAGGGTAATAATTTATTTGGTTCTCAGTTGGACTCTATTATTTCCACTATCACTGGGGGGAAGGGAGTTTTTTTGCCCCAAGATAAAAAGTCTAAGGGTGAATCTAAAGCTTCTAATCGATAAAGCTTTCTTCAGACAATATCAGTAGCAAAATTGTTGTCTCTTCTTTCTGACCTAATCCCATGAATGCTTCAGAGAGATCTTTGCATAATTTGGATGTTGTTAGAGCATTTAATTATTATATTGATGCTACTAAGCATTTCAGACAAACTTCTATGACAGTTTCTGCAGTTTCTTTGGCCTCTTTGTTCAAACTTTTGATTCATAAGGCTTACTTGGAGGCAGGTCAGCCTCCGCCGAAACTGATTACTGCTTATTCTACAAGATCAGTTGCCACTTCTTGAGCTTTCAGGAATGAAGCTTCAGTTGACCAAATTTGCAAGGCATCTACTTGGTCTTATTTGCATATATTTACTAAATTCTAGCATTTTGATGTTTTCACTTCTTCTGATTCTGATGCAGCCTTTGGTAGGAAAGTCCTTCAGGAGGTTGTCTCAGCTTGATTTATTTTTTGCCTGTTTAAATTTTATGTGCATTAAAAAAATGCAATTTTTGGGTTCTTGAGGGGTTGTGGATTTAGTTCTTCAGTGAAAAAAGGATGTTTTTTTAAATTCCGCCCTTTGTCTCATTACTCGTGGACTCCACAGCTTGGGTATTAGTTCCCTGGAGTAATGGATCATGGACTCTCATCACTTCTATTAAATAAAATACAATTTATGCTTACCTGAGAAATTCATTTCTTTTATGGTGGTGAGAGTCCATGATACCCCACCATGTGTTTTTTGTGGTGTTGTTTTTTTCTTACGCACATCTCCCCCCCCCCCTGCTATTCTTAGTTTGCTCTTTATTTCTTTTCCTACCTCATTTTGCTTGACTGTATGTTAGACTGAGGTACCTGTGAGGTGGGAAGGGTTTTATAGAGCTCTTGGGGTTTGACAATATTTGCCTCCTCCTAGTGGCTGTGAAGAGTAATTCCCTGGAGTAATGCATTGTGGATTCTCACCACCATGAAATAAATTATTTTATCAGGTAAGCATAAATTTTATATTTTCTTTATAAAAGCAGCATATGTGTATATTTATAATGGGAAAGGAAGAGCTTTTTTGTGACTGGTGGTTTAACTGTCCGTGAGGTAGTTGCTTAGCGACCTGAATAATAATTAAAAGTGTTGGGTTTGTAAACAGATTATGCTGACAAAAAAAGAATAACCGTGCATGTTACCACATTGTTTTCTCATTTTTACTTGCATTGAGCATTTTCTCTTTTTGGAAAAGGTTTTCTTCTTTAAAATATTGTGTTCAGAAGATATCATGCTACTGATTTTAAATAATTTTTCAATAAATGAGTTTTTCTTTGTGTGTGTTGTCCTCCACATGAATAGATTCAACAGATATACATGCCAAATGAACACAGATAGTTGCCAATATAAAGTTCTGTGTGATTAATCTAATATACCCTGATTTTTCTTTTCTTTGAGAAGATTCTGGAAACTGGGTTTTCTTCTATTTAAAAACAGTTTTATAGTTATATATATATTTCTTCTATAAAGGTAAGACAAGTCCACGGATTCATCCTTTACTTGTGGGATATTATCCTTCCCTACAGGAAGTGGCAAAGAGCACCACAGCAGAGCTGTCTATATAGCTCCTCCCTTAGCTCCACCCCCAGTCATTCTCTTTGCCTACTCTAAGTACTAGGAAGGGTAAAGTGAAAGAGGTGATAAAATATTAGTTGTTAATTTCTTCAAGCAAGAGTTTGTTATTTTAAATGGTACCGGTGTGTACTATTTACTCTCAGGCAGCAGATGGATGAAGACTGCTGCCTGAAGGATGATGATCTTAGCATTTGTAACTAAGGTCCATTGCTGTTCCCACAGAGGCTGAGGAGTACAGGAAACTTCAGTGTGAGGAACGGTTTCATGCTATGCAGCAATGAGGTATGTTCAGTCATATTTTTTTCTGGAGAGACTGTGTATTTCAGAAAGGCTGACATTATACCCAGGAGGGTAAGGGTAAGCACTAATCCTAGAGCTAAAAAGAAGGGCATTACTTAGCTTGCTTATGGGGCCAATTACATATATGGTTGACACTGAATGTAAAATGTTTGTGTGCAAACGTTTTTTGGATGGGAGTGCTTTAACGTTTTTTGTGGGCAATAAACGTTATGGGCAACTTTATTAGGACACTCATGGCTTATTTTTAGGGTCTTGGAACCCACATGGCTAGTTATAACCGCTCTGGTGCGGTTCTTTAAGGCTCAGGGAACATCGAGTGAGCTGGGCGGGGCCTATTTTCGGTCCTCAGTTGCGCAGTTAGTTTTGTACAACAAGCAGCAAGCTCTATCTCCTGAGGGCCCTGGTGTATGTTTTGGGCCAAATCAAAGCTTTTACCCCACACTTTCAATCCCTGAGGGCAGGTAGGGCCACAGCAGGGCTGTGGCAAGGTGCTGAGGTTTTTTTTTCCGGATTTGGGCCTATTTTCGATCCGGTTTCGAAATTAAGGGGTTAATTGTTAAAAAATTTTGTGGTGCAATCTTAACTACCTATTGTGTATCTACATACAAAATTTTTAAAAAATTTGTGCATGTTAGGCTGTTTTGCAGAATGTGTATGCTTTTTTTCTCTTAAAGGCACAGTACCGTTTTTTAAGATTGTTATTTTTTTCACTAAATAAAGTGTTTTCATGCTTGTTTGTAGTCATTACTAGCCTGTTCAACATGTCTGACATTGAGGAAAGTCAATGATTACTATGTTTAGAAGCCATTGTGGAACCTCCACTTAGAATGTGTCCCTCATGCACTGAAAGGTCAATAAATTGTAAAGAACATATTTTAGCTACTAAAAGTATGTCGCAGGATGATTCTCAGTCAGAAGAGAATGAGGTTATACCATCTAATTCTCCCCAAGTGTCACAACCGATAACGCTCGCACAAGCGATGCCAAGTACTTCTAGTGCGTCAAATTCTGTCCCCCTGCAGGATATGGCCGCAGTTATGAATACTACCCTAACTCAGGTTTTATCTAAGCTGCCGGGGTTGCAGGGGAAGCGCAGTAGGTCTGGTGTGAAAACAAACACTGAGCCCTCTGACGCTTTATTAGCTATATCTGATGTACCCTCACAATGTTCTGAAGTGAGAGATTTGCTGGCTGAGGGAGAGATTTCTGACTTAGGAAATATGTTCCCTCAGACAGATTCAGATATGACGGCTTTTAAATTTAAACTAGAACACCTCCGCTTATTGCTCAGGGAGGTTTTAGCGACTCTGGATGATTGTGACCCTATTGTAGTTCCAGAGAAATAGTGTAAAATGGACAAATTCCTAGAGGTTCCTGACTACACTGATGTTTTTCCAGTCCCTAAGAGGATTTCGGAAATTGTTACTAAGGAGTGGGATAGACCAGGTATTCCGTTCGCTCCCCCTCCTACTTTTAAGAAAATGTTTCCCATATCGGACGCCGTGCGGGACTCGTGGCAGACGGTCCCTAAGGTGGAGGGAGCTATTTCTACCCTGGCTAAGCGTACAACTATACCTATTGAGGACAGTTGTGCTTTCAAAGATCCTATGGATAAAAAATTAGAGGGTCTCCTGAAGAAAATATTTGTTCATCAAAGTTTTCTTCTCCAACCTATAGCGTGCATTGTTCCTGTAACTACTGCAGCGTCCTTTTGGTTCAAGGCTCTGGAAGAGGCTCTTCAGGTTGAGACTCCATTAGAGGATATTCTAGATAGAATTAGGGCTCTCAAGCTAGCTTATTCTTTCATTACAGATGCCGCTTTTCAATTGGCTAAATTAGCAGCGATGAATTCAGGTTTTGCCATTTTAGCACGCAGAGCTGATGTGTCATCAAAAGCTAAGCTTTTAGCCATCCCTTTCAAGGATAAGACCCTTTTCGGGCCTGAACTGAAAGAGATCATTTCAGACATCACTGGAGGGAAAGGCCATGCCCTTCCTCAGGATAAGATGAATAAGATGAGGACCAAACAAAATAATTTTCGTTCCTTTCGAACCTTCAAAGGTGGTCCCTCTTTCTCCAACATAGGTGTGTCCGGTCCACGGCGTCATCCTTACTTGTGGGATATTCTCTTCCCCAACAGGAAATGGCAAAGAGCCCAGCAAAGCTGGTCACATGATCCCTCCTAGGCTCCGCCTACCCCAGTCATTCTCTTTGCCGTTGTACAGGCAACATCTCCACGGAGATGGCTTAGAGTTTTTTAGTGTTTAACTGTAGTTTTTATTATTCAATCAAGAGTTTGTTATTTTGAAATAGTGCTGGTATGTACTATTTACTCAGAAACAGAAAAGAGATGAAGATTTCTGTTTGTATGAGGAAAATGATTTTAGCAACCGTCACTAAAATCCATGGCTGTTCCACACAGGACTGTTGAGAGCAATTAACTTCAGTTGGGGGAACAGTGAGCAGTCTCTTGCTGCTTGAGGTATGACACATTCTAACAAGACGATGTAATGCTGGAAGCTGTCATTTTCCCTATGGGATCCGGTAAGCCATGTTTATTACGATCGTAAATAAGGGCTTCACAAGGGCTTATTAAGACTGTAGACTTTTTCTGGGCTAAATCGATTCATTATTAACACATATTTAGCCTTGAGGAATCATTTTATCTGGGTATTTTGATATAATAATATCGGCAGGCACTGTTTTAGACACCTTATTCTTTAGGGGCTTTCCCAAAGCATAGGCAGAGCCTCATTTTCGCGCCGGTGTTGCGCACTTGTTTTTGAGAGGCATGGCATGCAGTCGCATGTGAGAGGAGCTCTGATACTTAGAAAAGACTTTCTGAAGGCGTCATTTGGTATCGTATTCCCCTTGGGGCTTGGTTGGGTCTCAGCAAAGCAGATACCAGGGACTGTAAAGGGGTTAAAGTTCAAAACGGCTCCGGTTCCGTTATGTTAAGGGTTAAAGCTTCCAAATTTGGTGTGCAATACTTTTAAGGCTTTAAGACACTGTGGTGAAAATTTGGTGAATTTTGAACAATTCCTTCATGTTTTTTCGCAATTGCAGTAATAAAGTGTGTTCAGTTTAAAATTTAAAGTTGTTTCTAACAAAAACATTAACCAGGAGATTATCGTACCTTCTCTGTGTCCGAAACCAGTTTCAAAGAAGGAACGTTTGTTGCACAATTTGGATGTTGTTCGCGCTCTAAAATTCTATTTAGATGCTACAAAGGATTTTAGACAAACATCTTCCTTGTTTGTTGTTTATTCCGGTAAAAGGAGAGGTCAAAAAGCAACTTCTACCTCTCTCTCTTTTTGGATTAAAAGCATCATCAGATTGGCTTACGAGACTGCCGGACGGCAGCCTCCCGAAAGAATCACAGCTCATTCCACTAGGGCTGTGGCTTCCACATGGGCCTTCAAGAACGAGGCTTCTGTTGATCAGATATGTAGGGCAGCGACTTGGTCTTCACTGCACACTTTTACCAAATTTTACAAGTTTGATACTTTTGCTTCTTCTGAGGCTATTTTTGGGAGAAAGGTTTTGCAAGCCGTGGTGCCTTCCATTTAGGTGACCTGATTTGCTCCCTCCCTTCATCCGTGTCCTAAAGCTTTGGTATTGGTTCCCACAAGTAAGGATGACGCCGTGGACCGGACACACCTATGTTGGAGAAAACAGAATTTATGTTTACCTGATAAATTACTTTCTCCAACGGTGTGTCCGGTCCACGGCCCGCCCTGTTTTTTTTAATCAGGTCTGATAATTTATTTTCTTTAACTACAGTCACCACGGTTCCATATGGTTTCTCCTATGCAAATATTCCTCCTTAACGTCGGTCGAATGACTGGGGTAGGCGGAGCCTAGGAGGGATCATGTGACCAGCTTTGCTGGGCTCTTTGCCATTTCCTGTTGGGGAAGAGAATATCCCACAAGTAAGGATGACGCCGTGGACCGGACACACCGTTGGAGAAAGTAATTTATCAGGTAAACATAAATTCTGTTTTCTCTTCCTCTGCCGCGAAGCAAGAGGGGAATCTTGCTCAATCCAAGTCAGTCTGGAGACCTAACAAGACTTGGAACAAGGGTAAACAGGCTAAGAAGCCCGCTGCTGCTACCAAGACAGCATGAAGGGGTAGCCCCCGATCCGGGATTGGATCTAGTAGGGGGTAGACTTTCTCTCTTCGCTCAGGCTTGGGCAAGAGACGTTCAGGACTCCTGGGCTTTAGAAATAGTAACCCAGGGGAATCTTCTAGATTTCAAAGATTCTCCCCCAAGGGGGAGATTCCATCTTTCTCAATTGTCTGTAAACCAGACAAAAAGAGAGGTGTTCTTACGCTGCGTAGAAGACCTATATTCCATGGGAGTGATCTGCCCAGCTCCGAATACAGAACAGGGGCAAGGGTTCTACTCCAATCTGTTTGTGATTCCCAAAAAAGAGGGAACTTTCAGACCAATTTTGGATCTCAAGATCCTAAACAAATTCCTCAGAGTCCCATCCTTCAAGATTGAGACCATTCGGACTATTTTGCCAATGATCCAAGAGGGTCAATATATGACCACCGTGGAATTAAAGGATGCGTATCTACACATTCCTATCCACAAAGATCATCACCAGTTCCTCAGGTTTGCCTTTCTGGACAAGCATTACCAGTTTGTGGCTCTTCCCTTCTGGTTGGCCACGGCTCCCAGAATTTTCACAAATGTGCTAGGTTCCCTTCTGGCGGTTCTAAGGCCGCGGGGCATAGCTGTGGCGCCTTATCTGGACAATATCTTAATCCAGGCGTCAACTTACCAATTAGCCAAGTCTCACACGGACATCGTGTTGGCTTTTCTAAGATCTCACGGGTGGTAGGTGAACGTGCAAAAGAGTTCAGTTATCCCTCTCACAAGAGTTCCATTTCTGGGAACTCTGATAGATGCGGTGGACATGAACATTTTTCTGACGGAGGTCAGGAAATCAAAGATTTTATCCATCTGCCGAGTTCTTCATTCCATTCCTCGGCCGTCAGTGGCTCAGTGTATGGAGGTTATCGGTTTAATGGTAGCGGCAATGCACATAGTTCCGTTTGCTCGCTTGCATCTCAGACCACTGCAACTTTGCATGCTCAAACAGTGGAATGGGGATTATGCAGATTTATCTCCTCGAATAAATCTGGACCAAGAGACCAGAGACTCTCTTCTTTGGTAGTTGTCACAGGATCATCTGTCCAAGGGAATGTGTTTCCGCAGGCCAGCGTGGGTCATAGTGACGACGGACGCCAGCCTATTGGGCTGGGGTGCAGTCTGGAATTCCCTGAAAGCACAGGGATTGTGGACTCAGGAGGAGGCTCTCCTCCCGATAAATATTCTAGAACTGAGAGTGATATTCAACGCGCTTCAGTCGTGGCCTCAGCTGGCGTTGGCCATATTCATAAGATTCCAGTCGGACAATATCACGACTGTAGCATATATCAATCATCAAGGGGGAACAAAGAGTTCTCTAGCGATGATAGAGGTTACCAAAATAATTCAATGGGCAGAGACTCACTGTTGCCATCTATCAGCAATCTATATCCCAGGAGTGGAGAACTGGGAAGCGGATTTTCTAAGTCGTCAGACTTTTCATCCGGGGTGGGAACTCTATCCGGAGGTGTTTGCACAATTGATTCAGCAATGGGGCACACCAGAATTGGATCTGATGGCGTCTCGTCAGAACGCCAAACTTCCTTGTTACGGGTCCAGGTCAAGGGATCCTCAGGCAGTACTGATAGATGCTCTAGCAGTACCCTGGTCGTTGAAGCTGGCTTATGTGTTTCCACCATTTCCTCTCCTTCCTCGTTTAATTGCCAGAATCAAACAGGAGAGAGCTTCGTTGATTTTGATAGCACCTTCGTGGCCACGCAGGACTTGTATGCAGACCTGGTGGACATGTCATCTCTTCCACCATGGACTCTGCCACTGAGACAGGACCTTCTGATTCAAGGTCTGTTCCAGCATCCAAATCTAGTTTCTCTGCGGCTGACTGCTTGGAGATTGAATGCTTGATTTTATCCAAGCGGGGTTTCTGTGAGTCGGTCATAGATAGCTTGATTCAGGCTCGAAAGTCTGTCACCAGGAAAATTTATCACAAGATATGGCGTAAATATCTTTATTGGTGCGAATCCAAAGGCTACTCATGGAGTAAGATCAGGATTCCTAGGATTTTGTCCTTTCTCCGAGAAGGATTAGAGAAGGGGTTATCAGCTAGTTCCTTAAAGGGACAGATATCTGCTTTATCAATTCTACTGCACAAATGTCTGGCACATGTTCCAGACGTTCAGTCGTTCTGTCAGGCTTTAGTTAGACTCAAGCCTGTGTTTAAATCTTTTGCTCCGCCATGGAGTTTGAATTTAGTTTTTAAGGTTCTTCAAGGGGATCCGTTTGAACCTATGCATTCCATAGATATTAAGCTTCTATCTTGGAAAGTTCTGTTTTTAGTTGCTATCTCTTCGGCTCGAAGAGTTTCTGAACTATCTGCATTGCAATGCGACTCGCCTTATCTTGTTTTCCATGCTGATAAGGTGGTTTTGCGTACCAAACCTGGATTTCTTCCTAAGGTTGTTACTAATAAGAATATCAATCAGGAAATTGTTGTTCCTTCTCTGTGTCCTAATCCTTCCTCTAAGAAGGAGCATCTATTGCACAACTTGGACGTGGTTCGTGCTTTGAAGTTTTACTTGCAAGCGACCAAAGATTTCCTTCAAACATCTTCTTTGTTTGTTGTCTATTCTGGAAAACGTAGAGGTCAAAAAGCTACGGCTACCTCTCTTGCCTTTTGGCTGGAAAGCATCATCCGTTTGGCATACGAGACTGCTGGACAGCAGCCTCCTGTAAGAATTACAGCTCACTCTACTAGAGCGGTGGCTTCCACATGGGCTTTTAAAAATGATGCTTCTGTTGAACAGATTTGTAAGGCTGCGACTTGGTCTTCGCTTCATTCCTTTTCCAAATTTTACAAATTTGATACCTTTGCTTCTTCTGAGGCTGTTTTTGGGAGAAAAGTTCTTCAAGCAGTGGTGCCTTCTGTTTAACCATCTATCTTGTCCCTCCCATTCATCTGTGTCCTGTAGCTTTGGTATTGTATCCCACAAGTAAAGTTTGAATCCGTGGACTCGTCTTACCTTTATAGAAGAAAACTAAATTTATGCTTACCTGATAAATTGATTTTCTTCTGTTAAGTGTGATCAGTCCACGGGTCATCATTACTTCTGGGATATTACTCCTCCCCAACAGGAAGTGCAAGAGGATTCACCCAGCAGAGCTGCATATAGCTCCTCCCCTCTACGTCACTCCCAGTCATTCTCTTGCACCCAACGACTAGATAGGATGTGTGAGAGGACTATGGTGATTATACTTAGTTTTATATCTTCAATCAAAAGTTTGTTATTTTAAAATAGCACCGGAGTGTGTTATTACCTCTCTGGCAGAGTTTGAAGAAGAATCTACCAGAGTTTTGCTATGATTTTAGCCGGAGTAGTTAAGATCATATTGCTGTTCTCGGCCATCTGAGGAGTGAGGTAAACTTCAGATCAGGGGACAGCGGGCAGATGAATCTGCATAGAGGTATGTAGCAGTTTTTATTTTCTGACAATGGAATTGATGAGAAAATTCTGCCATACCGATATAATGTCATGTATGTATACTTTACACTTCAGTATTCTGGGGAATGGTACTTCACTAGAATTACACTGTAAGAAATACATAAAGCTCTGTTCTCCCTCACTGCTGTGTGTGAGGGGGAGGGGCCGTTTTTTGGCGCTTTTTCTATGCATCAAATATTTCAGTCAGCAACTCATTGTATTCCCTGCATGATCCGGTTCATCTCTACAGAGCTCAGGGGTCTTCAAAACTTATTTTGAGGGAGGTAATTTCTCTCAGCAGAGCTGTGAGAATTATAGTTTGACTGAGATAAAAAACGTTTATTCTTTAATTTGTTTCCTGCTTTCAGAATTTGTTATCTTTGCTAATGGGATTAAACCTTTGCTAAAGTTGTGTTGTTTACAAGGATTGAGGCTATAACTGTTTCAATTTATTAATTTTCAACTGTCATAGATCTTCTGTGCTTCTTAAAGGCACAGTACATTTTAATATTATTCTAATTGAATTGTATTTCCAAGTTGCAAGTTTATTTGCTAGTGTGTTAAACATGTCTGATTCAGAGGATGATACCTGTGTCATTTGTTGCAATGCCAAAGTGGAGCCCAATAGAAATTTATGTACTAACTGTATTGATGCTACTTTAAATAAAAGTCAATCTGTACAAATTGAACAAATTTCACCAAACAACGAGGGGAGAGTTATGCCGACTAACTCGCCTCACGTGTCAGTACCTACATCTCCCGCTCAGAGGGAGGTGCGTGATATTGTAGCGCCGAGTACATCTGGGCGGCCATTACAAATCACATTACAGGATATGGCTACTGTTATGACTGAGGTTTTGGCTAAATTACCAGAACTAAGAGGTAAGCGTGATCACTCTGGGGTGAGAACAGAGTGCGCTGATAATATTAGGGCCATGTCAGACACTGCGTCACAGGTGGCAGAACATGAGGACGGAGAACTTCATTCTGTGGGTGACGGTTCTGATCCAAACAGACTGGATTCAGATATTTCAAATTTTAAATTTAAACTGGAAAACCTCCGTGTATTACTAGGGGAGGTGTTAGCGGCTCTGAATGATTGTAACACAGTTGCAATACCAGAGAAAATGTGTAGGTTGGATAAATATTTTGCGGTACCGACGAGTACTGAGGTTTTTCCTATACCTAAGAGACTTACTGAAATTGTTACTAAGGAGTGGGATAGACCCGGTGTGCCGTTCTCACCCCCTCCGATATTTAGAAAAATGTTTCCAATAGACGCCACCACAAGGGACTTATGGCAAACGGTCCCTAAGGTGGAGGGAGCAGTTTCTACCTTAGCTAAGCGTACCACTATCCCGGTGGAGGATAGCTGTGCTTTTTCAGATCCAATGGATAAAAAGTTAGAGGGTTACCTTAAGAAAATGTTTGTTCAACAAGGTTTTATATTGCAACCCCTTGCATGCATTGCGCCGATCACGGCTGCAGCGGCATTCTGGATTGAGTCTCTGGAAGAGAACATTGGTTCAGCTACTCTGGACGACATTACGGACAGGCTTAGAGTCCTTAAACTAGCTAATTCATTCATTTCGGAGGCCGTGGTACATCTTACTAAACTTACGGCGAAGAATTCTGGATTCGCCATTCAGGCACGCAGGGCGCTGTGGCTAAATCCTGGTCAGCTGATGTTACTTCTAAGTCTAAATTGCTTAATATACCTTTCAAAGGGCAGACCTTATTCGGGCCCGGGTTGAAAGAGATTATCGCTGACATTACAGGAGGTAAAGGCCATGCCCTGCCTCAGGACAAAGCCAAAGCCAAGACTAGACAGTCTAATTTTCGTTCCTTTCGTAATTTCAAAGCAGGAGCAGCATCAACTTCCTCTGCACCAAAACAGGAAGGAGCTGTTGCTCGCTACAGACAAGGCTGGAAACCTAACCAGGAACAAGGGCAAGCAGACTAGGAAACCTGCTGCTGCCCCTAAAACAGCATGAATTGAGGGCCCCCGATCCGGGATCGGATCTAGTGGGGGGCAGACTTTCTCTCTTCGCCCAGGCTTGGGCAAGAGATGTTCAGGATCCCTGGGCGCTAGAGATAATATCTCAGGGATACCTTCTGGACTTCAAATACTCTCCTCCAAGAGAGAGATTTCATCTGTCAAGATTGTCAACAATCCAGACAAAGAAAGAGGCGTTTCTACGCTGCGTACAAGAGCTCTTGTTAATGGGAGTAATCCATCCAGTTCCACGATCGGAACAGGGACAGGGGTTTTACTCAAATCTGTTTGTGGTTCGCAAAAAAGAGGGAACTTTCAGACCAATCCTGGACTTAAAGATCCTAAACAAATTCCTAAGAGTTCCATCGTTCAAGATGGAGACTATTCGGACAATTTTACCTATGATCCAAGAGGGTCAATACATGACCACTGTAGATTTAAAAGATGCTTACCTTCACATACCGATTCACAAAGATCATTATCGGTACCTAAGGTTTGCCTTCCTAGACAGGCATTACCAGTTTGTGGCTCTTCCATTCGGATTGGCTACAGCTCCAAGAATCTTCACAAAGGTTCTGGGTGCTCTTCTGGCGGTACTAAGACCGCGGGGAATCTCGGTAGCTCCATACCTAGACGACATTCTGATACAAGCTTCAAGCTTTCAAACTGCCAAGTCTCATACAGAGTTAGTGCTGGCATTTCTAAGGTCACATGGATGGAAGGTGAACGAAAAGAAAAGTTCACTCGTTCCACTCACAAGAGTTCCCTTCCTGGGGACTCTTATAGATTCTGTAGAAATGAAGATTTACCTGACAGAGGACAGGCTAACAAGACTTCAAAGTGCTTGCCGCACCCTTCATTCCATTCAACACCCGTCAGTGGCTCAATGCATGGAGGTAATCGGCTTAATGGTAGCGGCAATGGACATAGTACCCTTTGCACGCTTACACCTCAGACCACTGCAACTGTGCATGCTAAGTCAGTGGAATGGGGATTACTCAGACTTATCCCCTTCTCTGAATCTGGATCAAGAGACCAGAAATTCTCTTCTATGGTGGCTTTCTCGGCCACATCTGTCCAGGGGGATGCCATTCAGCAGACCAGACTGGACAGTTGTAACAACAGACGCCAGCCTTCTAGGTTGGGGTGCCGTCTGGAATTCTCTGAAGGCTCAGGGACAATGGAGTCAGGAGGAGAGTCTCCTGCCAATAAACATTCTGGAATTGAGAGCAGTTCTCAATGCCCTCCTGGCTTGGCCCCAGTTGACAACTCGGGGGTTCATCAGGTTTCAGTCGGACAACATCACGACTGTAGCTTACATCAACCATCAGGGAGGGACAAGAAGCTCCCTAGCTATGATGGAAGTATCAAAGATAATTTGCTGGGCAGAGTCTCACTCTTGCCACCTGTCAGCAATCCACATCCCGGGAGTGGAGAACTGGGAGGCGGATTTCTTAAGTCGTCAGACTTTTCATCCGGGGGAGTGGGAACTTCATCCGGAGGTCTTTGCCCAAATACTTCGACGTTGGGGCAAACCAGAGATAGATCTCATGGCGTCTCGACAGAACGCCAAGCTTCCTCGTTACGGGTCCAGATCCAGGGATCCAGGAGCAGTCCTGATAGATGCTCTGACAGCACCTTGGGACTTCAGGATGGCTTACGTGTTTCCACCCTTCCCGTTGCTTCCTCGATTGATTGCCAGAATCAAACAAGAGAGAGCATCAGTGATTCTAATAGCACCTGCGTGGCCACGCAGGACTTGGTATGCAGACCTGGTGGACATGTCATCCTGTCCACCTTGGTCTCTACCTCTGAAACAGGACCTTCTGATACAGGGTCCCTTCAAACATCAAAATCTAACTTCTCTGAAGCTGACTGCTTGGAAATTGAACGCTTGATTTTATCAAGACGTGGATTTTCTGAGTCAGTTATTGATACCTTAATACAGGCTAGGAAACCTGTTACCAGAAAGATTTACCATAAGATATGGCGTAAATACCTATATTGGTGTGAATCCAAAGGTTACTCTTGGAGTAAGGTCAGGATTCCTAGGATATTGTCTTTTCTACAAGAAGGTTTAGAAAAGGGTTTATCTGCTAGTTCATTAAAGGGACAGATCTCAGCTCTGTCCATTCTGTTACACAAACGTCTGTCAGAAGTTCCTGACGTCCAGGCTTTTTGTCAGGCTTTGGCCAGAATTAAGCCTGTGTTTAAAACTGTTGCTCCACCATGGAGTTTAAACCTTGTTCTTAATGTTTTACAGGGCGTTCCGTTTGAACCCCTTCATTCCATTGATATAAAGTTGTTATCTTGGAAAGTTCTATTTTTAATGGCTATTTCCTCGGCTCGAAGAGTCTCTGAATTATCAGCCTTACATTGTGATTCTCCTTATTTGATTTTTCATTCGGATAAGGTAGTCCTGCGTACTAAACCTGGGTTCTTACCTAAGGTAGTTACTAACAGGAATATCAATCAAGAGATTGTTGTTCCTTCTTTATGCCCAAATCCTTCTTCAAAGAAGGAACGTCTACTGCACAACCTGGATGTAGTCCGTGCTCTAAAATTTTACTTACAGGCAACTAAGGAATTTCGACAAACGTCTTCTCTGTTTGTCATTTACTCTGGGCAGAGGAGAGGTCAAAAAGCTTCCGCTACCTCTCTTTCTTTTTGGCTTCGTAGCATAATTCGTTTAGCTTATGAGACTGCTGGACAGCAGCCTCCTGAAAGAATTACAGCTCATTCTACTAGAGCTGTGGCTTCCACTTGGGCCTTCAAGAATGAGGCCTCTGTTGAACAGATTTGCAAGGCTGCAACTTGGTCTTCGCTTCATACTTTTTCCAAATTTTACAAATTTGACACTTTTGCTTCATCGGAGGCTATTTTTGGGAGAAAGGTTCTTCAGGCAGTGGTTCCTTCTGTATAAAGAGCCTGCCTATCCCTCCCGTCATCCGTGTACTTTTGCTTTGGTATTGGTATCCCAGAAGTAATGATGACCCGTGGACTGATCACACTTAACAGAAGAAAACATAATTTATGCTTACCTGATAAATTCCTTTCTTCTGTAGTGTGATCAGTCCACGGCCCGCCCTGTTTTTAAGGCAGGTAAATATTTTTTAATTTATACTCCAGTCACCACTTCACCCTTGGCTTTTCCTTTCTCGTTGGTCCTTGGTCGAATGACTGGGAGTGACGTAGAGGGGAGGAGCTATATGCAGCTCTGCTGGGTGAATCCTCTTGCACTTCCTGTTGGGGAGGAGTAATATCCCAGAAGTAATGATGACCCGTGGACTGATCACACTACAGAAGAAAGGAATTTATCAGGTAAGCATAAATTATGTTTCTTCTATGGTAAGACAAGTCCACGGCCCACCCTGTCATTTTAAGACAGATTGTATTTTTTGATTTAAACTCAGTCACCTCTGCACTTTGTAGTTTCTCCTTTTTCTTCCTGTACCTTCGGTCGAATTACTGGGGGGTGGAGCTAAGGGAGGAGCTATATAGACAGCTCTGCTGTGGTGCTCTTTGCCACTTCCTGTAGGGAAGGATAATATCCCACAAGTAAAGGATGAATCCGTGGACTCTTCTTACCATAGAAGAAATCAATTTATCAGGTAAGCATAAATTTAGTTTTATTTATATATATATATATATATATATATATACACACTCACCCACACTCGCTGGCCACTTTATTAGGTACACCTGTTCAAATGCTTGGTAACACAAATTGCTAATCAGCCAATCACATGGCAGCAACTCAATGCATTTATTGCTGAACTTGCTGAAGTTCAAACCCGAGCATCAGAATGGGGAAGAAAGGGGATTTAAGTGACTTTGAATGTGGCATGGTGGTTGGTGCCAGACGGACTGGTCTGAGTATTTCAAACACTGCTAATCTACTGTGATTGTCACACACAACCATCTCGAGGGTTTACAGAAAATGGTCAGAAAGAAAGAAAAGTCAGTGGCAGTTGTGTGGACGAAAATGCCTTGTTTATATCAGAAGTCAGAGGAGAATGGGCAGACTGGTTCGAGATGATAGAAAGGCAACAGTAACTCAAATAACCACGTGTTACAACTAAGGTATGCAGAATACCAGCACTGAACGCACAACACATCGAACCTTGAAGCAGATGGGCTACAGCAGCAGGAGACCACACTGGGTGCCACTTAAAGGGACAGTAAACCTTAAAAATAATGTTATATAATTCTACACATAGTGCAGAATTATATAACATTATTTAGGTGCTATAGCCATAAAACCCTTTTTTACCTTTTAAAATGTAAAAATGACAGCGCTTTTACATACCCGCTCTCTGCTGAGCGGGTCTGTAATATTTAGTCAGCGCATCGGGCCAGCTGTATAGTCACAGCCCGGAGCGAGCTGCACTTAGTCTTATGGCGCGATCGGGCCGGGCTGTGACTATACAGCTGGCCCGATGCGCTGACTAAATATTACAGACCCGCTCAGCAGAGAGCAGAGAGCGGGTCTGTAAAAGCGCTGTTATTTTTACATTTTAAAAGGTAAAAAAGGGTTTTATGGCTATAGCACCTAAATAATGTTATATAATTCTGCACTATTTGCAGAATTATATAACATTATTTTTAAGGTTTACTGTCCCTTTAAGTCTGCTAAGAACAGGAAACTGAGGCTACAATTTGCACATGCTCACCATACGTCGACAATAGAAGATTGGAAAAACGTTGCCTGGTCTGATGAGCCTCGATTTCAGCTGCGACGTTCAGTTGGTAGTGTCAGAATTTGGCGTAAACATCATGAAAGCATGGATCTATCCTGCCTTGTGTGACATTTTCTTGACACACTTTGGTCCCCTTAGTACCAAATGAGCCTTGATTAAATGCCATGGTCAACCAGAGTATTGTTGCTGCCCATGTCCATCCCTTTATGACTACAGTGTACCCATCTTCTGATGGCTACTTTCAGCAGGATAATGCACCATGTCACAAAGCTCAAATACTCTCAAACTGGTTTCTTGAACATGACAATGAGTTTACTATACTCCAATGGCCTCCACAGTCACCAACTCTCAATCTAATAGAGCACCTTTGATTCATGGATGTGCAGACGAAAAATCTGCAGCAACTGCGTGATGATATTATGTCAATAAGGACCAAAATATCTGAGGAATGTTTCAAACACCTTGTTGAATCTTTGCTTAGAAGAATTAGCAAGGCAAAAGGGGGACAACCCAGTACTTGCAAGGAGTACCTAATAAAGTGGCCGGTGAGTTTGTGTATATGTGTGTATGTGTATGTATGTATATATATATATATATATATATATATATATATATATATATATATATATATATATAAAAATATATAAAAATATATATATATATATATATATTTAGTGTTGTGAGGGAAAATAGATTTTCACTCTGCTAAGGGGAGGGTCTAACGACTGCAAAATTGTTTTCAAATGCCAAATTGAGAATAGAATCACACCTCAAATATTTGCATTTCAGATTAATCTTTCAGTAAACAAGAATTTGTTTGCTCACAATTGAAGCCAGTTTGCCAAATGAGAAGTTATGCCCCCAGTGCAATGGAGAAGAACAGATTTACACCCACTAATAATTTAAAGGACCCCTTTGTGTCCTTCCTCATTCTCTTTGTTCCTGTCCCACAGAGAATTTGTATTAACATAACATCAAACTTGCTGAGACCTGGACTGGGTTATGTAATCACTTAATTTCCATGAATCGAGACAGAATTAAATTCTGAACACTTCAGGCTCAGGTGCTTCTAGAAAACAAAGTAGCCAATTCTTCTGTAAGATGGAACAAAATAAAGGCTGTAATTTTAACCAGTATTTTTTTTCTTAAAGGAACATAAAAATCAAATTTAAACTTTTGTATGTCTTAGAGCATACAATTTTAACAGCGTTTTCAATTTTCTTCTACTTTGTTCACTTGGTATAATTTGTTAAATAGATATTCAACAATAAATACATGCTAGACATACTATATTCAAATCAAAGGTTAGACTTAGAATAATATGATGTTGTTATTATTAGTAGTAGTTATTTGTAGAATAATATGTAATTTTTTTTTAGTTATATTAGATGTTTAAATATTAAATATATGTGTAGGTTCACTTTCAATAAAATAATGGGCACCTCCATGTTTAATCTATGTCTCAATTATTTTTTTCTTCTAAGAACAATTAAAGAAAAATATAAATCACACAGTACAATAGAGTTTTTATAAACAAAGTTGTGTGGAAACCATGTTAGATAATCTTATATTCCACACAGTTTTGTCTCTTTTATTGCCTGTTTTATATCTGTCCCTAATTGTCATCGGCAGGGGAGTGAAATAAATAAAGTTGAAACATGATGAACTATTTTCAGAGTTAAATGGATATGAATCCCAAAATTGTTTTTGTGATTCAGACAGAGCATACAATTTTAAAAAATGTTTCCAAATTACTTCTTTAATAAAATTTGCTTTGCTCCCATGGTATTCTTTTGTTGAAGAGATACCAAGGTAAGTGTCTGGAACTCTACATGGCAGGAAATAGGTCCGTCATCTAGTGTTCTTACAAATGGATACTTGCAAAATTACTGCCATATAGTGCTCCAGACAGCTACTAAGAAAATGAATAACATTTTATAGTAGAAGTAAATTAGAAAGTTGGTTAAAATTGTTATCTGAACCATGAAAGAAAATTTTTGGGTTTCATGTTCCTTTAAATTACAGGAAAAGGGACGAAATAAATTATGAATGTATATTATATACTGTTTAATATCACTTTAAAAAAAAAACGTACCTTGGTTCAGGAGCAACAATGCACTTCTGCTAGGTCCCAGTGGTACATTGCTCCTTTGAAACTGAATTTATCTAAATGTTTAGTCTCTTT
Source organism: Bombina bombina (assembly GCF_027579735.1). Classification (NCBI taxonomy): domain Eukaryota; kingdom Metazoa; phylum Chordata; class Amphibia; order Anura; family Bombinatoridae; genus Bombina; species Bombina bombina. The sequence continues at coordinate 561,341,468 of NC_069504.1, forward strand.
TTAAGGGTAAAACACATACTTAAAACATTTTTATTATTGGACCCTTTAAGGGTCCAGTTGGACAAGTTCTGTGCAAGATACCCACCCTCCACAAATATCAGAAAGTATGAGTCTACAACACCAACCGACAGAAATATCCTCTGATTTTCTCTTTCTCTTCATTATCAAGGTGTAGCTGTAAATAAAGGCAAATCCGATGTGGAAGCAGTTGGACAAGATGTCTCTGGTGTCTTGTTAAAACTATATGGTAATATTTCCTTCCTTTTTTGTTTTTTTCTTCCATTAAATCAAGATATATTCAAGGTCTAGGAGTGAATCCCCAACTAGGAGAATTGGTTACCTAAAATAACCTACTTTATTATCATTTTTTTGTATAGTGCTGCCAAGTTCCGTAGTGCTGGGTACAGAGATAGGGGTACACAATGACTATGACAAGGATTTGTGATAGGATACAAAAACATAACAAACTAAACAAATCTAATATAAGTGTAAGAGGGTGCTTCTCCAGAGAGCTTATAGTCTACAAGTTAAGGGTGCTGAGACATAAGGCTTGGGGTAGCTTATCACATGGAATGTAGCTGCAGCAGTGAGAGATAAGCCTCTCTGACTTGGAGTGTTTTCAAAGAGCTATACAAGGTTGTAGACAGCCTTATGGAGCGTGGTAGAGAGTTCCAGAGGACGGAGAGGAACGTAGGAATAAAAGGAGAGCCGTAGGTTAGAGGTTGATTGAAGAGGACAGGTCAGAGAGTATTTGCAGATAAGAGAGTAAATATAGTTTGAGGTGAGGCTGTTAAGTGCTTTATAGATGAGGGTTAATATTTTAAATTGTTTTCTGTAGTGTATAAGAAGCTAGTGTAGAGACTGGCAGAGTGGAGCAGCTGATGTAGATAGGTGAGTTAGGTTGATGAGTCTAGTTGAAGCATACATAATAGATTGGAGGGGGAGAGGCAGTGTTTGGGAAGGCTATTTAGAAATAGATTGCAATATTCAATGCCTTACAGAATGAGGACATTATTATTTTTTATAGTTTCTTGAGTAAGGAAAGGAGGTATTCTGGAAATGTTGCGTAGGTGTGCACGACAGGATATGGAGAGCGTTCGTATATGTGGAGTGAATGTGAGTTCAGAGTCAAGTGTGACAAAAAGACAGCAGACCTGAGGTGAGGTGTTTAGAATAGAGTCTTCACCTGTGAGAGAAATGTCAGGTGTTGGATGTCTGTCGAAGAGGGGGGAATATGAAGCAGCTTAGTTTTAGACAATTTGAGTTGGAGGTAGTGCGAGGACATCCAAGAGAAAATTGCAGGGAGACCGTTGGTAATCTGGTTGAGTAATGAGGAAGAGATATCAGGGGAGTAAAGATAGATTTGGGTATTGTCAGCGTATAACTGGAACTGGATCCTAAAGGAGAATATAAATTTTCCAAGGGAGGATGCAGTGTTTTCCCCTTGACCTTTTTAGCAGGTGCATCACCCGGCTAAAACGTTAGCCAATATTAAGCTAAAATTAGCTAATATTAAAAATGTTAATTTTTTATTGCACAAATTATCATTAAATTCATTTATGCTAAATTAATTTGTGCTTTGGACAGCACAACATTATATAATATTAGAAAATATTACATTCATAATGCCACCAGCTGGCAACATTTTCTGTGGAGGACACGCGGATGTATAGAGAGAGAAAAGCAAGGGACCAAAGATAGAGCCTTGCGATACTCCAACTAAGAGATGCAAATGATCAGAGGATATGCTGTTAAAGGAAACTGAAAACAAGCGATTTGAGGCATATGAAGCAAGCGATGAGTGGACTGAATCTTGGATGCCAAATGAATGTAGGAAATGTAAGAGGAGATGATGGTCAACTGTGTCAAAAGCAGCAGATAGAGCCAGATATAATTAGTAAGGAGTAGTGTCCCTTTGCTTTAGCTAATAGCAGATCATTTGTTACTTTAGTGTGTGTTTAGGGTGGAAACCAGATTGTAGCGGATCTAGTAAGGAATTATTTGAGAGAAAATTAGTTAGGTGACTATAGACTAGCTGTTCCAATAATTTAAAGGCAAAGAGAGTTAAGGAGACTGGCCAATAGTTAAAAGGGGTGCAGGAGTCCAGCGAGGGCTTTTTTGGATTGGTGTGATTGACACATGCATAAATGTGTCAGGAAATGCTCGAGTGTTGAGCGATTGGTTAAAGAGATGAGTTAGTGAAGGGGTTAGAGAAGCAGAGAGAGAAGGAAGAAGTCGAGTGTCAAGTGGGCAGGTTTTGAGATGAGCTGAAGATAGCAGTATGAAGACTTTTTCCTCTGTTACAAGAGGAAAGTAGTAGAGAGTTTTGTTAATAGAAGGGGTGGGTAGGAGGACTGGGTTTTAGCGGTGTAAGGGAGAGATGTCTTTTCTTTATCTGTGTTGATTTCATTTTTTAATTGATCAGCAACAATCTGAGCAGTGAGTTTGGTAGTGGGTGGAGGTGCAGGTGGATTTTGAAGGGAGTTAAAGGTTGAGAATAGCCTTCTTGGGTTGGATGTGTGAGTTAACAAAAGGGAGAAGAAATAGACTTTTTAAACACGAGTAAGTGATTTATCTCTGCTGGCGTTCAGCATTCCATGCAGATCACTAAAGTTAGTTGGTCTGTCTGGTGTTTCACAGTTGTCGTTGAGTGCATGATGCACGGTGCACAGTGGAGGGTGCAGCTTTGTCTAGTGTTGATTTTAGTGCAGAATTATACTGTAAGGCTACAAAGTCTGGGCAAGAGATGTGTGAAATGTTGGAGAGTAAAGGTTTCAGCTGAGCACAAAAGTCTGTGAGATCCAAGTAATTTCATTTCCTGGTTTGTAACAATTTTTTGGGCTTGCGAGGATGCAGCAAACAGAGAAAGAGAGAAGGTTAGTAAATGGTAGTCAGATAGAGGAAAGGGGAAATTAGAGAAGTTGGAAATGGCACAGAGATTGGTGAAAAACATTTTCATGTTTTATGTGCAGGAAGTAAGCACCCTACTAAAAGCTAGGTAGTTCTCTCCACTTCAGAATTTCCTAATTATTATGCAGCTATTTGCAACCATTATCTACCCTTTTTAATTAACCTACAATTCAGATTGGGGTTTTACTTTTTTACCACTAAATTCAGCTTCAAAAATTATTGTCAAAGACTCATGTTATTTTTAATATCACTTAACCTGCTGAAAGATATTACTAGTTTCTCCAACATAGGTGTGTCCGGTCCACGGCGTCATCCTTACTTGTGGGATATTCTCCTCCCCAACAGGAAATGGCAAAGAGCCCAGCAAAGCTGGTCACATGATCCCTCCTAGGCTCCGCCTACCCCAGTCATTCTCTTTGCCGTTGTACAGGCAACATCTCCACGGAGATGGCTTAGAGTTTTTTAGTGTTTAACTGTAGTTTTTATTATTCAATCAAGAGTTTGTTATTTTAAAATAGTGCTGGTATGTACTATTTACTCTGAAACAGAAAAGAGATGAAGATTTCTGTTTGTAAGAGGAAAATGATTTTAGCAACCGTTACTAAAATCCATGGCTGTTCCACACAGGACTGTTGAGAGGAATTAACTTCAGTTGGGGGAACAGTGAGCAGTCTTTTGCTGCTTGAGGTATGACACATTCTAACAAGACGATGTAATGCTGGAAGCTGTCATTTTCCCTATGGGATCCGGTAAGCCATGTTTATTCAGAAAGTAAATAAGGGCTTCACAAGGGCTTATTAAGACTGTAGACTTTTTCTGGGCTAAATCGATTCATATATTACACATATTTAGCCTTGAGGAATCATTTAATCTGGGTATTTTGGTAAAATAATATCGGCAGGCACTGTTTTAGTCACCTTTCCCCTTTGGGCTTGGTTGGGTCTCAGCAAAGCAGATACCAGGGACTGTAAAGGGGTTAAAGTTAAAAACGGCTCCGGTTCCGTTATTTTAAGGGTTAAAGCTTCCAAATTTGGTGTGCAATACTTTTAAGGCTTTAAGACACTGTGGTGAAATTTTGGTGAATTTTGAACAATTCCTTCATACTTTTTCGCAATTGCAGTAATAAAGTGTGTTCAGTTTAAAATTTAAAGTGACAGTAACGGTTTTATTTTAAAACGTTTTTTGTACTTTGTTATCAAGTTTATGCCTGTTTAACATGTCTGAACTACTAGATAGACTGTGTTCTGAATGTGGGGAAGCCAGGGTTCCTTCTCATTTAAATAAATGTGATTTATGTGACACTGAAAATGATGCCCAAGATGATTCCTCAAGTGAGGGGAGTAAGCATGGTACTGCATCATTCCCTCCTTCGTCTACACGAGTCTTGCCCACTCAGGAGGCCCCTAGTACATCTAGCGCGCCAATACTCCTTACTATGCAACAATTAACGGCTGTAATGGATAATTCTATCAAAAACATTTTAGCCAAAATGCCCACTTATCAGCGTAAGCGCGACTGCTCTGTTTTAGATACTGAAGAGCATGAGGACGCTGATGATAATGGTTCTGAAATGCCCCTACACCAGTCTGAGGGGGCCAGGGAGGTTTTGTCTGAGGGAGAAATTTCAGATTCAGGGAAAATTTCTCAACAAGCTGAACCCGATGTGATTACATTTAAATTTAAGTTGGAACATCTCCGCGCTCTGCTTAAGGAGGTATTATCCACTCTGGATGATTGTGAGAATTTGATCATCCCAGAGAAACTATGTAAAATGGACAAGTTCCTAGAGGTCCCGGGGCTCCCAGAAGCTTTTCCTATACCCAAGCGGGTGGCGGACATTGTAAATAAAGAATGGGAAAGGCCCGGTATACCTTTCGTCCCTCCCCCCATATTTAAAAAATTGTTTCCTATGGTCGACCCCAGAAAGGACTTATGGCAGACAGTCCCCAAGGTCGAGGGAGCGGTTTTTACTTTAAACAAACGCACCACTATACCCATAGAAGATAGTTGTGCTTTCAAAGATCCTATGGATAAAAAATTAGAAGGTTTGCTTAAAAAGATGTTTGTTCAGCAAGGTTACCTTCTACAACCAATTTCATGCATTGTCCCTGTTACTACAGCCGCGTGTTTCTGGTTCGATGAACTAGTTAAGGCGATCGATAGTGATTCTCCTCCTTATGAGGAGATTATGGACAGAATCCGTGCTCTCAAATTGGCTAATTCTTTCACCCTAGACGCCACTTTGCAATTGGCTAGGTTAGCGGCGAAAAATTCTGGGTTTGCTATTGTGGCGCGCAGAGCGCTTTGGTTGAAATCTTGGTCAGCGGATGCGTCTTCCAAGAACAAACTACTTAACATTCCTTTCAAGGGGAAAACGCTGTTTGGCCCTGACTTGAAAGAGATTATCTCTGATATCACTGGGGGTAAGGGCCACGCCCTTCCTCAGGATAGGTCTTTCAAGGCCAAAAATAAACCTAATTTTCGTCCCTTTCGTAGAAACGGACCAGCCCCAAGTGCTACGTCCTCTAAGCAAGAGGGTAATACTTCTCAAGCCAAGCAGCCTGGAGACCAATGCAAGGCTGGAACAAGGGAAAGCAGGCCAAGAAACCTGCCACTGCTACCAAGACAGCATGAAATGTTGGCCCCCGATCCGGGACCGGATCTGGTGGGGGGCAGACTCTCTGTCTTCGCTCAGGCTTGGGCAAGAGATGTTCTGGATCCTTGGGCACTAGAAATAGTCTCCCAAGGTTATCTTCTGGAATTCAAGGGGCTTCCCCCAAGGGGGAGGTTCCACAGGTCTCAATTGTCTTCAGACCACATAAAAAGACAGGCATTCTTACATTGTGTAGAAGACCTGCTAAAAATGGGAGTGATTCATCCTGTTCCATTAGGAGAACAAGGGATGGGGTTCTACTCCAATCTGTTCATAGTTCCCAAAAAAGAGGGAACGTTCAGACCAATCTTAGATCTCAAGATCTTAAACAAATTTCTCAAGGTTCCATCGTTCAAGATGGAAACCATTCGAACAATTCTTCCTTCCATCCAGGAAGGTCAATTCATGACCACGGTGGATTTAAAGGATGCGTATCTACATATTCCTATCCACAAGGAACATCATCGGTTCCTAAGGTTCGCATTCCTGGACAAGCATTACCAGTTCGTGGCGCTTCCTTTCGGATTAGCCACTGCTCCAAGGATTTTCACAAAGGTACTAGGGTCCCTTCTAGCGGTGCTAAGACCAAGGGGCATTGCAGTAGTACCTTACTTGGACGACATTCTGATTCAAGCGTCGTCCCTTCCTCAAGCAAAGGCTCACACGGACATAGTCCTGGCCTTTCTCAGATCTCACGGATGGAAAGTGAACGTGGAAAAGAGTTCTCTATCTCCGTCGACAAGGGTTCCCTTCTTGGGAACAATAATAGACTCCTTAGAAATGAGGATTTTTCTGACAGAGGCCAGAAAAACAAAACTTCTAAACTCTTGTCGGACACTTCATTCCGTTCCTCTTCCTTCCATAGCGCAGTGCATGGAAGTAATAGGTTTGATGGTAGCGGCAATGGACATAGTTCCTTTTGCGCGCATTCATCTAAGACCATTACAACTGTGCATGCTCAGTCAGTGGAATGGGGACTATACAGACTTGTCTCCGAAGATACAAGTAAATCAGAGGACCAGAGACTCACTCCGTTGGTGGCTGTCCCTGGACAACCTGTCACAAGGGATGACCTTCCGCAGACCAGAGTGGGTCATTGTCACGACCGACGCCAGTCTGATGGGCTGGGGCGCGGTCTGGGGATCCCTGAAAGCTCAGGGTCTTTGGTCTCGGGAAGAATCTCTTCTACCGATAAATATTCTGGAACTGAGAGCGATATTCAATGCTCTCAAGGCTTGGCCTCAGCTAGCGAAGGCCAAGTTCATACGGTTTCAATCAGACAACATGACGACTGTTGCGTACATCAACCATCAGGGGGGAACAAGGAGTTCCCTGGCGATGGAAGAAGTGACCAAAATCATTCAATGGGCGGAGACTCGCTCCTGCCACCTGTCTGCAATCCACATCCCAGGAGTGGAAAATTGGGAAGCGGATTTTCTGAGTCGTCAGACATTGCATCCGGGGGAGTGGGAACTCCATCCGGAAATCTTTGCCCAAATCACTCAACTGTGGGGCATTCCAGACATGGATCTGATGGCCTCTCGTCAGAACTTCAAGGTTCCTTGCTACGGGTCCAGATCCAGGGATCCCAAGGCGACTCTAGTAGATGCACTAGTAGCACCTTGGACCTTCAAACTAGCTTATGTATTCCCGCCGTTTCCTCTCATCCCCAGGCTGGTAGCCAGGATCCATCAGGAGAGGGCGTCGGTGATCTTGATAGCTCCTGCGTGGCCACGCAGGACTTGGTATGCAGATCTGGTGAATATGTCATCGGCTCCACCATGGAAGCTACCTTTGAGACGAGACCTTCTTGTTCAAGGTCCGTTCGAACATCCGAATCTGGTCTCACTCCAGCTGACTGCTTGGAGATTGAACGCTTGATTTTATCAAAACGAGGGTTCTCAGATTCTGTTATTGATACTCTTGTTCAGGCCAGAAAGCCTGTAACTAGAAAAATTTACCACAAAATATGGAAAAAATATATCTGTTGGTGTGAATCTAAAGGATTCCCCTGGGACAAGGTAAAGATTCCTAAGATTCTATCCTTTCTCCAAGAAGGATTGGAGAAAGGATTATCTGCAAGTTCCTTGAAGGGACAGATTTCTGCCTTGTCTGTGTTACTTCACAAAAAGCTGGCAGCTGTGCCAGATGTTCAAGCCTTTGTTCAGGCTCTGGTTAGAATCAAGCCTGTTTACAAACCTTTGACTCCTCCTTGGAGTCTCAACTTAGTTCTTTCAGTTCTTCAGGGGGTTCCGTTTGAACCCTTACATTCCGTTGATATTAAGTTATTATCTTGGAAAGTTTTGTTTTTGGTTGCAATTTCTTCTGCTAGAAGAGTTTCAGAATTATCTGCTCTGCAGTGTTCTCCTCCTTATCTGGTGTTCCATGCAGATAAGGTGGTTTTACGTACTAAACCTGGTTTTCTTCCAAAAGTTGTTTCTAACAAAAACATTAACCAGGAGATAGTCGTGCCTTCTTTGTGTCCGAAACCAGTTTCGAAGAAGGAACGTTTGTTGCACAATTTGGATGTTGTTCGCGCTCTAAAATTCTATTTAGATGCTACAAAGGATTTTAGACAAACATCTTCCTTGTTTGTTGTTTATTCTGGTAAAAGGAGAGGTCAAAAAGCAACTTCTACCTCTCTCTCTTTTTGGATTAAAAGCATCATCAGATTGGCTTACGAGACTGCCGGACGGCAGCCTCCTGAAAGAATCACAGCTCATTCCACTAGGGCTGTGGCTTCCACATGGGCCTTCAAGAACGAGGCTTCTGTTGATCAGATATGTAGGGCAGCGACTTGGTCTTCACTGCACACTTTTACCAAATTTTACAAGTTTGATACTTTTGCTTCTTCTGAGGCTGTTTTTGGGAGAAAGGTTTTGCAAGCCGTGGTGCCTTCCATTTAGGTGACCTGATTTGCTCCCTCCCTTCATCCGTGTCCTAAAGCTTTGGTATTGGTTCCCACAAGTAAGGATGACGCCGTGGACCGGACACACCTATGTTGGAGAAAACAGAATTTATGTTTACCTGATAAATTACTTTCTCCAACGGTGTGTCCGGTCCACGGCCCGCCCTGGTTTTTTAATCAGGTCTGATAATTTATTTTCTTTAACTACAGTCACCACGGTATCATATGGTTTCTCCTATGCAAATATTCCTCCTTAACGTCGGTCGAATGACTGGGGTAGGCGGAGCCTAGGAGGGATCATGTGACCAGCTTTGCTGGGCTCTTTGCCATTTCCTGTTGGGGAGGAGAATATCCCACAAGTAAGGATGACGCCGTGGACCGGACACACCGTTGGAGAAAGTAATTTATCAGGTAAACATAAATTCTGTTTTTGACCTAACATAAGCAGCAGATTAAACAGTAGATTTGATGACTGTTACATTCATTATATATCGTGACATGTATAAATATAATTTCTTTCCTAAGATATGGAGAGTCCACAACGTAATTCAATTACTAATCTGAGTATCACTCCTGGCCAGCAGGAGGAGGCAAAGAGCACCACAGCAAAGCTGTTAAGTGTCACTCCCCTACCCATAATCCCCAGTTATTCTCTTTGCCTCTGTCAATGGAGGAGGTGAAGTTTGGTGTCTGAAGAAATTAATTCCTTTTTCAGGGACTTTTCCCTGCAAGCAAGGATTTGGGTTTAGCTGAGTCTACGTCAATCTCTTCAGTAGAGTAGTGGTGGCTTTTAAGCAGTTAGGAGGTTTTGAGGTAGTGCTAGCTTTGTTTCCTAACACATTACATTACTGGCCATGATACAGAAAGCCAGAGTTGGTTCTTTCTTTTTCTACAGGTCTTTGTAAGGAGTATGTGTCCTTTCATGCCTTGTGAGCTGTCTTCCTGCCGGACAGCTAGACTGCAGGTAAGTGCTTTTGTCTTCTAGGTCTTGGAGACTTGCACTTCAGAAGAATATGTCATATGCAGTAGATGGGGACATTTTTAAAATCCTTTATACAAGATTTTCTTTGGCAGTGGGCAGGCACATTATGTATGTTGAGACTATGGGTTAATCTTCCCTTTATTGGGACGTTTTTCCTCTTTGGGCTTATGTTGAAATACTTTATTAGTATGTGTGTGGCATATGTTTTATACAGGGATTTATGTATAAATTTAAAATTTGGCAGTTGGTTTTCTTTGCTTGCTTAGCTAGAACAGGCTAACTGACAGACTGCTTGAGCGTTTTTGTAAATTAAAGGGCCATAATACCCAAATGTTTAAACACTTGAAAGTGATGCAGTATAGCTGTAAAAAGCTGACTGGAAAATATCACCTGAACATCTCTATGTAAAAAAGAAAGTTATTTCTCCAACATTGGTGTGTCCGGTCCACGGCGTCATCCTTACTTGTGGGAATATCTCTTCCCCAACAGGAAATGGCAAAGAGTCCCAGCAAAAGCTGGCCATATAGTCCCTCCTAGGCTCCGCCCACCCCAGTCATTCTCTTTGCCGTTGCACAGGCAACATCTCCACGGAGATGGTTTAAGAGTATGTGGTGTTTAGTTGTAATTTTTTATTCTACTATCAAGAGTTTGTTATTTTAAAATAGTGCTGGTATATACTATTTACTCTGAAACAGAAAAAGATGAAGAGTTCTGTTTGTGAGAGGAAGATGATTTTAGCAGACAGTAACTAAAATAGTTTGCTGTTTCCACATAGGACTGTTGAGATGAAGTAACTTCAGATGGGGGAAACAGTTAGCAGACTTTTCTGCTTAAGGTATGACTAGCCATATTTCTAACAAGACTGTGTAATGCTGGAAGGCTGTCATTTCCCCTCATGGGGACCGGTAAGCCATTTTCTTAGTCTCAAACAGAATAAAGGGCTTAATATGGGCTATAAAACTGGTAGACACTTTTATGGGCAAATCGATTGCTTTATTTGGGCATTTTATACATGTTTATGCTTGTATTTCACACTTATAAGCTTGGGGAACGTTTTTTAACGTCAGGCACTGTGTTAGACACCTTTCCAGTCAGGAAGGGCCTTCCCAGTTGTAGGCTGAGCCTCATTTTCGCGCCATTACTGCGCAGTTACTTTTGAGAGCAAGACATGCAGATGCATGTGTGAGGATCTGGAAGTAGTTGGAAAAGTTCCTAGAAAGGTTTCATTTGGTATCGTATTCCCCCCTGGGTCTGGTAAAGTCGCAGCAAAGGCTGTAGCTGGGACTGTAGAGGGGTTAAAACTGTAACCGGCTCCGGTTTCTTTATTTTAAGGGTTAAAAAGGGCGTGCAATACTTTTAATGCTTTAAGACACTGTGGTGAAAATTTGGTAAATTTTGAACAATTCCTTCATACTTTTTCACATATTCAGTAATAAAGTGTGCACTGTTTAAAATTTAAAGAGACAGTAACGTTTTTGTTCTAAAACGGTTTTTGTGTTTATTGACAAGTTTAAGCCTGTTTAACATGTCTGTACCTTCAGATAAGCTATGTTCTATATGTATGAAAGTCAATGTGTTTCCCCCTTCAAAATTGTGTGATAATTGTGCCATAGCGTCCAAACAAAGTAAGGACAGTACTGCCACAGATAGTAAAATTGCCCAAGATGTTTCATCAGATGAAGGGAGTAGACATAGTTCTACATCATCTCCTTCTGTGTCTATGCCAGTTTTGCCCATGCAGGAGGCCCCTAGTACTTCTAGCGCGCCAATGCTTATTACTATGCAACAATTGACGGCAGTAATGGATAACTCCATAGCAAATATTTTATCCAAAATGCCTGCATATCAGAGAAAGCGCGATTGCTCTGTTTTAAACACTGAAGAGCAAGAGGGCGCTGATGATAATTGCTCTGTCATACCCTCACACCAATCTGAAGGGGCCATGAGGGAGGTTTTGTCAGATGGGGAAATTTCAGATTCAGGAAAAATTTCTCAACAGGCTGAACCAGTGCATCTCCGCGCACTGCTTAAGGAGGTGTTATCTACTCTGGATGATTGTGACAACCTGGTCATTCCAGAAAAATTATGCAAGATGGACAAGTTCCTAGAGGTTCCGGTGCACCCCGACGCTTTCCCTATTCCCAAGCGGGTGGCGGACATAGTGAATAAGGAGTGGGAGAAGCCCGGCATACCTTTTGTCCCCCCTCCTATATTTAAGAAATTATTTCCTATGGTCGACCCCAGAAAGGACTTATGGCAGACAGTTCCTAAGGTTGAGGGGGCAGTTTCTACTCTAAACAAGCGCACTACTATCCCTATCGAGGATAATTGTGCTTTCAAAGATCCTATGGATAAAAAATTGGAGGGTTTGCTTAAAAAGATTTTTGTACAGCAAGGTTACCTCCTGCAACCCATTTCGTGCATTGTTCCTGTCACTACAGCAGCGTGGTTCTGGTTCGAGGAACTAGAAAAGTCGCTCAGTAGAGAGACTCCGTATGAGGAGGTTATGGACAGAGTTCACGCACTCAAGTTGGCTAATTCTTTTATTTTAGATGCAGCTTTGCAATTAGCTAGATTAGCGGCGAAAAATTCAGGGTTTGCAATTGTGGCGTGCAGAGCGCTTTGGCTAAAGTCTTGGTCAGCGGATGTATCTTCCAAGACAAAATTGCTTAATATCCCCTTCAAGGGTAAGACTTTCTTTGGGCCAGAATTGAAAGAGATTATTTCAGACATCACTGGGGGAAAGGGCCACGCCCTCCCACAAGATAGGCCTTTCAAAGCCAAGAATAAGTCTAATTTTCGTTCCTTTCGCAATTTCAGGAACGGACCGGCCTCTAACTCTGCATCCTCTAAACAAGAGGGTAATGCTTCTCAAACCAAACCAGCCTGGAAACCGATGCAAGGCTGGAACAAGGGTAAGCAGGCCAAGAAGCCTGCTGCGGCTAACAAAACAGCATGAAGGAGTAGCCCCCAATCCGGGACCGGATCTAGTGGGGGGCAGACTCTCTCTCTTTGCTCAGGCTTGGGCAAGAAAGAGATGTTCAGGATCCCTGGACACTAGAAATAGTTTCTCAGGGTTATCTTCTGGAATTCAAGGAACTACCCCCAAGGGGAAGGTTCCACATGTCTCACTTATCCTCAAACCAAATAAAGAGACAGGCATTCTTACATTGTGTAGAAGACCTGTTAAAGATGGGAGTGATACACCCAGTTCCAACGGCGGAACAAGGAATGGGATTTTACTCAAATCTGTTTGTAGTTCCCAAAAAAGAGGGAACTTTCAGACCAATTCTGGATTTAAAGATCCTAAACAAATTTCTCAGAGTACCATCGTTCAAAATGTAAACCATTCAAACGATTCTACCCACAATCTAGGAAGGTCAATTTATGACTACCGTGGATCTAAAGGATGCGTATCTACATATTCCTATCCACAAGGAACATCATCAGTTCCTAAGGTTCGCCTTTCTGTACAAACATTACCAGTTTGTGGCCCTCCCATTCGGGTTAGCCACTGCTCCAAGGATTTTCACAAAGGTACTCGGATCCCTTCTAGCGGTTCTAAGACCAAGGGGCATTGCAGTAGTACCGTACTTGGACGACATTCTAATACAAGCGTCGTCTCTTTCAAAGGCAAAGGCTCACACGGACATCGTTCTGGCCTTTCTCAGATCTCACGGATGGAAGGTGAACATAGAAAAAAGTTCCCTGTCTCCGTCGACAAGAGTTCCCTTCTTGGGAACAATAATAGATTCTTTAGAAATGAGGATTTTCCTGACAGAAGTCAGAAAGTCAAAACTTCTAAACGCCTGTCAAGTTCTTCATTCTATTCCTCGTCCTTCCGTAGCTCAGTGCATGGAAGTAGTAGGGTTGATGGTTGCAGCAATGGACATAGTTCCTTTTGCGCGAATTCATCTAAGACCATTACAACTGTGCATGCTGAAACAGTGGAATGGGGATTATACAGACTTGTCTCCAGTGATTCAAGTAGATCAGAAGACCAGAGACTCACTTCGTTGGTGGCTAACCCTGGACCACCTGTCCCAGGGAATGAGCTTCCGCAGACCAGAGTGGGTCATCGTCACGACCGACGCCAGTCTAATGGGTTGGGGCGCGGTCTGGGAATCCCTGAAAGCTCAGGGACTATGGTCTCGGGAAGAGTCTCTTCTCCCGATAAACATTCTGGAACTGAGAGCGATATTCAATGCTCTCAGGGCTTGGCCTCAACTAGCAAAGGCCAGATTCATAAGATTCCAATCAGACAACATGACGACCGTTGCTTATATCAATCATCAAGGGGGAACAAGGAGTTCCCTGGCGATGAAGGAAGTGACCAAAATAATAAAATGGGCGGAGGATCACTCCTGCCACATATCTGCAATCCACATCCCAGGTGTGGAAAACTGGGAGGCGGATTATCTGAGTCGTCAAACATTCCATCCGGGGGAGTGGGAACTCCACCCGGAGATCTTTGCCCAGTTGACTCAATTATGGGGCATTCCAGATATGGATCTGATGGCGTCTCGTCAGAACTTCAGGGTTCCTTGCTACGGGTCCAGATCCAGGGATCCCAAGGCGACTCTAGTGGATGCACTAGTAGCGCCTTGGACCTTCAACCTAGCCTATGTGTTTCCACCGTTTCCTCTCATTCCCAGGCTGGTAGCCAGGATCAAGCAGGAGAGGGCCTCGGTGATCTTGACAGCTCCTGCGTGGCCACGCAGGACTTGGTATGCAGACCTGTTGAATATGTCATCGGTTCCACCATGGAAGCTACCTTTGAGACAGGATCTTCTTGTACAGGGTCCATTCGAACATCCAAATCTGGTCTCCCTCCAGCTGACGGCTTGGAAATTTAACGCTTGATTCTATCAAAGAGTGGGTTTTCAGATTCTGTGATAGATACTCTAGTTCAAGCCAGAAAACCGGCAACTAGAAAAATTTACCATAAAATATGGAAAAGATATATCTGCTGGTGTGAATCCAAGGGATTCTTATGGAATAAGATCAAAATCCCTAAGATCCTTTCCTTTCTACAAGAGGGTTTGGATAAAGGATTATCAGCGAGTTCTCTAAAGGGACAGATTTCTGCGTTATCTGTCTTACTACACAAACGACTGGCAGCTGTGCCAGATGTTCAAGCATTTGTTCAGGCTCTGGTTAGAATCAAGCTTGTTTACAGACCTTTGACTCCTCCCTGGAGTTTAAATCTAGTTCTTTCAGTTCTCCAAGGGGTTCCGTTTGAACCTTTACATTCCATAGATATTAAATTGTTATCTTGGAAAGTTTTGTTTTTGGTTGCTATTTCTTCTGCTAGAAGAGTTTCTGAGTTATCTGCTTTGCAGTGTTCTCGGCCCTATCTGGTGTTCCATTCAGATAAGGTTGTTTTGCGTACTAAACCTGGTTTTCTTCCAAAGGTTGTTTCCAACAGAAATATTAACCAGGAGATAGTTGTACCTTCTTTGTGTCCGAATCCAGTTTCAAAGAAGGAACGTTTGTTATACAATTTAGACGTAGTTCGTGCTCTAAAATTCTATTTAGAAGCTACAAAAGAGTTCAGACAAACATCTTCTCTGTCGTCTATTCTCTGTCGTAAAAGGAGAGGTCAAAAAGCGACTTCTACCTCTCTTTCCTTTTGGCTTAAAAGCATAATCAGATTGGCTTACGAGACTGCTGGACGGCAGCCTCCTGAAAGAATCACATCTCACTCTACTAGGGCTGTGGCTTCCACATGGGCCTTCAAGAACGAGGCTTCTGTTGATCAGATATTTAAGGCAGCGACTTGGTCTTCACTGCACACTTTTGCCAAATTTTACAAATTTGATACTTTTGCTTCTTCGGAGGCTATTTTTGGGAGAAAGGTTTTGCAAGCCGTGGTGCCTTCTGTTTAGGTAACCTGATTTTCTCCCTCCCTTCATCCGTGTCCTAAAGCTTTGGTATTGGTTCCCACAAGTAAGGATGACGCCGTGGACCGGACACACCAATGTTGGAGAAAACAGAATTTATGCTTACCTGATAAATTACTTTCTCCAACGGTGTGTCCGGTCCACGGCCCGCCCTTGTTTTTTAATCAGGTTTGATTAATTATTTTCTCTAACTACAGTCACCACGGCACCCTATAGTTTCTCCTGTTTTTTCCTCCTGTCCGTCGGACGAATGACTGGGGTGGGCGGAGCCTAGGAGGGACTATATGGCCAGCTTTTGCTGGGACTCTTTGCCATTTCCTGTTGGGGAAGAGATATTCCCACAAGTAAGGATGACGCCGTGGACCGGACACACCGTTGGAGAAAGTAATTTATCAGGTAAGCATAAATTCTGTTTTTATCTCAAAAGTTTCTCAGTAGCCACATCCCATTGTAAAGGACTTCTAAGCAGCATATTAGTATGTCTGTCCTGTGACAGCCAAAAGGATGAGCCTCGTTCACTCTTATCTTATTTCACCAATTAGGTAAAGGAAGTTTACTATGAATTCTCATGAGAGTTAAGTCAAATCTCATGAGATCACAGTAAAAGAGTTCATGACCTCAGCAATGCTGATACTGATTGGCTGCTGTTCATTTCTTCATTTTTTTCCCCCCCTGCAGCTGGGAGCAGCTGAGTATAACTTTTTACACAGAACTTTATCTGCTGAGCTGAGGAGATTCTGAGGTAAAATATCTTCCTTTTTTACATAGAGATGCTAAGGTGATATTTTCCTGTCAGCTTTTTACAGTTATACTGCATTAATTTCAAGTGATTTAGCATATGAGTATTATGTCCCTTTAAGCTCCGGTGTTGTAGGCAGAGGGAAATGCGCGCCGTTTACTTGCTGCATAGTTTCTTCTCTCTGCCGGTCATGTGACTTCTCTCTGCTGTCGGATATTCACAGAGTGGAGCGGCATCATTGAATTTCAGTCTTTTCAGTGTCAATCTACTATATGATCGTTTTAGAGACTTCTGGCAGCCAAATTGTGTATGTGTTATGATAAGGCACCTCAGCCTGTCTGAGGTGTAGGGGGCCTGAATGGTTTATTATTTTAAGAATGTTTGCATAACGTTAAGCGGCTGTGGTATTAAAAATTCTTAAAGTGACATTGTATTTAAAAAAATTCTACAAATTGGGGAATTTTTTATTTAGTATTATGGACATGGACCAAGACTCTGTGTCTTTTGACAAATACTTGTTTTGCCTTGAGGCACAAATTGTTTTGCCTATGCAATTCTGTGCTGCATGCTTAGCTAGAACACTTCAATTTAAAGATAAATTGTTGCCCTCTGAGCCCAATGTCTCTCAGGATTATGCTGTCCAGGCAATGCCACAGCTTTCTCCTCAAAAGTCTTAAGCCTCTAGGGCATCACATACAGTGCCCTGCAGTTCCTCTCAGCCTCCTGGAGGAGTTTATTTGCCTGCAGATTTTGCTACACAGGTATCTTCTGCGGTATCTGCGGCATGATCTGCTTTTCCTATGCTGGGAAAACGCAAAAGGAAAATTAGACATTCAGATAGTAAGGTTTCTGTTCCACCTACTGCTACGCAGGTTGCCCTCTCTCATAAGTCTGATGAGGAGGATACGTCTGTAGCCTCTGAGGGTGAAATCTCAAATTCACATAGTATTATTTCTTCATCTGTTACTGAAGAAGTAAACTTCAGATTTAAGCTTCAACACCTTTGTGTACTGTTAAAGGAGTTATTGGCTACTTTGGACGACTCTGATACTTCTGTGGTTGTAAAACCTAAGAAGTCTAGTAAACTTAATAAATACTATGATGTTCTTTCCTCTGTGGAAGTTTAACCTGTCCCAAACCGTGTGACGGAGATTATTCCACAGGAATGGGAGATACCACGGATTCCATTCTCCCCGTCTCCTGTATTTAAAAAGATGTTTCCTGTTGCTGACTCCATTAAAGATTCTTGGCACACGGTGCCTAAAGGAGAAGGGGCTTTTTTATACTCTGACTAGGAGAACTACAATCCCTATAGGGGATAGCTGCTCCTTTAAGGATCCCATGGACAAAAAGCTGGAAGCTTATTTGAAGAAGATGTATGTTCATCAAGGTCTTCAATGGCAACCTGCAGTTTGTATTGCCACAGTAGCAAGTGTGGCATCTTATTGGTGCGACACCTTGTGTGAATCAATGTTAATAGAGACTCTGTTGAAGGAGATCCAAGATAGGATTAAGACTCTCAAACTAGCCAATTCCTTTATTTCTGATGCTAACATGCAAGTTATTAGACTGGGAGCCAAGATGTCTGGCTTCACTGTCTTAGCCTGTAGGGCATTGTGGCTAAAATCTTGGTCAGCTGATGTTACCTCTAAGTCCAAGTTTCTGGCACTTAAGACCTTGTTCGGACCTGGTCTGGCAAAAATAATTTCTGATATTACAGGTGGAAAAGGGTCTTTTCTACCGCAAGACAAGAAGAACAGACTCAAAGGATGTCAAAGTAATTTTTGTTCCTTTTGTAACTTCAAGGGTCAAAAGTCTTTCTCTCCCTCATCCAAGCAGGAGCATTCCAAGTGTTATTGGAATCCCAATCAGTCTTGGAATAAGGGGAAACAATCAATGAAACCCTAAACTGAGTCTAAGTCAGCATGAAGGGTCGGCCCCCGGTCCGGGATCTGATCAAGTGGGGGGCAGACTTTCCCTATTTTGTCAAGCGTGGAGACAAGATGTCCCAGATCCTTGGGCTGTGGACATAGTATCTCAGGGTTGCAAAATAGAATTTAAAACTTTCTTTCCCAGGCTCAGATTCCACCTCTCAAGATTATCTGCAGTCCAGGTAAAAAGAGAGGCATTCTTGAACTGCGTTCAGGACCTTTCCTCCCTGGGGGTCATTGTTCCAGTTCCAGTAAGGGAACAGGGTCTAGGATTTTATTCAAATCTGTTTGTGGTTCCCAAAAAAGAGGGAACTTTTTGACCCATTTTAGACCTAAAGTGCCTCAACAAGTTTCTCAGGGTACTGTCCTTCAAAATTGAAACCATTCATTCCATTCTTCCTTTGGTCCATGAGGGTCAGTTCATGACGACCATAGACCTGAAAGACGCGTATCTGCATGTTCCCATCCACAGGGATCATCACAAATTCCTGAGATTCGCCTTTCTAGACTAACACTTTCAGTTTGCGGCTTTTCCGTTTGGACTTGCTACAGCTCCCAGAATTTTCTCAAAGGTACTGGGGTCTCTTGGCAGTGATCAGGTCTCGGGGAATTGCAGTGGCGCCATACCTGGACAACATATTGGTTCAGGCGCCATCTTTTCAACAAGCAAACTCTCACAGAGATCTTGTTGACATTTCTACGTTCCCACTGTGAATCTTGAAAAGCGTTCCTTTGTACCAGCTGCAAGGTTTTTTTTTCTTAGGGACCATAATAGATTCCCTATCTATGAAATTTTTTCTGACGGAGGTCAGAAAATCCAAAATTCTCTCCTCTTGCCTCTCTCTTCAGTCTACTGTTCTGCCATCAGTGACTCAATGTATGGAGGTAATTGGTCTGGTGGTCGCTTTCATGGACATCATTCCCTTTGCTCGATTCAATCTGAGAGCTCTGCAATGATGCATGCTCAGACAATGGTACGGAGACCATTCGGATCTGTCTCAGAGGATAGATGTAGACCAATCGACAAGAGACTCTCTCCCGTGGTGACTGTTTAAGGCACATGCTTCCGGAGACCTTCCTGGGTGATTGTGACCACGAACGCCAGCCTGGGACTCGTTAAAGGTGAAGGGACTATGGACTCGGGAGGAGTCTGCTCTCACAATAAACATCTTGGAATTGAGAGCAATTTACAAAGTCTGATGGCTTGGCCTCAATTGTCTTTAACCCGGTTTATTAGGTTCCAGTTGGACAACATCACCTCAGTGGTTTACATCAACCACCAGGTAGGAACTCAGAGTTCCTTAGCCATGATGGAGGTGGCATGGATTATTCAGTTGGCGGAAGCTCACAATTGTTGTCTATCTGCCATCCACATTCCTGGAGTGGACAACTGGGAAGCGGATTTCCTGAGCAGACAGACATTTCATCCTCTACAGTGGGCTCTCCATCCGGATGTGTTCCAGAGGTTAACCCTCAAATGGGGGGTGCCGTAGTTGGATCTGATGGTGTCTCGGCAGAACGCCAAGCTTCCAAGGTATGGTTCAAGGTCAAGAGATCCTCAGGCTGCTCTGATAGATGCTCTGGCGGTTCCTTGGGATTTGGGTCTAGCATACCTGTTTCCTCCGTTTGCGCTCCTTCCACGAGTTATTGCTGGTATCAAACAAGAGAGAACATCTGTAATTCTAATAGCTCCTGCATGGCCTCACAGGATCTGGTACGCAGCCCTAGTGAAGATGTCATCTCGGCCGCCTCGGAGGTTGTGTCTGAGGAAGGAACTTCTAACTCAGGGTCCATTCCTCCATCCAAATCTTGTTTCTCTGAAGCTGACTGCTTGGAGATTGAACGCTTAGTTCTGTCTAAGCGTGGATTTTTGTAGTCGGTCATTGAGACCATGATCCAGGTTCTCAAACCTGTTACTCGAAAAATTTACCATAAGGTATGGCGTTAATACCTTTATTGGTTTAAATCTAAGGGCTACTCTTGGAGCAGGGTCAGAATTCATAGACTTTTGTATTTTCTCCAGGAAGGTCTGGAGAAAGGGTTGTCAGTCAGTTCTCTGAAAGATCAGATTTCTGCATTATCTATTTTGTTACACAAGCGTCTGGCGGATGTGACAGATGTTCAATCATTTTGTGAAGCCCTGGTCAGAATCAGGCCTGTGTTTAAACTTGTTGCTCCTCCGTGGAGCCTTAATCTTGTTAAAGTTTTGCAGCAGGCTCCGTTTGAGCCAATGCATTCCATAGATATTAAGTTGCTATCTTGGAAGGTTTTGTTTCTTATTACTATCTTTTCTGCTCAGAGAATTTTGGAACTCTCGGCTTTGCAGTGGGATTCGCCTTACCTTATCTTTCATACGGATAAGGCGGTTCTTCATACTAAATTGGGGTTTCTTCCTAAAGTGGTTTTGGATAGAAATATTAATCGGGAAATTGTTGTTCCTTCTCTCTGTCCCAATCCTTCTTCTCATAAAGAACATCTGTTGCACAACTTGGATGTTGTGTGTGCTCTAAAATTCCACGTACAGGCGACTACGGTTTTTCGCCAGTCTTCTGCCCCGTTTGTTTGTTTCTCAGGAAAGCATAAGGTTCAGAAGGCTACTTCTACTTCTATTTCCCTCTGGTTGAGAAGTATGATTCATTTTGCTTATGAGACTGCTGGACAGCAGCCTCCTGAGAGAATCATAGCTCATTCCACTAGGGCTGTCTTCTCTTCTTGGGCTTTCAAAAATGAAGCTTATATGGAACAGATTTGCAAGGCTGCAACTTGGTCCTCTCTGCATACTTTTTCCATTTTTGATACTTTTGCCTCGGCTGAGGCCTCTTTTGGGAGAAAGGTTCTTCAAGTGGTGGCGCCTTCTGTTTAGGTCTGCCTGTCTTGTTCTCCCTCCCTGTTCATTCTGTGTCCTCTAGCTTGGGTATTGGTTCCCACTAGTAATTGAATCTTAGGAAAGAAAACAAAATGTTTCAATTTCTTTCTTTACGTATATGAAGAGTCCACGACCCCACCCTTTATTAAGACAGTTATTGTTGACTAAACCTCAGGCACCTCTACACCGTTGTGTTATTCCTTTTCCATTTCCCTTTGGTCGAATGACTGGGGATTATGGGTAGGGGAGTGACACTTACCAGCTTTGCTGTGGTGCTCTTTGCCTCCTCCTGCTGGCCAGGAATGATATACCAACTAGTAATTGAATGACGTAGTGGACTCTCCATATCCGGAAAGAAAGAAATTTATCAGGTAAGCATAAATTTTGTTTTTTATGAAGAATTTTTAAAAGCACAAGCTATTTACATTGTGCAGTATATTTCCAAGGACTGTGAAATGCAGAATAGGATGCAATCTCTTCCTGGAGGAAAGTACCTGTAAAGGCACATTAAACTGTGTTCCTTTAGTTAAAAAATAATAATAATATTATATGTATATATATATATATATATATATATAATATATATAAATTTATGTGTGTATGTTAAATCAAAGTAAGCTTAAAAAGAAACTTGTTTTCTTGCAAGAGGAGAAATCTGTAAATCCTAGAGTTTGTGAAACGTTAGGATTTACCATTGGAACAAATAAAGGGGACTTAAGTATACGTCACCTCTCAGCAAAATAGCGTTCTGCCGTGGGTTGCCCGAGCAGCTCAGTGCGGAGAACGCTACCAACAAATAATGGAGCTTTCAGCATGTAGTATTTTATACTTCATGACTGAAAGTACCCTTTATTTGTTCCAATTATAAATCCTAGCATTTCACAAATGCTAGGATTTAAATAACTTTGTTATACAGTCAGATTATTTTTGCAGCAAAGGTCCTTTACTAAACATGTGCAATAAAATGACTGCCTCTAGAAAAAAAAGTACTCACTATATGGTTGATAATTTGAATACCATATACATGGATATTGATAAATTATTGGATGAATACCAGAAGGAGTTAAATTGGAGGAAGAAACAAAAGTTTAGCTGCGATGAGAAAGATTACCAGAATAGCCAGGTGTATCATTGGTCATTTGAGAGGAGGTTTGGTGACATTGCCGCCGAGGAGAAAGAAGAGATGCAGCACAACGAATAGGACGCAGTGTTATTTTGTGTAACCGGACAAGGTGGATCAGATACATCATATCAAGAAGGTGTGATTTTAAGTTCCGCTTAAAGCGAAAGATTGAGAACATGCATATGGAAATAGACACAAGAAGCGTGGAGTGGAGAGAATAAGAAGGATGCAACCAACCTATAAATGGTAGAGACTGCTTAAATGAAGAGATGGGTCAACATGATGTAAGTTTAGAGAATGATTTAGAAGCTGCTTAAGATGTTAATGTGAAAGAATAATGCTAGTAATGCAAATAAATTCTTGGTAATTAATATTTCATAGCATAAACTTACAGCTGCTAAATATAGTGTACTTAGTAAAGGATCTGATGAAAGGAGCTGGTGGACTCACTATTGATAAAGATTAATATTGCTTTTTCAGGACTTAAAGAAACAGTCTACTTGAAAATGTTTATTGTTTAAAAAGATAGACAATCCCTTTATTACCAATTATTATTGGTAATATACCATTAATTAGTGCTGGTTCATGCCTAACTCCACAGGAGTTAGCACAATGTTTATATGGCACACATGAACTAGCACTATCTGGCTGTGAAAAGCTAATACAATTAGATAGACAATCCCTTTATTACCAATTCCCCAGTTTTGCATAACTAACAATGTTATAATAATATATGTTTTTACCTCTGTGATTACCTTGTATCTAAACCTCTGCAGACTGCTCCTTATCTCAGTGCTTTTTACAAACTGGCATATTAGCCAATTAGTGCTGGATCATGAATACTTCCACAGGAATGAGCACAATGTTTATCTATATGGCACACATGAACTAACACTATATGGCTGTGAAAAGCTAATACAATTTACTGAGATATGAGGCAGCCTGCAGGGACTTCGAAACAGGCAGAGGTTAGAGTATAAAGTATATTAATATAACAATGACGGTTATGCAAAACCGGGAGTGGGTAGTAAAGGCCTTATCCTTTTACCGCCGTTATGCCGTTGTATTCCATACAAACGGCGCCATTAGAGCGAAATACCAACGTCATAGCCGCTGGGTGTGCTGAAGCCAACTGCGCTTCCTGGATTTGATTGTGGTCTGGAGAGCGTTCCTAGCATCATAGGGATGCCCCCCAGACCCGATTTCATAATTGAAATCTCGCGATTATAATCATGTCATGAAAGGGTTAAACAATAAAAATATCCAATAGACATTTAAAGCACATTTCTCTTGTAAGGTGTATCCAGTCCACGGGTTCATCCATTACTTGTGGGATATTCTCCTTCCCAACAGGAAGTTGCAAAGAGGACACCCACAGCAGAGCTGTCTATATAGCTCCTCCCCCCACCCCCAGTCATTCTCTTTGCAACTCTCGACAAGATAGGAAGTATAAAGAGATATGTGGTGACTTAGTGTAGTTTTACCTTCAATCAAGAGTTTGTTATTTTTAAACGTTACCGGCGTTGTACTGTTTTACTCTCAGGCAGAAATTAGAAGAAGAGTTCTGCCTGGAGGTTGATGATCTTAGCGGTTTGTAACTAAGGTCCATTGCTGTTCTCACACATAACTGAAGAGTATAGGATAACTTCAGTTGGGGGAACGGTCTGCAGATTACCTGCTTTGAGGTATGTTCAGTACTTTTATTTCTAGAGAAAGGATAAGTTCTAGAAAATGCTGACAGAACCTTGTGTATTTGAGGTAAGCTAGATGCAGTGATTTTACAACAACTGGGATCATGCTTACAAAATAGGGTAATACTCATGTTAATACTCATATTAATTAGTGACAAAACGTTTACATGTTTCATAAATGGGACTTTTTTTTCTCTGAGAGTGATAAGTCTTTAGTTGGGGCCTAGTTTCCACATGGCTAGTCAGATACTCCTAGGAGTATTTCCTTAAGGCCCCTCTGACATCGAGTACATGGTGGGAGGGGCCTATTTTCGCGCTTTAGTTGCGCAGTTTTCTTTCAGTCTGAGACATCCAGCTTCCCTAGAGGAGTCCTCTTGCATCTGAGGACCACTATAGATGGCTTATTTCTTCCCTAATCGCATTTGAGGGCAGGTAGGAGCCACGGCAGAGCTGTGGCAAGGTGCTTAACTGTCTTTTACCGGTGGTTGACGTTTTTTAAATCCGGTTTGGGGGCTAAGGGGTTAATCATCCATTTGCAAGTGGGTGCGATGTTGCTTTAGTCCCTTACACACACTGTAAAAATTTTGAAGACTTTACTACATTTTAACACTGTTTTGCAGTTTAAGTGCTAGTTTTTTTCTCTTAAAGGCACAGTACCGTTTTTCTTTAATTGATGTTTCACATTTATTAAAGTGTTTTCCAAGCTTGCTAGTGTCATTACTAGTCTGTTAAACATGTCTGACATAGAGGAAACTCCTTGTTCAATATGTTTAGAAGCCATTGTGGAACCCCCTCTTAGAATGTGTACCAAATGTACTGAAGTTTCTATTAACTATAAAGACCATATTATGGCTTTTAAAGATTTATCACCAGAGAATTCTCAGACTGAAAAAAGGGAGGTTATGCCATCTAGCTCTCCCCATGTGTCAGAACCTATAACTCCCGCCCAAGTGACGCCAAGTACATCTAGCGCGTCTAATTCCTTTACCTTACAGGACATGGCGGCCCTCACAGAGGTATTGTCCAAACTGCCAGGGTTACAAGGAAAGCGAGACAGCTCTGGGGCTAGAACAAATACAGAGCTTTCTGACGCTTTAATAGCTGTGTCTGATATACCCTCACTAGGCTCCGAAGCTGGTGCAAGGGAGTTGCTATCTGAGGGTAACATTTCAGATTCAGGGAAGGCTTTACTTCAGTCCGATTCTGAAATGACAGCGTTTAAATTTAAGCTCGAACACCTCCGCTTATTGTTCAGGGAGGTTTTAGCGACTCTGGATGGCTGTGACCCCATTGTAGTTCCAGAGAAATTGTGTAAAATGGACAAATACTTTGCAGTGCCTGTTTACACTGATGTTTTTCCAGTCCCTAAGAGGTTTTCGGAAATTATTATTAAGGAATGGGATAGACCAGGTGTGCCGTTCTCTCCCCCTCCTGCTTTTAAAAAGATGTTTCACATAGCTGTCGCCATACGGGACTCGTGGCAGACGGTCCCTAAGGTGGAGGGAGCTGTTTCTACCCTAGCTAAGCATACAACTATCCCTGTCGAGGACAGTTGTGCTTTCCTAGATCCTATGGATAAAAAATTGGAGGGTCACCTTAAGAAAATTTTTACTCATCAAGGTTTTATTCTCCAGCCTCTTGCATGCATTGCTCCAGTTACTGCTGCAGCGGCTTTTTGGTTTGAGTCTCTTGAGGAGGCTCTACAGGTGGAGACCCCGTTAGATGATATCTTAGACAGGATTAAAGCTCTTAAGTTAGCTAATTCCTTTATTTCTGGCGTCGTTTTTCTTTTAACCAAACTAACAGCTAAGAATTCAGGTTTTGCCATTCTGGCGCGTAGGGCGCTATGGCTTAAGTCCTGGTTAGCAGACGTTACTTCAAAGTCTAAGCTTCTTAATATCACTTTCAAAGGACAGACCCTATTCGGGCCCGGCCTGAAGGAGATCATCTCTGACATTACCGGAGGAAAAGGTCACGCCCTTCCTCAGGATAGGTCCAATAAATTAAGGACCAAACAGAATAATTTTCGTTCCTTTCGAAACTTCAAGAGTGGCGCAGCTTCGGCTTCCTCTAATGCAAAACAAGAGGGAAATTTTGCCCAGTCCAAACCAGTCTGGAGACCTAACCAGACTTGGAACAAAGGGAAGCAAGCCAAAAAGCCTGCTGCTGCCTCTAGGACAGCATGAAGGAGTAGCCCCCGATCCGGGACCGGATCTAGTTGGGGGCAGACTTCTCTCTTCGCCCAGGCTTGGGCAAGAGACGTCCAGGATCCCTGGGCACTAGAGATTGTTTCCCAGGGATATCTTCTGGAATTCAAAGGTTCATCTCCAAAGGGGAGATTTCGTCTCTCACAATTATCTGCAAACCAGATAAAGAGAGAGGCATTCTTACGTTGTGTTCAAGACCTACTGGTTATGGGAGTGATCCACCCAGTTCCAAGAGAGGAACAGGGGCAGGGTTTCTATTCAAACCTGTTTATAGTTCCCAAAAAAGAGGGAACTTTCAGACCAATCTTAGATCTGAAGATCCTAAACAAATTTCTCAGGGTCCCATCCTTCAAGATGGAGACAATCCGAACCATCCTCCCTATGATCCAGGAGGGTCAATATATGACTACCGTGGACTTAAAGGATGCTTATCTCCACATTCCAATTCACAGAGAGCATCATCAGTTCCTCAGGTTTGCCTTCCTAGACAGGAATTACCATTTTGTGGCTCTTCCCTTAGCCACGGCGCCAAGAGTCTTTACGAAGGTTCTAGGGTCCCATCTGGCGGTTCTAAGGCCGCGGGGCATAGCGGTGGCTCCTTACATAGACAACATTCTGATACAGGCGTCGACTTTTCAAATCGCCAAGTCCCATACGGACATTGTTCTGGCCTTTCTGAGGTCTCACGGGTGGAAAGTGAACAGAGTAAAGAGTTCTCTCTCTCCTCTCATGAGAGTTTCCTTCCTAGGAACTCTGATAGATTCAGTAGAAATGAAAGTTTTTCTGACAGAGGTCAGGATATCAAGGCTTCTAACTTCCTGCCGTGTTCTTCATTCCACTTCTCAGCCGTCAGTGGCTCAGTGTATGGAGATGATCGGCCTAATGGTAGCGGCAATGGACATAGTTCCGTTTGCCCGCCTACATCTCAGACCACTGCAACTTTGCATGCTCAATCAGTGGAATGGGGACTACACAGATTTGTCTTCTCTGTTAAATCTGGATCAAGCAGACCAGGGATTCTCTTCTCTGGTGGTTATCTCGGGTCCATCTGTCCAGGGGAATGAGTTTCCGCAGGCCAGAGTGGACTATACTGATGACAGATGCCAGCCTTCTGGGCTGGGGCGCAGTCTGGAACTCCCTGAGGGCTCAGGGTTCGTGGACTCAGGAGGAAGCCCTCCTTCCGATAAACATTCTGGAACTCAGAGCGATATTCAATGCTCTTCAGGCTTGGCCTCAGCTAGCTGCGGTCAAATTCATCAGATTTCAGTCGGACAATATCATGACTGTAGCCTATATCAACCATCAGGGGGGGAACAAGGATTCCCCTGGCAATGATGGAGGTTTCCAAGATAATTCTATGGGCAGAGGTTCACTCTTGCCATCTCTCAGCTATCCATATCCCAGGAGTAGAGAACTGGGAGGCGGACTTTCTAAGTCGTCAGACTTTTCACCCGGGGGAGTGGGAACTCCACCCTGAGGTACTTGCCCAGCTGATTCAACTATGGGGCAAACCAGAACAGGATCTGATGGCGTCTCGTCAGAACGCCAAGCTTCCTTGTTACGGGTCCAGGTCAAGGGATCCCCAGGCAGCACTGATAGATGCTCTAGCAGTGCCCTGGTCCTTCAGCCTGGCTTATGTGTTTCCACCATTTCCTCTCCTCCCTCGTCTGATTGCCAAGATCAAGCAGGAGAGAGCTTCAGTGATTTTGATAGCACCTGCGTGGCCACGCATAACTTGGTATGCAGATCTGGTGTACATGTCATCCTTTCCACCATGGACTCTACCGCTGAGGCAGGACCTTCTACTCCAAGGTCCATTCAAACATCCAAATCTAATTTCTCTGCGTCTGACTGCTTGGAGATTGAACGCTTGATTTTATCAAAACGTGGTTTCTCCGAGTCGGTAATTGATACCTTGATTCAGGCTCGAAAGCCTGTCACCAGGAAAATCTATCATAAGATATGGTGTAAATATCTTCATTGGTGTGAATCCAAGGGTTACTCATGTAAGGTCAGGATTCCTAGGATTTTATCTTTTCTCCAAGAAGGATTGGAAAAAGGATTATCAGCTAGTTCCTTAAAGGGACAGATTTCTACTCTGTCTATTCTTTTGCACAAGCGTCTGGCAGATGTTCTAGACGTTCAGGCGTTTTGTCAGGCTTTAGTTAGAATCAAGCCTGTGTTTAACCCAGTTGCTCCGCCATGGAGTTTAAATTTAGTTATTAAAGTTCTTCAAGGGGTTCCGTTTGAACCTTTGCATTCCATAGACATCAAGCTTTTATCTTGGAAAGTTCTGTTCTTAGTAACTATCTCTTCAGCTCGAAGAGTTTCTGAACTATCTGCCTTACAGTGTGATCCCCCTTATCTGATCTTCCATGCAGATAAGGTAGTTTTGCGTACCAAACCTGGGTTTCTTCCTAAGGTAGTATCTAATAATAATATCAATCAGGAAATTGTTGTTCCATCACTGTGTCCTAATCCTTCTTCAAAGAAGGAACGTCTGTTACACAATCTTGACGTGATTCGTGCTTTAAAGTTTTATTTGCAAGCTACTAAGGATTTTCGTCAAACATCTGCATTGTTTGTTGTCTACTCTGGGAGGAGGAGAGGCCAAAAGGCTTCGGCAACTTCTCTTTCTTTTTGGCTGAGAAGCATAATCCGTATAGCTTATGAGACTGCTGACCAGCAGCCTCCTGAAAGAATTACAGCTCATTCTATTAGAGCGGTAGCTTCCACTTGGGCTTTTAAACATGAGGCCTCTGTTGAACAGATTCGTAATGTGGCAACTTGGTCTTCGCTTCATACTTTTTCTAAATTCTACAAATTTGATACTTTTGCTTCCTCAGAGGCTATTTTTGGGAGAAAGGTCTTAAAGGCAGTGGTGCCTTCCGTTTAAGTTCCTGCCTTGTCCCTCCCTTCATCCGTGTCCTAAAGCTTTGGTATTGGTATCCCACAAGTAATGGATGAACCCGTGGACTGGATACACCTTACAAGAGAAAGCAAAATTTATGCTTACCTGATAAATTTCTTTCTCTTGTGGTGTATCCAGTCCACGGCCCGCCCTGTCACTTCAAGGCAGGTGTTTTTATTTTTAAAACTACAGTCACCACTGCACCCTATAGTTTCTCCTTTTTCTTACTTGTCTCCGGTCGAATGACTGGAGGTGGGGGTTAGGGGTGGAGCTATATAGACAGCTCTGCTGTGGGTGTCCTCTTTGCAACTTCCTGTTGGGAAGGAGAATATCCCACAAGTAATGGATACACCACAAGAGAAAGAAATTTATCAGGTAAGCATAAATTTTGTTTTTTCAGTATATACTAGCAATAGTGGGGTCTTGATTCTAAAAAAAAAGTTAGCAGATGAGGTAACAGATTGCAAAATGTTTGATGAAAGTGTATTAGGATTAAAGCAGAGATCAAATTTTGTTGCTAATGCTTTAAATACAGGGGTGGAGACATTTATTCAATTAGTGCAAAATTATGTAAAGGTTTTAGAAGATAAAGTACAGGAACCATGCAGGTATAATCTAACTAAGAAAGGGAGGATGGCTTTAAATGATCTTTCTAAAAATAACTATATCATCTGATCATCAAAGATGCAGACAAAGTAGAGACCATAGTGTCCTTAAATGGACACTAACCCAAAAAATGTTTTCATGATTCAGATAGAGAAAACAAATTTATACATTACAATTTCAACTAAGATATCCTTAGTTGAAGAAAAAGCAATACACATGGGTGAGCCAATCACACGAGGCTTCTATGTGCAGGAACCAATCAGCAGCTACTGAGCCTATCTAGATATGCTTTTCAGCAAAGAATATCAAGAAAATAAAACAAATTAGATAATAGAAGTAAATTAGAAAAATGTTTAAAATTGCATGCTCTTTCTAAATCATGAAAGAAAAAAAATGTGGGTTTCATGTCCCTTTAAAGGTACATAAAACCCAATTTCTCCAACATAGGTGTGTCCGGTCCACGGCGTCATCCTTACTTGTGGGATATTCTCTTCCCCAACAGGAAATGGCAAAGAGCCCAGCAAAGCTGGTCACATGATCCCTCCTGGGCTCCGCCTACCCCAGTCATTCTCTTTGCCGTTGTACAGGCAACATCTCCATGGAGATGGCTTAGAGTTTTTTAGTGTTTAACTCTCTCTCTTCGCTCAGGCTTGGGCAAGAGATGTTCTGGATCCTTGGGCGCTAGAAATAGTCTCCCAAGGTTATCTTCTGGAATTCAAGGGACTTCCCCCAAGGGGGAGGTTCCACAGGTCTCAGTTGTCTTCAGACCACATAAAAAGACAGGCATTCTTACATTGTGTAGAAGACCTGTTAAAAATGGGAGTGATTCATCCTGTTCCATTAAGAGAACAAGGGATGGGGTTCTACTCCAATCTGTTCATAGTTCCCAAAAAAGAGGGAACGTTCAGACCAATCTTAGATCTCAAGATCTTAAACAAGTTTCTCAAGGTTCCATCGTTCAAGATGGAAACCATTCGAACTATTCTTCCTTCCATCCAGGAAGGTCAATTCATGACCACGGTGGATTTAAAGGATGCGTATCTACATATTCCTATCCACAAGGAACATCATCGGTTCCTAAGGTTCGCATTCCTGGACAAGCATTACCAGTTCGTGGCGCTTCCTTTCGGATTAGCCACTGCTCCAAGGATTTTCACAAAGGTACTAGGGTCCCTTCTAGCTGTGCTAAGACCAAGGGGCATTGCTGTAGTACCTTACTTGGACGACATTCTGATTCAAGCGTCGTCCCTTCCTCAAGCAAAGGCTCACACGGACATTGTCCTGGCCTTTCTCAGATCTCACGGATGGAAAGTGAACGTGGAAAAGAGTTCTCTATCTCCGTCAACAAGGGTTCCCTTCTTGGGAACAATAATAGATTCCTTAGAAATGAGGATTTTTCTGACAGAGGCCAGAAAAACAAAACTTCTAGACTCTTGTCGGATACTTCATTCCGTTCCTCTTCCTTCCATAGCTCAGTGCATGGAAGTGATCGGGTTGATGGTAGCGGCAATGGACATAGTTCCTTTTGCGCGCATTCATCTAAGACCATTACAACTGTGCATGCTCAGTCAGTGGAATGGGGACTATACAGACTTGTCTCCGAAGATACAAGTAAATCAGAGGACCAGAGACTCACTCCGTTGGTGGCTGTCCCTGGACAACCTGTCACAAGGGATGACATTCCGCAGACCAGAGTGGGTCATTGTCACGACCGACGCCAGTCTGATGGGCTGGGGCGCGGTCTGGGGATCCCTGAAAGCTCAGGGTCTTTGGTCTCGGGAAGAATCTCTTCTACCGATAAATATTCTGGAACTGAGAGCGATATTCAATGCTCTCAAGGCTTGGCCTCAGCTAGCGAGGGCCAAGTTCATACGGTTTCAATCAGACAACATGACAACTGTTGCGTACATCAACCATCAGGGGGGAACAAGGAGTTCCCTAGCGATGGAAGAAGTGACCAAAATCATTCTATGGGCGGAGTCTCACTCCTGCCACCTGTCTGCTATCCACATCCCAGGAGTGGAAAATTGGGAAGCGGATTCGTCAGACATTGCATCCGGGGGAGTGGGAACTCCATCCGGAAATCTTTGCCCAAGTCACTCAGCTGTGGGGCATTCCAGACATGGATCTGATGGCCTCTCGTCAGAACTTCAAAGTTCCTTGCTACGGGTCCAGATCCAGGGATCCCAAGGCGGCTCTAGTGGATGCACTAGTAGCACCTTGGACCTTCAAACTAGCTTATGTGTTCCCGCCGTTTCCTCTCATCCCCAGGCTGGTAGCCAGGATCAATCAGGAGAGGGCGTCGGTGATCTTGATAGCTCCTGCGTGGCCACGCAGGACTTGGTATGCAGATCTGGTGAATATGTCATCGGCTCCACCTTGGAAGCTACCTTTGAGACGAGACCTTCTTGTTCAGGGTCCGTTCGAACATCCGAATCTGGTTTCACTCCAGCTGACTGCTTGGAGATTGAACGCTTGATCTTATCGAAGCGAGGGTTCTCAGATTCTGTTATCGATACTCTTGTTCAGGCCAGAAAGCCTGTAACTAGAAAGATTTACCACAAAATTTGGAAAAAATATATCTGTTGGTGTGAATCTAAAGGATTCCCTTGGGACAAGGTTAAGATTCCTAAGATTCTATCCTTCCTTCAAGAAGGATTGGAAAAAGGATTATCTGCAAGTTCCCTGAAGGGACAGATTTCTGCCTTGTCTGTGTTACTTCACAAAAAGCTGGCAGCTGTGCCAGATGTTCAAGCCTTTGTTCAGGCTCTGGTTAGAATTAAGCCTGTTTACAAACCTTTGACTCCTCCTTGGAGTCTCAATTTAGTTCTTTCAGTTCTTCAGGGGGTTCCGTTTGAACCCTTACATTCCGTTGATATTAAGTTATTATCTTGGAAAGTTTTGTTTTTAGTTGCAATTTCTTCTGCTAGAAGAGTTTCAGAATTATCTGCTCTGCAGTGTTCTCCTCCTTATCTGGTGTTCCATGCAGATAAGGTGGTTTTACGTACTAAACCTGGTTTTCTTCCAAAAGTTGTTTCTAACAAAAACATTAACCAGGAGATTATCGTACCTTCTCTGTGTCCGAAACCAGTTTCAAAGAAGGAACGTTTGTTGCACAATTTGGATGTTGTTCGCGCTCTAAAATTCTATTTAGATGCTACAAAGGATTTTAGACAAACATCTTCCTTGTTTGTTGTTTATTCCGGTAAAAGGAGAGGTCAAAAAGCAACTTCTACCTCTCTCTCTTTATGGATTAAAAGCATCATCAGATTGGCTTACGAGACTGCCGGACGGCAGCCTCCCGAAAGAATCACAGCTCATTCCACTAGGGCTGTGGCTTCCACATGGGCCTTCAAGAACGAGGCTTCTGTTGATCAGATATGTAGGGCAGCGACTTGGTCTTCACTGCACACTTTTACCAAATTTTACAAGTTTGATACTTTTGCTTCTTCTGAGGCTATTTTTGGGAGAAAGGTTTTGCAAGCCGTGGTGCCTTCCATTTAGGTGACCTGATTTGCTCCCTCCCTTCATCCGTGTCCTAAAGCTTTGGTATTGGTTCCCACAAGTAAGGATGACGCCGTGGACCGGACACACCTATGTTGGAGAAAACAGAATTTATGTTTACCTGATAAATTACTTTCTCCAACGGTGTGTCCGGTCCACGGCCCGCCCTGGTTTTTTTAATCAGGTCTGATAATTTATTTTCTTTAACTACAGTCACCACGGTACCATATGGTTTTTCCTATGCAAATATTCCTCCTTAACGTCGGTCGAATGACTGGGGTAGGCGGAGCCTAGGAGGGATCATGTGACCAGCTTTGCTGGGCCATTTCCTGTTGGGGAAGAGAATATCCCACAAGTAAGGATGACGCCGTGGACCGGACACACCGTTGGAGAAAGTAATTTATCAGGTAAACATAAATTCTGTTTTCTCTTGTAAGATGTATCGAGTCCACGGATTCATCCTTTACTTGTGGGATATTCTCCTTCCCAACAGGAAGTGGCAAAGAGAGCACACAGCAGAGCTGTCCATATAGCTCCCCCTCAAGCTCCACCCCCCCAGTCATTCTCTTTGCCGGCTCTAAGCAGTCGGAAGGGTAAAGTGAATGTGGTAAAAAAAAAATAATAAGGTGGGCAGAGGATCACTCCTTCCATCTCTCAGCAATTCACATCCCAGGAGTAGACAACTGGGAGGCGGATTTTATACGTCGTCAGACTTTTCACCCGGGGGATTGGGAACTCCACCCTGAGGTATTTGCCCAGCTGACTCAGCTATGGGGCACTCCAGAATTGGATCTGATGGCGTCCCGTCAGAACACCAAGCTTCCTCTTTACGGGTCCAGGTCCCGGGATCCCCAGGCGTTGCTGATAGATGCTCTAGCAGCGCCTTGGTCCTTCAATCTGGCCTATGTTTTTCCACCGTTTCCTCTCCTCTCTCGTCTGGTTGCCAGAATCAAGCAGGAGAGGGCTTCGGTGATTCTGGTAGCGCCTGCGTGGCCACGCAGGACTTGGTATGCAGACCTAGTGGACATGTCATCTGTCCCACCACGGACACTACCAATGAGGCAGGACCTTCTGATACAAGGTCCTTTCAAACATCTAAATCTAATTTCTCTGCGTCTGACTGCTTGGAGATTGAACGCCTAATTCTATCAAAGCGTGGTTTCTCTGAGTCGGTTATTGATACCCTGATTCAGGCTAGAAAGCCTGTCAACAGGAAAATCTACCATAAGATTTGGCGAAAATATCTTTTTTGGTGTGAATCCAAGGGTTGCTCATGGTGTAAGATTAGGATTCCCAGGATATTGTCCTTTCTCCAAGAAGGATTGGAGAAAGGATTATCAGCTAGTTCCTTAAAAGGACAGATATCTGCTTTGTCTATTCTTTTACACAAACGTCTGGCACAGGTACCAGACGTTCAAGCGTTTAGTCAGGCTTTAGTCAGAATCAAGCCTGTTTATAGACCTGTGGCTCCGCCATGGAGTCTGAATTTAGTTCTTTCAGTTCTGCAAGGGGTTCCATTTGAACCTTTACGTTCCATAGATATTAAGCTTTTATCTTGGAAAGTTTTGTTTTTGGTAGCTATCTCTTCTGCTCGAAGAGTTTCAGAGTTATCTGCTTTACAGTGTGATTCACCTTACCTGGTTTTCCATGCAGATAAGGTAGTTTTGCGTACCAAACCCGGTTTTCTTCCTAAGGTTGTGTCTAATAAGAATATTAACCAGGAAATTGTTGTTCCTTCTCTGTGTCCTAATCCTTCTTCGAAGAAGGAGCGTCTGTTACACAATCTTGATGTGGTTCGTGCTTTAAATTTCTATTTACAAGCAACTAAGGATTTCAGACCAACACCTTCATTGTTTGTTATCTATTCTGGTAAGAGGAGAGGTCAGAAGGCGACTGCTACCTCTCTTTCCTTTTGACTGAAAAGCATCATCCGTTTGGCCTATGAGACTGCTGGCCAGCAGCCTCCCGAAACAATTACTGCTCATTCTACCAGAGCAGTGGCTTCCACATGGGCTTTTAAAAATGAGGCTTCTGTTGAACAGATTTGTAAGGCAGCGACTTGGTCTTCGCTGCATACTTTTTCCAAATTTTACAAATTCGATACTTTTGCTTCTTCTGAGGCTATTTTTGGGAGAGAGAGGTTTTACAAGCAGTGGTGCCTTCCGTTTAAGGTACCTGTCTTTTTCCCTCCCTTCATCCGTGTCCTAAAGCTTTGGTATTGGTATCCCACAAGTGAAGGATGAATCCGTGGACTCGATACATCTTACAAGAGAAAATAGAATTTATGCTTACCTGATAAATTACTTTCTCTTGTGATGTATCGAGTCCATGGCCCGCCCTGGCTATTAAGTCAGGTAGCTTTTTTGTTTAAACTACAGTCACCACTGCACCCTATGGTTTCTCCTTTTTCTTCCTAACCTTTGGTCGAATGACTGGGGAGGTGGAGCTGGAGGGGGAGCTATATGGACAGCTCTGCTGTGTGCTCTCTTTGCCACTTCCTGTTGGGAAGGAGAATATCCCACAAGTAAAGGATGAATCCGTGGACTCGATACATCACAAGAGAAAGTAATTTATCAGGTAAGCATAAATTCTGTTTTTTTTTTTCTTTCATGGTTTAGATAGAACATAACATTTTAAACAACTTTCTAATTTACTTCTATTATCAGATGTTCTTAGTTTTCTTGTTATCCTTTGTGGAAAAGCAGAAATGTAAGCTCAAGAGTGTGCACGTGTCTGCATCACTATATAGCAGCAGTTTTGCAACAATGTTATACATTAGCAGGGGCACTAGATGGCAGCGCTATTTCCTGTTGTGTAGTGCTTCAGGCATGTGCACGCTACCTATCTAGGTATCTCTTCAACAAAGAAAAACATGAGAATGACACAAATTTGAAAATAGAAGTAAATTGGAAACTTTTTAAAAATTGTGTCCTCTATTTGTAGTGATCCACTCAACCATGGAGTAGTATGGTGTAATAATGGTGATGTATAACACCTAGATAGATTACAGGGTGCGAATTAGAGGGTTAGCGTGTCAATGATTATATGACATAGAATTCAATGGCACATTAAGGAACAGGTATTACGGAGCGGAGAAACATTACGAGTACTTGGAAATACATTTCTTATATTATATCACTCCCTTAATATGATGATACATTGATACCATGATTAATACTCTTGTCACCGGTGATGGAAGTCACCAAATTTGACTTCCATGTATATGTTAGGGTCTATTTCAAAGGGATGATGTTCCTTTAAGCGTTAAGATGTATGCATTAAATCCAGATTAACTGTTGTATATCCCACCCAATCTGTTGTGCAATCGATCAGTATAAAGGATATCGGGTATTGCACAGCGTAGATGCGTACGGAATATTATGTTTAAATACAATAATTACAGTATAACACTTCCTTAATGACACTCCGTCTGCACGATGGGGTCTAAACACTTTGGCAAATACTGGTATCGCTAGCCTTTGTTGACTAGTAAACTACTGACCTGTGGGATTCTCCTTGCAACACCCGCCCCCTTTCCAACCAATAGAATTATCAAGTGAGTGTGGGAGGGGGAGTGGCTAAGACGCATAGCGTCGATATTGGAGAGCCCATTTCTAGGAAGGATATTTAAGACACGCTGTTTCAACGTTCGACTTGTCCTATTGAATATAATTTGATACACATTGAGAAAGACCGTTTACAGGTCGAAACGCATTTGTGCAACTGTCACAGGTTTTTACTCAACCTGCAGTGCTGCTCTTGCCTCTGTAACCTGAAGCCGATGTGAGCTGTTATCGGCCAGGAAACAAGGAGGCTAACAGCCTAAGTTGTGTGAAGTATTTGATCTGTTTGTTTTTACGTGTGGTGGGAGACAGCAGGTTTTCCTGGGTTTTTATACTAACTATATTAAAAGTTATATTTTAACTATACTATATTCAATCTTAAAGAGGTGGAGTGCTACAATCCCCCTTTTTTGCCCTGTACCTATAGTAGGGTATTGGTTATTATATTATTTGTTAAGGGAAGCACCGGTCCTACTATGGGCCCTTTTCATCTAGACTTATTACCCCAGTGCCAGTATGCCAATATATTTTTGCTACATACTCTATTTGAATCATGAAAGACATTTTTTGGGTTTAATGTCCCTTTAAAGTGATGGTAAATCTGAGAGTCTTTCATGATTCATACTCTATTTGAATCATGAAAGACATTTTTTGGGTTTAATGTCCCTTTAAAGTGATGGTAAATCTGAGAGTGGAGTTTAAGTAATCATTTTTTTTTTTTGAAAATCTTTATTTATTCAAGAACATGCATCAATTCCAGTCCAACAAATAAACTTTGACATCTGGTATACATAGTAAAAGATATAGACATCTATTCCACTCATAGAGACGTCTTTACATTAAAGGGTAGTACAGAAAATAACAATGTAGGACAATGAACTGAACCAACACACGTCCCTGCATTTTTACTTTATTTTCTATCCTGCCTATCTCCTCCTAACCTTTACCTCCATCGCTATTCCTCATCCCCGGGGTGTCATCCCATTCATCTGTTTTGAATGTATTAGTGCCTGCTTTCTCGGGATGAGACATAGCCATCAAAATCAAGCCTCCACTCCCCTCTTAGCTGTGCTTCAAGAATGTAATCGGTGTTGCGAATCGGGTAGAGTACTTGTATCTGTTGATTCTGATCTAGTGTGTGCAAATAAACCTCCCATTTTCTCATGAAACGTTTTGTGCGTTGTTGGGCATCTCCCATGGTGTCCACCTGCTCGTAGAGCATTTGTCTATGTATTTCTCTCTTAAGCTGAGTCAAGGTTGGAGCCACATCCTTTAACCAGTTTTTGAGGATGATTTTCCTAGCCTGTATAATCACCATATGTGCGAATTGTGTATTTGTTTTGTTTAAGTTCTGACATTCTAAGAAAACAATTGATCTAACCGTTAGTGTAGTGACTGTGACTCCAATGGTTCGCATCCAGTGCTGGACCATCCCCCAGAACCTTACCAGTCTGGGGCATGTCCAGATCATATGTAAGAGATCTGCATTGGCTTGTTTACATTTCGGGCAAGCCCCTGCCGATTCTGTTTCCCATGCCTTGTATAGTTTGGGTGTGATATAGGCCATTTCCAATAACTTGGTGTGGGACTCCCTATGATCCATGGATAGTGTGGCTTTTTGGATCTTTTGGATGCTATGTTTGACTTGGGCAGCCGAAACCTCGTCGTTTAACAGTGCAGACCATCTATCTCCAATATGTTTTTGTGTGTTCTCATTGTTTGCCTTTGTCAGTGCTTTGTAAATTGGGGTGATTGACATGCTCCCTTGTGTGTATAGCTTACATAACTGGTAGATCGTCTGCTCATTCCCCAAAAACGTATCAGATTCTAGAAGCATGGATACATAGTGTCTCGCCTGGAGGTATACGAAGTGGTGTGATCTCGGTAGGGCGTATCTTTCCTGTAAGTATGCAAATGTGTGTATTGTCTTTCCATCCCCCTCCAGTAACTTAGATACTACATTCAGTCCCAGTGCCTCCCAGTCTCTGAAGGCTTGCGTGGACAACCCTGGAATAAAATTGGGATTCCCCTGTAATGGGATGTATGTAGAAGTTTCATGATTAAACTGCAGTTTGTTACATATTTTCCTCCATGCGAACAGAGGTTGCTGAATTAGTGCATGCTGTGTGAGGTGTTTATCAATCTTTGTGGCCTGCAGATGTGGCAACATAGCCAGCGACCATGGTGCCACAAGTTGGCGCTCTAAGTCAGGGATTGTGAACTTACTCCCTCCTGTCAACCAATCTAACACGTATTTAGCTTGAGTTGTCCAGCTATATAGTTCTATGTCTGGGACTCCCATGCCTCCTGAGTCAGTAGTACTTCTCATTCTGTCTGATTTAATTCTATGTTTCTTATTGGCCCAGATGAAGGAGAGGAATAGTGAGTTCCAAAATTTCAGATCTATTTTACTGAGTACTATTGGCAACATTTGCATTTTATACAAAATTTTGGAAAATAGGATCATTTTTATGAGGCCTATCCTGCCTGAAATCGAAAGTGGGAGCTTAGCCCAATGAGTGATTAGATCCATGGCTTCTCTTTTTAGTGGGTTGTAGTTGGCTACATACCAATCATCTGGGTTTAATGACAGATCTACCCCTAGATACCGAAAGGATTCCCCTGCCACTTTAAAATTACAGTGAAAGTCAGGTACCACAGTGTTGTGAGTTAGCCAGATGATTTCTGTCTTATCAGTATTCATTTTATAGCCTGACACTTGACTGAATTTACTGATGATATCTATTAATTTGGGTATGTTGGAACTGGGATTTTGTATGTATAGGACCATGTCATCCGCAAAGAGTGAGAGATGTAGTGTGGTTGTGCCTAATTTGAGGCCCTCTGTTTGTGCTCTAATTTTTATCGCTAGGGGTTCTAGAGCCAGGTCAAAGAGGAGGGGAGACAAGGGACACCCCTGCCTCGTGCCCCTCTCCATTGTGAATGGTTGGGAGAGGGACCCATTCACCAAAATTGCTGCCTGTGGGTTGGAGTATAGGGTCTGTAATGCCTCAAGAAAGGGCCCTTCGATTCCGAATTTCCTAATGGTACAAAAAAGATGTTCCCAAAGGACCTTGTCAAAGGCCTTTTCCGCGTCCACAAGCAGTACACATGCTTCGTCTACCTCCATAATTGGCCTTTGTGTCTTTTTATTCCAGTAGTGTGTTAATATGATTTGGAGTGTTCTGACATTTTTTACTGCTGATCTACCTTTTATGAAACCCGTCTGATTCTCATGGATGATGTCTGGTAAAATTACTGCTAATCTCCCTGCCAAGATTTTTGTAAAAAGTTTATAGTCCGAATTCATGAGTGAGATCGGCCTATATGAGGCTGGATTTAGATGGTCCTTGCCTGGTTTGTGTATCAGACTAACATTGGCTTCGGTGAATCTCCCTGCTTCTCTTAATTCGCCTTCCATGATAGTATTAAAGAGCTCAGACAGTGCTCCCGCTACTTCTTTCTGAAGCAGTTTATAAAACTCTCCCGGGAGACCATCCGGCCAGGGAGCTTTTTCTAAGGTCATGTTTCCTATTGTTTTCTCAATTTCTTCTACTGAGATGCGGGAGTTTAATAAATGGCGCTGACTCTCTGAGATCTGAGGGAGCATAATAGATTCCCAGAAGACTTCTCTATGTAAGGGATTGACGGTTTGGGCTTTATAAAGATCTGAGTAATACTGTCTAAAGGTCTGTTGTATACCGTTTGTGTCAGATACTATTGTATTTTGGCTCTTGATAGCCGCTATGAAATTAGGAGTTTTAGTTAGTTTGGTAAGTCTAGCAAGCATTCTACCTATTTTATTTCCGTGTCTATAGAATCTAGCGTGGGCTTTTGTCATGTCTCTTGCTGAGATCTGTAGTAGGAAGGTGTCTCTCTGTGTTTTGACAGTTTTGTATTGGAGCCTATTTGCCTCTGTAGGATTACGTAGGTAGCGGTTTCTCGCATTAAGGAGCTGTTTTAGTAAGAGTTCTTCCCTTAGTCGTTTTTGCCTTCTAGAGGCGATCACATATGAGGTAACCACGCCTCTAAGTACTGCTTTTCCCGCTTCCCAGAAAAGAAGTGGGTTCTCCCTATGCCTGACGTTTAGGTTACAATATGCCAGCCACTCTCCCACTAAATGGTTCCTAAGATTAGCATTGTGCATCAGATATCTAGGGAATGTCCAACCCTCTCTGTGTGTTTTAGTGGAGTCAGTTTTTATTGTAAGTGTGATAGGGGCGTGATCAGAAATCGTAGGGCTATCTATTTTAGTGTCTAGAATTCTCACATTAAGGGACGGGGATGTCAGAAAGTAGTCTATGCGTGATAAGGTGTCTTTAGTAGGTGTGATGCATGTGTAGTTTCTTGTTTCAGGATTTCTCTCCCTCCAAATATCAACAAGCTGTAGTGCTTTTTTGAACTTATTCAATATGATAGAATCTTGTTTCACATTGTATTGTCTGCTAGGGCCAGTAGAGGCGCATTGTGGGTTTCTGTATCTATCTGCCGGAACCTGAGGTGTAATGTTGTAGTCCCCTCCCAGGATTACTGGCGTATCCGCCATTTTTAAAAGGTGTATCCTCATATCATTCCAAAACTCTTTTTTGTGTGTATGTGGCCCGTATACTCCTCCCAAAATCAGGGGAAGCCCCTCTAAGCTAATCTTGAGGAGGACAAATCTTCCTAGGGGATCTAGTATGGTCTGGGAGATTACATAGTTAAGATTCCTCCTGAATAAGAAGGCTACTCCTCTGGCTCTGCTGTTTTCATATGGCGTGTATAGAACCTCTCCAACCCACTGCTGTTTTAGTTTCTGATGCTCGCTTGGTTTTAGATGGGTCTCCTCTAATATAGCTATGTCAGCTTTGTGGGATTTTAAATACTTAAGTATGGCTTTCCGTTTTATAGGAGATGTGATACCCCCCACATTCCAGGATATTATGCGTACTCCCATGATATAAAAGTATCTCTGCCCCCTTTTTGTACAGAATAGATAAGTAGTATGTCTACTGCGTATGTACTGATGGGACGACACCCCGGGGAATTACCTGAATTGTCACAGTGTCACGAAGTACTTATTTCAGCTCTCTCAGAGGATGAGTTCTAATTCTGGTATGGGAAGAAGAGAAAAAAGGAAAAGGGATGGAGAACAATTCGTTGAACACAACAATCTACTGAGCTCACCAATTCCAACTCTGGTCAAATAAAACAATAACTAAGCTGTGTTAATAACTGAACAGTATAAACATTCAAAGAACCCCCCCCCCCCCTCCCACCCAACCCCCCCCCCCCCAACCCACACTTTCAAAAAAGGATATGTGGCCTATACCACGCATTGCGCGGCAAGGCCTGTGATAAGAGCATAAAGTTTTCAGCCTTTTCATAACATCCTCTCCTAATGAGAAGTATCTGTATAGTGTTCATGTGCAATTAGTTAATGAGACTTAGTCATATCTTGTCAATCCTCATCATCTCCACTCTGGTTCGCCTCTTCCTCGAGTGAGTTGTTCCTTCTTGGCTTGTGAGATTCCATGAAGATCTTGAGTTGGGAGGTGTTGTCGAAGAATTTCGGGCCTTGCGCCGTCTGTATCTTGAGCTTCGCCGGGTATAGTAGTGCGATAGATTCACCTCTCTCTAGCAGTTCTTTACAGTAGGGAGAGAATTCTCTCCTTTTTTTAGCCACTTCAGCGGAATAGTCTTGGAATATATGGATCCTGCACCCCTCGTGGGTTAGCTCTGATGTTTGTCTGTATGCTTTAAGGAGCATGGTCTTGTCCTTAAAGTTAAGGTATTTGATCATGACTTGTCTGGTTTGGGTATTTTGACCTCCTTTCTGTTGTTGCAGTTGTCCCACTCTATGCGCCCTTTCAGCAACGCATGGTATATTGGCGATAGCCAGTCCCAGCAATTTTGGCAGAGTATGTTCAGCAAAGTCAATAAGATGTGAGCCAGGGATGGATTCAGGGAGGCCAACTACTCGGATGTTGTTCCGTCTGGACCTATTCTCTAGGTCATCTAACTTGTCCTGGAGCAGTTTGTTTTGCCTTTGTAGTTGTGCAACGTTCAGTGTGGCTTCTCTCTGCTGATCCTCATTATCTGCTACTTTTTGTTCGACCGTGTTAAGTCTCGTGGAGAAGGCTTTCAAGTCTGTAGTTATTGTGTCTAACCCTGTTTGCAATTGCTCGATCTTGGGGAGAAAAAGAGCTGACAATTGGGACACTATAGGGTGGGTCTCTTGCTGAGTCATTTCCTGTAAATCAGAGGAGGTTGAAGGTGGCATATGAACTTCTGCTTGACTTTTAAGTCTTCTGTCCTGTTGCCGTGACTTGCTTGTCATTTTGTCAGTACTTTTGTTATACAGCGTATAATACTTTTGCATGCAGGCACGGTAGCGCTCTGGCTCCTACGCTAAGGGAAGGGCCAGCAGCTTGTGAGCGTTCAGAGTGTAAAATACTAGAAGTGTGTTCAAGGGCTACTGCTCCTCACTGTGGCTATATGACAAAAGTCTCTGAGTAAGATTACTAGTGGGTCTTCAGTATTAACACATGTTGTAAAGGTAATGATTCATAATTTCTTTTTCAGCCTTAACTCCGCTTACGGAGAAAAGGAAAATAGGCTCGGGCTGAAGATTAGGATGCGGGGGGGGGGGCAGGGGGGGGGCCCAGGGACGGGGGGGGGATCTAGCTGGTCTTACGCCATCCTCATATCAGTACTTCTTTTCCAAAAGCAAAAGTTCCTGTAGGTGTGATACAAAGATGGGATTCCAAATCCCTGCAGCCACTTAATTGAGTTTCATCTTTAAATGCAATAAAATAAAGGAGAACAGGGTAGTAGAGGTTGTTATGCTTGCCTCGCAATCACTATGGTTAAAAGGGGCACAAAACTTCTCAAGCAGCGTGGCTAGGGTGTCCGCCTTCTTTTATAATCTGTTTATAGTTCCTTGCTCCTTTGTGTGGGATTAGAAAGTGTCTTACTTTACAATCTTGGTAGGTGATAGCAAGGAGCTGTAGGACACCTCTAAACTACTGCTAGTGTGCGAAATAGAATGTCAGAAAGAGTTACTGGCAGCAGGTTCAATTCACTGAGCAATAAAGTGTGTCCGTTTTTTAGTGAGGCCCTTTGATTTTGCTCCTCTTGTTTTGGGGGATCCCCCACACTCCCCTACAACCAGTGTGATTACCCCCGGGTTCTAGAATGTCTTTGTGGTCTGCAAGACCTGATATATATCCCCCTCTGTGTTAGAGCCGTTATCCAAGATGGCGACTGTGAGACTGTTGCGCAACTCACCGACCGGCTGGGCTGTTTCAGATCTCTGTGTCCCAGTAGTAAGGTCCCAATCTCCACACCAGGGTGCGACCAGGTAACTTGTCTCTTTGCCTCCAC
This sequence comes from Bombina bombina, assembly GCF_027579735.1. NCBI lineage: Eukaryota > Metazoa > Chordata > Amphibia > Anura > Bombinatoridae > Bombina > Bombina bombina. Next base: position 561,385,330 of record NC_069504.1, read on the forward strand.
TCGAGATTTACTGTTAGGAGGGTCCGTTCCTTCTGAACGCTGCCGCGATCTTACACGTGGCTTCTTCTTTTTTCCCCTTGCCGATGGGGGAGCAGATGTTCACGCTCCCTGCTGCGCTGTGTCCGGTCAGGTAAATGGAGTATATCCTGCCAAGGAATGTAGCTTTCCGGGCTTTTTAGTAGCAAAGCCTCAGGTATATGAGCCCAAAAGTACGGAGCTCTACAATCCTGCTGCCTACTGCTTCGCCCGCCCACCGGAAGTCCCCGAGTTTAAGTAATCATTTATAAAAAAAAGGATGCTAAACTCACCCTGACTGTGCCACTGCAGCTTGCTAAACTCAGTGGCTCCGGCTGCCCATGGCATATCGCCCTTCTACCAATGAGGTGGCATTTGCATCTCTAAACTGCGTGTGTCAGCTGACAGTGTTCTGTATGCTAACACAACCATTGGTTTAGTGGTGCAAACATCACCTCATTGACGGAGAGTGCTGTGCCGTGGGTGCCCAGAGCCACTGAGATTAGCAATAATAAGAGATACATTAAACTCCACTTTCATTTTAGTGATGGTAAATCCTAGCATTTGTTAAATTCTGGGATTTACCATCACTTTAAATAGGGAATACTACATACAAGAGATACTGGCACAATTGTCAGATGGTGGCGTTTATCAGATTTTAGACCAAGATTCAATTAAAGATATACAAAAAGAGATTAAAATGTTATAGATAAGGCTATTGCAAATAATGTAATAAAGATTTGGCAACATATTTGGTAAAAATAGACCCAGTCACGCCAGTATTTTATAGCAAACCAAAAATGCATAAATATTTAATGGCCCCCTTATGACAGTAGTCTTTATTTTCAAAATAATTATTTTTAGATACAATTCTAAACCCATTGATCAGAGATCATATATAAAATATACAGGGGATTTTCTAAAGCACATCAAGAATATTATTTGTGGTGCTGATGAAATCTTGTTTACCCTTGATGTGTATACCTCAATACCCCATGAAATAGTTATACAGTCAATGTTGACAATTCAATATTGATATGCCTGCACACCTGTCAGGTTGTCCACAAGTGTCAATATACTCACTCAACCCCATAAAGTGTGTAAATGGCCCACCTCCGTCCATATAAAACAAAATAGAAGCGGCTTATCTTCGGCGGTAATTGTGAAGCATGAATTTAATGCTTTCAGGAAGGTAGATGGTGTCGGCTTTTCACCATATATTTCCCAAAAGGTCTCTCAGTCCACAGGAACACTAAACAATACATCAGTGTAAATTTGTAAAAGATCTTTTAAGGATAGTATTATATCTCAATTATTTTTTTGTTACAGGATACTTATTATTTACAAAGAAGGGCACAACAATGGGCTCTAATGTGGCCCTGTCATTTGCCAGTTTATTAATGAGTCACTTTGAGGAGCAAGTGTTTATATGCACATCTGTAGTATTGAGACAAGTGTTTGGTGTGGCTCTGCTTTATAGATGGTAAATTTGGCATGTGGCGGGGCACACTGGAGTCCTTCCATGCATTTGTGGAGTATTTAAATGGTCATACACATTTTTTATGGTTCACCTTAACGGTATCTAAAGAGCAGGTTAATATTTTGGATACATTGATGTATAAAAATGATACACAGTTAAAGGGACATATACACTGGATTTATCTTTGCATAAATGTTTTGTAGATGATCCATTTATTTAGCCCATATGGGTTTTTACTTTTAAAAATGTATAGTATTGCTTATTTTTAAATAACATTTCTCTAAATTTCGGACTCCTAACTAAGCCCCAAAGTTTTAGGAGAATACTGATGTATTCATACTCCATCTTGCTCCTGTTTGTGTAAAGAGTCTTTCCATCTAAAGAGGAGGAAAGTCCATGGCTTCATTCATTACTGTTGGGAATTAAGAACCTGGCCACCAGGAGGAGGTAAAGACACCACAGCCAAAGGCTTAAATACCTCCCCCACTTCCCTCATTCCCCAGTCATTCTTTGCCTTTTGTCACAGGAGGATGGCAGAGAAGTGCTGAAGATCGGAGTAGTCTCTTATGGAGGGTAGTACTCTTCGGAATGGGACTTGAGTTTTAAGTAGTCCTGTCAGCCTCTCAGTGAGAGCCTGGGTGAAAGTCTGGAGATGCAGGGAGAGTCTTTCTGCGAAAGCATCCCGACTTATATTAACAGCTCCACAAGCAATCAGCGTTGACAAGTTTCACTGCCTGCTTTTTACACTCAAGTCCATGTCAGGAGCGAGGCTACTAACCTGTCACACTTGAGAGGCCTTGTTCCTGTTCCACAGCGTAGATTCTGGTAAGATTGTTAAATGTTTTATTACATAATGATAACACGGAAGACAAGGTCACAGTGTGACGCCTTTTATATCTAAAGAATCAAGGGTTAATATTCCTGGAAAGGGAATTATTGAACAGGGGTGGTTTATACATGATATTGTTTATTGTGTCATTGCTGCGTTATGTGTGAGATGAGGCTCTGGCAATGTGTGGAACTTCAGGTGACTTACAGGAGTATGGCGCGGCCCCTTTTTCTCTTGTTAAGTGTATTCAGTCCACGGGTCATCCATTACTTATGGGATATATTCCCTTCCCAACAGGAAGTTGCAAGAGGATCACCCAAGCAGAGCTGCTATATAGCTCCTCCCCTCACATGTCATATCCAGTCATTCTCTTGCAACCCTCAACATAGATGGAGGTCGTGAGAAGGAGTGTGGTGTTTTATATTTAATTATTTCTTCAATCAAAAGTTTGTTATTTTTAAATGGCACCGGAGTGTGCTGTTTTTTTCTCAGGCAGTATTTAGAAGAAGAATCTGCCTACGTTTTCTATGATCTTAGCAGAAGTAACTAAGATCCACTGGCTGTTCTCACACATTCTGAGGAGTGGGGTAACTTCAGAAAGGGAATAGCATGCGGGGTCTCCTGCAAATAAGGTATGTGCAGTAAAATATTTTTCTAAGGAATGGAATTGACTAAGAAAATACTGCTGATACCGAAGTAATGTAAGTAAAGCCTTAAATACAGTGGTAGCAACTGGTATCAGGCTGATTAATGTATGTGCAGTAATGTAATTTTCTAAGGAATGGAATTTGACTAAGAAGATGCTGCTAATACTGAAGTAATGTAATGAGCCTTAACCGCAGTAGAAGCGACTGGTAGCAGGCGTATCAATAACAATGCATATCTTTTAAAAAGGATGTTTAAAACGTTTACTGGCATGTTAATCGTTTTTTGTGAGGTACATTGGTGATAAAACTTATTGGGGCATGAATTTTTCCACATGGCTGACTTATATTTCTGCATAGAAACAGTTAACTGGGGCTTCCCACTGTTGTAATGATGAGTGGGAGGGGCCTATTTTAGCGCTTTTTTGCGCAGTAAAAATTCAGTCACAGTCTTCCTGCTTCTTCCTGCATGACCCAGGATGTCTCTAGAGAGCTCAGGGGATTTCAAAAGTCATTTTGAGGGAGGTAATCAGTCACAGCAGACCTGTGACAGTGTGTTTGACTGTGTTAAAAACGTTTATTTGCTATATTGATTATCTGTTTTGGGTATTAAGGGGTTAATCATCCATTTGCTAGTGGGTGCAATACTCTGCTAACTTAATACATTTATTGTGAAAATTTGGTTGCTATAACTGATTTCGTTCATTGTTATTTCAACTGTGACAGTTTTTTGTGCTTCTTAAAGGCGCAGTAGCGTTTTTTATATTGCTTGTAAATTTATTTGAAAGTATTTTCCAAGCTTGCTAGTCTCATTGCTAGTCTGTTTAAACATGTCTGACACAGATGAATCTTTTTGTTCACTATGTTTGAAGGCCAATGTGGAGCCCCATAGAAAGATGTGTACTAAATGTATTGATTTCACTTTAAATAATAAAGGTCAGTCTTTATCTGTAAAGGAATTATCACCAGACAACGAGGGGGAAGTTATGCCGACTAACTCTCCTCACGTGTCAGTACCTTCGTCTCCCGCTCAGGAGGCGCTTGATATTGTGGCGCCAAGTACATCAGAGACGCCCATACAAATCACATTGCAAGACATGGCTACCATTATGAATAATACCTTGACAGAAGTATTATCTAAACTGCCAGAATTAAGAGGCAAGCGCGATAGCTCTGGGATAAGGACAGAGCGCGCTGGTGATGTGAGAGCCATGTCCGATACTGCGTCACAGTTTGCAGAACATGAGGACGGAGAGCTTCATTCTGTGGGTGACGGATCTGATCCAGGGAAACCGGATTCAGAGATCTCTAATTTTAAATTTAAGCTTGAGAACCTCCGTGTATTGCTAGGGGAGGTTTTAGCGGCTCTGAATGACTGTAACACAGTTGCAATTCCAGAGAAATTATGTAGGCTGGATAGATACTATGCGGTGCCGGTGTGTACTGACGTTTTTCCTATACCTAAAAGGCTTACAGAAATTATTAGCAAGGAGTGGGATAGACCCGGTGTGTCCTTTTCCCCTCCTCCTATATTTAGGAAAATGTTTCCAATAGACACCACCACATGGGACTTATGGCAGACGGTCCCTAAGGTGGAGGGAGCAGTTTCTACTTTAGCTAAGCGTACCACTATCCCGGTGGAGGATAGTTGTGCTTTTTCGGATCCAATGGATAAAAAGTTAGAAGGTTACCTTAAGAAAATGTTTGTTCAACAAGGTTTTATCTTACAGCCCCTTGCATGCATTGCGCCTGTCACTGCTGCTGCGGCATTCTGGTTTGAGTCTCTAGAAGAGGCCATTCGCACAGCTCCATTGGATGAAATTATGGACAAGCTTAAAGCACTTAAGCTAGCCAACGCATTTGTTTCTGATGCCATTGTACATTTAACTAAACTAACGGCTAAGAACTCCGGATTCGCCATCCAGGAGCGCAGAGCGCTATGGCTTAAATCCTGGTCAGCGGACGTGACTTCTAAATCTAAATTGCTTAATATTCCTTTCAAAGGGCAGACCTTATTCGGGCCCGGCTTGAAAGAAATTATTGCTGACATTACTGGAGGTAAGGGTCATACTCTACCTCAGGACAGGGCCAAATCAAAGGCCAAACAGTCTAATTTTCGTGCCTTTCGAAACTTCAAGGCAGGAGCAGCATCAACTTCCTCCGCTCCAAAACAGGAAGGAACTGTTGCTCGTTACAGACAGGCCTGGAAGACTAACCAGTCCTGGAACAAGGGCAAGCAGGCCAGAAAACCTACTACTGCCCCTAAGACATCATGAAGAGAGGGCCCCCTATCCGGAAACGGATCTAGTGGGGGGCAGACTTTCTCTCTTCACCCAGGCTTGGGCAAGAGATGTCCAGGATCCCTGGGCGTTGGAGATCATATCTCAGGGATATCTTCTGGACTTCAAAGCTTCTCCTCCACAAGGGAGATTTCATCTTTCAAGGTTATCAGCAAACCAAATAAAGAAGGAGGCATTTCTACGCTGTGTACAAGACCTCCTAGTAATGGGGGTGATCCACCCAGTTCCGCGGACGGAACAAGGGCAAGGATTTTACTCAAATCTGTTTGTGGTTCCCAAGAAAGAGGGAACCTTCAGACCAATTTTGGACCTAAAAATTTTAAACAAATTCCTAAGAGTTCCATCATTCAAAATGGAAACTATTCGAACCATCCTACCCATGATCCAAGAGGGTCAATATATGACCACAGTGGACTTAAAGGATACCTACCTTCACATACCGATCCACAAAGATCATTATCGGTACCTAAGATTTGCCTTTCTAGACAGGCATTACCAGTTTGTAGCTCTTCCCTTCGGGTTGGCTACGGCCCCGAGAATTTTTACAAAGGTTCTGGGCTCACTTCTGGCGGTGCTAACACCGCGAGGCATAGCGGTGGCTCCGTACCTAGACGACATCCTGATACAAGCGTCAAGTTTTCAAATTGCCAAGTCTCATACAGAGATAGTTCTGACATTTCTGAGGTCGCATGGGTGGAAGGTGAACACGGAAAAGAGTTCTCTATTACCACTCACAAGAGTTCCCTTCCTAGGGACTCTTATAGATTCTGCAGAGATGAAAATTTACCTGACGGAGTCCAGGTTATCAAAACTTCTAAATGCTTGCCGTGTCCTTCATTCCATTCCACGCCCGTCAGTAGCTCAGTGCATGGAAGTAATCGGCTTAATGGTAGCGGCAATGGACATAGTACCATTTGCGCGCCTGCATCTCAGACCGCTGCAATTATGCATGCTAAGTCAGTGGAATGGGGATTACTCAGATTTGTCCCCTCTACTAAATCTGGATCAAGAGACCAGAGATTCTCTTCTCTGGTGGCTTTCTCGGGTCCATCTGTCCAAGGGGATGACCTTTCGCAGGCCAGATTGGACGATTGTAACAACAGATGCCAGCCTTTTAGGTTGGGGCGCAGTCTGGAACTCCCTGAAGGCTCAGGGATCGTGGACTCAGGAGGAGAAACTCCTCCCAATAAATATCCTGGAGTTAAGAGCAATATTCAATGCTCTTCTAGCTTGGCCTCAGTTAGCAACACTGAGGTTCATCAGATTTCAGTCGGACAACATCACGACTGTGGCTTACATCAACCATCAAGGGGGAACCAGGAGTTCCCTAGCGATGTTAGAAGTCTCAAAGATAATTCGCTGGGCAGAGTCTCACTCTTGCCACCTGTCAGCGATCTACATCCCAGGCGTGGAGAACTGGGAGGCGGACTTTCTAATTCGCCAGACTTTTCATCCGGGGGAGTGGGAACTTCACCCGGAGGTATTCGCTCAACTGATTCATCGTTGGGGCAAACCAGAACTGGATCTCATGGCGTCTCGCCAGAACGCCAAGCTTCCTTGTTACGGATCCAGGTCCAGGGACCCGGGAGCGGTGCTGATAGATGCTCTAGCAGCCCCTTGGGTTTTCAACATGGCTTATGTGTTTCCACCTTTTCCGCTGCTGCCTCGACTGATTGCCGAGATCAAACAGGAGAGAGCATTGGTGATTCTGATAGCGCCTGCGTGGCCACGCAGGACCTGGTATGCAGACCTAGTGGACATGTCGTCCTGTCCACCATGGTCTCTGTCTCTGAGGCAAGACCTTCTAATACAGGGTCCTTTCAACCATCCAAATCTAATTTCTCTGAGGCTGACTGCATGGAGATTGAACGCTTGATCCTATCAAAGCGTGGCTTCTCGGAGTCGGTTATTGATACCTTAATACAGGCACGGAAACCTGTTACCAGAAAAATTTACCATAAGATATGGCGTAAATATTTATATTGGTGCGAATCCAAGAGTTACTCATGGAGTAAGGTTAGGATTCCTAGGATATTGTCTTTTCTTCAAGAGGGTTTAGAAAAGGGCTTATCTGCTAGTTCGTTAAAGGGACAGATTTCTGCTCTGTCTATTCTTTTACACAAACGTCTGGCAGAAGTTCCAGACGTTCAGGCTTTTTGTCAGGCTTTGGCTAGGATTAAGCCTGTGTTTAAGACTGTTGCTCCGCCGTGGAGCTTAAACTTGGTTCTTAAAGTTCTTCAAGGTGTTCCATTTGAACCCCTTCATTCCATTGATATTAAGCTTTTATCTTGGAAAGTTCTGTTTTTGATGGCTATTTCCTCTCCTCGAAGAGTCTCGGAGTTATCTGCCTTACATTGTGATTCTCCTTATCTGATTTTCCATTCAGACAAGGTAGTTCTGCGTACTAAACCTGGGTTCTACCTAAGGTAGTTTCTAACAGGAATATCAATCAAGAGATTATTGTTCCATCATTATGTCCTAATCCTTCTTCAAAGAAGGAACGACTTTTGCATAATCTGGACGTAGTCCGTGCCCTGAAGTTCAATTTACAGGCAACTAAAGATTTTCGTCAAACTTCTTCCCTGTTTGTCGTTTATTCTGGTCAGAGGAGAGGTCAAAAAGCTTCGGCAACCTCTCTCTCTTTTTGGCTTCGTAGTATAATACGTTTAGCCTATGAGACTGCTGGACAGCAGCCTCCTGAAAGAATTACAGCTCATTCCACTAGAGCTGTGGCTTCCACCTGGGCCTTTAAGAATGAGGCCTCTGTTGAACAGATTTGCAAGGCTGCGACTTGGTCTTCACTTCATACCTTTTCAAAATTTTACAAATTTGACACTTTTGCTTCTTCAGAGGCTGTTTTTGGGAGAAAGGTTCTACAGGCAGTGGTTCCTTCCGTTTAAGTTCCTGCCTTGTCCCTCCCATCATCCGTGTACTTTAGCTTTGGTATTGGTATCCCATAAGTAATGGATGACCCGTGGACTGAATACACTTAACAAGAGAAAACATAATTTATGCTTACCTGATAAATTTATTTCTCTTGTAGTGTATTCAGTCCACGGCCCGCCCTGTCTTTTTTTAAGGCAGATCTAAATTTTAATTAAAACTCCAGTCACCACTGCACCCTATGGTTTCTCCTTTCTTGTCTTGTTTCGGTCGAATGACTGGATATGACATGTGAGGGGAGGAGCTATATAGCAGCTCTGCTTGGGTGATCCTCTTGCAACTTCCTGTTGGGAAGGGAATATATCCCATAAGTAATGGATGACCCGTGGACTGAATACACTACAAGAGAAATAAATTTATAAGGTAAGCATAAATTATGTTTTTGGCTCAATTTCTCCTTAGGCAGGAGCGGTTCCTGCCGGCCATTCCATGTGACCGGGAGTGGCTATCTATCTTCCTCTGTTGATCAGCGGCGGGTCCTAGGAGGTGGTGAGTGCCCCGGCCATTGGAGGTTATAAAGGGGCCTATTTATTAAGTTAATTTAGTCCTTAATAACAGCGCAAGCTATGGAGGACTCTTGCGCGTTAGAGGGCTCGAGACGCAATCGGCATGAAGGGGCGGCCCCTGACTGGTCTCTGGACCATTTAGGGGGCAGATTATCTCTTTTCTCAGAAGCCTGGTTGCAGGACATTCAGGATCCTTGGGTTCTGGACATTGTCGCCCAGGGCTACAGGATAGGGTTCAGATCCCATCCGCCCAGGGGTAGATTCCTCCTATCAAACCTGTCTTCAAGACCGGAAAAGAGAGAAGCCTTTCTAGAATGTGTGAGAGATCTCTCTTCTCTAGGTTTCATCGTACCAGTACCCCATGCAGAAAGGGGTCTAGGGTACTATTCAAATCTTTTTGTGGATCCAAAGAAGGAGGGCACGTTCTGCCCAATTCTGGACCTTAAAGTGTTTAAAAAAGTTTCTGAGTGTTTCATCGTTCAAAATGGAAATGTTCAGATCTATTCTGCCCCTAGTTCAAGAGGGACACTTCATGACAACCATAGACTTGAAGGACGCTTACCTTCATGTGCCAATCCACAGGGACCACTTCAAGTTCAGAAAAATTAGGAATTCAGCAGCACAGTAGCTTGAATATAAAGGAAATTTTATTTGTTTTTCATCAAAAATAGGTGCAAGTTATGGAATAAGCGTCTGACATGTTTCGCTCCCTCTAGTGGCGCTTCATCATAGACTAAGGATGTTACACAGAAGTCCATCTTTTATTATGGTCATAATTAGTTACCAGATTAACACCTGATAACATAATAGATACATACCATTAAAAACAATAAACATCATCAAATTAAAGGGACACTCAGGTTAAATTAAATTTTCATGATTCAGATACAGCATGTAATTTTAAACAACTTTCCAATTTACTTCTATTAAAAAAAATGTGCACAGTCTTTTATATTTACAATTTTTGAGTCACCAGATCCTACTGAGCATGTGCAAGAATTCACAGGCTATCCGTATATGCATTTGTGATTGGCTGATTGCTATCACATGGTACAAGGGGAGTGGAAATATACATAACTTTGAAATTTGTTATAAAAAAATCTACTACTCATTTGAAGTTCAGACTAAGTGCTATTGCATTGTCTTGTTATCTTGCATTTGTTGATTATGCAAATCTAATGTGTTGACTGGTCCTTTAAGGGAAAACAAAAAATTGATAAAGACTGAGCATAATAAATTAATTATTTCACTTATTACAAAGAAGTGTAATTATTATACTAATACTATTAATAATAAGTACTCTTAGAAAAAAATATTTTTATATATAAACCCATAGACACGCTTATAAAGCTACAATAAATCCCCTGCATGTTTATATTATTTAATTTAATTTAAACTATTTATTTGATCTTACTGTACTCTATTTTCTTATAGTCCCAGGCATATATGCATATATCCCAAGTCATTCATGAAATTATCTGATATTGTGATAATTTATTACATCTTTCATTCCCCCTAAGAAATATATGTATATATAGAGAGAAAAGATCACACACTCACATAATATATAACATCACAACTGTACACATGATGAAATGTATATATTCAAAAAAATACTCATAAAATATTGGAAAAAAATAAATAAATATATATATATATATATATATGAATAAATATGTATATGAGAATATGATAAGAGATCAGATAAAATGAATCGCAAATCTCTGTCCAAACAAAATGACTGACTATCAATTATATATATAAGATTAATTCATAAACGTACATATAAAAGTATATATAAAATATACAGATACTTTACTGGCCACCATTAACCACATACACCAATCATAAGAGGCTACTTTTGATATATTTTTTGATGGGAACAAAATACACGTATTTATTTTGATCCATTTTTAGATATGGCAAACCTATCCAAAATAACTAATATAACTAATATCCCACTCAAGATTCAACCCAGTGGGTGTCCTAGACTTAAGTTTATATATCCAATATAACTCCTTTCTATCAAGTAACTTGTATCTATTGCCTCTTCTAACGGGATTTCTTGCCACATCAATTATTCTCACTGTGAAATCGCCTTTATTGGTGAAATGAAAAAGGTTAAAGTGTCTAGCCACCACAGAGTCCTTGTTGTAATTCTTGACGTCATTAACATGCTCTTTAATCCTCACATTCACTTCTCTCGTCGTTTTACCAACGTATTGTATTTGACAATGTTTAACATATAAACTGCAAATGTGGTTTGGCAATTCGCATAAAACAATATGTCATAAGTCACTTCATCTACAGATGATCTAAACACATTAGTTATTTCCATCATACTACATGTTAAGCATGTTCTGGTTCCACATCTGAAATTTCCTTTCCTTCTCAACCAATGGTCTGCCATATACCTTGATGTATTAGAGACAAAACTTGGGGCCAACTTAGATGCTAAAGTCAAAGGTTTCTTTGAGACAAATTTACATCCTTCTATGCAGTTTTGCAACACACTATCTCCTGCCAAAATCTGTAAATTTTTCTTCAAAATTTTAACTATTTGTGAAAATTGTGCTGTATACTCCATTGTAAAAACAACCTTATCCCTATAAGTGTTACCAGACCTTGTTTCTTTGTTATCTCTAATACTCATTGTGCTGACATCCAACTTAATCTCCCCTAATTTTGCTTTACTGTAACCCCTTGCTGATAATCTATTAATCAAATCATCTGCCTGCTATTGATAGATTGCTCATCGTTGGTATTACGTCGTATTCTGATAAACTGACCCCTTGGTATGGCACAAACCAAATGTGGGGGTTGACAGGAGCTAGCATGAAGAATAGTATTCCCTGCAGTGGGTTTCCTAGAAGTTCTGGACACTATTCTTTTATTCTCAATGTCACCCTCCAATGTCACATCCAAGAAGTCTGTTTTAACAGATTTTTATCCTCCAACAAATGTCACACATGTTTTTATCATTCAAAAATTCAAGCAACTGACCAAATGATGTTTCATCAAGAGATTCATCAACAATTAAAATCAAGTCGTCAATGAACCTTCTATAATAAAGGATTTTTTTGGTATGCATTACAAAATCACTGTTGTACATAAATCTTAGCTCCCAATAGCCAACATACAAATTTGCAAAACATGAGGTGAATTTCGCCTCCCATTGCCGTACCGCAACATTGTAAGTAATACTTGTCATTAAACATCAAGAAGTTATGAGTTAACACAAATTCAAAGATGGAACAAATGAACATTTTTACTTCCCTCTCATATGCTGTAAATTTATGTAAGAAATACCTCACAGCTCTCAAACCCAATGAATGTGGTATGCAAGTATATAGCGAAGCTATATCTACAATAACCCAGGAGTAAGTACTCTTCCATTCAACTTCTTTGAGACTTTCTAGAAGATGTGAAGAATCTCTCAAATAGCGATAAAAGCTTTTCACTAAAGGCTGAAGAACAGAATCCAGCCACTCCGATAGTGGCTCAAGCAAGGACCCAATACCCGATACAATGGGCCTTCCTGGGGGCTGCTCAGGATTCTTGTGAACTTTCGGCAAGTAGCGAAACAACGGTGTAGTAGGAAATTCAGGAATCAAGTGTGGGATATCTTCTTGCCTAAAAATGCCTAGATGAATACCATCATCCAACAACAAAAGTAGTTGTCTTTTGAACACAAGTTTGGGATTTCCACTCAATAATTTGTAGGTCGATGTATCCCCAAGCTGGCGTAAAGCCTCCCCAAAATAATCATCCCTGTTAAGGACTACTATATTTCCTCCCTTGTCTGAGTTTCTAATCACAATATCATGATTATTCTGGAGAGACTCCAAAGCCACTTCAAGTTCCTGAGATTTGCGTTTCTGGACCAACACTTCCAGTTTGTGGCCCTTCCCTTTGGTCTGGTGACGGCCCCGAGAGTCTTCACGAAGGTTCTTGCGGTGGCCAGAGCCAGAAGCATTGCTGTGGTACCTTATCTGGACGACATCCTAGTCCAGGCGCTGTTGCTCAGTCTCGCAGAGGATCATTCAAGGGCTCTTCTTCTTTTGCTCCAATCTCATGGTTGGAAGATCAACTCAGAAAAGAGTTCCCTGGTTCCCAGCAACAGGGTGGAGTTCCTGGGTACAATAATAGACTCTATGTCCATGAAAATATTTCTCACAGACCATCGACGCAGAAAGATTGAGTCCCCTTGCCTTGCCCTTCAGTCCTCCTCAAGTCCCTCGGTGGCTCAGTGTATGGTGATCAGACTCATGTTTTCCAGCATAGACGTCATTCCATTCGCCAGGTTCCATCTCAGACCTCTTCAATTGTGTATGTTGACACAGTGGAACGGCGATCATTCACATCTATCACAGCAGATATCCATGGATGCTAGCAGGATGGGGAGCTGATTGAGTTGCCAAGATGGCACAAGGAAAATGGTCCCGGGAGGAGTCTCTCCTTCCAATAAATATTCTGGAACTCTGAGCAATCTACAATGCTCTGAAGGTATGGCCTCTTCTGGGGTCGTTCAGCTTTATCTGATTCTAGACTTACAACATTACCTCGGTGGATTACATCAACCACCAGGGGGGTACGGAGAGCTCCCTAGCTATGAGGGAGGTGTCTCGGATCTTGGGGTGGGCAAAGTCCCACAGCTGCTCACTCTCAGCAATTCACATTCCAGGTGTGGACAACTGGGAAGCAGACTTTCTCAGCAGGCAATCCTTCCATCCGGGGAAATGTTCTCCTCATCCCAAAGTGTTTGTGGAGATTTGTCTCAGGTGGGGAACGCCGGAGATAAACCTCATGGCGTCCAGACTCCATTGCAAGCTACACTGATACGGGTTGAGGTCCAGGGATCCCGAGGCAGAGCTAATATATGCCTTAGCGGTGCCTTGGGGGTTAAGCATAGCTTACATTTTTCAACCGTTAGCACTTCTACCTCGTGTAGTGGCACGCATCAAAAAGGAGCAAGTTTCTGCCATTTTGATTGCTCCAGTGTGGCTGCGGAGGACGTTGTGTGTAGATCTGGTGGGGATGTCATCCTCTCCGCCGTGGAGGTTACCCTGTCGCAGGGATCTGCTGGAACAGGGCCCATTTCAACATCAAAGTCTCTATTCTCTGAAGCTGACTGCGTGGAGATTGAACGCCTAGTCTTGGCCAAGGAAGCAAGTCACTCGTCGCATCTACCACAAGGTGTGGAGGACTTACTTGTCCTGGTGTGAGAAGCATGGATATCCTTGGCATAAGATGAAGGTATCCAGGATTCTATCCTTTCTCCAAGACGGTTTGGAGAAGGGTCTTGCCGCTAGTTCCTTAAAAGGACAGATTTTGGCATTGTCAGTCTTGTTGCATAGGAGACTTGCTGAGCTCCCTGATATCCAATCCTTTCTTCAGGCTCTGTCTAAAATCAGGTCTGTCTTTAGACAGTCTGCTCCCCCATGGAGCTTAAACTTGGTTTTGCAAAGAGTTCTGTTTGAGCCTATGCATTCCATTGACATGAAGGTTCTCTTCCTGTTTTCCATTGTGTCGGTACGCAGAGTATCTGAATAGGCTGCCTTGCAATGTGAGCCGCCTTATCTAGTTTTTCATGCGGACAAGGCTGTGCTTAGCACTGGTTTGGGGTTTCTCCCCAAGGTGGTGTCTATCCGGAATATCAATCAGGAGATAGTGTTTCCTTCTTTGTGTCCTAACCCTTCTTCTTAGGTGAGATTACTTCATAATCTGGATGTGGTTCGGGCCCTGAAGTTCTATCTTCAGGCTACAAAGAATTTCAGGCAGACTACATCTCTTTTTGTGGTGCATTATAAGAAGCGCAAGGGCCAGAGTGCCTCTTCTACTTCTTTGTCCTTTTGGTTGAGGAGCTTAATTTGCTTGGCCTATGAGTCAGCGGGACATAAGCCTCCTCAGAGGATTATGGCTCATTCAACTAGAGCTGGGGCTTCTTGGGCCTTCAAGAATTAGGCCTCTATGGAGCAAATTTGTAAGGTGGTCCTCCTTACACATTTTTACAAAGTTTTAAAAATTTGACGTTTTTGCTTCTGCGGAAGCTGTTTTTGGGAGAAAGGTTTTGCAGGCGGTGGTGCCCTCAGATTAGGGTACGCTTTTTCCCTCCCAGTTTCATTCAGTGTCCTCTAGAGCTTAGGTTTATGTTCTCAATAGTAATGAATGAAGCCGTTGACTCTTCTCCCCTTTAGATGGAAAACATAAATTATGCTTACCTGATAATTTCCTTTCCATCAAGGGGAGGAGAGTCCACAGCTCCCGCCCGTATCTCCGATGGGCGGACCTAAATTTAATTTATCTTCTGGCGCCATTTATACCCTGATATTTCTCCTACTGTTCCTTGTTCCCTCTGCAGAATGACTGGGGGATGAGGGAAGTGGGGGAGGTATTTAAGCCTTTGGCTGGGGTGTCTCCTCCTGGTGGCCAGGTTCTTAATTCCCAACAGTAATGAATAAAGTCATGGACTCTCCTCCCCTCGATGGAAATGAAATTATCCGGTATGCATAATTTATGTTTTTTATATGCAGAGAATAGGGGAGTGTCTGATTTTTCCCACTTGCAGTTGGTGTTTCAGCTACCCTTTTAATAGTGCTAAACTGGGAGCTTCTAAGTAAGTTTTAAAATGGTTTCTGTGCATATTATTTTTTATAGTAGTGTCTATTACACTCAGTTATATGAAAATTGGTGTATACTGTCCCTTTAATGACAGATCTTTACTGTAAGGAAACTGATCGTAATACTTAATTACACTGTAATAGTTTCCATCCCAAGGAGTTAATTCATGAGGGTTGTACGTAATGTTCAAGGGGAGACTAAGCGTGAAGAGAGATAGAGCAGATGACTAATTCATTTATGGAAAGATGGTATCTGGTATCCACAATTTAATATATTCAAAAATCTTAAATAGAAAGAAAAATAAATCTTGAAAAAATAATAAAGATGAGAGACTTATTTTTGCTTCATAGTATAATCTAAAGAGTGATAGGATTTACAGTGTTATTAGAATACACTAGTATCTTTTACATTTAAATTTAATCTGAATATAGTTTTTTATTTATTTATTTATTTTTTAAATTGAAGTTTCATCAATAAGGACAAAGTACAAACATATGGCTAACAATATACAAATATCATTCTTATCAGCACACAAAATCTCTTTGTAGACAATGAGTTCTTTAACCCCTTAACGTACCCTGTACATCGCTGTTCTTTCCATGGGGGTGCCACTTTCAATAGTTATTTTAGGAAGCCTTCCAGAGGGAGGGAGGATGATAGCCACACAACCCCTTTTACGACCAGCAACGCTCAGGGTACGTTGCGGTCGTTAAGGGATTAAGTAAACAAAGGTAATAGAAATATCTACACACAAAATTTATCCATTTTAATGGCCACTGAACCTGCCTTCTCTGACAGTCTCTTAAAAAAGTAGAGCTCCAGTATAGTGTTCATCATAAAGATTCATTGTCTGCCAGGTTGATTAACTGAAAACACTTATGAAACCAAACACATAACATGAGAACAAACACATAATATATGACAAACGGCATCATTAAAATTTGTCATATTAAAGGGACAGTCTACACCAGAATTTTTATTTTTTAAAAGATAGATAATCCCTTTATTACCCATTCCCCAGTTTTGCATAACCAACACAGTTATAATAATATACTTTAACCTCTGTGATTATCTTGTATCTAAGCCTCTGCAAACTGCCCCTTTATTTCAGTTCTTTTGACAGACTTGCAGTTTAGGCAATCAGTGCCTGCTACCAGATAACTGCACGTGCACGAGCACAGTGTTATCTATATGAAATACGTGAACTTACACCCTCTAGTGGTGAAAAACTGTTAAAATGCATTCTGAAAAGAGGTGGCCTTCAAGGTCTAAGAAATTAGCATATGAACCTCCTAGGTTAAGCTTTCAACTAAGAATACCAAGAGAACAAAGCAAAATTGGTGATAAAAGTAAATTGGAAAATTGTTTAAAATTTAAAATTACATGCTCTATCTGAATCATGAAAGTTTATTTTGGCCTAGACTGTCCCTTTAAGGGAGTAACATAAAACACAATTATTTACCTCATACAGAGTATAACAATATAATGAATGTGTCCTCAGTGTACCCAGACTGTGTCCAATGCATAATTTGTTATCCCCTTGACTCACAGCTAACTAAACCTAACCCTTGCTCTGCTCCGGACACTCATCCTAATACGGATAATAGGAGTGCTGTTTTACTTCCTAATGGGAAAGAGTCCACAGCCGCATTCATTACTTGTGGGAAATAAGAACCTGGCCACCAGGAGGAGGCAAAGACACACCAGCCATTCTTTGCCTTTTGTCCCAGGAAGTTGGCAGAGAAGTGTCAGAAGTTTTATTTTTTAAAGAGAATACTTTTATTAATTTTTACGTAAAGTGTGTCTCTCATGGAGGGTAGTACTCTTTGCAATGGGACAGGAGTTTTAAGTAGTCCTGTTAGTCTCTCAGTGAGGGCCTGGGTGCAGTGGGAGTTCTGTCTGCGACACCATCCCGATTTGTATTAACAGCTCCTCTAGGACTTGGCGTTCCCTACCCTTTGCTTCACTAGAGGTCTTCTCTCAAGTCCATGATGGAGGCGACGCTACTATTTGTCACACTTGAAGGGCCGTGTTCCTGTTCCATAGGCGTAGGTTCCGGTGAGATTGTTTCATTTTATCAATATGAATGTTATGTTGTTATGTGACAGATAGGTATGGGTCTCAGTGAGACTCCTCTGTTCGAATCTGGGAATCATGGGAAAATTCCTTCCTTAGAGGGGATTTGTGAACAGGGTGGGTTTCCTTAATCATGTTTCTTATGTGATCTCCCTGCTTTGTGTATTGGGTATTGGCTCTGGGGCTGAGATGGGAGAATTGCTTGAAGGATTTAGTGGGGCCTAGTTGCCGCCTTTTTCTGGCGAGATTTTTTGGACTTTACGGTTCACCTTATGACCGGGCGTTGTTACGCTGGGTTTGTTACACTTCTGCATTCCTGACCGTGTGGCGACGAAGATGTTCTGCTTCGTTTGGATTTGGTCATAGGAGGTGGTGAGTGCCCCAGCCATTGGGGGTGTCAGGTGCTGTTCGCTTTTTTATATTGTCCTAATTTTCTCTTTGGTTTTAACCATGGAGGATTCTGAAGCTGAGACTGTCGTTGTTTCTGATTCCGATTCTTCCTCTTGTGAGGAAGGTGCTTCGGTCCCACTGACGCAGGTTTATCAGTCCTGTCTCTTGTGCCTTCTTAGAGCGCCTGGTTTCTCGGGCTCGGGGAACCAAGGGCCTATTGAACCATCAGCCTCTGGGGGCTCTGTTCGTCAAGCTGCGGATTCCCAACAGCACCCTTCCTCTACATTTGCGGGTAACCCTAATGTTAATTCTCCCTCCGCACAGGGTGGTTTGTTTTCCCTGGAGATGGCGGGTCATTTCCGCTTCAATATATTGATGGCGCTGGTTCGCCTGTACGACCTGGAGGTTTCTGTGCGGTTGTGTTCTTGCCCGATTATCCCGGGTGTCCTGACTTCCGGTGGGTCTATTCAGTTACCTCCGGGGGTGAATATTCCTCCATGTTGCACCTTTCATTATCTGATCGCGCTGCTGCGCCTTCTACTCTGTCGTCTTTACGACTTATTAGGTGATTCTCTCCTCTATCAGTCGGGGACTGTGTCATCGAATGGTGCTTCGAGCTAGACTATTTGGGATGTTAATCGTCTCATGCTGGTCACTCGTGTCCTTTCCCAGAGTTTTTTTTGGCGGATGCTTTCGGGCTGCCTTCTTTTTTCATCCGGTTAGGATACTTTTTTATTTGATGGTTCCCTCTGGAATTTCTGGGATGGACTTGCTTTTTGTTACTTTTCACAAACTACTCTATACATCTACATCCGGCCCTTCGGGTCCGCATATCGGGAGAGATTCGGCATGCCACTCTCTCTTGGGGCTGGGTCGGAGGCTTCCTTTGCATCACTTTGGTTCTCCTTTCAGGGGGACGGGGCCTTCTCCGCTAGGGTGGTTTTTGGGCCTTGGTCTTCTTGCTACTCTTTGGGTGGTTTTAGACTCCTAGGGTCTCTGGACCTTGTTTCTTTCCGCTTTTAATAGATCCTCTTTGTGGATCAACAGTGGAGCGATTGTTGGTATGTGAGACATATCGGGATCATGCCTGCATTCTCTGTGACCCGGCAGCGGTGCTGTAGGATGGCTAGCCTGTGACTTGCCATGTGAGGCCCTGGTTCGCCTTTTTCTCTGCTGGAGGCTTCTTCTAGCTGGAACCCGGTTTTATTGGGGTCGCCTTGTTCGTTTCGGTTCTGTTTTTTCCAGAATTTTCTCCACCCTCGTAGGGTCGGGCACCGATATGGGACCCTAGTTTCTGAATGTCGCAGAGTTTTGCTCTGTGTCGTGGGTTCTATCGCCTCGAGATCGGTTCTGCATTTTTTTCGCTGTCCTTTCTTAGGTTTTGCTAGATTTCCTCTTTTTTAGGGTTCCTTCCTCAGGTGAGGAGTGTCTGACCAGAGTTTTGGTTGGGGTCCATTTCTTCAGGTCTCTTTGTGGATCTGGAATTGGGCTGGGGTTCCTGGTGGTGTTGGTATAGTTCTGTCTATGCTTGTCCCAGATTTTTCCGCTGGTGTTCGGGTTGTGTCTGTAAGGGGTTCTTCCTTTTCTCTCTTTGTAGTGTCTGGTCCCCTTCTAATGGCTGGTCGGGGCCTTTGTTTTTCTGTGTGGGAATGTGTTCTGGACTTCCTTTGGGGGTCCGTTGTTCTGGTTCTCTAACCTTGCATCAGCATCCTGTGTAGTGCCTTGGTAGGGTCACTTTGTCTTTAGATCTTCCCCACCGGTATCTGCTGTGGGGCCACGAGATTGCTACCTCGGGTAGTCTCTGCTCCTTTGGGGGGTTGGCTTGTTTAGGGTTAGTTTTGACCCCTGTGTCGAGTTTGTGTCGGGGGGGGGGGGGCAAGGTTTCCCTTGACCTCTGTCTTCCCTTGGGAGACTTTTTTTCTCTGGGGGTGTGTTCCTTTTGTCCCTGGTTCAGATATGGAGATGCCCTTGGGAATGGACTTGTGGGTTCGTGTTCCTCTGGTGGTGGGACTCTGCTCGAGTTTCTGGTCACACTCTTTCGAGGTGGCTGGTGGTGTTCCTCCCTCTCATTCAAAGGGAGGGGGTGAGACTCTGTCCCTGGACTTTTCACTGTCGTTGACAGGTTGTTTTTTTTCCGTGTGTGGGCGGTCCTCGTTGCGGCGGTTCTGCGGTTGTGGAGGACGTCCCTGTTTATCTCAGGATCATAAGCTGTGGTTCTGGTCATCTTTAGACTTTTCAGCTGTCTCTGTTTCTTTTGGATACAGTGGGTCCCTATTGAGGTGCTCTCTGAGCTCTCGGGGGGGTTTGGATCTCTGATTTTTTCCGCCATGGAGGGGGTTTTGTCTAGGAACTTGGTTTTTGCTGGTTCTGTTTCTCTTTAGTTCCCTACAGCTTTATCTGTGGCTGCACTATAGCGTGCTACTTAGTCGTCTGTACAGTTTTCTTTTCTCTACATACTTTTTGTTCTCTTTCGGTCTCTGACTGGGTCGTGTTTGACTGATGATGCCCTTTTTTCTGGCATTTTGTGAGGCTTTCTGGAGTCTCCCGAGCTAGTCTGCTTTGTCTTTTGGAAGACAGGGTCCTGGTTCAGTTCTCCCTCTCCCTTGCTTCTTCCTTTGGGGAGTTGATGGTCAGGGTTCCCTTATGGGGACGTGTGTATGGGATCAGCTTTTATGGCACTTTGAGTCCTGTTGGCTTGGTGGTGTTGCATGTGGTTTTTACCAAGGCTAGGGACTGTCGTTTGTGTCCTTGGGGCCCTTTTTTCTTCATGTTTTTGCTACCTGCTTTTGGATAAAGCAGGACCTTTTTAATTATGGGATGTGGTTCAGTCCTGGTGTCCTCAGATTGGGCCGCCTCTTACCCTCCCGTTCTTGGCATTCAGTGTCCTCTTTGGCTTGGGTATAATTTTCCCACAAGTAATGAATTTGGCTGTGGACTCTTTCCCATTAGGAAGAGAAACATAAATTATACTTACCTGATAATTTCATTTTCTTCCGTGGGAAAGAGTCCACAGCCCCCCGCACGTTTTTTGATGCGTTTTTCATCTATAGTCTTCTGGCACTCTTTCACCTTGATATTTCTTCCACTGATCCTTGCTCCTCGGCAGAATGACTGGGGGATAGGGGAAGTGGGAGGAGTATTTAAGCCTTTGGCTGGTATGTCTTTGCCTCCTCCTGGTGGCCAGGCTCTTATTTCCCACAAGTAATGAATGTGGCTGTAGACTCTTTCTCTCGGAAGAAAATGAAATTATCAGGTAAGCATAATTAATGTTTTTTTTGTTTTGTTTTTTAAACCCAAATTAATTTCTTTCACAACTAAGTGATTGTAAAGAATTTAGAAATTATGTATGGCTTAACTCACATTCCCTTCTTTTTTGGCACATAAGAGTCAACCTTATGTAAATCTATCTTTTAAAGACTGTTACTTTTCAAAATATGCACATACATATTTGCTAACACAATTTCTAGGTGATTACAGCCACATCTTAGGTCTTGTTCAAAATGAATATTACTGACTGCTAGAAAGTATGATTTATTTATGTGTTTGTTTTACTGATTGATTTAAAGCATTTTTTTTTTTAAATGTTTAATTTCCATTATCAAAATGTGCATAACATGTTACAGGGGGCAGGGAAATGGAAATATCTGACATTTCTCACAAACAATCTAATGCTCATTTTAAATACAGAGTAAGTGCTATTGTATTGAATTGTTATGATGCATATGCCAATCATGCAATTCTACTGTATTTGATGGTCTTTTAAGATCAGCTATGTCAGATCAGTGTCATTTTGTGTTGCTCCCTCTTTTTTATTATTAATAATAATAATTTTTTAATGTATTCCCATAGATGTGTTTATAAGCAACATCTAAAACCTTAATGCTTACCAGTTTAATAGAACTAGAACACAAACTTTAATTTTTTGGGAAAAAGTGGTATAAAACTCCCAGCATGTTGTTTCAAGACGAACAAGTTCATATTTTTAACACATTTCAAACTCATCTTCTATTCAGCAGGGAGAACCATTTTAATTGACTTCGTTTTATTAAAGATGATATTTCTTGGACCAGGATGTAGTTTGGCAGCTTTAGAAGTGCAAGCTTCATTGGCGTTCTCACAGCTCTTCCCAGTCTCACTTGTAATTTTTCTAGACACTGGAAATGCTTTGTCTCCTGGTAAATCAGTGTGGCAAATGCTAATTAGAAAAAACATACTGTTAGTAAGTGTTAAATGTAAATTATCCTTCCCATGATTCAAGAATGACTTCATTTGGAAATGGTCTACCAGTAGATTTCTCTTGCTGATCAGAAGATTACCTGATTATTGTGTGATTTCCATCTCTCTTTCACCCTTAATCCAATGATAATATGGCTCAAATTGATAACAAATGCGTGAAAGTAGTTTTTTTTAGAAGCATTTAGTGCTGCAGCACAATCTTGTAAATGTAACCCCTGATTTCAAGCACATTGCAGTGTTTACATACATCTTGCTGGAAAAAAATTCACTTAAAGGGACACTGAACCCAAATTTTTTCTTTTGTGATTCAGATAGAGGGACCTATTTATGATGCTGCGAGCGGACATGATCCGATATAGCGGATCATGTCCGCTGCACATCGATAAATGCTGACAGCATACGCTCTCAGCATTTATCATTGCACCAGCAGTTCTTGCGATACTGCCGTCTGCAGATTTGCGGCCAATCGGGGGTGTCAATCAACCCGATTGTATTCGATCGGGTTGATTTCTGTCTGCCGCCTCAGAGCAGGCGGACATGTTATGGAGCAGCAGTCTTTAGACCGCTGATTCCTATTTCTGTTTCCGGCAAGCCTGAAGACTTGCCGGAAACGTGAGGCATCAAGCTCCATACGGAGCTTGATAAATATGCCTCAGAGTATGCAATTTTAAGCAACTTACTAATTTACTCCTATTATCAAATTTTCTTCATTCTCTTGGTATCTTTATTTGAAAAGCAAGAATGTAAGTGTAGAAGCCAGACCATTTTTGGTGAACAACCTGGGTTGTTCTTGCTGATTGGTGGATAAATTCACCCACAAATAAACGAGTGCTGTCCAGGGTTCTGAACAAAAAATTGTCTGGCTCCTTAGCTTAGATGATTCCTTTTCAAATAAAGATAGTAAGAGAACAAAGAAAAATTGATAATAGTAAATTAGAAAGTTGCTTAAAATTGCATGCTCTATCTGAATCATGAAACAATTTGGATTCAGTATCCCTTTAAAGGACCATTAAACTTGACATTTTAACAATGCATAAAATGTTTCATTATTGCAATATACATTTATTATTTATTTTGCTACATTTTGTTGTAAAATACATCTAAACTTTGGGCTTCTTTTACTTTTTACCTGGGAGGTTTGGGTTAATACTTTGTTTACTTCACCCCCCCCCCCCCCCCCCCAAGATTCTCAGCAGTCACATTTTTAAAGGGTGGATTATCTGTATTGCATCAACAATCATGATAGAATAATCATTCTTTGCAATAGCAACTAGGTTCAATTAGTGCTAGACCACCTTAAAGGGATACTTTAACCCAAGTTTGTTCTTTCATGATTCAGATGGAGCAGGCAATTTTAAGCAACTTTCTAATTTACTCCCATTATAAATTTTTCTTTGTTCTTTTTTTATCTTTATTTAAAATGAATAGTAAATAAATGCTAAACATAATGATGTATTCAAAGCAAAGATTAGCCTTAGAATAATATGTAGCTGTATTTTTACAATTTTATATAAGTGTAAAAGTTTAGTTTTCTATAAAGTATTGGGCGCTGCCATGTTTGAAATAGTTTTCTATTTTGATCTGTCTTCTGTGGACAACATTTAGGGAAAGATCTATAAACCAGGCAATAAAGTAGAGTTTGTGTAAACAAGGCTGTTTGGACCTTGTTTGTATTAGTCAGTTTTATTACCTGTCAAGGTATCTGTGAAGATTATTAAATAATTTATGTATATAATTACAATACATCCAAATGAGAACAAAGGATTGCTTTCAAAGAGCTCCTGCTAAGGTGTGAAGCTAAAATCCCTATCAGATTGTCACTGACCCCTTTTTCTATTCTGAAACATTTGGTCATTAAAGGGACAGTCAACCATAGAATTGTTATTGTTTTGAAAGATAGATAATCCCTTTATTACTCATTCCCCAGTTTTGCATAACCAACACAGTTATATTAATGTACTTTTTACCTTTGTGATTACCTTGTATCTAGGAACCTTCTTCCAGCCCCCTGATCACATGACTGTGACTGTTTATTATCTATTGTCTTAAATTTAGCATTGTGTTGTGCTAGATCTTAAATAACTTTCTGTGCCTGAACACAGTGTTATCTATATAGCCCACGTGTACTTTCTGTCTCTTTGTGTTGAAAAGAGATTTAAAAAGCATGTGATAAGAGACAGCCCTCAAAGGCTTAGAAATTAGCATATGAGCCTACCTATGTTTAGTTTAACCCCTTAACGACCGAGGACGTGCAGGGTACGTCCTCTTAAAAAAGTCACTTAACGACCAAGAACGTACCCTGCACGTCCTCGGTTTGGAAAGCAGCTGGAAGCGATCCTGATCACTTCCAGCTGCTTTCCGGTTATTGCAGGATGCCTCGATATCGAGGCATCCTGCAATAACAATTTTTGCCCCTCCGGTGCAGAGAGAGCCACTTTGTGGCCCTCTCTGCACCGGACATCGATGGCCGCATTCGTTGGTGGGTGGGAGCGTAAATGGGAGGTGGGTGGGCGGCCATCGATGGCTTCTTAGTCAGAGAGGGGGGCGGGATCGCCGGGGGCGCGCACGGCGCGCGCGCGTGCACAGGGGGCGGCGGGAGGGCGCGTGCACAGGGAGGGAGCGGGTGGGAACCGCTTACACTACAGAAACTTTTGGATATTATTGTACAAAATAATAAAAAAAAAAACGTAATGGAACTCATCTAAGGGATCTGGGAGGGGGTGGGGGATTGATCTGGGGGGAGCTACACTACAGAAAAAACTAAAATAAATTAAAAAAAAACATTTTTATATGCAAACTGGGTACTGGCAGACAGCTGCCAGTACCCAAGATGGCCCCCAATAAGGCAGTGGGGGGGGGTAGAGAGCTGTTTTGGGGGGGATCAGAGAGGTTGGGGGCTAAGGGGGGATCCTACATAGCAGCATATGTAAATATGCTTAAAAAAAAAAGTAAAAAAAAAAAAAAAACTTTTATTTTAGTACTGGCAGACTTTCTGCCAGTACTTAAGATGGCGGGGACAATTGTGGGGTGGGGGAGGGAGGAGAGCTCTATGGGAGGGATCAGGGGGTCTGATGTGTCAGGTGGGAAGCTGATCTCTACACTAAAGCTAAAATTAACACATTAATTAAACATATTTTATAATTTTTTTTATAGTAAATTATAAGATATGATGAAAATAATGGTATCTTTAGAAAGTCCATTTAATGGCGAAATAAACGGTATATAATATGTGTGGGTACAGTAAATGAGTAAGAGGGAAATTACAGCTAAACACAAAGACCGCAAAAATGGAAAAGTGCTGTGGTCATTAAGGGGTTAAACTAAGACTACCAAGAGAAAAAAGCAAATTTGATGATAAAAGTAAATTGGAAAGTCGATTAAAATTAAAAGTCCTATCTGAATAATGAAAGTTTAATTTATACTTGACTGTCCCTTTAAGTCAGGTAATTTGTTACAAAGAGATGGTCATCTATATTTTATATATTGCAAATATTAGATCAGACATGAAGATTCCCTTTCCTGATTAACAGGACATCTGAGAACTAAGATTATCAGATAAATTAATATTAGATAAGTGTATGCTGGAATTAAAAAAATGGTAATACAGTCAATTTTAAAATGTCCAATTTTAATAACCTATTTCTTTACATCTTTCAGGCATATAAGAAGTACATATATAATTGGTACTTTAAACAATATCCTGTGTATTTTGTACTCTCAAAGAGAGATATACATATATGAAATATTAATCTGTATGGGATAGTAATCCAATATAGATATAATTATATGAATACAGCATATGTTTGCTGATCTCAAGGTATGTATTATTGGTGTGATCGCTAGAAACATGCTTATATTTAGTATTGGAGTAATCACAAAAATTACATTATATTATCCCATCTATAATTAAAATTGTAAGTGATTAATGCAATAAGTTATAGTATGTTAAATAATCATTATATAGGGAGATATTTAGATTAGCAGTGTTAAAAAAATGCAGATGGACAGGTTATGGAGCAGCGGTCTTTGTGACCGCTGCTTCATAACTTGTGTTTCTGGCGAGTCTGAAGACTCGCCAGAAACACGCAAGCTCCGTACGGAGCTTGATAAATATGGGCCATTGTATTATATTCCGGCCATATACTGACCTATATATATATATATATATATATATATATATATATATATATATATATATATATATATATACCTATTTTATATATATTCTAATTGTTTGCAGCTGGATAGTAAGATAAGCTTAAAACTTAAAAGGACAGTCTAGAATATAATTTGTATTGTTTTAAATGATAGATAATCCCTTTATTATCCATTCCTCAGTTTTGCATAACCACAACATTTATATATATATACTTTTTACCTCTACGATTACCTTGTATCTATGCATCTTCTGACAGCCCCCTGATCACATGACTTTGTATGTATTATCTATTGACTTGCATTTAGTACTGTGTTGTGCTAACTCTTAAATAACTCCTCGTGCGTGAACACAATGTTATCTTTATGACCCACATGAACTAGCAGTCTCCTGTTGTGAAAAGCATTTACAAAAGCATGTGCTAGGAGGCTGTATATAGTGGCTTAGAGTTTTAAATGTTATAAAGTATAATTATATATCAATGTTGGTTGTCCAAAGCTGGGGAATGGTTAGTAAATGCATTATCTCTCTTTTTAAACAATAACAATTTTAGTGTAGACTGTCCCTTTAAGTTTAGACATGGCACGTCCATTACTTTATAGAAACTCAGGGGAATTAAAAAACAAAAAACTATTTTTAGAGTCAAATTGCAGGAAAAGGGAACAAAATAAATAATGAAAATATATTACAACACTTTTTAACTACACATAATTAAACATTTTATTAGGGCTGCAACAACTAATCGGTAAGTTGATCATAAAAATAGTTGTCAACAAATCTCATTATCAATTAATCGGATAGAGAAAAAAATAATAAATAAAAAAGTTTGCACAATACCATGTGCAGGAGTTCATCGGAATGAAGCAGCTGGTGATGTGCAATTAACAAACTAATCACTGACCACCTAATTGATAATGAGATTCTTTGACAACTATTTTTATGATCAATCTTACCGATTAGTTGTTGCAGCCCTAAATTTTATATTTAAAGGGACAGTAAACACCAACATTTTTCTTATTTAAAAAGATATATAATCCCTTTATTAACCATTCCCTATTTTTGCACAGTTATATTAATATACTTTTTACCTCTGTGATTACCTTGTATCTAAGCCTCTGCAGACAGCCTCCTTATCCAAGTGATTTTGACAGACATGCAGTGTAGTCAATCAGTTAAGACTCCTAAATAACTTCACGGGAGTGAGCACAGTGTTATCTATATGACACACATGAACTAACAATGTCTAACTGTTAAAAACTTTCAAAATGCTCTGAGCTAAGAGGCGGTTTTCAACGGTTAAGAAATCAGTTTGAGCCTAGCTAGGTTTAGCTTTTCAAAAATACCACCAAGGGAACAAAGCAAATTTGATGATAAAAGTAAATTGGAAAGTTGTTTAAAATTGCATGTCCTATCTGAATCATGAAAGTTTAGTTTTGACTTTACTGTCCCTTTAAATATCATACTATTTAATATCCCTTTACGTAAGGGTACTACTGTTACAGTATTTTACTTTTGGCATCTTTAATAAAAATATTTTTCTTTTTTTTTTTTATTACAAATTAGGTTTATTGAAGTCAAATTTAAGGGATTTGTAACAAATGTTGGCTGCAGATGCAATTGTATCTAGCTAAATTGTTTGTAATATAACAATAGCCATGACCTAGATTATATTTATAAACCATTGTTTTACAGTAATGATATCACAAATTTGGTGTACCTTTCAAGTGACCTTTACTTTAAACATCTTGCAGTTTCTTCGCTTTTCTCAGTTGTTGAAGCTTTATTTAGTAAAGCATGTGCCCTCTCTAAAGAACCTTTAAGTTCCCATAGGGTGGCCTCTCTTCTTGTCACTTCTTATATGTCATTTTCCTGGCAATAGTTTGATCAGCCAGAAGCATTTTATTTCATACTTTCTTCACTGTACTCTTTCTCATTTCTTTCTGAAGGTCAATAAAATTCTGAAGAATTAAGACAGCATAGTGATAACAAATTTTAAGTGAAAAACATTTACAGGCAGTTTCATATTTTCAGATATGAATTTGTCAAATACACACTAAAGTAATATACAGACAACAAATATACAAAATGTAATTTTTTACCTGTATCTGGATATAAATAAGCATTATATCATTTACATTATTTTAACATTATTTATATAGAATGTTTAAAGAAAATAAGACAGAAAAAGTCATTTAAACATTTTTAATAGCTTTGTCTCATTTTCAGCTTCTACTTTTCTTGGTTATCTTCTATAAACTTAAAGGGAACGTCTACTCCAGAATTTTTATTATTTAAATAGATAATCCCTTTATTACCCATTCCCCAGTTTTGCATAACCAACACGGTTATATTAATATATTTTTTACCTCTTGGATTACCTTGTATATAAGCCTCTGCAGACTTTGTTTCAGTTCTTTTGACAGACTTGAATTTTAGCCAATTAGTACTGGTTCATAGGTAACTCCACAGGAGTGAGCACAATGTTGTCTATATGGCTCACCTGAACTAGCGCTGTCTAGCTGTGGAAAAACTGTCAAAATGCACTGAGATAAAGGACAGCCTTTATGGGCTTAGAAATTAGCATATGAGCCTAGCTAGGTTTAGCTTTCAACAAACACCACCAAGAGAACAAAGGAAATGTGATGATAAAAGTAAATTGTAAAGTTGTTTAAAATTGCATGCCCTATCTGAATCATGAAAGTTTCATTTTGACTTGATTGTCTCTTTAACCCCTTCGTGACCAGAGCACTTTTCCATTTGTTGACCGTCTGGGACCAAGGCTATTTTTACATTTTGCGGTGTTTGTGTTTAGCTGTAATTTTCCTCTTACTCATTTACTGTACCCACACATATTATATACCGTTTTCTCTCTATTAAATGGACTTTCTAAAGATACCATTATTTTCATCATATCATATAATTTACTATAAAAAAATGATAAAATATGAGGAAAAAATGAAAAAAAACACACACACTTTTTCTAACTTTAACCCCCAAAATCTGTTACACATCTACAACCACAAAAAAATAAACATGCTTAATAGTTTCTAAATTTTGTCCTGAGTTTAGAAATACCCAATGTTTACATGTTCTTTGCTTTTTTGCAAGTTATAAGGCAATAAATACAAGTAGCACTTTGCTATTTCCAAACCACTTTTTTTTTTCAAAATTAGCACTAATTACATTGGAACACTGATATCTTTCAGGAATCCCTGAATATTCCTTGACATGTGTGTGTATGTATATATATATATATATATATATATATATATATTTATTTATATATATATATATATATATATATTTATGTATGTGTGTATATATATATATGTGTATATATATATATATATATATATATATGTTACAAACTGCTATTTGTAACTGGCCCTTTAAATGGAAAATTGCCCTGCTTCCCTGGATTTTGGAGAAGCCTATTTGCCAGCCTCCTTCCACATGACTATGGCCCCTGGAAGATTGTGCCCCTGAAAACATATTAACTTTTATTGGGTGTGTATGGCCCTCTAAGAACCGTCTGGGGACATATTGTGACTTTGGTGAACAATGCCCCTTTAAGACTATGTCCCCAGACCTGTGAAATGACTTGTCCCTGGCTTTCTCCCACTTGGTTCAGTTTCATTGTGTGCCATTAAGTGCTATGTGACAGACCCTTCGGTCAGAACTACAGAGATAACTTTGTTCAGCTTCAAGAAGCATTCTAAATACAAGTTTGCTGGGATCAGCTCTAATTAAGTTTAGTGATAAAACATTCCCATTGTCTAATCAGACTTCTAGTAGAGATAAGGTGGTCTGCATTGTTTTATTGTGTGTAAAATGTTATCTGCTGAAGTAATGTTGTGGCCTGTCAAAGGGAGTGTCTCTCTATCTAATATCAAATGTGTGATGGGGGATTTTATGCCTCCCCCTGAGAGTGTCCTGTTTGCATGTAACCTCAATAAAAAGGAGGCTGTGTGCTCCAGCACATCAGACCTATGTTGACCCTCTAACTTGAAGCTTTGACTCATGTTTGTAGGATACAGCTTATATCACTACAGGGATTGCTATGTTTTTCATACTCCCTTAGCTACAGGGATTGCTACAGAAGGAAGAGGTTCACCTACTGGAGCCTGGTCGTAGGTCCAGGGCGCAGAGCAGACGGCGAGATACCAGCCCAGCAGCGGTGGTTCGTGGAGTCTGCGTTATTTATGGTGGCTACGCAGCAGTTAGAGTGTCCACGGTGCTGCTGCTCCTTTGGTGAGCGCTAGGAGCATCCTTTTCTATGGTCCAACTTCCAGCCAGCCTGGAGGCAACCGTAACAATATATATTAGAAGACATCCCAAAGTATTGATCTAGGCCCATTTTGGTATATTTCATGCCACCATTTCACCTCCAAATGCGATCAAATAAAAAAAATTGTTCACCTTTTTACAATTTATTTCACAAACTTTAGGTTTCTCACTGAAATTATTTACAAACAGCTTGTGCAATTATGGCACAGATGGTTGTAAATGATTCTCTGGGATCCCCTTTGTTCAGAAATAGCAGACATATACGGCTTTGGCGTTGCTTTTTGGTAATTAGAAGGTCGCTAAATGCCACTGCGCACCACACGTGTATTATGCCCAGCATTGAAGGGGTTAACTAGGGAACATGTAGGGAGCTTGTAGGGTTCATTTTAGCTGTAGTGTAGTAGACAACCCAAAGTATTGATCTAGGCCCATTTTGGTATATTTCATGCCACCATTTCACCGCCAAATGCGATCAAATAAAAAACATTACATTTTTCACAATTTTAGGTTTCTCACTGAAATTATTTACAAACAACTTGTGCAATTATGGCACAAATGGTTGTAAATGATTATGATCCCTGTCAAAAAACAAGAAGACAGGAGCGCAACTCTGTGCACTAAACAGTACACGGATGATCTAAGTGTAGATTAAAAAACTTTTTAATGTTAAAAACAAGAGTACAAACATCCAAACATATGAATCAACACTCACATCGATGCCCTCAAACATATGAGGTATGTATATGCATCTATATGGTATAAAGAGAGCGTCCCACCACCGGTCTCCTCCTCTCACTCTCCTGTGATATTCGATAGCCAGCGGGTAAGTCCTCTCATAGGTATCAGGACCCTCTCTGTTCCGATTTAATAAGCGCTGCTCTGTTAAAAGCCGGCTCCAGTACAGGCGCTATGCTTGTCGTCAGAGTACGTCCTACGTGTCGTCAAGTGGGCGTGGCCTAACACGTTTTGCGAGGCTCCAGGTGGGACTCTCTGCTTATGCCGACCGTAGCGTGGACAAGGAGTAGAAATGAAATAAGGCTGGAGGCAATTCTTTCTGAGGCTGTAGACGGTGAAGGCCTAGAGAACGATCTTATTATCGATCTCTGGGATCCCCTTTGTTAAAAAATAGCAGACATATATGGCTTTGGCGTTGCTTTTTGGTAATTAGAAGGCCGCTAAATGCCGCTGCGCACCACGCGTGTATTTTGCCCAGCAGTGAAGGGGTTAATTAGGGAGCTTAAAGTGAAAAGGTTGAGGGATAGTTAAGTGGGTTTATTAATCAAAATTCAAGGGATAAGTCAAAATTATTTATTACGTTTATCCCTTAAATTCCAGAACCTAAAGCAGTAATATACATCAGAATTTACAAAAGGATGCAGAAAGACTTGCAACACAAAGAAAAGACTGCAGGTTACTGGGCTAGTTAAATACTTAAAACCCACGTATTAAAATATTGTCAGATTAACAGAAAAAGGTAAAGATATTGTCAAATATCACAGACATACTCATTTATACAAAATAACTTTATTGGAGAAAAAATAACTGAACTGGTACTCATGCACACACACATACTGTTAAAACTTGCTGAAACTCAGATGATGAAATTGTTATACAGAATGCACTGAATACATTCTAGTTTGTTACTGCCAAGAGATATATATATGATATATATGTCCATACAGGTAATTGGCCCTTGGAAGTAAACAAATTATTTTAGACCATAACGGAGGGAAATGTCTAATTAGTTAGTTAGCCTTTACAAAAAGCACCACATCATTGTAGGAAATGAGTAACAAAATGTATATGTTCGTGTGCTTGGATATCAGTCTGTTAAATAATTACAAGGACACGTCGTATAAATATATTAGTAACTCACTCACATACTAAAAAATGGTTACACTGTTGTTTGGCTTAAAGGGACACTGTACCCAAAATTTTTCTTTTGTGATTCAGATAGAGGATGAAATTTTAAGCAACTTTCTAATTTACTCCTATTATCACATTTCTTCATTCTCTTGGTATCTTTATTTGAAATGCAAGTATGTAAGTTTTGATGCCGTGAACAACCTGCCGTGAACAACCTGGGTTGTCCTTGCTGATTGGTGGATAAATTCATCCACCAATAAAAAAGTGCTGTCCAGAGTACTGAAACAAAAAAAAAGCTTAGATGCCTTCTTTTTCAAATAATGATAGCAAGAGAACGAAGAAAAATTGACAATAGGAGTAAATTAGAAAGTTGCTTAAAATTGCATGCTCTTTCTGAATTACAAAAGAAAAAATTTGGGTTCAGTGTCCCTTTAAGGTGTGGTCATAAGGTGTGGTGTATACCTTTTGAAGCCAATACCATTAACAGCTGTGTAGTTCAAAGTTTGCACCAATTGTGTCCCCACTATTATTTGACACAAAAATAGAGTTATTATCATCAGATTTCTATATTTATTGGCGCAAAATTTATTTATTCATATGACATGCTCGGGCTCACTATGTGAACCAGCAATTCTGTGTCTAAGTATTGGCAACCAATTTAAATACTGTATTGATTTAACATCTAAAACGGTTTGTTTACAAGAGAAATATATGCTCTGCTTCTTGCAAGAAAAATTCCACAGCTTGCTAAAAAAATAGAGGTTCCATAACCTCGTGATAGTGCCCCTGACGCGCGTTTCACATAACGCTTCCTCAGAGGGGTCATAACGCTTCCCCTCTGAGGAAGCGTTATGTGAAACGCGCGTCAGGGGCACTATCACGAGGTTATGGAACCTCTATTTTTTTTAGCAAGCTGACTCAGTCAATATTCGTATAGCACTTATGTTATGATCTTGATATACATAGACAGTTAAACGTTAATCAGGTCTCTGCTATAGAAGAGACCTTTCTGAAGTTTAGTCTTATAACCTTTATTTGCTAACTTGTTGGCCTCCTATATAGTAGGAGCTGTCTCCTGGATCCTACATTAGCCTTTACTTGCAAGAGTTAATATTTAATGGTGGCAGTGGTATATAGAGATTCAGAGTGCGTAACACTGTGGCATTTTTCTTGCAAGAAGCAGAGCATATATTTTTCTTGTAAACAAACCGTGTTAAATCAATACAGTATTTAAATTGGTTGCCAATACTTAGACACAGAATTGCTGGTTCACATAGTGAGCCCGAGCATGCAGGGGCGTACTAAGGCATAGGCCAACAAGGCCGGTGCCTAGGGCAGCAGATTTTGGAGTCCCTAGGGCCACTCTACTGAACTCAGGGCCGGGTGGCTAAATCAACCAATTACGAATGACTTAAATGGCTGGCCCGGCTATTGCTATCCTATGGGATTGTATGTGGGAGCGCATGACGTGGTGACAGTGGAGGCGGAGCTCACTTGCACAGCCTGGCCTGGACTGAGAGGGAATGCGGTATTCTTCCTGGCTCCACCGCGTGATTGAGAATCACACAGACTACACAGTGCAGTGTGCACTACAACGTGACCACTGTGAAACAGCATATGCCTTTCTCCCTTGAATACATCTTCATTAGGCATTAAAATACTTAAACGGATTAGTCACTAAATACTTGTACATTTACTGTTTGTCTATCTGTCATACATGCAAAGAATAAGTATTTATTGCTGAATCTATACAACTATGTGACAAAACACAACTGAAAATATGTTGTATGCATTTAATACATTCAGAAACAATACAAGTATATACTTTATTATGATTGTACCATGTGACTTTAACCCCTAGGATACAATTCCTAAACCTATCATAACTACTGTTGTATTTTTTAAGTACTTTTAAAGGCCAGTTTGTATATTCATTACCAATTTATACAAGCAGATATTTTGGTTAAATAACTGTCAATCACCAAAGAAGATGTTTAAGGTTAAACAACTACCTTCTGACAAACTATCATACAGTGAAGGATATTTTTATAAATGAGTATGTCTGTGATATTTGACAATATCTTTACCTTTTTCTGTTAATCTGACAATATTTTAATAAGTGGGTTTTAAGTATTTAACTAGCCCAGTAACCTGCAGTCTTTTCTTTGTGTTGCAAGTCTTTTTACATCCTTTTGTACATTCTAATTAGGGAGCTTGTAGGGTTAGTTTTAGCTTTAGTGTAGACATCCCAAAGTATTGATCTAGGCCCATTTTGGTATATTTCATGCCACCATTTCACCGCCAAATGCGATCAAATAAAAAAAAAAATCGTTCACTTTTTCACAAACCTTTTCACAAATTTTAGGTTTCTCACTGAAATGATTTACTAACAGCGTGTGTAATTATGGCACAAATGGTTGTAAATGCTTCTCTGGGATCCCCTTTGTTCAGAAATAGCAGGCATATATGGCTTTGGCGTTGCTTTTTGGTAATTAGAAGGCCGCTAAATGCCGCTGCGCACCACACGTGAATTATGCCCAACAGTGAAGGGGTTAATTAGGTAGCTTGTAGGGAGCTTGCAGGGTTAATTTTAGCTTTAGTGTAGAGCTCAGCCTCCCACCTGACACATAACTCCCCCTGATCCCTCCTAAACAGCTCTCTCCCCCACCCCACATTTTTCCCAGCCATCTTAAGTACTGGCAGAAAGTCTGCCAATACTATAAGGTATCTTTTTTCCAAATATTTTTTTTTTTTTACCATATTTACATATGCTGCTGTGTAGGATCCCCCATAGCCCCAAAACCCCCTGATTCCCCCCCCCAAACAGCTCTATAGCCCTCCCCCTCTACCTTATTGTCCGCCATATTGGGTACTGGCAGCTGTCTGCCAGTACCCAGTTTACAACAAAAAATATTTTTTTTCCTGTAGTGTAGCTTCCCCCCCCCAAAGACCAACCCCCCACCCCCTCCCAGATCCCTTAGATCATTTTTATATATTACTTCCCTCCTCCCTCTCTCCCACTTTTCTCCCAAAAAATTTCTATAGTGTAGCGGTTCCCACTCGCTTCCCGCCCCCTGCACGTGCCCGTCCCCGCCCCGTGCACGTGCGCGTGTCTGTGTGCACCCCCGGCTACCCCGCACACCATCCCGCCCCCCCTCTTGCATCAGCCATGCATCGATCACCCCACCCACCTCCCACGTCGGCTCTAGGGTTGCCACCTGTCCCTTAAAATACAGAACACTTATAAGTTACACATGCTGCAGGGTGTGCAAGGAGCACTATAAATAGTGCTGTCCAGAAACTCAATACATGTTCCTCCCTGCACACCCTGCAGCATGTGTAACTCATAAGTATCCAAAAAAACATGGCTGAGGTGGCAACCCTAGTCGGCTCCCACCCACCAACTATTGTAGCCATCGATGTCCGATGCAGAGAGGGCCACAGAGTTGCTCTCTCTGCATTGGTGGGGTAAAAAGGGTATTGCAGAGATGCCTGAATATCGAGGCATCAGTGCAGTACCCTGGAAGCAGCTGGAAGTGATCAGGATCACTTCCAGAGCTTCAAACCCCAGAGGACGTGCCAGGAACGTCCTTGGTTGTTATGGGCGTCTTTTTGTAGGACATTCCTGGAACGTCCTTGGTCATTAAGGGGTTAAAGCAACATAAAATCTCTAAATTGTTAAGCAGAATTTTAAGGCTACAGATCTTACAGAGACCTTGCGAAAGTGCAGCATTACTCCTTTTGAACGCATTGAAGGCTGTTTTCACTAACCACCTGATATGTGCTTGTATCTAATCCAGAGCCATGTGAAAGTAAATCATAGGAATATAGGAACACGCTTCTGGGGGGCTGTGGTGCCTTTGGTTCTTTTAGAAGCCGTAGTTATGGGTTTTTGAGTTAAGTCTTTGCTTAACAAACAAATATATATATATATCTAAGTCATAAGTATACATCCATGATGTAGACAGAGCATACCATTTTAAACAACTTTCCAATTTACTTCTATTTGTTTCCTTCTTTTGTTATCCTTTGCTGAAAGGTTTATCTAGGTAAGCTCAGGAGCAGCAAAGAACCTAGGTTCTAGCTTCTGATTGGTGGCTGCATATATACCATATGTTCAGGTAGAAATCAGTAGTGCATTGCTGCTCCTTCAAGAAATAATACCATGAGAATGAAGCAAATGTGACAATAGAAGTAAACTGGAAAGTTGTTTAAAATTGTATGTTCTAACTAAATCATGAATGAACATTTTTGGGTTTCTTGTCCCTTTAATGTGACATCAAAGTACCTTTTTCTTTTAATGTAGCTAAAAGAGAAATCTTGAAATATATTAACCTCATAAGGACCAACGACGTACAGGGTACGTCCTACAAAAAAATGTCCTTAACGACCAAGGACGTACCCTGTTCGTCGTTGGTACCTTCAAGAGGTGGAAGCGATCTTGATCGCTTCCAGCCACTTTCCTGTTATTGTAGTGATGCCTCGATATTGAGGCATTCTGCAATAACAGTTTTTCGCCATCCGATGCAGAGAGAGCCACTCTGTGGCCCTCTCTGCATCGGACATTGATGGCCGTCATCGTTGGTGGGTGGGAGCTGATGTGGGAGGTGGGTGGGCAGCCATCAATGTTAAGAAGGAGTAAGAGGGGGTGGAATCGTGGGCGGGGTCATCGGAGGGCGCGCACGAGGGCGGGAGTGGGTGGGAACACTACACTATGAGACCTTTTTCCAACATAAAGTGCGAGAGAGGAGGGAGGGAATTTTGATCTAAGGGATCTGGGAGGGGTTGGGGGGGTCTGTTTTTGAGGGAGGGGAAGCTACAGAAAAATATGAACAAAAAATACAACAACATTTCATTGTAAACTGGGTACTGGCAGACAGCTGCCAGTACCCAAGATGGCACACAATAAGGTAGAGGGGGAGGGTTAGAGAGCTGTTTGGGTGGGGGATCAGGGAGGTTAGGGGCTAAGGGGGGATCCTACACAGCAGAATATGTGTTTCTTTCTTTTTTTCTTTTTCTTTTAAAAAAAAAAAAAAAAAAAAAGAACTTATTTTAGTACTGGCAGACTTTGTGCCAGTACTTAAGATGGCGGGGACAATTGTGGGGGAGGGAAGAGAGCTGGAGGGATCAGGGCTGGGCATAATACATGTGTGGTGCGCAGCGGCATTTAGCAGCCTTCTAATTACCAAAAAGCAATGCCAAAGCCATATATGTCTGCTATTTCTGAACAAAGGGGATCCCAGAGAAGCATTTATAACCATTTGTGCCACAATTGCACAAGCTGTTTGTAAATAATTTCAGTGAGAAACCTAAAATTTGTGAAAAAGTGAACAATTTTTTTTTATTTGATCGCATTTGGCGGTTAAACGGTGGCATGAAATATACCAAAATGGGCCTAGAACAATACTTGGGGTTGTCTACTACACTAAAGCTAAAATGAACCCTACAAGCTCCCTAAATGCTCCATAATTAACCCCTTCACTGCTGGGCATAATACTCGTATGGTGCGCAGTGGCATTTAGCGGCCTTCTAATTACCAAAAAGCAAAGCCATATATGTCTGCTATTTCTGAACAAAGGGGATCCCAGAGAAGCATTTACAACCATTTGTGCCATTATTTCACAAGCTGTTTGTAAATAATTTCAGTGAGAAACCTAAAGTTTGTGAAAAAGTGAAGTTTTTTTTTTATTTGATCGCATTTGGCGGTGAAATGGTGGCATGAAATATACCAAAATGGGCCTAGATCAATACTTTGGGATGTCTTCTAAAAAAAATATATATACATGTTAAGGGATATTCAGGGATTCCTGAAAGATATCAGTGTTCCAATGTAACTAGCGCTAATTTTGAAAAAAAGTGGTTTTGGAAATAGCAAAGTGCTACTTGTATTTATTGCCCTATAACTTGCAAAAAAGCAAAGAACATGTAAACATTGGGTATTTCTAATCTCAGGACACAATTTAGAAACTATTTAGCATGGGTGTATTTTGGTGGTTGTAGTAGATGTGTAACAGATTCTGGGGGTCAAAGTTTGAAAAAGTGTTTTTTTTTCCATTTTTCCATCATATTTTATAATTTTATTTATAGTAAATTATAAGATATGATGAAAATAATGGTATATTTAGAAAGTCCATTTAATGGCGAGAAAAGTGGTATATAATATGTGTGGGTACAGTAAATGAGTAAGAGGAAAATTACAGCTAAACACAAACACCGCAGTAATGTAAAAATTGCCATGGTCCCAAACAGACAGAAAATGCAAAAGTGTTGTGGTCCTTAAGGGGTTAATGTGTTGTTTTTTTTCTTCGGAAAACAGATATTTCTGTACTGATTTTTCTTTTAATCGAATAAATGTAGC
Organism: Bombina bombina; assembly: GCF_027579735.1. NCBI lineage: Eukaryota > Metazoa > Chordata > Amphibia > Anura > Bombinatoridae > Bombina > Bombina bombina. Next base: position 561,424,037 of record NC_069504.1, read on the forward strand.
CACCAATAAGCAAGCGCTATCCAGGGTGCTGAACCTAAAATGGGCCGGCACCAACCCGTTACATTCCTGCTTTTTTAATAAAGATAGCAAGAAAATAAAAAAAATTTAATAATAGGAGTAAATAAGAAAGTTGCTTAAAATTTCATGCACTATCTGAATCATAAAAGAAAACATTTGGGTTTAGTGTCCCTTTAATGCTTGAGGTACATTTTCATTTTCCACTTGTAGTGTAGTTGGAGTTCTGCTTGTCAGCCAGTGACCTTCTACTCCAAAGACCAGTATTGCACTTTTGGTTTCAAAATCAAAATAACCAGTTTTATCTTAACACTATGTTCATATACAAATATTTTAGCATGTCTGGTTGCATTATATCATTTTCTAAAAATGTAATATCCATGCATAGGGACTCTGTATATAGTGTTAGTTATGTGAAGCCCAGTATGTAAATTATTTCATTAAAAGTAAATTACTAGTGGGTTCTTGTTTTAAAAGTAGCAAGAATGTATATTTTTAAGATGTTATTTCTGAAGACATTGAGCATTAATTGTATTTTCTTCGTAAACGGGAAGAGTCCACTGCTGCATTCATTACTTTTGGAAATTCAGAACCTGGCCACCAGGAGGAGGCAAAGACACCCCAGCCAAAGGCTTATATACCTCCCCCACTTCCCTCATCCCCCAGTCATTCTTTGCCTTTCGTTTGGGGTTAGTTCCGTGTGATCAGAAAGCCAGTGGGATTTGACTCCTCTGTTTTTTGTTTTTTTTGTGGATTCTAGGGATTCTGAGTGGTCTTTAACACAGCCTTGTAGGTTGTTTAACTGATGGGCAGTTACTTGATCCTTCAGGGTTTTAACCCCCTGTTTCTAAGTGTTACAGTTTTTTTTTTTTTTTTGGGTGTTGGGTGATTTCAGGCTGTGGTGCCCTTCGAAGGGGCCACCTTCTGTACCCGCCACGAAGACTCTTGCACGTTCACGCTAAATTGCGCATGCACAGTTTGTTAATATCGTCACTCTCTGCCTTGTTATGCACAAAACTATCCCTGCATAACAAGGCAGTGTGACGATATTAACAAAATGCACATGCTCAATTTAGCATGAACGTGCAAGAGTCGTCGTGGCCGACACTCATGAGATTTGCAGCTAAAATTGGACTCATAGTGACTTAGATATAGGAGGAGTTATGGAGCCATGTTTTTTTTTTTTAAAACGGCGGTTAACTTTTTTGAATAGAATGGATATTCCATGTGGTCTACTGCTCTGAGTATTGATGTATGGACTAATCATGGGGCAACTAAGTCAATACAGTAAGTTTATTTTGAGTGTTGACTGTCCCTTTAAGAAACCAACAGTATCAGTGGAAATTTGTAACATTGACTTTAGCAAAGAGATCATTTTCTTTACATGTCTTATCTTTGAATGAATTAATTACACATTTTAGAGTCTTGCATACATAATGAGAAGCGCTCAACTAGGGAATGAATAAAAACATGATAGCTTGTTCTATGACAAGTCACCACCCCACCCTCAGGAGCAGCCTGATTTTGCTTTTTCACAAAAAGGTACTTCCTTGTCGTATATGAGACTGGTCTGGCATAATATACCATGCAGTCTCCCTCTGAAGGAGACATGGCAACCTTAGACATATGTTTTAGATAATTAAGAAGTATAACATTTTTCACTAAGCTTATGAGGGGATCTTAGTGTTATTTCTTTTTAAAGGAACATTCCAGCCAAAATTGGAATCCTCATGGATGCATTTTAGTTTTGAATGGAAGCATTTGTTGTTATATACACATCATCAAAAATGCTTCTAATAAAAGCTATAGCTGTTTAAAATGTGCACCAACATTTTAAACACAACACTTGCTCAGAGAGCTTATGGTGCTTGTATAATCTAGTAATGACTCAATTTGTTAATTTCTGACATGATAAAGCCCCACTGGTGCTCTGAGCAGCTGCAGTATTTAAAATGCTGGTGCACTGAGAATATCCAGTTCTGCTTCATGTGCACATGCACAGAAAAATGTTAACACTAAAACAGTGATATATTTTTACTCTAAGCATTTTTGCTAATACATGTATATTTCAAATATGTTTCTATTCAAATATGTCATTCATTTAATTTTTCAATTTTGACTGGAATGAACCTATAAGAACTAAATGCTGTGGCTGCACATTATGTGGTCTGCTAGGTCTCCCCAGACTTAGGTGTTCAGCACTCCTAAGACAACATTATAAATTAATTGTTACTTCATCTTTTGAAGCATGGGAATTAACTTTTCAGATTGGACAGTCAATAAATCAGTGATGGCTGACTAGTGTCATGCTGGGGGAAACTTATGTGGCCCTTGAAAAGAACACACGGTGCAATCCCTTATTTTGAACCTGAAGCAAAAGAGTTTAAACCTGTGTTTCTAAGAAAAAGGAGTGTTGGGAAAAGCAGAGTAAATAGGTTAAAAATAGACAAAAGTGTTATATCTAACAGGGCGTTATTAAACGTTCCTTTTTTGTTTATTTTTTGTGTGAAATGTTCCTCTGTAAAATATGTCACTAGTGAAACAGTGGGAGATAGGGATATGCATTTATGAACTTTGGGCTAATCATAATGCTGAAGATGGTGGCCGCAATCCACATTCGGCAAAATATTCTGAACCCAATTTATTCTTGTGAAAGTGCAAAACACTAAGATCTGGATTTGCACAGATCTTAGTTTGTTGTAGTTTCACAAGAATAAGTCAGGCTCTGAAAATAATCAGATGTGGCTTGCGGCCACCATCTTCAGCATTCAGATCAGCTTGAAGTTCACAAATGCATATCCCTAGTGGAAGATATGCTTATTAGTTCCAATCCACCATTTGCCATATTTCGAGGAGTCAGTTGGGTCTTTGGTCTGCAGGCAACAAGACTAGCCATGTTAATAATGTTATCATGCTTTGTTTTGCATTTTTTATTATGCTTAAGCTAATTATGGGTATATGTAGTAGGGTTAGCCTTGAGAAGTCTGAGAATTTACATCAAAGAGGGCAAAAAAATAAACTATATTGCAAAATTGTTTTACTACACAAAGCAAGATATTTTATATACAATTTTAAAGGAGTGCAGATTTTTTTCTCTCACAAATTTCAACATTTACTTCACTTTGATGGACCGTCCTATATCATGCAATCAACCAACGAAAGTCTCATGTATGTATATACTGAACTCTTGCACATGTTGAGTAGTAGCTGGTTCCCTAGACTGTGCACCATTTGATAAAGGGACAGTAAACACCTTGTAATTACAATACATTTATGTTGTGTTGCTATAGAATAACATCAGCTAAGTCTTAAAGATTTTAAAACAAATTAACATCTTTTTTTATTGCAATTATTTTTCAATATCCAAGCTCCATCCACTATTTGCCTTATTTGAGGTGCCAATCTGAGCTTTAGTCTGCAGACAACATGACTAGCCATGGTCATAAAGTTAGTATAAAGTACTCTGTTTTGCAGTTATTATCTGATAAAGGCAATTAGTGAAATATATATAGTAGGGCTATTCTTGGGAAGTCAGCATGGTGCTTTTCATGTTCTGCAAATTAGAAATTGTGCAGAGCTAAATTACATGAAAAGGGGGCAAAATAAATCATGAAAATATAAATGTAAATTCCACTACTTTTAATCCTAATTTCTTTTGTATGATGTACCGAGTCCACGGATTCATCCTAACTTGTGGGATATTGTCCTTCCTGACAGGAAGTAGCAAAGAGAGCACCACAGCAGAGCTGTCTATATAGCTCCCCCCTTAACTCTACCCCCCAGTCATTCTCTTTGCGGCAGGACATAGATGAAGATTTCTGCCTGGAGGATGATGATCTTAGCATTTGTAACTAAGGTCCACTGCTGTTCACACAGAAGCTGAGGAGTACAGGAAAACTTCAGTGTGAGGAACGGTTTCTTGCTATACATCAATGAGGTATGTTCAGTCATATTTTCTGCAGAGACTGTGTTAACTCAGAAAGGCTGACAGTGTCCCCATTAGGGGAAGGGTAAGCAGTAATCCTAGTGTTATCAGAGGTTTTTACTAGCTTGCATAAAAGGTTAATTTTTGTGGGCCTCAGTTTATGTGAATTTGGGACAAACGTTTTTGTGTCTGGGAGTAACGTTTTCTGTTTTATGGGACATTTGCTTGAGGGTTCTTTGGGGTTGTTTATAACCCACATGGCTTTCAGGCAGGGTTTGTTAGTTTTGTGTAGGCCCCAGCAACATCGAGTGAGGTGGGCGGGGCCTACATTTACAAGCAGCAAGCAACTTCTCCTGAGGTCCTGAGAGTCTTCTGAGGGACTAATTGAAGCTTTAAACCCCATATTATCACTTCCTAAGGGCAGGTAGGGCCACAGCAGAGCTGCGGCAAGGTGCTTTAGGTTTTTTTTAACCGGTTTTAGACATATTTCAATCCGGTTTTCTCCTGTTAAGTGTGGTCAGTCCACGGGTCATCATTACTTCTGGGATATTATCTCCTCCCCTACAGGAAGTGCAAGAGGATTCACCCAGCAGAGCTGCTATATAGCTCCTCCCCTCTATGTCACCTCCAGTCATTCTCTTGCACCCAACGAATAGATAGGATGTGTGAGAGGACTGTGGTGATTTTAATTAGTTTATTACCTTCAATCAAAAGTTTGTTATTTTATAATAGCACCGGAGTGTGTTATTCATTCTCTGGTAGAATTTGAAGAAGAATCTACCTGAGTTTTTTCTATGATTTTAGCCGGAGTAGTTAAGATCATATTGCTGTTTCTCGGCCATCTGAGGAGAGGTAAACTTCAGATCAGGGGACAGCGGGCAGATTAATCTGCAAAGAGGTATGTAGCAGTTTATTATTTTCTGACATGGAATTGATGAGAAAATCCTGCCATACCGTTATAATGTAAACTCAGCCTTAAATGCAGTAGATGTAGCTGGTATCAGGCTGTCATGTATGTATATTTTACACTTCAGTATTCTGGGGAATGGTACTTCACTGGATTTATACTGTATGCATAGACTTAACCTAATTTGCAGGGACTTGCAATAGGTTTTAAATAACAATTAATTTATTGAGATTAAACGTTTTTTTGCTGGCATGTAAAATCGTTTATTTCTCTGAGGTACTGGGTGAAAAAAGTGTTTTGGGCACTATTTTTTCCAATTGGCAATAGTTTTGTTTAAATTAAAGCAGTTTACTGATCTCTCTCACTGTTATGTGTGAGGGGGAGGGGCCATTTTTGGCGCTTTTACTACGCATCAAAAAACTCAGTCAGAAGTTCATTTTCTTCCTGCATGATCCGGTTCATCTCTACAGAACTCAGGGATCTCCAAAGCTTGTTTTGAGGGAGGTAATCATTCACAGCAGAGCTGTGAAGATTGTAGTTGACTGTGATAAAAAACGTTTATTTGTGTATTTTTTCTGCTGTCAGGGTTAGTTATCCTTTGCTAATGGGAACAATCCTTTGCTAAAATTGTATATTTCTTACAAAGATTTGATGCTATAACTTATTTATTTTCAACTGTCATATTTTTTTCTGTGCTTCTTATAGGCACAGTTCGTTTTCATATTATTGTAAATTACTTGAAAATCATTTCCAAGTTGCTAGTTTATTGCTAGTGTGTTAAACATGTCTGATTCAGAGGAAGATACATGTGCTATATGTACTAATGCCAAAGTGGAGCCTAATAGAAATTTATGTACTAATTGTATTGATGTTACTTTAAATAAAAGTCAATCTGTACAAACTGAACATATTTCACCTAACAACGAGGGGAGAGTTATGCCGACTAACTCGCCTCACGTGTCAGTACCTGCATCTCCCGCTCGGGAGGTGCGTGATATTGTAGCGCCGAGTACATCTGGGCGGCCATTTCAAATCACATTACAGGATATGGCTACTGTTATGACTGAAGTTTTGGCTAAATTACCAGAACTTAGAGGCAAGCGTGATCACTCTGGGGTGAGAACAGAGTGCGCTGATAATATTAGGGCCATGTCAGACACTGCGTCACAGGTGGCAGAACATGAGGACGGAGAACTTCATTCTGTGGGTGACGGTTCTGATCCAAACAGACTGGATTCAGATATTTCAAATTTTAAATTTAAGCTGGAAAACCTCCGTGTATTACTAGGGGAGGTGTTAGCGGCTCTGAATGATTGTAACACAGTTGCAATACCAGAGAAAATGTGTAGGTTGGATAAATATTTTGCGGTACCGACGAGTACTGATGTTTTTCCTATACCTAAGAGACTTACTGAAATTGTTACTAAGGAGTGGGATAGGCCCGGTGTGCCGTTCTCACCTCCTCCGATATTTAGAAAAATGTTTCCAATAGACGCCACCACACGGGACTTATGGCAAACGGTCCCTAAGGTGGAGGGAGCAGTTTCTACTTTAGCTAAGCGTACCACTATCCCGGTGGAGGATAGCTGTGCTTTTTCAGATCCAATGGATAAAAAATTAGAGGGTTACCTTAAGAAAATGTTTGTTCAACAAGGTTTTATATTGCAACCTCTTGCATGTATTGCGCCTGTCACGGCTGCAGCAGCATTTTGGTTTGAGTCTCTGGAAGAGACACTTGAATCATCTACACTAGATGAGATTACACACAAACTTAAAGCCCTTAAGTTAGCTAACTCATTTATTTCAGATGCCGTAGTACATTTAACTAAACTTACGGCTAAGAATTCCGGATTTGCCATTCAGGCACGCAGAGCACTGTGGCTAAAATCCTGGTCAGCTGATGTTACTTCTAAATCTAAATTGCTTAATATACCTTTCAAAGGGCAGACCTTATTCGGGCCCGGGTTGAAAGAGATTATCGCTGACATTACAGGAGGTAAAGGCCATGCCCTGCCTCAGGACAAAGCCAAACCTAGGGCTAGACAGTCTAATTTTCGTTCCTTTCGTAATTTCAAAGCAGGAACAGCATCAACTTCCCCTGCACCAAAACAGGAAGGAGCTGTTGCTCGCCTCAGACAAGGCTGGAAACCTAACCAGTCCTGGAACAAGGGCAAGCAGGCCAGGAAACCTGCTGCTGCCCCTAAGACAGCATGAATCGAGGGCCCCCGATCCGGGACCGGATCTAGTAGGGGGCAGACTTTCTCTCTTTGCCCAGGCTTGGGCAAGAGATGTTCAGGATCCCTGGGCGTTAGAGATCATATCTCAGGGATACCTTCTGGACTTCAAATCCTCTCCCCCAAGAGGGAGATTTCATCTGTCAAGGTTGTCAACAAACCAAATAAAGAAAGAAGCGTTCCTACGCTGCGTACAAGATCTTTTATTAATGGGAGTGATCCATCCAGTTCCGCGGTCGGAACAAGGACAAGGGTTTTACTCAAATCTGTTTGTAGTTCCCAAAAAAGAGGGAACTTTCAGGCCAATCTTGGATTTAAAGATCCTAAACAAATTCCTAAGAGTTCCATCGTTCAAGATGGAAACTATTCGAACAATTTTGCCCATGATCCAAGAGGGTCAGTACATGACCACAGTGGATTTAAAGGATGCTTACCTTCACATACCGATTCACAGAAATCATTACCGGTATCTAAGGTTTGCCTTTCTAGACAGGCATTACCAGTTTGTAGCTCTTCCATTCGGATTGGCTACGGCTCCAAGAATCTTCACAAAGGTTCTGGGTACTCTTCTGGCGGTACTAAGACCGCGAGGAATTTCGGTAGCTCCGTACCTAGACGACATTCTGATACAAGCTTCAAGCTTTCAAACTGCCAAGTCTCATACAGAGTTAGTACTGGCATTTCTAAGGTTGCATGGATGGAAGGTGAACGAAAAGAAGAGTTCTCTCTTTCCACTCACAAGAGTTCCCTTCTTGGGGACTCTGATAGATTCTGTAGAAATGAAGATTTACCTGACAGAAGACAGGTTAACAAAGCTTCAAAATGCATGCCGTGTCCTTCATTCCATTCAACACCCGTCAGTAGCTCAATGTATGGAGGTGATCGGCTTAATGGTAGCGGCAATGGACATAGTACCTTTTGCACGCCTACATCTCAGACCGCTGCAATTGTGCATGCTAAGTCAGTGGAATGGGGATTACTCAGATTTGTCCCCCACTCTGAATCTGAATCAAGAGACCAGAAATTCTCTTCTATGGTGGCTTTATCGGCCACACCTGTCCAGGGGGATGCCATTCAGCAGGCCAGACTGGACAATTGTAACAACAGACGCCAGCCTACTAGGTTGGGGCGCTGTCTGGAATTCTCTGAAGGCTCAGGGACTATGGAATCAGGAGGAGAGTCTCCTTCCAATAAACATTCTGGAATTGAGAGCAGTTCTCAATGCCCTTCTGGCTTGGCCCCAGTTAACAACTCGGGGGTTCATCAGGTTTCAGTCGGACAACATCACGACTGTAGCTTACATCAACCATCAGGGAGGGACAAGAAGCTCCCTAGCAATGATGGAAGTATCAAAGATAATTCGCTGGGCAGAGTCTCACTCTTGCCACCTGTCTGCAATCCACATCCCGGGAGTGGAGAACTGGGAGGCGGATTTCTTAAGTCGTCAGACTTTTCATCCGGGGGAGTGGGAACTTCATCCGGAGGTCTTTGCCCAGATACTTCGACGTTGGGGCAAACCAGAGATAGATCTCATGGCGTCTCGTCAGAACGCCAAGCTTCCTCGCTACGGGTCCAGATCCAGGGATCCGGGAGCGGTTCTGATAGCGGTTCTGCTTTGACAGCACCTTGGACCTTCGGGATGGCTTATGTGTTTCCACCCTTCCCGATGCTTCCTCGATTGATTGCCAGAATCAAACAGGAGAGAGCATCAGTGATTCTAATAGCACCTGCATGGCCACGCAGGACTTGGTATGCAGATCTAGTGGATATGTCATCCTGTCCGCCTTGGTCTCTACCTCTGAAACAGGACCTTCTGATCCAGGGTCCATTCAAACATCAAAATCTAACTTCTCTGAAGCTGACTGCTTGGAAATTGAACGCTTGATTTTATCAAAACGTGGTTTTTCTGAGCCAGTTATTGATACCTTAATACAGGCTAGGAAGCCTGTTACCAGAAGGATTTACCATAAAATATGGCGTAAATACTTATATTGGTGCGAATCCAAGAGTTACTCATGGAGTAAGGTTAGGATTCCAAGGATATTGTCTTTTCTACAAGAAGGTTTAGAAAAGGGTTATCCGCTAGTTCTTTAAAGGGACAGATTTCAGCTCTGTCCATTCTTTTACACAAACGTCTGTCAGAAGTTCCGGACGTTCAAGCTTTTTGTCAGGCTTTAGCTAGGATCAAGCCTGTGTTTAAAACTGTTGCTCCGCCATGGAGTTTGAACTTAGTTCTTAATGTTTTACAGGGTGTTCCGTTTGAACCCCTTCATTCCATTGATATCAAGTTGTTATCTTGGAAAGTTCTGTTTTTAATGGCTATTTCCTCGGCTCGAAGAGTTTCTGAGTTATCTGCCTTACATTGTGATTCTCCTTATCTGATTTTTCATTCAGACAAGGTAGTTCTGCGTACTAAACCTGGGTTCCTACCTAAGGTGGTCACTAACAGGAATATCAATCAAGAGATTGTTGTTCCATCTTTGTGTCCTAATCCTTCCTCGAAGAAGGAACGTCTGCTACACAATCTAGATGTAATCCGTGCCCTGAAATTTTATCTACAAGCAACTAAGGATTTTCGTCAAACGTCTTCCCTGTTTGTCGTTTATTCTGGTCAGAGGAGAGGTCAAAAAGCTTCGGCTACCTCTCTCTCTTTTTGGATTCGTAGCATAATACGATTAGCCTATGAGACTGCTGGACAGCAGCCTCCTGAAAGAATTACAGCTCATTCTACTAAAGCTGTGGCTTCCACTTGGGCCTTTAAGAATGAGGCTTCTGTTGAACAGATTTGCAAGGCTGCAACTTGGTCTTCTCTTCATATTTTTTCCAAATTTTACAAATTTGACACTTTTGCTTCTTCGGAGGCTGTTTTTGGGAGAAAGGTTCTTCAGGCAGTGGTTCCCTCCGTATAAAGAGCCTGCCTGTCCCTCCCGTCATCCGTGTACTTTTGCTTTGGTATTGGTATCCCAGAAGTAATGATGACCCGTGGACTGACCACACTTAACAGGAGAAAACAAAATTTATGCTTACCTGATAAATTCATTTCTCCTGTAGTGTGGTCAGTCCACGGCCCGCCCTGTTTTTTATGGCAGGCTAAAAAATTTTTTGGATTATACTCCAGTCACCACTACACCCTTGGGCTTCTCCTTTCTCGTTGGTCCTTTGGTCGAATGACTGGAGGTGACGTAGAGGGGAGGAGCTATATAGCAGCTCTGCTGGGTGAATCCTCTTGCACTTCCTGTAGGGGAGGAGATAATATCCCAGAAGTAATGATGACCCGTGGACTGACCACACTACAGGAGAAATGAATTTATCAGGTAAGCATAAATTTTGTTTTTTCATTTGGGGTTTATTGCTTATTAACTTGTGGTGCAATCCTTCTAAAGCTTAGTGGGTACACTGTTAAAATTTCAGAAAAATTGAAGCAATTTTAACCTGTTTTGCAGTTTTTTTCTCTTAAAGGCACAGTACCGTTTTTGCAAATTGTGTTTTTTTTTCTATTAAATAAAGTGTTTTCCAAGCTTGCTTGCTTTATTACTAGTCTGTTAAACATGTCTGACACTGAGGAAACTCATTGTTCAATTTGTTTAGAAGCCATTGTGGAACCCCCTCTTAGAATGTGTCCCACTTGTACTGATATGTCTATAAATTGCAAACAGCATATTTTGACTTATAAAAGTTTGGCATTAGATGATTCTCAGACAGAAGGAAATCAGGTTTTGCCATCTAGTTCTCCCCAAGTGTCCCAACCAGTAACGCCCGCACAAGTGACGCCAAGTACTTCTAGTGCGTCTAATTCTTTCACCTTGCAAGATATGGTTTCAGTTATGAATACTACCCTCACAGAGGTTTTATCTAAGCTGCCTGGGTTGCAAGGGAAGCGCAGTAGCTCTGGGTTAAGAACAAATGCTGAGCCTTCTGACGCTTTAGTAGCCGTATCCGATATTCCCTCACAATGTTCTGAAGTAGGGATGAGGGATTTGCTGTCTGAGGGAGAGATTTCTGATTCAGACAGATTCAGATATGACGGCATTTAAATTTAAGCTAGAGCACCTCCGCTTATTGCTCAGGGAGGTTTTAGCTACTCTGGATGATTGTGACCCTATTGTAGCTCCAGAGAAATTGTGTAAAATGGACAAATATTTAGAGGTTCCTGTTTACACTGATGTGTTTCCGGTCCCTAAGAGGATTTCGGACATTGTTACTAAGGAGTGGGATAAACCAGGTATTCCGTTCTCTCCCCCTCCTGTTTTTAAGAAAATGTTTCCCATTTCTGACACCATAAAGGACTCATGGCAGACGGTCCATGGCAGGTGGAGGGAGCTATTTCTACCCTGGCTAAGCGTACAACTATACCTATTGAAGACAGTTGTGCTTTCATTGATACTATGGATAAAAAATTAGAAGGTCTCCTAAAGAAAATTTTTGTTCATCAAGGTTTTCTTCTTCAACCTATAGCATGCATTGTTCCTGTAACCACTGCAGCTGCCTTTTGGTTTGAGGCTCTAGAAGAGGCTCTTCAGATGGAGACCCCACTAGATTTTATTTTGGACAGAATTAAGGCTCTTAAGTTGGCTAATTCTTTTATTACAGACGGCTAAGAATTCAGGTTTTGCCATTTTAGCGCGTAGAGCGTTATGGCTTAAGTCCTGTCAGCTGATGTGTCATCTAAATCTAAGCTTTTGTCCATCCCTTTCAAAGGTAAAGACCCTATTCGGGCCTGCATTGAAAGAGATCATTTCAGACATTACTGGAGGGAATGGTCATACCCTCCCCCTTAAGATAAGTCAAATAAGACAAGGACCAAACAAAATAATTTTCGTTCCTTTCGAAACTTCAAGAGTGGTCCCTCTACCTCTTCCCCTGCTGCAAAGCAAGAGGGGAACTTTGCTCAATCCAAGCCAACCTGGAGACCTAATCAGGCTTGGAACAAGGGTAAACAGGCCAAAAAGCCTGCTGCTGCCACTTAGTCATCATGAAGGGGTAGCCCCCGATCCGGCACCGGATCTAGTAGGGGGCAAACTCTCTCTTTGCTCAGGCCTTGGCAAGAGATGTTCAGGATTCCTGGGCAGTAGAAATTGTAACCCATGGATACCTTCTAGATTTCAAGGATTCCCCTCCAAGGGGGGGGTTCCATCTTTCTCAATTGTCTGTAAACCCGACAAAAAGGGAGGCGTTCTTATGCTGTGTAGAAGACTTTTTTTTATCAGGGGAGTGATCTGCCCAGTTCCAAAAACAGAACAGGGGCAAGGGTTCTACTCCAATCTGTTTATAGTTCCCAAAAAGGAGGGAACCTTCAGACCAATTCTGGATCTCAAGATCCTTAACCAATTCCTAAGAGTTCCATCTTTCAAGATGGATACCATTCGGACTATCTTACCATTGATCCAGGAGGGTCAATATATGACCAACATGGACTTAAAGGATGCGTTTCTACACATTCCTATCCTCAAAGATCATCACCAGTTCCTCAGGTTTGCCTTTTTGGACAAGCATTATCATTATTACCCTTTCGTGGTTGGCCACGGCGCCGCAAATCTTTACGAAGGTGCTAGGGTCCCTTCTGGTGGTTCTAAGGCCATGGGGCATAGCAGTGGCGCCTTATCTAGACGACATTCTAATTCAAGCGTCGTCCTTCCAACTAGCCAAGTCTCACACGGACTTAGTGTTAACCTTTCTAAGGTCTCACAGGTGGAAAGTGAACATAAAAAAGATTTCTCTTTCCCCCCTCACAAGAGTTTCATTTCTAGGGACTCTGATAGACTCGGTGGACATGAAAATATTTCTGACGGAGGTCAGGAAATCAAAGATTTTGTCCACCTGCCAAGCTCTTCATTCTATTCCTCGGCCGTCAGTGGCTCAGTGTATGGAGGTAATCGGACTAATGGTAGCGGCAATGGACATAGTTCCGTTTGCTCGCTTGCATCTCAGACCACTGCAACTATGCATGCTCAATCAGTGGAATGGGGATTATGTGGGTTTAGCTCCTCAGATAAATCTGGATCAAGAGACCAGAAACTCTCTTCTTTGGTGGTTGTCACCGGATCTTCTGTCCCAGGGAATATGTTTCAGCAGGCCAGAATGGGTTATAGTGACGACAGACGCCAGTCTTCTGGGCTGGGGTGCAGTCTGGAATTCCCTGAAAGCTCAGGGTTTGTGGACTCGGGAGGAGGCTCTCCTACCGATAAATATTCTGGAATTAAGAGCGATATTCAATGCTCTCCAGGCATGGCCTCAGCTGGCTTCAAATGAATAGAAATGGATACAGCACCCACTACTCACTAGTGCACGGAGAGGGCTGACCAAGCCCAAACAATTCAAGTAAAAGAAGGCAGTCTCCAGCAGTGAGCAAAGTTACTTTTATTTTTAAACACAGGTCAAATACAGCAACGTTTCGGGCTAACAATAAGCCCTTTCTCAAGCCTGACATAAGTTAAAGAGAACACCATTTAAATAGCCATATTGGCGCCAAACAATTGTGAAAAAAATTGCACTTATATCGCCCTCTGGCTTCGGCCAGATTCATCAGGTTTCAGTCGGACAACATCATGACTGTGGCTTATATCAATCATCAGGGCGGAACAAAGAGTTCCTTAGCGATGATAGAGGTCTCAAGGATAATCCAATGGGCAGAGGCTCACTCTTGCCATCTGTCAGGGATCTATATCCCAGGTGTAGAGAACTGGGAGGCAGATTTTCTAAGTCGTCAGACTTTTCATCCGGGGGAGTGGGAACTCCATCCGGAGGTGTTTGCTCAGCTGGTTCGGCTATGGAGCACACCAGAATTGGATTTGATGGCGTCTCGTCAGAACGCCAAACTTCCTCGTTACGGCTCCAGGTCAAGGGATCCTCAGGCTGTACTGATAGATGCTCTAGCAGTATCCTGGTCGTTCAACCTGGCTTATGTGTTTCCACCTTTCCCTCTCCTTCCACGTCTGATTGCCAGAATCAAACAGGAGAGAGCATCAGTGATTTTGATCACGCCTGCGTGGCCACGCAGGACTTGGTATGCAGACCTGGTGGACGTCATCCCTTCCACCATGGTCTCTGCCATTGAGACAGGACCTTCTAATTCAAGGTCCATTCAAGCATCCAAATCTAATTTATCTGCAACTGACTGCTTGGAGATTGAACGCTTGATTCTATCAAAGCGGGGTTTCTCTGAGTCAGTCATAAATACTTTGATTCAGGCTCGAAAGCCTGTTACCAGGAAAATTTATCATAAGATATGGTGTAAATATCTTTTTCGGTGTGAATCCAAAGGCTTCTCCTGGAGTAAAATCAGGATTCCTAGGATTTTGTCTTTTCTCCAAGAGGGATTGGAGAAAGGATTATCAGCTAGTTCCCTAAAGGGACAGATATCTTCTCTGTCTATTTTGTTGCACAAGCGTCTGGCAGATGTTCCAGACGTTCGGGCTTTTTGTCAGGCTTTAGTTAGAATTAAGCCTGTGTTTAAACCTATTGCTCCACCATGGAGTCTAAATTTAGTTCTTAGAGTTCTTCAGGGGGTTCCGTTTGAACCCATGCATTCAATAGATATTATCTTGGAAAGTTTTGTTCCTAGTTGCTATCTCTTCAGCTTGAAGAGTTTCTGAACTATCTGCATTACAATGCGACTCTCCTTATCTTGTGTTCCATGCTGATAAGGTGGTTTTGCGTACCAAGCCTGGGTTCCTACCTAAGGTTGTTACTACAGGAATATCAATCAAGAAATTGTTGTTCCTTCTCTGTGTCCTAATGCTTATTGTAAGAAGGAACGTCTGTTGCACAACTTGGACGTGGTTCGTGCTTTGAAATTTTATTTGCAGGCAACCAAAGATTTTTGTCAAACATCTTCTTTGTTTGTTGTCTATTCTGGAAAGCGTAGGGTTCAAAAGGCTACGGCGACTTCTCTTTCCTTTTGGCTGAAAAGCATCATCCGTTTGGCTTATGAGACTGCTGGACAGCAGCCTCCTGAAAGGATTACAGCTCATTCTACTAGAGCGGTAGCTTCCACATGGGCTTTTAAAAATTATGCTTCTGTTGAACAGATTTGTAAGGCTGCGAGTCGCTTCATACCTTTTCAAAATTTTATAAATTTGATACTTTTGCTTCTTCGGAGGCTATTTTTGGGAGAGAGGTTTTGCAAGCAGTGGTGCCTTCCGTTTAGGTTCCTGTCTTGTCCCTCCCTTCATCCGTGTCCTAAAGCTTTGGTATTGGTATCCCACAAGTTAGGATGAATCCGTGGACTCGGTACATCATGCAAAAGAAAACAAAATTTATGCTTAAATGATAAATTTCTTTCTTTTGCGATGTACCGAGTCCACGGCCGGCCCTGTCTATTCAAGACAGATAGTATTTTTTTATGTAAACTTCAGTCACCTCTGCACCTTTATAGTTTCTCCTTTTGTTCCTTGGCCTTCGGTCGAATGACTGGGGGGTGGAGTTAAGGGGGGAGCTATATAGACAGCTCTGCTGTGGTGCTCTCTTTGCTACTTCCTGCCAGGAAGGACAATATCCCACAAGTTAGGATGAATCCGTGGACTCGGTACATCGCAAAAGAAAGACATTTTTTTAGGTAAGCATAAATTTTGTTTTTTATTTAAAGGGACAGGCAACACCAGAATTGTTGTTGTTTAAAAAGATAGATAATCCCTTTATTACTTATTCCCCAGTTTTGCATAACCAATACTGTTATAATAATACACTTTTTACCTCTGTGATTACCTTGTATCTAAGACTCTGCAAAAGTTCCCCTTATTTCAGTTATTTTGACAGACTTGCATTTTAGCAAATCAGTGCTCACTCCTAGGTAACTTCATGTGCATGAGCTCAATATTATCTATATGGCACACATTAACTTAACACCCTCTAGTGTTGAAAAACTTTCAAAATGCATTCACAAAAGAGGCGGCCTTCAAAGTCTAAGAAATTTGCATATGAGCCTATCTAGGTTTAGCTTTCAACTAAGAATTTCAAAGAACAAACAAAATTGGTGATTAAAGTAAATTGGAAAGTTGTTTAAAATTACATGCCCTATTTGAATCATGAAAGTTTATTTTGGACTTCACTGTCCCTTTAATTATTAAACAGAGTATTATGCTTGCTAATGACATTGTCACACACTACATGTTTTTGTTATGTGTTTGCATGTTTTGTACCTTTTTTTTTTTTTTTTTTTTACATGTTTTGTACCGTGTTTTTTCAGTTTCTTGAATTTGTTTCATGGTTGTTGTTTTTTCTTCCTAATTGGAAAGAGTCCACAGCTGCATTACTTTTGGGAAATAAGAACCTGGCCACCAGGAGGAGGCAAAGACTCCCCAGCCAAAGACTTAAATACTCCTCCCACTTCCCTCATCCCCCAGTCATTCTTTGCCTTTCGTCCCAGGAGGTTGACAGAGAAGTGTCAGAATTTGTTTTGTCTCTTATGGAGAGTACTACTCTTCACAATGGGACAGGAGTTTTAAGTAGCCCTATAAGCTTCTCAGTGAGGGCCTTGGTGAAAGTTAGAGTCCGGAGATGCAGTTAGAGTTCTCTTTTGCGACACTATCTCGACTCATATTAACAGCTCCTACAGCAATCGGCGTTGACGAGTTTTGCAGACTGCTTTTTCTCTCAAGTCCATGTCAGGAGCAATGCTACGACCTGTCACACTTGAAGGGCTGTGTTCCTGTTCCACGGCATAGATTCTGGTAAGATTGTTTCATTTTTTATTACATAATGTTAACGCTGAAGACAGGGTCACAGTGTGGCGCCTTTTATCTTTATAGAATCAAGGGTTAATATAACCTTAGGGGATTATTGAACAGGGGGGAATAATAATCTTGTATGTTTATTTGATTTTATGCTGCTTTATGTGTGAGATGTTATGGGCTCTTAGGCTGTTATGGAATATACAGGTTTCACTTTCACTTTGAGAGCCATCAGCTTATAAGCTTGGCGCACTTTCTCTCATTGCAGGGACGGTCCTGCATTGTGCACTATGTGATTCATTCCCTCCTTCGTGACTATCAGAGAGGAGTCATACATCTCTGTATTGTCTGGGTCATAGGAGGTGGTGAGTGCCCAAGCCATTGGGGTATAGCGGTGCCATTATTTTATATAAAAAAAAATTAAAATAAGGGGATATTTTATATCTCTATTTCTCAGGTTATTGCACTAGTGATGGAGGATTCAGTTTCTTTAGAGGGCACTCCCTCTATTCCTAAAGAGCAATTCCTGTTTATATGGGGAGGAGGCCCTAGTTCCTCCTCTCAATTATGTTCCATATGCCTTGATAATGTGATAATATCAAACATGTTTGATATTACGGAGCCGTCCACCTCTAAGGAGTTGTCGTTCAGTGAGGTGCGCACCCTACATTGTTATCTCTATACACATGCAGTTTTCCCGTAGCATTGCTGATCCTCCATCTGGAGGGGGCCTTTTTTCTCCTGACGTTACTGCGCAGTTAAGACGGTGGTGTCTGCGGCCTTAATGCTTTACCTCGCCCTGCTAAGCGCAAGCGAAAGGTTACATATTGCACTCCTTCCCAGAGTACATCAA
Source organism: Bombina bombina (assembly GCF_027579735.1). Classification (NCBI taxonomy): domain Eukaryota; kingdom Metazoa; phylum Chordata; class Amphibia; order Anura; family Bombinatoridae; genus Bombina; species Bombina bombina. The sequence continues at coordinate 561,441,639 of NC_069504.1, forward strand.
ATATTTTTTGGATTTAACTGATAGGGTTATTCGAGGATGAAGTTCTTTCTGAGACTTCAGAGTATGAACTTTCTGGGTCAGAGTCTGCTGCCTCTCAACCTCCAGCTGCGGAGGAACCAGTCTTTAGTTTTAGGAATTTGCGCTTCTTCTAAAGGAAGTTTTTAGCGAATTCAGGGGTTCCAGAGGTCATATTGGGGGGTAGTTATCAAGCCGTCTACTTTTCTGGCTTCGCAAGCCCAATACGTCCGCCTAAGCTCGCCTACCTTCGCCGCCGCGGACCTTGAATACGTTCGCCTAAGTTATCAAATAAAGCTGTCAAAAAGCCGCGGGGCGATGAGCAGCGGACTGTGACAGTTATCACTCATCCGATCTCGCTGCCCTTTGGCTTTTTCCCAGCTTTATTGCTAGCCTGTCACTAAGCACTCACACTAAACTGCACTGTTCTACCCCCTATACCGGCGCCCCCGGAGCCCCCCGCAACTAAATAAAGTTACTAACCCCTAAACCGCCGCTCCTAGACCCTGCCGCAACTCTTATAAATGTATTAACCCCTAAACCGCCGCTCCCGGACACCGCTGCCACCTACAGTATACCTAGTAACCCCTATCCTGCCCCCCCTACACCGCCGCCCTCTATTATAAAATTATTAACCCCTATCCTGCTGATCCCGCACCTCTCTGCAACTAAATAAATAGTTTAACCCCTAAACCGCCGCTCCATGAACCCGTCGCAACCTATATTAAACCTATTAACCCCTATCCTGCCCCCCCTACACCGTCGCCACCTATAATAAATTTATTAACCCCTATCCTGCCCCCCACTACGCCGCCGCCACTGTAATAAAATTATTAACCCCTAAACCTAAGTCTAACCCTAACGCCCCCCTAACTTAAATATTAAATAAATCTAAATAAATTATCTCTTATTAACTAAATGAATCCTATTTAAAACTAAATACTTACCTTTAAAATAAACCCTAATATAGCTACAATATAAATAAGAATTATATTCTAGCTATTTTAGGATTTATATTTATTTGACAGGTAACTTTCAATTTATTTTAACCATGTACAATAACTATTAAATAGTTATTAACTATTTAATAGCTTACCTAGCTAAAATAAAGAGAAATGTACCTGTGAAATAAATCCTAACCTAAGTTACAATTACACCTAACACTACACTATACTTTAATAAATTATTCCTATTTAAAAATAAATACTTACCTGTAAAATAAACCCTAAGATAGCTACAATATAATTAATAATTATATTATAGCTATCTTAGGATTTATATTTATTTTACAGGTAACTTTGTATTTATTTTAGCTAGTTAGAATAGTTATTAAATAGTTATTAACTATTTAATAACTACCTAGCTAAAAGAAATACAAAATTACCTGTAAAATAAATCCTAACCTAAGTTACAATTAAACCTAATACTACACTAGCATTAAATTAACTAAATAAACTACCTACAAATAACTACAATGAAATACAATTACATAAACTAACTAAAGTACAAAAAATAAAAAAAGCTAAGTTACAAAAAATAAAAAATAAGTTACAAACATGTTAAAAATATTAAAACAATTTTAAGCTACTTACACCTAATCTAAGCCCCCTAATAAAATAACAAACCCCCCCAAAATAAGAAAAATCCCTACCCTATTCTAAATTAAATAAATTTCAAAGCTCTTTTACCTTACCAGCCCTTAAAAGGGCCATTTGTGGGGGCATGCCCCAAAAAGTTCAGCTCTTTTGCCTGTAAAAGAAAAATACAACCCCCCCAACATTAAAACCCACCACCCACATACCCCTAATCTAACCCAAACCCCCCTTACAAAAACCTAACACTAATCCCCTGAAGATCATCCTACCTTGAGTCGTCTTCACTCAGCCGAGCCACCGATAGAACTGAAGAGGACATCCGGAGCGGAAGAAGTTAATCCTCCAAGCGGCGCTGAAGAAATCTTCCATCCGATGAAGTCATCATCCAGGCGGCGCTGAAGAAGTCTTTGATCCGGCCGATGTCATCTTCCAAGAGGCGCTGAAGATGTCTTCTATCCGGGCGAAGTCATCTTCCAAGCCGGGTCTTGAATCTTCCTTCTGCCGACGCGGAACCACCTTCTTCACCGACGGATTACGACGAATGACGGCTCCTTTAAGGGACGTCATCCAAGATGGCGTCCCCTCAATTCCGATTGGCTGATAGGATTCTATCAGCCAATCGGAATTAAGGTAGCAAAATCTGATTGGCTGATGGAATCAGCCAATCAGATTCAAGTTCAATCCGATTGGCTGATCCAATCAGCCAATCAGATTGAGCTTGCATTCTATTGGCTGATCGGAACAGCCAATAGAATGCGAGCTCAATCTGATTGGCTGATTCCATCAGCCAATCAGATTTTTCCTACCTTAATTCCGATTGGCTGATAGAATCCTATCAGCCAATCGGAATTGAGGGGACGCCATCTTGGATGACGTCCCTTAAAGGAGCCGTCATTCGTCGTCGTCCGTCGGTGAAGAAGGTGGTTCCGCGTCGGCGGAAGGAAGATTCAAGACCCGGCTTGGAAGATGACTTCGCCCGGATAGAAGACATCTTCAGCGCCTCTTGGAAGATGACATCGGCCGGATCAAAGACTTCTTCAGCGCCGCCTGGATGATGACTTCATCGGATGGAAGATTTCTTCAGCGCCGCTTGGAGGATTAACTTCTTCCGCTCCAGATGTCCTCTTCAGTTCCATCGGTGGCTCGGCTGAGTGAAGACGACTCAAGGTAGGATGATCTTCAGGGGATTAGTGTTAGGTTTTTGTAAGGGGGGTTTGGGTTAGATTAGGGGTATGTGGGTGGTGGGTTTTAATGTTGGGGGGGGGGTGTATTTTTCTTTTACAGGCAAAAGAGCTGAACTTTTTGTGGCATGCCCCCACAAATGGCCCTTTTAAGGGCTGGTAAGGTAAAAGAGCTTTGAAATTTATTTAATTTAGAATAGGGTAGGGATATTTCTTATTTTGGGGGGGTTTGTTATTTTATTAGGGGGCTTAGATTAGGTGTAAGTAGCTTAAAATTGTTGTAATATTTTTAACATGTTTGTAACTTATTTTTTTATTTTTTGTAACTTAGCTTTTTTTATTTTTTGTACTTTAGTTAGTTTATGTAATTGTATTTAATTTTAGTTATTTGTAGGTAGTTTATTTAGTTAATTTAATGCTAGTGTAGTATTAGGTTTAATTGTAACTTAGGTTAGGATTTATTTTACAGGTAATTTTGTATTTCTTTTAGCTAGGTAGTTATTAAATAGTTAATAACTATTTAATAACTATTCTAACTAGCTAAAATAAATACAAAGTTACCTGTAAAATAAATATAAATCCTAAGATAGCTATAATATAATTATTAATTATATTGTAGCTATCTTAGGGTTTATTTTACAGGTAAGTATTTATTTTTAAATAGGAATAATTTATTAAAGTATAGTGTAGTGTTAGGTGTAATTGTAACTTAGGTTAGGATTTATTTCACAGGTACATTTCTCTTTATTTTAGCTAGGTAAGCTATTAAATAGTTAATAACTATTTAATAGTTATTGTACATGGTTAAAATAAATTGAAAGTTACCTGTCAAATAAATATAAATCCTAAAATAGCTAGAATATAATTCTTATTTATATTGTAGCTATATTAGGGTTTATTTTAAAGGTAAGTATTTAGTTTTAAATAGGATTCATTTAGTTAATAAGAGTTAATTTATTTAGATTTATTTAATTAATATTTAAGTTAGGGGGGCGTTAGGGTTAGGTTTAGGGGTTAATAATTTTATTACAGTGGCGGCGGCGTAGTGGGGGGCAGGATAGGGGTTAATAAATTTATTATAGGTGGCGACGGTGTAGGGGGGGCAGATTAGGGGTTAATAAATTTATTATAGGTGGCGACGGTGTAGGGGGGGCAGGATAGGGGTTAATACATTTAATATAGGTTGCGGCGGGTTCAGGGAGTGGCGGTTTAGGGGTTAATACATTTATTATAGTTGCGGTGGGCTCCGGGAGCGGCGGTTTAGGGGGTAATAACTTTATTTAGTTGCGGCGGTGTAGGGGGGGTCAGATTAGCGGTGTTTAGACTCGGGTACATGTTAGGGTGTTAGGTGCAGACAGTTCCCATAGAAATCAATGGGATGTCTGGCAGCAGCGAACTTGTACTTTCGCTATGGTCAGACTCCCATTGATTCCTATGGAATCCGCCGCCTCCAGGCTGGCGCTTTGAAAACCAGGTACGCTGGGCCGTAAAAGTGCCGAGCGTACCTGCTAGTTTTTTGATAACTAGCAAAAGTAGTGAGAATGTGCCGCACACATCTGGAGTGACGTAAGAATCGATCTGTGTCGGACTGAGTCCGGCGGATCGAAGTTTACGTCACAAAATTCTACTTTTGCCGGTCTCGAGCCTTTGATAACTAAGGCGAATCAGCCTCGCCACAAATACACTGCGGAATTCCAGCGTATTTGAGGTTGACGGCTTGATAACTAGGCCCCATTGCCTGATGAACCTTTATTTATTAAATTGAATAGAGATGGAGGACAGGGTGGTGCCTTCCCTTCCCTGCTCCTGTTGTCTCAGGTATTCCACCTTGGACTGTAATGTTCCCTGCGGGTTCGACTGTCCCTGAGTGTTGTGCCTTTCGTTACAGAATTGCGCGCCTTCGCGGTCTGCTCTTCGGTGCACCTCATTAGACATGTGGGGATGATGTAATCTCCTGATTGTCCATGAATTGAGATCTTTTCCAGTTTTTTTGGAAGATCAGGTCTCCGTTTGTCTTGTCCTGCGGTGGGCCTGTTTCTCTTGTAAGATGTATCCAGTCCACGGATCATCCATTACTTGTGGGATATTCTCATTCCCAACAGGAAGTTGCAAGAGGACACCCACAGCAGAGCTGTAATATAGCTCATCCCCTAACTGTCATAGCCAGTCATTCTCTTGCAACTCTTAACAAGCTAGGACATTGTAGGAGAGAGTGGTTAAATATAGCTAGTTTATTTTCTTCAATCAAAAGTTTGTTATTTTTAAATAGTACCGGAGTTGTGCTATTTTATCTCAGGCAGTAAATAGAAGAAGAATCTGCCTGAGGTTTTTATGATCTTAGCAGGTTGTAACTAAGACCCATTGCTATTCTCACATATGTCTGAGGGGATTACACAGATGAGGTAACTTCAGCGAGAGAATGGCTTGCAGTTTATTCTGCTATCAGGTATGTGCAGTTATAATTTTTTCTAGAGATGGAAAACACTAGAAAATGCTGCTGATACCGGATTAATGTAAGTTAAGCCTGAATACAGTGATTTAATAACGACTGGTATCATGCTTACTCCCAGGGGTAATACCCTTATGATATTTACAATATAAAACGTTTGCTGGCATGTTTAATCGTTTTTATATATGCTTTGGTGATAAAACTTTATTGGGGCCTAGTTTTTTCCACATGGCTGGCTTAAATTTTTACTAGAAACAATTTCCACTGTTGTAGTATAAAAGTTACAGTTGGTGCAGTTAAAATTACAAACTGTGACATCCAGCTTCCCTCAAAGGCCCTCTGAATGCTATAGGACATCTCTAAAGGGCCCAAAGGCTTTCCAAAGTCGTTTATTGGGGAAGGTAGGGCCACAGCTTGCTGTGGCAGTTGGTTGTGACTGTTAAAAAAAAAATCTATTTCGTTTTTTTGATCCGTTTTTTTGAACTAAGGGGTTAATCATCCATTTGCAAGTGGGTGCAATGCTCTGTTAGCCTATTATACACACTGTAAAAATTTCGTTTGATTTACTGCATTTTTTTCACTGTTTTTCAAATTCTGACATAATTTGTTTCTCTTAAAGGCACAGTACCGTTTTTTATATTTGCTTGTTAACTTGATTTAAAGTGTTTTCCAAGCTTGCTAGTCTCATTGCTATTCTGTTTAAACATGTCTGACATAAAAGAAACTCCTTGTTTATTATGTTTAAAAGCCATGGTGGAACCCCCTCTTAGAATGTGTACCAAATGTACTGATTTCATTTTATGCAATAAAGATCATTTTCTGTCTTTAAAAAAATGTATCACCAGAGGAATCTGACGAGGGGGAAGTTATGCCGACTAACTTTCCCCACGTGTCAGACCCTTTGACTCCCGCTTAAGGGACTCACGCTCAAATGGCGCCAAGTACATCTAGGGCGCCCATAGCGTTTACTTTACAAGACATGGCGGCAGTCATGGATAATACACTGTCAGCGGTATTAGCCAGACTACCTGAACTTAGAGGTAAGCGAGATAGCTCTGGGGTGAGACAAAATGCAGAGCATACTGACGCTTTAAAAACCATGTCTGAAACTGCCTCACAATATGCAGAAGCTGAGGAAAGAGAGCTTCAGTCAGTGGGTGATGTTAATGACTCAGGAAAGATACCTGATTCTAATATTTCTACATTTAAATTTAAGCTTGAACACCTCCGCGTGTTGCTTAGGGAGGTTTTAGCTGCTCTGAATGACTGTGATACCATTGCAGTGCCAGAGAAATTGTGTAGACTGGATAAATACTTTGCAGTGCCGGTGTGTACTGATGTTTTTCCAAATACCTAAAAGGTTTACAGAAATTATTAATAAGGAATGGGATAGACCAGGTGTGCCGTTGTCTTCCCCTCCTATTTTTAGAAAAATGTTTCCAATAGACGCCACCACATGGGACTTATGGCAGACAGTCCCTAAGGTGGAGGGAGCAGTTTCTACTCTAGTAAAGCGTACTACTATCCCTGTCGAGGACAGTTGTGCTTTTTTTTTTTTTTTTTTTAGATCCAATGGATAAAAAATTAGAGGTTACCTTAAGAAAATATTTATTCAACAAGGTTTTATCCTACAGCCCCTTGCATGCATTGCCCCTGTCACTGCTGCTGCGGCGTACTGGTTTGAGTCTCTGGAAGAGGCTTTACAGGTAGCGACTCCATTGGATGACATACTTGGCAAACTTAGAGCACTTAAGCTAGCCAATTCTTTTATTCTGATGCCATTGTTCATTTGACTAAACTAACGGCTAAGAATTCAGGTTTTGCTATACAGGCGCGCAGAGCGCTATGGCTTAGATCATGGTCAGCTGACGTGACTTCAAAATCTAAGCTACTTAACATTCCCTTCAAGGGGCAGACCCTATTCGGGCCTGGTTGAAGGAGATTATTGCTGATATCACTGGAGGAAAAGGTCATGCCCTTCCTCAGGACAGGTCCAAATCTAGGGCCAAACAGTCTAATTTTCATGCCTTTCAAAACTTCAAGGCAGGTGCGGCATCAACTTCCTCTAATAATGAACAAGAGGGAACTTTTGCTCAATCCAAGACGGTCTGGAGACCAAACCTGACATGGAAAAAAGGTAAGCAGGTAAAAAAGCCTGCTGCTGCCTCTAAGACAGCATGAAGGAACGGCCCCCTATCTGGGAACGGATCTAGTAGGGGGTAGACTTTCACTCTTTGCCCAGCCATGGGCAAGAGATGTTCAGGATCCCTGGGCGTTGGAAATTATATCCCAGGGATATCTTCTGTACTTCAAAGCTTCCCCCCCAAAAGGGAGATGTCACCTTTCACAATTATCTGCACACCAGATAAAGAGAGAGGCATTCTTACACTGTGTACGAGTCCTCCTAGTTATGGGAGTGATCAATCCAGTTCCAAAGGAGGAACAGGGACAGGGTTTTTACTCAAATCTGTTTGTGGTTCCCAAAAAAGAGGGAACCTTCAGACCAATTTTGGATCTAAAGATCTTAAACAAATTCCTCAAAGTTCCGTCGTTCAAGATGGAAACTATTCGTACCATCCTACCTATGATCCAGGAGGGTCAATATATGACTACAGTGGATCTAAAGGATGCTTTAGATCCACAAAGATTCACATTCCGATACACAAAGATCATCATCGGTTTCTCAGGTTTGCCTTTTAAGACAGGCATTACCAGTTGTAGCTCTTCCCTTGGGATTAGCTACAGCCCCAAGAATCATTACAAAGGTTCTAGGGTCACTTATGGCGGTCCTAAGGCCGCGGGGCATAGCAGTAGCCCCTTATTTAGACGACATCCTGATATAGGCGTCAAACTTCCAAATTGCCAAGTCTCATACGGACGTAGTACTGGCATTTCTGTGGTCGCATGGGTGGAAAGTGAGCGAGGAAAAGAGTTCTCTATCCCCACTCACAAGAGTTTCCTTTCTAGGGACTCTGATAGATTCTGTAGAAATGAAAATTCACCTGACGGAGTCCAGGTTATCAAAGCTTCTAAATTTCTGCCGGGTTCTTCATTCCATTCCGCGCCCTTCGGTGGTTCAGTGTATGGAAGTAATCGGCTTAATGGTAGCGGCAATGGACATAGTGCCGTTTGCACGCTTACATCTCAGACCGCTGCAACTATGCATGCTCAGTCAGTGGAGCGGGGATTACACAGATTTGTCCCCTCAACTGAATCTGGACCAAGAGACCAGGGATTCTCTTCTCTGGTGGCTATCTCGGGTCCATCTGTCCAAAGGTATGACCTTTCGCAGGCCAGATTGGACAATTGTTACGACAGATGCCAGCCTTCTAGGTTGGGGTGCAGTCTGGAACTCCCTGAAGGCTCAGGGATTGTGGACTCAGGAGGAGTCTCTCCTTCCATTAAATATTCTGGAACTAAGAGCGATATTCAAGGCTCTTCAGGCTTGGCCTCAGTTAGCAACTCTGAGGTACATCAGATTTCAGTCAGACAACATCACGACTGTAGCTTACTTCAACCATCAAGGGGGAACAAGAAGTTCCCTAGAGATGTTAGAAGTTTCAAAAATAATTTGCTGGGCAGAGATTCACTCTTGTCACCTATCAGCTATCCATATCCCAGGTGTAGAGCACTGGGAGGCGGATTTTCTAAGTCGTCAGACTTTTCTTCCGGGAGAGTGGGAACTCCATCCGGAGGCATTTGCACAACTGATTCATCGTTGGGGCAAACCAGAACTGGATCTCATGGCGTCTCGCCAGAACGCCAAGCTTCCGTGTTACGGATCCAGGTCCAGGAATCCCAAGGCGACACTGATAGATGCTCTAGCAGCGCCCTGGTCTTTCAACCTGGCTTATGTGTTTCCACCGTTTCCTCTGCTCCCTCGACTGATTGCCAAGATCAAGCAGGAGAGAGCATCAGTGATTCTGATAGCACCTGCGTGGCCACGCAGGACCTGGTATGCAGATCTAGTGGACATGTCATCCTTTCCACCATGGTCTCTGCCTCTGAAACAGGACCTTCTACTTCAGGGTCCTTTCAACCATCCAAATCTAATTTCTCTGAGGCTGACTGCCTGGAGATTGAACGCTTCATTTTATCAAAGCGTGGCTTCTCCGAGTCAGTTATTGATACCTTAAGACAGGCACGAAAGCCTGTCACCAGGAAAATTTACCATAAGGTATGGCGTAGATATCTTTATTGGTGTGAATCCAAGGGTTACTCATGGAGTAAGGTCAGGATTGCTAGGATATTATCTTTTCTCCAAGAAGGTTTGGAAAAAGGATTGTCAGCTAGTTAAGCGTCTGGCAGATGTTCCAGACGTTCAGGCATTTTGTCAGGCTTTAGTTAGAATCAAGCCTGTGTTTAAACCTGTTGCTTCACCATGGAGCTTAAACTTGGTTCTTAAGGTTCTTCAAGGAGTTCCGTTTGAACCTCTTCATTCCATAGATATCAAGCTTTTATCTTGGAAAGTTTTTTTTTTTGGTAGCTATTTCCTCGGCTCGTAGAGTCTCTGAGCTATCTGCCTTACAATGTGATTCTCCTTATCTGATTTTTCATACGGATAAGGTAGTCCTGCGTACCAAACCTGGGTTCTTACCTAAGGTGGTATCTAACAAGAATATCAATCAAGAGATTGTTGTTCCATCCTGGTATTACACAATTTGGACGTGGTCCGTGCTTTAAAGTTTTACTTACAAGCTACTAAAGATTTTTGTCAAACATCTGCTTTGTTTGTTGTCTACTCTGGACAGAGGAGAGGTCAAAAGGCTTCGGCAACCTCTTTTTCTTTTTGACTAAGAAGCTTAATCCGCTTAGCCTATGAGACTGCTGGATAGCAACCTCCTGAAAGGATTACAGCTCATTCCACTAGAGCTGTGGCTTCCACTTGGGCCTTTAAAAATGAGGCTTCTTTTGATCAGATTTGCAAGGCGCCGACTTGGTCTTCGCTTCATATTTTTTCAAAATTTTACAAATTTGATACTTTTGCTTCTTCGGAGGCTATATTTGGGACAGAGGTTTTACGGGCAGTGGTTCCTTCCATTTAAGTTCCTTCCTTGTCCCTCCCTTCATCCGTGTACTTTAGCTTTGGTATTGGTATCCCACAAGTAATGGATGATCCGTGGACTGGATACACCTTACAAGAGAAAACACAATTTATGCTTACCTGATAAATTTATTTCTCTTGTGGTGTATCCAGTCCACGGCCCGCCCTGTCATTTTAAGGCAGGTAATTTTTAAATTTAAAATACAGTAACCACTGCACCATATGGTTCCTCCTTTCTCGGCTTGTTTTCGGTTGAATGACTGGCTATGACAGTTAGGGGAGGAGCTATATTACAGCTCTGCTGTGGGTGTCCTCTTGCAACTTCCTGTTGGGAATGAGAATATCCCACAAGTAATGGATGATCCGTGGACTGGATATACCACAAGAGAAATAAATTTATCAGGTAAGCATAAATTGTGTTTTCTTTATGGTCGTTCCCTGTTAGGGGCACTGGGTGTGGTCTCCTTGGGTTCTTCTCGGAGCTGGGGATGCTGTGCGTCCTTTTCTCTCTATGATCCTCTGATTGTATGGAGGTGATGTGGAGACCAGCCTTTGCTCGAGTGATTTTGGCCTCAGGGTATTCTCTTGCTTGTTGTCCTGTGGCTGTTTGAGAGTCTATGGGATCTAGTGTCGTTTTACGACTTTTAACGCCTTAGCTCCTTTGGAGTATTGGACTTTGGCAAGGGGTGGTCTCTTCCTTGGGTCGGGACTTGCATGTTATCTCGTTATCCGGGTTATTCTGGATATTGCATTGACATCTCCCTGTGGTCAGGTTTTTTATATCAGACGGGTTTTAAGTTCTCGGATATTGTTTGTTTAAACAATGGGGGCTCGGTTCTGTTTTCTCCCTGGTGCTTCTGGTTGCTGAGGCTTCGCTCAGTGTTTTCCTTTGTGGAGTTGTTGCTGGACTTTTTGGCTCTAGGGTTGGTTCAGGGTTCCCCAGTTCCTGGGAACTTGGGCTATGTCCTTTTACTTGGACTAATTGACCTGGTCACGGTTGGCCAGGTTGTCTGAGTGCTGATGCTCATTGGGCTGGACTTACGTCTTTATGGTCGGTTTCCCTTGGTTAGCTTGCTGTGGTAAGCTTATGGATTCACTGCTCTGCAGGCGAATGGGTTTGCAGTGTCTCTGCTGCAGCTATTGAACATTGAATGTGTGTTAGCAAGCTAATTCCTAAGGACGATTCCTTCCAAGTTCATCTGCATTGGAGATTGATCTCTCCTTTAGCCTGTGGCTTTGTGTCTTGTGGACAGGTGCACTGCCTTTTTGGTTCCATCCCTTTTCTTAGGGTGGGGGGCTTATTCTCCTTCTCATGGAGGTGTGGTCCTTTTTCTAGGGATTCTCTTGTATTCAGGAGGTTGGAACTAAGAGTTAACCTTTCAGAGACAGGGTTTTTCTCTGGGTGTCATGTTCTATCTGGAGTCTTGCTGGCTCCGTGTCGAAACTATGGTTGGCCTTTTGTTAGATTCCTTTGAGTCTATGGCCTTGTCGTCCGTTTCTAAGGAGTCGGGTTGGCACCCGTGCTCTGTTGGGATGGCTGTGACCATTCTTCCGCTCGTTTTTGATCTGTTGTTGGGGTTCTTCTGTTCTGTTTTCCAGACCTACAGATGCTTGGGCTGGCCCGGTTGGTAGTGGTTTCTGAGATGCGTTGTCATCTTCAGGATCTTGGCATTGTAGTTAGCCCCCTAGGTTTACAAGCTGAGGGTCCCGGGTTACCATTCACCTTCGGTGTGTCTTGTTGAGGTTATCTGCTTCTCCTTTTCGGAGCCCTGTGTGTAGGTCTAGCGGCTTTGTCTGGAAGTGTGCCCTCTGCCTGGGAGTTCTCCTTTCGCAATCTGTTCTCTTGCTGGCCGCTTTTTACTTCTCAGCAAGTATTCTTCTGTGTCATCCTAAAGATGGCTGCGTGTTCTTTACTCAGGGTTTTTTGTCTGGGTCTGTTACACATTCTTTTTTTGTCTGAATACTATAGTATTCTTAATTCGGAAGATGTGAGGACTCCGTCTTCAGTTTACTTTTGGTGCTTTGCACGATGTTGGGAGAAAGGTTTCTCTGTTTCAAAGCCCGATCCTAAACCTCTGGTTTCTGCTTGGTCTGAGCGTAGCCTCCCCTTGTCTGTCAGGACCCATTTGTGTCTTTGTGAGCTGGGCTCGCTATTGGGGCTTTTCCTTTTATGGATTTTGTGTTGACTTTTTGGTTCCCCTTCGGTTCTTCTTTGCCTTATCCCTTGGTGAGGTACTGCCTGTTGGGCGACGGTGTCAATTGGAGGACTGTTGGCTCAGTCCGATTTTGTGGTCTCTAGCTAGGCTTCTGGACTATCTGTGGGTCAGTGCCCTTGGGGCCTTTCCTTTTCAAGGTTTTCTCGGCTTCGGACGGAGCAGGGTTTTTGTTAAATAGTGGTTTCTGGCTTGGTGCCCTCAGAATGGGCCGCCTATTGTACCCTTCCGTTTTGGCATTCAGTGTCCTCTTTAGCTTGGGTATTGTTTTCCAAAAAGTAATGAATGCAGCTGTGGACGCTTTCCAATTAGCAGGAAGAAAAACATAAATTATGCTTACCTGATAATTTCCTTTTCTTCCGTTGGAAAGAGTCAACAGCTCCCCACCCTTTTTCTACGTTGGGCGTCTTTTTATTCTTCTGGCACCTTTTTTTCACCTTGATATTTCTTCTACTGTTTCTTGTTCCTCGGCAGAATGACTAGGGGATGAGGGAAGTGGGAGGAGTATTTAAGCCTTTGGCTGGGGTGTCTTTGCCTCCTCCTGGTGGCCAGGTTGTTATTTCCCAAAAGTAATGAATGCAGCTGTGGACTCTCTTTTCCAACAAAAGAAAAGGAAATTATCAGGTAAGCATAATTTGTTTTTCATGGTTGTAGCTTTTGTACCATTTTTACAATTCATGATTGTGTTATTTCCATGCCATTTTTTGGACTTGCATTTTGAGGGAACTCTGTAGTTTCTTTTTTTAATTAGTTTTTTTCATAATAAAACAATCAGTACAGAAAATGGAGTATAAACATTAGAAAGAATTACGGTTACATTTGAGTGTGAAAGTAGTAGTTTATAGGAAAGCAAAAGCACTACAGAGTGGCAGATGAGTTTGAATGCTACAAGGAGTCTAAATAGTTTCCCTTCATGTGTATGGTTAGCTAACTGTAGGTATCTATACCAATATCCGAAAACTGCACTTTATAGCTCCTGTAACTCTTCTCTAGTTTTCAGTTTGCCATCTTGTAACACTTGATTACATAGAATAGTTTGTTTTAATGTTCTAGTTTCTGTGGATTGATTTCTTGTATGCTGTCTTCCTTGTTCGTTTGTAACTACTACTTAGCTCCGGATTCGATACTTTATTGTCTGATCTCTGTAATTCCTGGCTTGTATTACTACTTTTCTCTGACTTATCCTTATAGGTGCTCCACTTTCCTATGTGCGTAACAAATAGGCAGGAGTAAAACTTGTTTTGGGGTCTATCAGCTCATTAGTACAGTCACACAATTGTAAGTCAGCTCTCATGAAAATGATTTACAAACAGCTGGGCTCGTAGTTTTAACTGCTAAGGGGGTTCAAGGACATAACAAAGGAGGAGAGGAACTAAGGTTAGAAAAAGTTAGCGTAAATTGTATGCTCCCCTGAACAGTCTTACAAGAGCACTTGAAACTTTGAAAACTAGAGGAGAGTCTTTGTTTAGCAAGACAGAGAGTTCCACAAAATATGGGGCTAGTCTGGAGAATTCCTGTAGACGGAATGTGAGGAAGTAACAAAAGAGGAGGAGGTCAAGAGTAGAGCGAAGGGGATGAGACGGAGAGTATCTGGAGACAAGTCTGAGATATAGGGTGCAGCAGTGCTATTGAGGTTTCTTTAATGTCAGTCAGAATTTTGTGTAGGGTAAGCCAGTGAAGGGATTGGCAGAGAGGTGCAGCAGAAGAAGAGCTACGTGTAAGGAAGATCAGCCTGGTAGAGGTGTTCCTTTTCAAGGTTTTCTCAGCAGGAAATGATGAGAGATTTGATTAAAATCTTACTTGTGTTTTGTGTGAGGAAGTGGCAAATTTTGGAGATTTGGCCTAAGACTGGATTGAGGATTGAGAGATCTGAGTGAAGGTTGACCACATGACATCGGGCTTGCAATATTGGGGCAATGAGATTATTAACTGTTAAAGAAAGATGGGGGTGGATATTTTGGAAATAAGGAGCTCAGTTTTGGAGAGAGTTGGCTTGTTGTAGTGAAAGGACATTAAAGATGAAATATTAGAAAGCCAGTTAGTGACATGAGTTAGCAAGGTAGGGGATAGGTCAGGTGTAGAAATGTAGATTTGGGTGTCATCAGTATACAAAGTATATTGAAGCCCATGGGACTTTATTAAGGATCCTTCTATATATAATATGTATAGATTGAGAAGGGGACCAAGGACAGAGCCTTGTCACACCCCAACAGAAAGTGGTAAAGGGTCAGGAGATGCACCAGAGAAGGCTACATTAAAGGTCCATTTAGACGGGTAAAAGGAGAATCACGAGAGGGATATGTCGCAAATGCTCAAGGGTTGGAGGGTTTGGAGCAAAAGAGGGTGGTCGACAGTATCAAAGGCTGCAGACAGATCGAGAACGATTAACAGAGGGTAGTGGCCTTTAGATTTTGCTTTAAGTAGGTCATTAGTACCTTTATGATTGCTGTCTCTGGGGAGTGTTGTGGGCACAATCCAGATTGCAGTGGGTCAAGGTTTAATATGCGGAAATGTGATAAACGTATATATATTAGCTTTTCCAGAAGTTTTGAGGCAAGGGGGAGGAATCAAATAGCGCTGCGGAATCTGTTTGTGCTCTACAAATACATGATAATAAAAAAAATAGATGGGGAGGTTGGATTAAGAGAAGGTTTTTTGAGGATAGGTGTGACTAGTGTATGTTTTAGAGATGAGGGAGAGGTTGAAAAGGTGTGTGAGGATAGGGGTAAGGGTAGAAGAGAGGGAGGGGAGTAGCTTTGAGGGGATGGGATCAAAAGGACAGGTAGTGAGGTGAGAGAGTAACAGGGGCAAAAGAAAAAAAAAATAATAATTCAAAACAAAAAACATTGCTTTCTTTCATGTAATTAGCAAGAGTCCATGAGCTAGTGACGTATGGGATATACATTCCTACCAGGAGGGGCAAAGTTTCCCAAACCTCAAAATGCCTATAAATACACCCCTCACCACACCCACAATTCAGTTTTACAAACTTTGCCTCCGATGGAGGTGGTGAAGTAAGTTTGTGCTAGATTCTACGTTGATATGCGCTCCGCAGCAAGTTGGGGCCCGGTTTTCCTCTCAGCGTGCAGTGAATGTCAGAGGGATGTGAGGAGTATTGCCTATTTGAATGCAGTGATCTCCTTCTAAGGGGTCTATTTCATAGGTTCTCTGTTATCGGTCGTAGAGATTCATCTCTTACCTCCCTTTTCAGATCGACGATATACTCTTATATATACCATTACCTCTACTGATTCTCGTTTCAGTACTGGTTTGGCTATCTACTATATGTAGATGAGTGTCCTGGGGTAAGTAAGTCTTATTTCTCCAACATAGGTGTGTCCGGTCCACGGCGTCATCCTTACTTGTGGGATATTCTCTTCCCCAACAGGAAATGGCAAAGAGCCCAGCAAAGCTGGTCACATGATCCCTCCTAGGCTCCGCCTACCCCAGTCATTCTCTTTGCCGTTGTACAGGCAACATCTCCACGGAGATGGCTTAGAGTTTTTTAGTGTTTAACTGTAGTTTTTATTATTCAATCAAGAGTTTGTTATTTTGAAATAGTGCTGGCATGTACTATTTACTCAGAAACAGAAAAGAGATGAAGATTTCTGTTTGTATGAGGAAAATGATTTTAGCAACCGTCACTAAAATCCATGGCTGTTCCACACAGGACTGTTGAGAGCAATTAACTTCAGTTGGGGGAACAGTGAGCAGTCTCTTGCTGCTTGAGGTATGACACATTCTAACAAGACGATGTAATGCTGGAAGCTGTCATTTTCCCTATGGGATCCGGTAAGCCATGTTTATTACGATCGTAAATAAGGGCTTCACAAGGGCTTATTAAGACTGTAGACTTTTTCTGGGCTAAATCGATTCATTATTAACACATATTTAGCCTTGAGGAATCATTTTATCTGGGTATTTTGATATAATAATATTGGCAGGCACTGTTTTAGACACCTTATTCTTAGGGGCTTTCCCAAAGCATAGGCAGAGCCTCATTTTCGCGCCGGTGTGGCGCACTTGTTTTTGAGAGGCATGGCATGCAGTCGCATGTGAGAGGAGCTCTGATACTTAGAAAAGGCTTTCTGAAGGCGTCATTTGGTATCGTATTCCCCTTTGGGCTTGGTTGGGTCTCAGCAAAGCAGATACCAGGGACTGTAAAGGGGTTAAAGTTCAAAACGGCTCCGGTTCCGTTATTTTAAGGGTTAAAGCTTCCAAATTTGGTGTGCAATACTTTTAAGGCTTTAAGACAATGTGGTGAAAATTTGGTGAATTTTGAACAATTCCTTCATGTTTTTTCGCAATTGCAGTAATAAAGTGTGTTCAGTTTAAAATTTAAAGTGACAGTAACGGTTTTATTTTAAAACGTTTTTTGTACTTTGTTATCAAGTTTATGCCTGTTTAACATGTCTGAACTACCAGATAGACTGTGTTCTGAATGTGGGGAAGCCAGAATTCCTATTCATTTAAATAAATGTGATTTATGTGACAATGACAATGATGCCCAAGATGATTCCTCAAGTGAGGGGAGTAAGCATGGTACTGCATCATTCCCTCCTTCGTCTACACGAGTCTTGCCCACTCAGGAGGCCCCTAGTACATCTAGCGCGCCAATACTCCTTACTATGCAACAATTAACGGCTGTAATGGATAATTCTGTCAAAAACATTTTAGCCAAAATGAACACTTATCAGCGTAAGCGCAATTGCTCTGTTTTAGATACTGAAGAGCATGACGATTCTGATAATAATATTTCTGAAGGGCCCCTAACCCAGTCTGATGGGGCCAGGGAGGTTTTGTCTGAGGGAGAAATTACTGATTCAGGGAACATTTCTCAACAAGCTGAACCTGATGTGATTGCATTTAAATTTAAGTTGGAACATCTCCGCATTCTGCTTAAGGAGGTATTATCCACTCTGGATGATTGTGACAAGTTGGTCATCCCAGAGAAACTATGTAAAATGGACAAGTTCCTAGAGGTGCCGGGGCTCCCAGAAGCTTTTCCTATACCCAAGCGGGTGGCGGACATTGTTAATAAAGAATGGGAAAGGCCCGGTATTCCTTTCGTCCCTCCCCCCATATTTAAAAAATTGTTTCCTATGGTCGACCCCAGAAAGGACTTATGGCAGACAGTCCCCAAGGTCGAGGGAGCGGTTTCCACTTTAAACAAACGCACCACTATACCCATAGAGGATAGTTGTGCTTTCAAAGATCCTATGGATAAAAAATTAGAAGGTTTGCTTAAGAAAATGTTTGTTCAGCAGGGTTACCTTCTACAACCAATTTCATGCATTGTCCCTGTCGCTACAGCCGCATGTTTCTGGTTCGATGAGCTGATAAAGGCGGTCGATAGTGATTCTCCTCCTTATGAGGAGATTATGGACAGAATCAATGCTCTCAAATTGGCTAATTCTTTCACCCTAGACGCCACTTTGCAATTGGCTAGGTTAGCGGCTAAGAATTCAGGGTTTGCTATTGTGGCGCGCAGAGCGCTTTGGTTGAAATCTTGGTCGGCTGATGCGTCTTCCAAGAACAAGCTACTTAACATTCCTTTCAAGGGGAAAACGCTGTTTGGCCCTGACTTGAAAGAGATTATCTCTGATATCACTGGGGGTAAGGGCCACGCCCTTCCTCAGGATCGGCCTTTCAAGGCAAAAAATAAACCTAATTTTCGTCCCTTTCGTAGAAACGGACCAACCCAAAGTGCTACGTCCTCTAAGCAAGAGGGTAATACTTCTCAAGCCAAGCCAGCTTGGAGACCAATGCAAGGCTGGAACAAGGGAAAGCAGGCCAAGAAACCTGCCACTGCTACCAAGACAGCATGAAATGTTGGCCCCCGATCCGGGACCGGATCTGGTGGGGGGCAGACTCTCTCTCTTCGCTCAGGCTTGGGCAAGAGATGTTCTGGATCCTTGGGCGCTAGAAATAGTCTCCCAAGGTTATCTTCTGGAATTCAAGGGACTTCCCCCAAGGGGGAGGTTCCACAGGTCTCAGTTGTCTTCAGACCACATAAAAAGACAGGCATTCTTACATTGTGTAGAAGACCTGTTAAAAATGGGAGTGATTCATCCTGTTCCATTAAGAGAACAAGGGATGGGGTTCTACTCCAATCTGTTCATAGTTCCCAAAAAAGAGGGAACGTTCAGACCAATCTTAGATCTCAAGATCTTAAACAAGTTTCTCAAGGTTCCATCGTTCAAGATGGAAACCATTCGAACTATTCTTCCTTTCATCCAGGAAGGTCAATTCATGACCACGGTGGATTTAAAGGATGCGTATCTACATATTCCTATCCACAAGGAACATCATCGGTTCCTAAGGTTCGCATTCCTGGACAAACATTACCAGTTTGTGGCGCTTCCTTTCGGATTAGCCACTGCTCCAAGGATTTTCACAAAGGTACTAGGGTCCCTTCTAGCTGTGCTAAGACCAAGGGGCATTGCTGTAGTACCTTACTTGGACGACATTCTGATTCAAGCGTCGTCCCTTCCTCAAGCAAAGGCTCACACGGACATTGTCCTGGCCTTTCTCAGATCTCACGGATGGAAAGTGAACGTGGAAAAGAGTTCTCTATCTCCGTCAACAAGGGTTCCCTTCTTGGGAACAATAATAGACTCCTTAGAAATGAGGATTTTCCTGACAGAGGCCAGAAAAACAAAACTTCTAGACTCTTGTCGGATACTTCATTCCGTTCCTCTTCCTTCCATAGCTCAGTGCATGGAAGTGATCGGGTTGATGGTAGCGGCAATGGACATAGTTCCTTTTGCGCGCATTCATCTAAGACCATTACAACTGTGCATGCTCAGTCAGTGGAATGGGGACTATACAGACTTGTCTCCGAAGATACAAGTAAATCAGAGGACCAGAGACTCACTCCGTTGGTGGCTGTCCCTGGACAACCTGTCACAAGGGATGACATTCCGCAGACCAGAGTGGGTCATTGTCACGACCGACGCCAGTCTGATGGGCTGGGGCGCGGTCTGGGGATCCCTGAAAGCTCAGGGTCTTTGGTCTCGGGAAGAATCTCTTCTACCGATAAATATTCTGGAACTGAGAGCGATATTCAATGCTCTCAAGGCTTGGCCTCAGCTAGCGAGGGCCAAGTTCATACGGTTTCAATCAGACAACATGACAACTGTTGCGTACATCAACCATCAGGGGGGAACAAGGAGTTCCCTAGCGATGGAAGAAGTGACCAAAATCATTCTATGGGCGGAGTCTCACTCCTGCCACCTGTCTGCTATCCACATCCCAGGAGTGGAAAATTGGGAAGCGGATTTTCTGAGTCGTCAGACATTGCATCCGGGGGAGTGGGAACTCCATCCGGAAATCTTTGCCCAAGTCACTCAGCTGTGGGGCATTCCAGACATGGATCTGATGGCCTCTCGTCAGAACTTCAAAGTTCCTTGCTACGGGTCCAGATCCAGGGATCCCAAGGCGGCTCTAGTGGATGCACTAGTAGCACCTTGGACCTTCAAACTAGCTTATGTGTTCCCGCCGTTTCCTCTCATCCCCCGGCTGGTAGCCAGGATCAATCAGGAGAGGGCGTCGGTGATCTTGATAGCTCCTGCGTGGCCACGCAGGACTTGGTATGCAGATCTGGTGAATATGTCATCGGCTCCACCTTGGAAGCTACCTTTGAGACGAGACCTTCTTGTTCAGGGTCCGTTCGAACATCCGAATCTGGTTTCACTCCAGCTGACTGCTTGGAGATTGAACGCTTGATCTTATCGAAGCGAGGGTTCTCAGATTCTGTTATCGATACTCTTGTTCAGGCCAGAAAGCCTGTAACTAGAAAGATTTACCACAAAATTTGGAAAAAATATATCTGTTGGTGTGAATCTAAAGGATTCCCTTGGGACAAGGTTAAGATTCCTAGGATTCTATCCTTCCTTCAAGAAGGATTGGAAAAAGGATTATCTGCAAGTTCCCTGAAGGGACAGATTTCTGCCTTGTCTGTGTTACTTCACAAAAAGCTGGCAGCTGTGCCAGATGTTCAAGCCTTTGTTCAGGCTCTGGTTAGAATTAAGCCTGTTTACAAACCTTTGACTCCTCCTTGGAGTCTCAATTTGGTTCTTTCAGTTCTTCAGGGGGTTCCGTTTGAACCCTTACATTCCGTTGATATTAAGTTATTATCTTGGAAAGTTTTGTTTTTAGTTGCAATTTCTTCTGCTAGAAGAGTTTCAGAATTATCTGCTCTGCAGTGTTCTCCTCCTTATCTGGTGTTCCATGCAGATAAGGTGGTTTTACGTACTAAACCTGGTTTTCTTCCAAAAGTTGTTTCTAACAAAAACATTAACCAGGAGATTATCGTACCTTCTCTGTGTCCGAAACCAGTTTCAAAGAAGGAACGATTGTTGCACAATTTGGATGTTGTTCGCGCTCTAAAATTCTATTTAGATGCTACAAAGGATTTTAGACAAACATCTTCCTTGTTTGTTGTTTATTCCGGTAAAAGGAGAGGTCAAAAAGCAACTTCTACCTCTCTTTCTTTTTGGATTAAAAGCATCATCAGATTGGCTTACGAGACTGCCGGACGGCAGCCTCCCGAAAGAATCACAGCTCATTCCACTAGGGCTGTGGCTTCCACATGGGCCTTCAAGAATGAGGCTTCTGTTGATCAGATATGTAGGGCAGCGACTTGGTCTTCACTGCACACTTTTACCAAATTTTACAAGTTTGATACTTTTGCTTCTTCTGAGGCTATTTTTGGGAGAAAGGTTTTGCAAGCCGTGGTGCCTTCCATTTAGGTGACCTGATTTGCTCCCTCCCTTCATCCGTGTCCTAAAGCTTTGGTATTGGTTCCCACAAGTAAGGATGACGCCGTGGACCGGACACACCTATGTTGGAGAAAACAGAATTTATGTTTACCTGATAAATTACTTTCTCCAACGGTGTGTCCGGTCCACGGCCCGCCCTGGTTTTTTTAATCAGGTCTGATAATTTATTTTCTTTAACTACAGTCACCACGGTATCATATGGTTTCTCCTATGCAAATATTCCTCCTTAACGTCGGTCGAATGACTGGGGTAGGCGGAGCCTAGGAGGGATCATGTGACCAGCTTTGCTGGGCTCTTTGCCATTTCCTGTTGGGGAAGAGAATATCCCACAAGTAAGGATGACGCCGTGGACCGGACACACCGTTGGAGAAAGTAATTTATCAGGTAAACATAAATTCTGTTTTTTTGTGACACTCCTAGCTATGGTTGGGCACTTTGTTTATAAAGTTCTAAATATATGTATTCAAACATTTATTTGCCTTGACTCAGAATGTTCAACTTTCCTTATTTTTAAGACAGTCAGTTTCATATTTGGGATAATGCATTTTAATTTAACATTTTTCTTACCTTAAAATTTGACTTTTTCCCTGTGGGCTGTTAGGCTCGCGGGGGCTGAAAATGCTTCATTTTATTGCGTCATTCTTGGCGCGGACTTTTTTGGCGCAAAAATTCTATTTCCGTTTCCGGCGTCATACGTGTCGCCGGAAGTTGCTTCACTTTTTGACGTTATTTTGCGCCAAAAATGTCGGCGTTCCGGATGTGGCGTCATTTTTGGCCCCAAAAAGCATTTAGGCGCCAAATAATGTGGGCGTCTTATTTGGCGCGAAAAAATATGGGCGTCACTCTTGTCTCCACATTATTTAAGTCTCATTTTTTATTGCTTCTGGTTGCTAGAAGCTTGTTCTTTGGCATTTTTTCCCATTCCTGAAACTGTCATTTAAGGAATTTGATCAATTTTGCTTTATATATATGTTGTTTTTTCTCTTACATATTGCAAGATGTCTCACGTTGCATCTGAGTCAGAAGATACTACAGGAAAATCGCTGTCAAGTGCTGAATCTACCAAAGCTAAGTGTATCTGCTGTAAACTTTTGGTAGCTATTCCTCCAGCTGTTCTTTGTATTGATTGTCATGACAAACTTGTTAAAGCAGATAATATTTCCTTTAGTAAAGTACCATTGCCTGTTGCAGTTCCTTCAACATCTAAGGTGCAGAATGTTCCTGATAATATAAGAGATTTTGTTTCTGAATCCATAAAGAAGGCTATGTCTGTTATTTCTCCTTCTAGTAAACATAAAAAATCTTTTAAAACTTCTCTCCCTACAGATGAATTTTTAACTGAACATCATCATTCTGATTCTGATGATTCCTCTGGTTCAGAGGATTCTGTCTCAGAGGTTGATGCTGATAAATCTTCATATTTATTTAAAATGGAATTTATTCGTTCTTTACTTAAGAAGTCCTAATTGCTTTAGAAATAGAGGATTCTGGTCCTCTTGATACTAAATCTAAACGTTTAAATAAGGTTTTTAAAACTCCTGTAGTTATTCCAGAAGTTTTTCCTGTCCCTGATGCTATTTCTGCAGTAATTTCCAAAGAATGGGATAATTTGGGTAATTCATTTACTCCTTCTAAACGTTTTAAGCAATTATATCCTGTGCTGCCTGACAGATTAGAATTTTGGGACAAGATCCCTAAAGTTGATGGGGCTATTTCTACCCTTGCTAAACGTACTACTATTCCTACGTCAGATGGTACTTCGTTTAAGGATCCTCTAGATAGGAAAATGGAGTCCTTTCTAAGAAAAGCTTATCTGTGTTCAGGTAATCTTCTTAGACCTGCTATATCTTTGGCTGATGTTGCTGCAGCTTCAACTTTTTGGTTGGAAACTTTAGCGCAACAAGTAACACATCGTGATTCTCATGATATTATTATTCTTCTTCAACATGCTAATAATTTTATCTGTGATACCATTTTTGATATTATCAGAGTTGATGTCAGGTTTATGTCTCTAGCTATTTTAGCTAGAAGAGCTTTATGGCTTAAAACTTGGAATGCTGATATGGCTTCTAAATCAACTTTACTTTCCATTTCTTTCCAGGGTAACAAATTATTTGGTTCTCAGTTGGATTCCATTATTTCAACTGTTACTGGTGGGAAAGGAACTTTTTTACCACAGGATAAAAAATCTAAAGGTAAAAACAGGGCTAATAATCGTTTTCGTTCCTTTCGTTTCAACAAAGAACAAAAGCCTGATCCTTCATCCTCAGGAGCAGTTTCAGTTTGGAGACCATCTCCAGTCTGGAATAAATCCAAGCCAGCTAGAAAGGCAAAGCCTGCTTCTAAGTCCACATGAAGGTGCGGCCCTCATTCCAGCTCAGCTGGTAGGGGGCAGGTTACGTTTTTTCAAAGAAATTTGGGTCAATTCTGTTCACAATCTTTGGATTCAGAGCATTGTTTCAGAAGGGTACAGAATTTGTTTCAAGTTGAGACCTCCTGCAAAGAGATTTTTTCTTTCCCGTGTCCCAGTAAATCCAGTAAAAGCTCAAGCATTTCTGAAATGTGTTTCAGATCTAGAGTTGACTGGAGTAATTATGCCAGTTCCAGTTTCGGAACAGGGGATGGGGTTTTATTCAAATCTCTTCATTGTACCAAAGAAGGAGAATTCCTTCAGACCAGTTCTGGATCTAAAAATATTGAATCGTTATGTAAGGATACCAACGTTCAAGATGGTAACTGTAAGGACTATCTTACCTTTTGTTCAGCAAGGGAATTATATGTCCACAATAGATTTACAGGATGCATATCTGCATATTCCGATTCATCCAGATCACTATCAGTTTCTGAGATTCTCTTTCCTAGACAAGCATTACCAGTTTGTGGCTCTGCCGTTTGGCCTAGCTACAGCTCCAAGAATTTTTACAAAGCTTCTCGGTGCCCTGCTGTCTGTAATCAGAGAACAGGGTATTGTGGTATTTCCTTATTTGGACGATATCTTGGTACTTGCTCAGTCTTTACATTTAGCAGAATCTCATACGAATCGACTTGTGTTGTTTCTTCAAGATCATGGTTGGAGGATCAATTTACCAAAAAGTTCTTTGATTCCTCAGACAAAGGTAACCTTTCTGGGTTTCCAGATGGATTCAGTGTCCATGACTCTGTCTTTAACAGACAAGAGACGTTTAAAATTGATTACAGCTTGTCGAAACCTTCAGTCACAATCATTCCCTTCGGTAGCCTTATGCATGGAAATTCTAGGTCTTATGACTGCTGCATCGGACGCGATCCCCTTTGCTCGTTTTCACATGCGACCTCTTCAGCTCTGTATGCTGAAGCAATGGTGCAAGGATTACACGAAGATATCTCAATTAATATCTTTAAAACCGATTGTTCGACACTCTCTAACATGGTGGACAGATCACCATCGTTTAATTCAGGGGGCTTCTTTTGTGCTTCCGACCTGGACTGTAATTTCAACAGATGCAAGTCTCACAGGTTGGGGAGCTGTGTGGGGATCTCTGACGGCACAAGGAGTTTGGGAATCTCAGGAGGTGAGATTACCGATCAATATTTTGGAACTCCGTGCAATTTTCAGAGCTCTTCAGTTTTGGCCTCTTCTGAAGAGAGAATCGTTCATTTGTTTTCAGACAGACAATGTCACAACTGTGGCATACATCAATCATCAAGGAGGGACTCACAGTCCTCTGGCTATGAAAGAAGTATCTCGAATTTTGGTTTGGGCGGAATCCAGCTCCTGTCTAATCTCTGCGGTTCATATTCCAGGTGTAGACAATTGGGAAGCGGATTATCTCAGTCGCCAAACGTTGCATCCGGGCGAATGGTCTCTTCACCCAGAGGTATTTCTTCAGATTGTTCAAATGTGGGAACT
This sequence comes from Bombina bombina, assembly GCF_027579735.1. Taxonomy (NCBI): domain Eukaryota; kingdom Metazoa; phylum Chordata; class Amphibia; order Anura; family Bombinatoridae; genus Bombina; species Bombina bombina. Next base: position 561,466,808 of record NC_069504.1, read on the forward strand.
TCCAGAAATAGATCTGATGGCGTCCCATCTAAACAAGAAACTTCCCAGGTATCTGTCCAGATCCCGGGATCCTCAGGCGGAGGCAGTGGATGCATTATCACTTCCCTGGAAGTATCATCCTGCCTATATCTTTCCGCCTCTAGTTCTTCTTCCAAGAGTAATCTCCAAGATTCTGAAGGAATGCTCGTTTGTTCTGCTGGTAGCTCCGGCATGGCCTCACAGGTTTTGGTATGCGGATCTTGTCCGGATGGCCTCTTGCCAACCGTGGACTCTTCCGTTAAGACCAGACCTTCTGTCACAAGGTCCTTTTTTCCATCAGGATCTGAAATCCTTAAATTTAAAGGTATGGAGATTGAACGCTTGATTCTTGGTCAAAGAGGTTTCTCTGACTCTGTGATTAATACTATGTTACAGGCTCGTAAATCTGTATCTCGAGAGATATATTATAGAGTCTGGAAGACTTATATTTCTTGGTGTCTTTCTCATCATTTTTCCTGGCATTCTTTTAGAATACCGAGAATTTTACAGTTCCTTCAGGATGGTTTAGATAAGGGTTTGTCCGCAAGTTCTTTGAAAGGACAAATCTCTGCTCTTTCTGTTCTTTTTCACAGAAAGATTGCTATTCTTCCTGATATTCATTGTTTTGTACAAGCTTTGGTTCGTATAAAACCTGTCATTAAGTCAATTTCTCCTCCTTGGAGTTTGAATTTGGTTCTGGGAGCTCTTCAAGCTCCTCCGTTTGATCCTATGCATTCATTGGACATTAAATTACTTTCTTGGAAAGTTTTGTTCCTTTTGGCCATCTCTTCTGCCAGAAGAGTTTCTGAATTATCTGCTCTTTCTTGTGAGTCTCCTATTCTGATTTTTCATCAGGATAAGGCGGTGTTGCGAACTTCTTTTGAATTTTAACCTAAAGTTGTGAATTCCAACAACATTAGTAGAGAAATTGTGGTTCCTTCATTATGTCCTAATCCTAAGAATTCTAAGGAGAAATCATTGCATTCTTTGGATGTAGTTAGAGCTTTGAAATATTATGTTGAAGCTACGAAATCTTTTCGTAAGACTTCTAGTCTATTTGTTATCTTTTCCGGTTCTAGAAAAGGCCAGAAAGCTTCTGCCATTTCTTTGGCATCTTGGTTGAAATCTTTAATTCATCTTGCCTATGTTGAGTCGGGTAAAACTCCGCCTCAGAGAATTACAGCTCATTCTACTAGGTCAGTTTCTACTTCCTGGGCGTTTAGGAATGAAGCTTCGGTTGACCAGATCTGCAAAGCAGCGACTTGGTCCTCTTTGCATACTTTTACTAAATTCTACCATTTTGATGTATTTTCTTCTTCTGAAGCAGTTTTTGGTAGAAAAGTACTTCAGGCAGCGGTTTCAGTTTGAATCTTCTGCTTATGTTTTTCGTTAAACTTTATTTTGGGTGTGGATTATTTTCAGCAGGAATTGGCTGTCTTTATTTTATCCCTCCCTCTCTAGTGACTCTTGTGTGGAAAGATCCACTTCTTGGGTAGTCATTATCCCATACGTCACTAGCTCATGGACTCTTGCTAATTACATGAAAGAAAACATAATTTATGTAAGAACTTACCTGATAAATTAATTTCTTTCATATTAGCAAGAGTCCATGAGGCCCGCCCTTTTTTTGTGGTGGTTATGATTTTGTATAAAGCACAATTATTCCAATTCCTTATTTTATATGCTTTCGCACTTTTTTATCACCCCACTTCTTGGCTATTCGTTAAACTGAATTGTGGGTGTGGTGAGGGGTGTATTTATAGGCATTTTGAGGTTTGGGAAACTTTGCCCCTCCTGGTAGGAATGTATATACCATACGTCACTAGCTCATGGACTCTTGCTAATATGAAAGAAATGAATTTATCAGGTAAGTTCTTACATAAATTATGTTTTTAAAAAACAGCATACAACTTACTTGTTTTGTTGCAAAATGAGTAGTTAGAAATTCTCAGGTTAGCCCTACCTACAGCAGACACACTGAGAGGTTAGGCTGCATTCTGCCTCTTCTAAGCATGGGCAGAACCCAACTTGCTGCCTCTTTAGATTTCACTGAATAGTACACCAGCTCATTCTACTCTAGAAGATTCATGCCATCAAGATAGATATGCCTTCCTGTGGAGATCCCAGCCCTCCTGTGGAGCTCTGCCAGAAAGTAATTGACACTGCACAAATGAAGCTAAAAGTAAAGGTAAAATCCTTTTAAAATGCAGCAGTGGCATTGTAATCCATTATAAACAGTTTTCCAAGAGTTATTAAAGGGACAGTCAACACCAGAATTTTTGTTGTTTTAAAAGATAGATAATCTCTTTATTACCCATTCCCCAGTTTTGCATAACCAACACTGTTATATTAATATACTTTTTACCTCTGTGATTAACTTGTATCTAAGCATCTTCTGACAGCCCCCTGATCACATGACATTTTATATATTATCTATTGACTTTCATTTTAGCCAATTAGTGCAGTGTCTGCCACAATCCACGGGTGTGATTACAATGTTATCTATATGGTTTACATGAACTAGCTCTCCCCTGTTATGAAAAGCAAATAAAAAAGCATGTGATAAGTGGCGGACTTCAAGGGCTTAGAAATCATCTTATGAGTTTTCCTAGGTTTAGCTTTCAACTAAAAATACCAATAGCACAAAGCAAAATTGGTGGTAAAAGTAAATTGGAAAGATGTTTAAAATTACATGCCTTATTTGAAACATGAAAGTTTTGTTTGGACTTGACTGTCCCTTTAATTTATCCAGTTTAGCAGTTTTGAGTTAACATACATATTTGTATACATGTATACACGTATCCACAGTTATACTGCATTGCACAAGATATGAATAGAAAAGTTTTAAAAGCTTTAAAAGCCGTCCTTTTTTTTTTAATCACATTTACATTGTTTTTCCCAGTTTGATGTACCGGTAGTCAGAAACAGACATAAATGAGATACTATATTCATCAAGCAATCACTGTGTAGACTATTATAGGTCAGTTGCCGAATCCTTTAGGAGCCACAATGTTCAGAGTTAAAAGGGACACACCAGTATTTTTTTAATTTGTTGTTTCTGAAACAGATGTTGCTGTACTGAGAATTTTTTTTCCCGTTTCTTATGCTTGTGAGGCGTCACTGCCCAGAAAAGAGCCAGTGAGCAACCTGTCCTTAATGCCCAGTCACACTTATTATTTTCTTTGAGAGTTTAAATACCAATATCAAAATATTCATTTATGAATGCAATTAAGTGTTTGGCATTTTTTTTTTTTAAATTGCACAAACCTAGATAAAACTGTTAAAGGAACATGAAATCCAATTTTGCCCCTTCATGATCCGGGTAGAACATACAATTAAAAAGTTTCCAATTTACTTCTATTATTAAATTTGCTTCGTTCTCTTGTTATGCTTTGCTGAAGAGATATTTAGATAGGCAGCGTTGACATCTGGAGCGCTACATGACCGGAAACAGTGCTGCCATCGAGTACTGCAGACACGTGCACACTCCTGAACTAACCTTCCTGCTTTTCAACAAAGGATAATAAGAAAACTAAGAACATTTGATAATAGAAGTCAATTAAAAAGTAAAGTTCTTTAAAATGGTATGTTCTTATTCATGAAAGAAAAAAAAAATGTTTTTTTTTTTTGTCCTTTTAATTTCAGAAATTTGTGGATTGATATCATTGGTAAAGCAAACACCCGTGTTCAGTTGCTGAATCAGTTGGTCTTCATGTTTTACTTTTGCTGTTCACTTTTACTGCATATGTTTTAAACACTTGTTAGTGATAACTTTTCCCCGGTTTTAAACCAATTGTTTTTGTGATATTGCATGAATACATATATCCTTTTTATTTACTGCAATTTATTGCTTGATTTAGAATCAAATAGCAAATAAAATGTTTAGATGTATTTTTTACAAAGATTACAAAGATTTTGTTTGTAGCATATAATGTATAAACCTATAAGCACTACATTGGATACACATTTGGAACTGTATTAATTGAATGCTTTAATCTGTTTTACCTGGGATCAGATCAGCATTTCTCTAATTCTTTGCAGGTCTTATCTTTTTCTTGCTTTCTTTCTGTTGTTTGGTGAACAATAAATGCACAACAAGGAAACTTTGAATAATGTTATCATTGATCTTAGATTGAAAGGAATATCCTTTCTTTGACAGGAGAAAATGTTAAGCTTCAGGTTGTTTTCAGCTTGCACGCTATGCTTAAACTGCAGCATAAAGTCAGTTTTTCCACTATAAACAGTACTCTATTAATATGCACAACATGAGCGTTTTTAGTAGAAGGTTATTAGAATGCTAGTTTGTATCCTCCAGTGAATGAAATGATGTGTGATTATGAAGTCATCAGGCATGGACCAGTTAAACTCGAGAGAGCCTCCCCCCTCTGGGGTCCTTAGGGTGCCATTGATTGGTGACCATGTGTTTGTGCCCGATAGACTGTGAAATGGTGTGTTGCTACACGGCTGTGCTGCACCTGCGCCCCACAGAGGTGATTGATTGGTTTGGTCATGTGGAATGTTCCCATCTGGTCTGCAGTAATGTGTTTTTTTCTTTTTTTTTCTTCCCTCAGCGAATAGCAAGTGCTTGCTGGATAGTTAAAACAAGCAGTTAAAGAAAGCTGTTCAAGTCTTTCCTCAGAACAGGGATTAAAAACATATTCTTTCAGCAAGGGAGGCACTGCTTGTAAGTGAGGAAGAAAGGGCCTGCGAGAAAACCCTGTGGGGTAGAAACTGAAGCAAAGATGATGATTCAAAGTGCAAGTTTTAGTTTTGTATCTTCTTTTGTGCATCCTTTTGTTAAGGTTTTTTGTTTTTATTTTTTATGTGGAAAAAATAAATAAAAAAATTGTACCTTATGTATTAAAGACGGGGGGAGATGGGGGGGAAGGTTAAACCATAGTTGCGCTGGGCGGTCTTGTTTGATATTTCTTAATCTCAGTCCTTTTTCATAATTGATCTATTCATTGCACCTAATGACTAATTACATATCAGAGCACATCAGTAGCTGCATTCATTATTGTAGAATGTAATAATCAATGACATTTCAACAAAAGAAAAAATAAATATGCAAATATGGACTCATTAACATTTGCATGAGCCGTTTGAATAATCACGTTGCTGACAAGGCTGTAATTAACAGAAATTGATGCTGAGTTCAGGATTTGATAGTGTGTTTTCTCAGCGTTTTATTGTTGTCACTGCGGGGGTCGAAATGAAGTTCTGCTCTACTTGTACCTTGACTGAATCCTTCCTTTGATGGTTTTTGCCAGGTACAGAGACTTCTGGGAGCCATTAACCTCTTCTGTTCCAGAGAACCTGTCAGGAGAGCTATGATTTAAAGGGATTTGTTTAAATTTAGCAATGTACAGCTTGCTGTGATACTTTATTTGTTTATGACAAAATAATGTTATAGATCTTGTGTGATACACAAAAAATAGTGACCACATTTCATTAACATAGTATTCATATATTTCTTAATGAAATGTTTTAAGCCCCAGTAGTGAATATACATTTAAAACAAACTTGAAAAAATAGATCATTTAAAATGTAACGGATCTTGTATTTCAGTACCTGATTGTTTGCATTTATTTTATTTTATTGTCTGATGGTTTGCGTTTATTGTAATTGAAAATCACTTGCTTGGGAGAATGCTGGCTAATTATGAATTGTATGATATCTGCCTGGTATCAAAACTTGACTCCCCCACGTTCCTCCTCCTTTTCCTGCCTGGCTTCCTGTTTTTGTCATGGATATTAACTGAAATGCACAAAACACAATAAAGCTGTTTATGTCAGTTTTTTTGGATGACTGCAAGTGCTGATTATAACAAGTTTAAGGAATTTCCTTTGTCGAATATGCACCAGTGCCATATGGCAGAATATGCAACATTAACTTGACAGGGATAATGGATTGTGGTATATGGAGATGATTTTGCCTGCAGCTTTACTATAACTCACTGCGGTTGGGGATCATAGGTTTATAGTATAGGATGCAGCAAATATCCAGATGGATTTATTCTACATAAAACAGATACTTCTCTTTTATTTCCGCTTTCTAATTATGAAGATAAGATTTCTTTAGATACAAAAGTTTGTAAAAACATCTCTTGACTAGTGGTTAAAAAGAGGGCTAGGGGCTTTTGTCTAAATAATTGTTAGATTTTTTTCTGCCTAACATTTCCCCCTCCCCAGTGACATTAATTAGATATTGCACACCATCAATGTATTCATAGATGCTTTTAGAAAACAGCATTTGTATGTGTTAATTTAGTTCCAAAAGCTGCATCTAATGCTAATTAAATTGTGAAATAATTTTCTATGACAAAAAAATGTGAAATAATTTTTGTTTATTCATTGCTAAAAACTTAATTTATGTAAGAACTTACCTGATAAATTCATTTATTTCATATTGGCAAGAGTCCATGAGCTAGTGACGTATGGGATATACAATCCTACTTGGAGGGGCAAAGTTTCCAAAACCTCAAAATGCCTATAAATACACCCCTCACCACACCCACAATTCAGTTTACTGGATAGCCAAGTAGTGGGGTGATAGAAAAAGGAGTAAAAAGCATTAAAAAAAAGGAACTGGAAATATAATTGTGCTTTATAGAAAAAACATAACCACTATAAAAAGGGTGGGTCTCATGGACTCTTGCCAATAGGAAAGAAATTAATTTTTCAGGTAAGTTCTTACATAAATTATGTTTTCTTTCATGTAATTGGCAAGAGTCCATGAGCTACTGAGGTATGGGATAGTAATACCCAAGATGTGGAACTCCACAGAAGAGTCACTAGAGAGGGAGGGATAAAAATAAAAACAGCAATTTTCTGCTGAAAAAATTAAATCCACATCCAAAAAAATAAGTTTTCCTTAAAATTGAAGAGAAAAAATTAAAACATAAGCAGAGGAATCAAACTGAAACAGCTGCCTGAATTACTTTTCTACCAAAAACTAATTCCAGAGAGGCAAATACATCAAAACGGTAGAATTTAGTAAATGTATGCAAAGAAGACCAAGTTGCTGCTTTGCAAATCTGATCAACTGAAGCTTCATTCTTAAAAGCCCACAAAGTGGAAACTGATCTAGTAGAATAAGCTGTGATTCTCTGATGCAGGGCCTGACCCGACTCCAAATAAGCCTTATGAATCAAAAGCTTTAACCCGGATGCCAAGGAAATGGCAGAAGCTTTCTGACCTTTCCTAGGACCAGAAAAGACAACAAATAGACTAGAAGTCTTCCTGAAATCTTTAGTATCTTCAACATAATATTTCAAAGCTCTTACAACATCCAGAGAATGTAAGGATCTCTCCAAAGAATTCTTAGGATTAGGACACAGAGGTAACAACAATTTCCCTATTAATGTTTTAGAATTCACAACTTAAGATAAAAATTGCTTTATCCTGATAAAAAATCAGAAAAGGAGACTCACAAGAGAGAGCAGATAATTCGGAAACTCTTCTAGTAGAAGAGATAGTCAAAAGGAACAACACTTTCCAAGAAAGTAGTTTAATATCCAAAGAATGCATAGGCTCAAAAGGAGGAGCCTGTAAAGCCTTCAAAACCAAATTAAGACTCCAAGGAGGAGAGATTGATTTAATGACAGGCTTGATACGGACGAAAGCCTGCACAAAACAGTGAATATCAGGAAGCTTAGCAATCTTTCTGTGAAATAAAACAGAAAGAGCAGAGATTTGTCCATTCAAGGAACTTGCAGACAAACCTTTATCCAAACGATCCTGAAGAAACTGTAATATTCTAGGAATTCTAAAAGAATGCCATTAGAATTTATGAGAAGAACACCATGAAATAGAAGTCTTCCAAACTCTCCTTCCCTCCCTCCTTTCTCTCAACTCCCTCCCTTGCTCCCTTCTTTCAATCCTACTTTTCCTCCCCCCTTTTCTCCTCTCTCTCACCACTTCTCTCTCTCTCTCTCTCTCTGTCTCTCTCTGTAAGGAATTGTTTCCACTTCTACCATATTTTGCTCTGTACCTTTAAGGATCCTACCTCCTTCCTATAAAGGGCACTTCCTGTCAGCATTACCTTGCTGGTTTATTGAAGACTATACTGGATCTTCAACACCATCAGCCCTTTTGGTGTTTCCTACGCTGATTTGCTATTTGCGTCTCCTGTTATACTGCCTCAGTATTCTTTACTTACCCTTCCATCTGAATTATTAGGGGTTAAGTATATTAGAAAGATTGTACTTTCAGTAGTAGCCGTTCCTCCAATACCTCTGAGACCCGGTGTCAGAGAGCAAGCCGGTGACGTCATCAGCTACGGACGACTCACACAGTCAGTGTCTCTCTCCTCCACACTTGCCGAGTAAACCCCGGAACACTCTGCTCTGCAGCTGCTTAACATCCAGACAGCGGATTTACTGCTAGCCTTACCCATGGTACATAGCCAGAGACTCCTTATTCCTAGCACTGGAGGTATGATTTAAGCTTTCTATTATCGTTTATTGGCCATTAAGTAGATGGCTTTTACCTTTGTGCTCAGTTTTAACTTCACGGCTAGATTAAGTCACAGATGTAACTTAGGAATTCCTAACTTGTAGTTACAACTGTGACACAAACCAAATTTTGTTTAAAGGTAACTCAGCAATAAGAACTGTGTTGTACAGATACCTATATTCATAAGGGATATTAACACAAGTTATTACACTCTCTCTCCCCTTCTTTTCTCTTCCTTCTCTCAGGGAGAAAAACAAAACATTTTACACACTGACCCAAAACAATATTAAGGGGAAAAAAGGCCTAAAACATTTGGCAGCAGACTTTTGAGTGGCTAGGGCAGCACAAAATCCCTGTTGATGAAGATTTTTCTGATGGAGGTCAGAAAAAGAAAGATTTTTGGCTTTTGTTTTTCTAGATCAGTCGTCAATAGACTCTTCCGTGGTGGCTTTCTCAGGATCATCTCTCCCAGGGTACTTGCTTCCGCAGAGCCTTCTGGGTGATTGTGACCACGGATGCCAGCCTTCTAGGTTGGGGAGCAGTATTTGTCTTGAAGGCTCAGGGCTTATTGACCCAGGAGGAGTCAGTCCTGCCCATAAACATCTTGGAGCTGAGAGCAATCTTCAATGCTCTTCTGGCCTGGCCTCAGCCTTAGCCCGGTTTATCAGCCACCTGACCTACATCAGCCACCAGGGGGAACTCTGAGTTTCTTGGCCATGACAGAGGTGGCCTGAATTATTCAGTGGGCGGAGACCCACAACTGCTGTCTTTCTGCAATCCACATCCCAGGAGTGGACAATTGGGAAGCGGATTTTCTGAGCAGACAGACTTTTTAATCCCGGGGAGTGGGAACTTAATTTGTTGGAGTTGGATCTCATGGCTTCTCGTCAGAATGCCAAACTTGCGACATACAGCTCGAGGTCAAGAGATCCGCAGGCATTTCTGAACGTTAATCTGGCAGTTCCTTGGAACATCAGTCTAGCATACCTGTTTCCTCCGTTCGCTCTCCTTCCAAGAGTCATTGCTTGAATCAAGCAGGAAAGGGCGTCTAATTCTTATAGCCCCAGCGTGGCCTCACAGGATTTGGTATGCAGGCCTAGTGGAAATGTCATCCTTTCCACCTTGGAGACTGGCTCTGAGGAAGGACCTTCTCCTTCAGGGTCCCTTCCTTCATCCAAATCTTGTTTCTAGCTGGAGATTGAACACTTAGTTTTATCTAAGCGTGGATTTTGAGAATTGGTCATTGAGACCTTGATTCAGGCTTGTAAGCCTGTGACTCGCAGGATTGACCATAAGATCCGTCGTAATTACTTGTATTGGTGTGATTCCAAATAATACTCTTGGAGTAGAGTAAGGATTCCTAGGATTTTGTCCTTTCTCCAGGATGGTCTGGAGAAGGGTTTGTCGGCAAGTACTCTAAAGGGTCAGATTTCGGCATTGTCTATTTTGTTACATAAGCGCTTGGCGGATGTGCCAGACTTGCAATCGTTTTTTCAGGCCTTGGTTAGAATTCAGCCTGTTTTTAAACCTGTTACTCCTCCATGGAGTCTTAACCTTGTTCTTAAAGTTTTACAACAGGCTCTGTTTGAGCCTATGCATTCTTTAGATATTAAGATGTTAGCTTGGAAAATTTTGTTTCTTGTTGCTATTTCCTCTGCTCGGAGAGTTTCTGGACTCTCTGCTTTACAGTGTGATTCCCCTTATCTTATATTTCACTCTAATAAGGTGGTTCTGCGTTCTAAGTTTGGTTTCCTGCCTAAAGTTGTTTCATTCAAGAATATTAATCAGGAAATCGTTGTGCGAGCGCTAAAATTTTATTTGCAGGCAACTAAGGACTTTCGTCAGTCTTCTGCATTGTTTGTTTGCTTTTCTGGGAAATGCAAGGTCAGAAAGCTACGTCTACTTCACTTTCCCTTTGGCTGAAGAGCGTTATTCGCTTGGCTTATGAGACTGCTGGACAGCAACCTCCTGAGAAAATCACAGCTCATTCCACAAGGGCTGTTTCTTCTTCCTGTGCCTTCAAAAATGAAGCTTCTATGGAACAGATTTGCAAGGCTGCAACTTGGTCATCTTTGCACACTTTTTTTTTGCAAATTCTATAAATTTGATACTTTTGTCTCGGCTGGGACTTCTTTTGGGAGAAAGGTTCATCAAGCAGTGGTGCTTTCTGTTTAGGTTCCTGTCTTATCCCTTCTCTTGACACGGTGAGTCCACGGCCCGCCCTGTATTCAGACAGTTTCTTTTTATATAAACCTCAAGCACCTCTGCACCTTGTGTTACTTCCTTTCTCCACTTTCCCTTTGGTCGAATGACTGGGGGATTGTGGGTAGGGGAGTGATATTTAATAGCTTTGCTGTGGAGCTCTTTGCCTCCTCCTGCTGGCCAGGAGTGATATTCCCAACAGTAATTGATGATCCGTGGACTCACTGTGTCAGGAAATACATTTATCAGGTAAGCATAAATTTTTTTTTTGAGATTGAAGAGGTGTTGTTCTTCATTTCAGTCATTTGAAGAACAGGCCAAACAAATGGCTGAGAGATTTCTGTCAAGAGGATACTTTAAAAGGCAGGTGAAATAAGCTTGGGTTAGAACAAGTTATACTCCAAGGAATGAGCTTTTATACAACAAGAGAGATGGATCAAAAGACAAAAATCATGCAAGATTAATTACAAGGTATAACTCGCATTGGAAAAAATTGCAAGGGATTCTGAATACCCACTGGCATATCTTGTCTGACGTATCTTTTACAGAGTGTATATCAGAATACTCACTCCTCACTGCCAAAAAAGCTCCTAGCATTAAAGATAAATTGGTGCATAGCGAGTTAAAGAGAGAGCAAGGAACAAATTGGTAGTGTCCCATGTGGACACTGTGTGTACTGCATATATGTCAAAAGATCAACCACTTTTCATACACCAACTAGAAGAAGGCCATACTATGTTAAAGACAGGATTTCCTGCACTTCAATAAATGTAATCTACAGTATCTTCTAAATTGCCCGTGCCCGAAATTCTATGATGGTAAAACGACAATGGAATTAAAAACTAGGATAGGGGAGCATAGGGATGATATAAAAAATGAAGATGATAGTTCTGTAGCAAGGCACTTTAAATCCTGCCACAATTCTGATTTTACAAAGTTACAAATTATGGGCATAGAGCAATTTAAGCCCAGTAGACGAGGTGGTAGCCTAGATAGAATCATTCTGCAACATGAATCTATGTGGATTTATAAATTAAATACTCATTAAGTCCTATTGGTCTTAATGAAGAAATTGAGTATTCTTGCTTTCTATAACTAAATACATGTATGGGATATATTCTTTTAAATGGATAACCAACCACCACTCATTTACTTAAGATATGTGATGAATATGAATGGTGGCTGAAAATGCCATAAATATATCAGAAATATTCTTACATAACTCCTAATGTACAGCCTAAGCTAGAATACATAAAGCTTCTTGACAAAATGTATTATGTACAGATATTACTTATGTCCATGTGTTCTTAATGTCATGACTCAAGGATTGCATAATTTTGCTGTTAACTGGTAAAGATGAAAGTATATCACGTTTTTTCTTTCAACAAGCTTACAATACGGCCTTTTAAAGTGTAGCTGCTACGCAAGCCCTGATGACATAGTAGAAAAGGGCGTTTTTCATTGTCAAATCAAAACTATAAATAGCGACAACACCCATGATCTCTACATCTGATGAGGCCCCTGTTTCAGCAGTTTGTGGGAGGGGAGAAGCGTGTCATGCTTTGGAAACTAATGAAGTATTCGCTACGACCAACACAGCTGTGAGTCGTTAAGCTACATCCGAGAAGCGGGGTTTCTAACTTGCAAGTGAAGATGCCGACCTACCTCAGCGAAGTGATCACACAAAGGAAGAGGTACTGAGAGTCCTAACCTAGTTGGTGGATGAAGTGTTTTGAAGGTTAGGTACGGCTAGCATAAGTCTTGCACCCCATATTGCTCTCTTTGTTGGATGTTCATTGATATTTGTCAAGTGTCTAAATTAACCATCAAACGAAATGGGATGTTTGATGGAGCCTCTGTGTTTTGTACAAGTCACGTAGATTCATGCCTCTGTTTTCATCTTTTGGAGAACTGTGATCATATACCAGTGAATGTCGTATGACACTTGAGTGCCTGGTTCATCTTTGATTCATTATTGATTACGGACTCATAATATACAGCGATGCTTGGGGCCCCCTTTTCCCCTTTATATCTACCTAGGAATTCAACAGGACTGTTTCTCACTTAAGCAGGCCGGCTGAGTTATATTGAGCTTGAGACCCTAGTGTATTCTCACAGATTGCTGGGATTTTATATGTTTAATCTCTTTTAGTGTGTTCATTTTGTGAACTTGTAGGTGGGTGTTGGACTTCCACCTTGCTCCCTATAAGCTCCTATTTTTGTAATAAAGCGCAGTTGTATCTTGAGTGCATCCTTCTTTAACTACTACTTCTCATGGTAATTGTTCTTTCTACTTACTATTTTGTATTTATTTTAGGACTGCTAGCACCTTAGCGCATTAGATGTTTCCAGGTGCACCTCCCTTTTATTTTTATTTTTTGTTATTGTGTGTGTGTGTATATATATATATATATATATATATATGTGTGTGTGTATTCGTATGTACACATACATACATATACGTGTGTGTGTATATATGTATATATATATAAAAATGTGTATGTATGTGTATATATATATATATATATATATATATATATATATATATATATATATATATATATATATATATATATATATATATATATATATATATATACACACACACATTGGTAGCACACCCCTTGGAAAAAATAACTGAAATAAATCACTTTGGATTTCCGAGGCAAGCGCTAGATTGTTGCATCATGCAGGACTATGCTATTGCTCAGATAAAGAACTGGTTAAAGAGCAGTGGGACATTAGTTGCTGAGGACAGTTAACTTTGAGACTGGATTTTCCCTCATTTTTTTTTATATAGGCCTTAAATCTAGTAGGGGTTTACTCTAGTTATACTCTCAAATTCAAGTCCATCCTTTACTCATATTCTGTACTTATAAAGCACCTGCTACTATACTGTATTAACTAGAATGCATTTACATGTCCTATTGATTACTGCAACAATGGTATACTATTTGCAAGGTTTTATTTAAGTTTCTTAGAGATGCCTCTGTATTGACAGAAAGTAATTCCTAGGTTTTACTATGGTAATACTCTAGTCACTTTATGTGATAATGATTTCCTTTAAGTTCTATTAACTGCATATCTTGCATGTTTTATTTTTAAGCAATATAAAGTTTGCTTTTCCTTTGTTATATTATAAAATAGGAGATAATTAATGATAAGCCAGATAGGTATTCTGCAGACCACTCTTTCATTATGACTGTAGCTTTCTAGTCAGTGATCTTCACATTACTTTGCTATATGTGTTACTCCACTGACTGTGTAGTAGATCCTTATGTTTATGCTTTTCTCTTAATAAAAAGAAAAAAATAAGCTCAGTGTATTTTCTCTTGTAAGGTGTATCCAGTCCACGGATCATCCATTACTTGTGGGATATTCTCATTCCCAACAGGAAGTTGCAAAAGGACACCCACAACAGAGCTGTTATATAGCTCCTCCCCTAACTGCCATATCCAGTCATTCTCTTGCAACTCTCAACACGCATGGAGGTAGTAAGAGAGAGTGGTGAAATATAGTTAGTTTTTTATCTTCAATCAAAAGTTTGTTATTTTAAATGGTACCGGAGTTGTACTATTTTATCCCAGGCAGTAAATAGAAGAAGAATCTGCCTGAGTTTTCTATGATCTTAGCAGGTTGTAACTAAGATCCATTGCTGTTCTCACATATGTCTGAGGAGAGAGGTAACTTCAGCGGGAGAATGGCGTGCAGGTTACTCTGCTATGAGGTATGTGCAGTTACAATTTTTTCTAGAAATGGAAAATGCTAGAAAATGCTGCTGATACCGGATTAATGTAAGTTAAGCCTGAATACAGTGATTTAATAGTGACTGGTATCATGCTTACTTTCAGGGGTAATACCCTTATAAAATTGCAATATAAAACGTTTGCTGGCATGTTTAATCGTTTTTATATATGCTTTGGTGATAAAACTTTATTGGGGCCTAGTTTTTTCCACATGGCTGGCTTAAATTTTGCCTAGAAACAGTTTCCTGAGGCTTTCCACTGTTGTAGTATGAGTGGGAGGGGCCTATTTTAGCGCTTTTTTTGTGCAGTTAAAATTACAGACTGAGACATCCAGCTTCCCTCAGGAGTCCCCTGAATGTTATAGGACATCTCTAAAGGGCTCAAAGGCTTTCCAAAGTCGTTTATTGGGGAAGGTAGGGCCACAGCAGAGCTGTGTCAGTTTGTTGTGACTGTTAAAAACGTTTTTTGATCCGTTTTTTGAACTAAGGGGTTAATCATCCATTTGCAAGTGGGTGCAATGCTCTGTTAGCTGCTTATACACACTGTAAAAATTTCGTTTGTGTTACTGCCTTTTTTCACTGTTTTTCAAATTCTGACAACATTTGTTTCTCTTAAAGGCACAGTACCGTTTTTTATATTTGCTTGTTAACTTGATTTAAAGTGTTTTCCAAGCTTGCTGGTCTCATTGCTAGTCTGTGTAAACATGTCTGACATAGAGGAAACTCCTTGTTCATTATGTTTAAAAGCCATGGTGGAACCCCCTCTTAGAATGTGTACCAAATGTACTGATTTCACTTTAAGCAATAAAGATCATATTCTGTCTTTAAAAAATTTATCACCAGAGGAATCTGACGAGGGGGAAGTTATGCCGACTAACTCTCCCCACGTGTCAGATCCTTTGACTCCCGCTCACGGGACTCCCGCTCAAATGGCGCCAAGTACATCTAGGGCGCCCATAGCGATTACTTCAAAGCTTCCCCCCCAAAAGGGAGATTTCACCTTTCACAATTATCTGCAAACCAGATAAAGAGAGAGGCATTCTTACACTGTGTACGAGACCTCCTAGTTATGAGAGTGATCCATCCAGTTCCAAAGGAGGAACAGGGACAGGGTTTTTACTCAAATCTGTTTGTGGTTCCCAAAAAAGAGGGAACCTTCAGACCAATTTTGGATCTAAAGATCTTAAACAAATTCCTCAGAGTTCCATCATTCAAGATGGAAACTATTCGTACCATCCTACCTATGATCCAGGAGGGTCAATATATGACTACAGTGGATTTAAAGGATGCTTATCTTCACATTCCGATACACAAAGATCATCATCGGTTTCTCGGGTTTGCCTTTCTAGACAGGCATTACCAGTTTGTAGCCCTTCCCTTTGGATTAGCTACAACCCCAAGAATCTTTACGAAGGTTCTGGGGTCGCTTCTGGCGGTCCTAAGGCCGCGGGGCATATCAGTGGCCCCTTATTTAGACGACATCCTGATACAGGCGTCAAACTTCCAAATTGCCAAGTCTCATACGGACGTAGTACTGGCATTTCTGAGATCGCATGGGTGGAAAGTGAACGAGGAAAAGAGTTCTCTATCCCCACTCACAAGAGTTTCCTTCCTAGATTCTGTAGAAATGAAAATTTACCTGACGGAGTCAAGGTTATCAAAGCTTCTAAATTCCTGCCGTATTCTTCATTCCATTCCGCGCCCTTTGGTGGCTCAGTGCATGGAAGTAATCGGCTTAATGGTAGCGGCAATGGACATAGTGCCGTTTGCACGACTACATCTCAGACCACTGCAACTATGCATGCTCAGTCAGTGGAACGGGGATTACACAGATTTGTCCCCTCTACTAAATCTGGATCAAGAGACCAGGGATTCTCTTCTCTGGTGGCTATCTCGGGTCCATCTGTCCAAAGGTATGACCTTTCGCAGGCCAGATTGGACAATTGTAACAACTGATGCCAGCCTTCTAGGTTGGGTTGCAGTCTGGAACTCCCTGAAGGCTCAGGGATCGTGGACTCAGGAGGAGACACTCCTTCCAATAAATATTCTGGAACTGAGAGCGATATTCAATGCTCTTCAGGCTTGGCCTCAGTTAGCAACTCTGAAGTACATCAGATTTCAGTCGAACAACATCACGACTGTGGCTTACATCAACCATCAAGGGGGAACAAGAAGTTCCCTAGCGATGTTAGAAGTCTCAAATATAATTCGCTGGGCAGAGATTCACTCTTGCCACCTATCAGCTATCCATATCCCAGGTGTAGAGAACTGGGAGGCGGATTTTCTAAGTCGTCAGACTTTTCATCCGGGAGAGTGGCAACTCCATCCGGAGGTGTTTGCCCAATTGATTCATCGTTGGGGCAAACCAGAACTGGATCTCATGGCATCTCGCCAGAATGCCAAGCTTCCTTGTTACGGATCCAGGTCCAGGGATC